>NC_137697.1:43572903-44321330 GCF_964034855.1 Anser brachyrhynchus
TTGCCTGCTTGGATTTCTTTCATTCTAGTTTAGTGAAAAAGACATGGTATCTGGGAGATCATCAAATAGTTCAGAAACTTCAACCTCTGAGTCCTACCTGTCATACCATACTGGGGAGAATCTTCCACAGCAATAAAGGAGAATTTCAGCCTCCCCTGCAGTGGCTTGGGCTGTTTGTCATGCATCTGAAAAGGACTAGTAGATAATTCAGGATCTTTTGATCAAAATATTCGTACCTTCTTTCCTCTTGCCCTGGATTTTTCCTGTCACAAGGCTAAATAATAAATCATTGGCATAGATTAGGTGGATTTGAGTAACGGCAAGGAAACAGTCAGCACGCTTCACTGCAGCACCAAGCATGATGAGAATATTGCCTGAAGGTGGGTGCATAGATTCAGGATCTAGCATGAAAGCAGCATCCTAAGTCCTGTACTTCTTATGCTCTCACTTCTGAACCTTAAAGTGTATTGATCAAATTCCAGCCTACGATTAGATCTGCTATCTGGGCTTTTTATATTATCACAGATGAAATGGCGAGCAAGAGCTTTGTTGTCAGGAGCTGTTATTTATCCCCCCTTGAGCCAACAGGAGCTGTTTGAGCTTCTCCTAAGCCAGTCTCAGCTGCAACTTGTTTTTCATACTTCTGTATGTCTCACAGCTTGCCTGCATCTCCTTAATGATCTGAAAACAAGGCACTGTGAGTAAGAATGGTGGAGTGGGGTGGCTGAGAATCATGAAGGTTTCATTGCATGTGTAGCTTGCAGGCTGATAAATCTGGGAACTCATTTTATTTAAAAAATGGAAGTCAGAAGTATATTACCACTGCTTTCCTGTCACTGACTTAATTGTGATAATTTTGTCCCAAACTCATTTCCATGGCTTTGAAGAGACTAACATGATACATTGTGAACCAAAGGAATGAGTTCAACAAACAATCAATTAAAATCAAATGGAAAAGGGAGACAAATAAATATAGGCTGCCTTCAGCCTACCTGTGAAGAAGAGGTTGTTTCCTTGACCCCTCTGATTCAAAGTTTCTAGCCCAGAGGCTATGTCTACCCTCTGTAGTGGTACTCAGCTGCTGCACTGGGCTATTATTCTTACCTTTTACTGTTTGGATATGTTCTTTATTCTCATCAGGTCTTCAGATTTTATTGGATACATTTATATATTCATTGGAAATAGCACAACTATAAAAGAGTTGTCAGAAGAGATTTACAGGGTTATATTTAGTTCCTGAGAAACATTCTTGAGACTTTCTCTAAAGTCACTGATCCCAAAATCACCTCAGCAAAACTTTTGCACTGCTCTCCATCATACATTCCACATTGCTGTACAATTCTGTGTATGCTTAAATTAGAGAGTTGAGAAGATGGGATTTTGGCTCTCTTCTTTCTCTAAATTATTGCCTTTCCCTATTTTTGTACATAAGCTCACATATTTTTTCTTCCCCATGCTTTTTCTCAGCATTCTCATTTTATATGACACCTTTCAAAATACAGCTGTATGTGGGTACCACTTAAACATTAGTCTGTTTCTTTTTTTAGTGTTGTGTGTTATTACCTGCTTCCTGCTGTCTCTGTTTTCTCCTAACAGCCACCTCGCGATAACAATATCTTTTCTTCAGCTATCTGTGTATGATCTGTATGATAGTTGGTTTTCAGTTTATTTAATTACAATATGCATGACTAGTGTCTTTCTAAACTTCACAGCATTATTTTTCAAGAAAATATTTTCTATTATATGTAAAACATTTGAAGACTTCCTTCTGTGCACATTTAATTTATAGCTGCATTTTCTGTTTAGTATGATATTATCTCCAGGAGCTTTCTCTCTGTTCCCTTTCCTAGTACCACCAACATATACTGAAGATGTACTTCCTTGTATTTCTCATTATCCCTGTGAACTTAACTATTGAACATTTTTTTTTTGAATAATTTTAAAGTATCTGGAGCATCACAGATGACAGAGAAAGAATAGATGGTGTAGACAATCTCATTCCCTTGATAATACAGTGTTGATCTCCAATGCCTTTTAATTACTTTATCTGAAAAATGTACTGCCAATATGCTTAAGAAAGAATAGCATACACCTGGTTAGACAGCAAGATTAGTTTTTTTTTTTTTATATACAGAAATGTATTTATTTCTCAAAGTGAAATAAACACATACTTGTCACAATTTTGCCTAAATTTGATGTTCTCAGCAAGCAACTGAACTTCACAGAATCATACAATCATTTAGATTGGAAAAGACCTCTAAGATAATCAAGGCCAACTAAACTTTGATTTTGATTATGTCAGTAAAACCTAAAAGATGTATATATGTTCCTAAAACCAGTGTTTAGGGTCTGGACTTTTTGATTTCTTGAGATTTTCCTTTATATGTTCTGGTTCAGGTTCATCTTTTACTTCCACCAATACCTGTTCACCATATATCATTTCATGCCTTCATTTGTGTGGCCAAAAATATCCCCCCAAATATCTGTCATATACTCTTAGAATCATAGAATCATTAAGGTTGGAAAAGAGCTCCAAGATCAACCAGTCCAACCATCCCCCTATCAACAACATCACCCACTAAACCATGTCTGTAGGTACCATGTCCAACCTTTCCTTACACGGGTTCCCCAGGCAACCCATTCCAATGCCTGACTACTCTTTCTGAGAAGAAATGTCTCCTAATTTCTAACCTAAACCTCCCCTGGCACAACTTCAGGCCATTTCCTCTTGTCCTATTGCTAGTTTTCTGAGAAAACAGGCCAACCCCCAGCTCCACACCTTCCTTTCACGTAGCTGTAGAGAGCACTAAGGTCTTCCCTGAGCCTCCTCTTATTCAGACTAAGCAACCCCAGTTCTCTCAGCCGCTCCTCACAAGACTTGTGTTCCAGGCCCTTCACCAGCTTCGTAGCCCTTCTCTAGACATGCTCCAGGGCCTCAATGTCCTTCTTGTAGTGAGGGGCCCACAACTGAACACAGTACTCGAGGCGTGGCCTCATCAGGGCTGCATACAGGCAGGTGATTACCTCCCTGATCCTGCTGGCTGCACTATTCCTGTTACAAGTCAGGATGCTGTTGGCCTTCATGGCCACCTGGGCACACTGATGGCTTATGTTCATGTGAGCATTGATCAACACCCCCAGATCCTTTTCCTCTGCACAACTTTCCAGCCACTCTGCCTCAAGACTGTAGTGTTGCATGGGGTAATAGCTCTTCATTGAGCATTTCTTGTGCTTGATTAGCACTGGTTTTAGAAATTGTTTAACACCCATGTTGGAAACTCCCTAAGCAGCACTAAATCTCTGAGGTTGACATTAAAGGGAAAGTGTACCATGCCTTCTGGGAGAATATGTGGTTAGATCTGATGATGACTTAGGGAGGAATAGAGACTTCACACTGAATTTTGTGTAGTTTTAGAGATACAGAACAGAGCAGAGAACCTGAGCTGTCATTCTTTCTATTTTCTACTGTTTGTTATATAAACTTTATATCTTTACTACCCCAAATGATGAATTTGAAACATTTTTTCACTTGAGATCATAGGTTTCCAGTACCCAGGTTATTTCTTCATCATTTCTCACTGTGCTGATTTTACCCATCTAGGAAGGTGAGCTCCACCACAACCACTCTCTCACTCCCCCCTCTCAAAGGGAAAGGGGGAGAAAATACAATTAGCTTAGGGGTAGAGACAAGGACAGGGAGACCGCTCAACAATTATCATCACAGGCAAAACAGACTCAGCATAGGGAGATTAATATAATTTATTGCCTATTGCTAACAGGCTACAGCAGAGAAGAAACTTAAACTGAAAAAACCTTCCCCCACCCTTCTATGTCCACCCCCTGAGCGGCACAGGGGAATGGGAAATGGTGGCTGCGGTCAGTCCCTGACGGCTCTTCAGTCTCCACCGCTCCCTCACGGTCCCTCCCTGCCCCTGCTCCCCGTGGGGTCCCTCCCACGGGATGCCGTCCTTCCCGAACTGAGCCTGCGGGGGCTGCCCACAGGCAGCAGCTCTTCAAGACCTGCTCCCACACGGCTCCGTACCACGGGGTCCATCCATCCCCCAGGAGCAAACTGCTCCAGCACGGGTCCCCCATGGGTGGGCGGCAGCTCCCCCCAGACCCCCTGCTCCTGCGTGGGCTCCTCTCCACGGGCTGCAGCTCCGGCCCGGGGCCTGCTCCTGCGGGGGCTCTCCATGGGCCGCAGCCTCCTCCAGGCCACATCCACCTGCTCCAGCGGGGGCTCCTCCACGGGGGGGCTGCAGCGTGGAGATCTGCTCCGTGTGGGACCCATGGGCTGCAGGGGGACAGCCTGCTCCACCAGGGGCCTCTCCCTGCACAGGCCGCAGGGGAACTGCTGCTGCCTGCCTGGAGCACCTCCTGCCCTCCTGCTGCACTCACCTGGGGGGCTGCAGGGATGGTTCTCACTCCTTGCACTCTCGGCTGCTGTTGCACAGCAGTTTTTTTTTTTTTTTTCTTTTTTTCTTTTTTCTCGCTTGCTGACTTGACTCTGGCCAGCAGCGGGCCCCTTTTGGAGCTGTCTGAAACTGGCCCTTGTCTAACGTGGGGCAGCTGCTGGGTTCTTCTCATAGAAGTCACCCCTGCAGCCCCCGCTATTAAAACCTTGCCATGTAAACTGAATATACTCAGTTATCAGTGGTGTCTGTTATTTCACCACCTCAATTAGGACAACAAGGTGTGACTGTAAACCTTGGGACCTATCCAAATAACCTTGTTGCATCCCTGGGCTCATTCATAAAAATGAATTGAAATCAAATTTAGTCATGATCACAATTCCTTTATTATTTCTCATCATATACTTTTGAAATGCCAATACCAGCTGTCTTTTTTTTTTTTTTTCACCTTCTTCTTTTTAGCATATTTAATTTAATTTATAGTCAATAGGTAATATAGGGTGTTGTTGTCTTTAGGCTAGTTTAGTTTAGTTGTTGGAAGGCCGGACAGGGAAGGACAGATCCTAAGATCTCTAGGCTTTATGAAGGTAGAAATTATCTGGGAGTACTAAAACTCAGTGTTATTTTCTTTTAGTTATTGGTTGGATAGAGGCCTTACTGTTTGGTAATCTCTCAGAACGGCTGAAGCTGGGAAATGGTCCAGCTGACTGTGGTTTTGTTAGATTATGTTGGGACTTGTGGTGATATAAGGCATCCCTTATTTTAGTTTCTGGGAAAGAACGGAGAGGTTGATTTATATTTCTGTTCTGAATTATTAAGTCATTTATTTTACTGTAGTTTCATGACTTCTCAGCTGAGATCACATCCTGTCTGGCAGGACAAAATAAAAATACATTGTCACAACTGCACTGCCAATGGATTTGCCAATGGATTTACAGACTAAATAGCACGGTGATGTCAAACGACTTGCCTAAGGACAGTGAGCAGGTCAATGGCAGAGTTGTACAGGGAGCTCGAATCTCAGTCTTCAGTCAGTGGCCCACACTGTCTATTGAAAACAGCTGTATCTCAAAAAGGGGAAGTGCAGTCACAGGCCTCAAACATGGAGTTTCACTGGAGATAATGGTGGAACCTCCCCTAGTTTGTACCATTCCCTGGAAAATGACAGCTTTTTGTTTCCCACAGGCAGCTTCTCTTACATGTGCCAGTATACCCATGAATTGCACGGTTATTTTCTGCAGGCATAACTTCCTCCTTCCAGACCTGTATTCGTATAGCTCTGCTCTCACCCAAGGTCTAGAGAACAGTTTCCTGTGCTGGAAGCTCTAGTCTTCTGACGATGTGACTTCACTCTGCAGTATATAAGGCTTACAGCTGCACATTTTCTTCTAAAAGCCACTGCTGTTTGTCTAATAAAGTTTATTTCCTGTGGGAGAAATAGAAATGTCATTCTTCTTACTGGAGGTGCCCTTTTTTTTTTTTTTTCTTTTTAATAAGTAAACAATGCAAACTGAAATTGAGTGTAAGAAACTAGAGTTTCTGTGCCAGATATTCTTCTTTTCAGGCTGATGAACTGCATTTTACATCCATAATCCTTCATCACCTGGCACATCAATTCCCTGTTTTGTGTAAAAATCCTGGCATTACTGTAATAACTGAGGAAGCACTTATTTCCGGGATCAACGCTGAGGTCCTAGCTTCCTTACTTCTTTGCTGTGTTTAATTACAACAATTGCTTATTATTTAACTACCTAAAATAATAAGAAAGGATCTCATGCACTCTCTTTCAGTTGTCTTTGAAGTCTTTGGCCAGAGACCGCTGACCTTTTGCTGATGATGGCCTCTAATGCTGTGACAAGCCCTCCCCTTAGAGCGTCAGCCAGATGATGATAATCTTCCCCTCCTGTCAGAGCAGTGAAAAAGCAGTAGGTGCCACATTCTGACACTTTTATGACTCATTTCATCTCTGGGCTGACAGAGCTATACGGACTATTAAGCTCTAACTATTAATTCTCTTTATAAGTTTCCCAGTGTAATCGGAGAGTCTATTTTTGGTCTTCCTTCCTTCCTTCCTTCCTTCCTTCCTTCCTTCCTTTCTTTCTTTCTTTCTTTCTTTCTTTCTTTCTTTCTTTCTTTCTTTCTTTCTTTCTTTCTTTCTTTCTTTCTTTCTTTCTTTCTTTCGGATAATTTAAGATCAAGAAAATTTAATGTGCTTTTACAGTAACTCTTTATGAAGAGACTGGGGATTTTGTTTGGCTACTGTGTCATCCTACTTTATTTTTCAGAGCAGCCTGAAGACACACAATCAAGTAATGGACATTTCTGGGGATATGAAGGGTCCCTCTGCTCTCCTTCCCCACCCACATGTGCACTATGCCAGGAGGCAGTAGGAGAAGGAATGTAAGGGGCCACAAAGCTTTTGATCCATTGGAGGGATGAAATCTACAGAAGCAGCTTGGCACCACGGCAGTGTGCAGGGCAGGCATCAGGGTGTAGGGAAAGCCTCCAAATGAGCTGCTGCTCTTATTTTGGAGAGCCCTGGGTGCCTTGCTCCAGAATATTGCATACCTGTTTGTGAGCTAGAAGGTAACATCGACAGTTTACTCAGCAGCATGACTGCCCTGCCAAGGGAGGTGGAGAATAAACCAGCACAGGGAGTCAAGGTGTAGAGATAATGTTGAGCTGCCACTCTTGGAGCTCATTGTCCATCTGGGGCCTGGACTTTCTGGGGTCTTGTACATAATAGTAACTTGACTGCTTTTCTTATATGTGCTCAGAGACTACATAGGATAGCAGACCTAGGGAGCAGTCTCTCTGTTCTCCTTGAAGGGTTTGTGAATTTCTGCAGGGCAAGAATCGCAGTAGAATCTAGGCTGGCATTTTATTTCACAGACACCTTGTATTTATGGTTTTACAGTATTGCAATATTGACTTTACAGTATTGAGGATCAAAAAGAAGTACAGTATGGCAAATTCATTGGGAGAAATTATGTTCTTCAGGGAGAAAAATATACCGGAGATACCATGCAGTTTATAACAACAAAGGACTTTGTTAGTTTCTTATTTTTATTTTTACAGCTCTTCCTTGGTAGAATTGTTTGCCTGTATGAAAGTACAATATCTAACCAATAAACAAACCAATAAGCATCCCTCCTGAAAGGTACCCCTAGAAGAAAAAAAATATATATATTTCTTCTTTTTAATAGGCAATGTTTCTCATTATGTCTGCCTAGTCCTGAACTGACCTCTGGGTGAATTTTCTGAGATGAAATATAAGCCACCTTAAGAACTGAGCAGCCCAGCATGAACACAAATGGTGCCTTAGCTCCTGCACTCACTAACACAATAAAGTTGTACAAGGCTCTGAACAAAGCTGTTGTGGGTGGAAAGAACGGGGAAGAGAGGAGGTGGGCTTAGAAACTAACTGAAACTAACTAACTGAAGCTAACTGAAACACTCATCCGTATTTCCATTCTGTAGCATGTGCAAGAGGACTCAGTAATAATTCTAGGGGCACTCAGCGGTCCTTTTCTGGATTTTGGTGTTCTGATGAAAACACTGTTGAAGGGAAGGGAAGGGAAGGGAAGGGAAGGGAAGGGAAGGGAAGGGAAGGGAAGGGAAGGGAAAGGAAGGGAAGGGAAGGGAAGGGAAGGGAAGGGAAGGGAAGGGAAGGGAAGGGAAGGGAAGGGAAGGGAAGGGAAGGGAAGGGAAGGGAAGGGAAGGGAAGGGAAGGGAAGGGAAGGGAAGGGAAGGGAAGGGAAGGGAAGGGAAGGGAAGGGAAGGGAAGGGAAGGGAAGGGAAGGGAAGGGAAGGGAAGGGAAGGGAAGGGAAGGGAAGGGAAGGGAAGGGAAGGGAAGGGAAGGGAAGGGAAGGGAAGGGAAGGGAAGGGAAGGGAAGGGAAGGGAAGGGAAGGGAAGGGAAGGGAAGGGAAGGGAAGGGAAGGGAGCTCTTGGATTGCTCCAGGAAAATACTGCCCCTCTTTCAGGAGCCCTCCTAACAATGTCACTTGTGCTGGTGACAAATGCTGCTAGAGCTCTACTCATTCTGTCTGTAATCAACAGTAAGCTATAGCTGAGCTTCAGTTGGATTGGCAGCTCTTTCCATGGTGCAAAGGGATAGAAGGATCTTGCAATCTCTCCATTTAGTTCTTCTTACTTAATTAGGGGTCTGGAAACCTTTCTAGAAATCTGCAGCCCTTTCAGCCCGATAAACAGGAACACCGCAGCAGGCAACTGCTTATTAACTTACCACTTCTTAATTGCAGAAGCAATGCAGAATCAAGGCCTTGGGAGTTTCACTGAGTTTGGAAGAGACCTCCTAAGATCATGCAGTCCAGTGTCCCAGATCAAAGTAGAGTCAGCTACAGCAGGTTGATTGTGATCCTGTCCAATAGGGTTTTGAATATCTCTAGGGATGGAAATTCCACTGGGCACTTTGTGCCAGTGTTTGAACACCCTCACAGTAAGAAAGTATTATCTCACGTTCAGTTTGAATTCCCCATTTTTTAGTTCATGCCCATTGCCTCTTGTACTGTCAGTGAGCAGCACTGAGAAGAGTCTGTCTCCCTCATCTTCATTCTCTCACTTCAGGTATTGCTACGCATTGAGCCCTCTCTTCACCAGGCTAAACCGTCCCAGCTTTCTCAGTCATTCCTTCTAGGAGAGATGATCCAGTCCCTTCATCATCTTCCTGGCCCTCTGCTGGACTCCACCCAATATGTCCATGCCTGTCATGTACTTGGGAGCGCACAGCTGGACACAATCCTCCAGGTGTGGCCTCAGCAGTACTGAGAAGAGGGGAAGGATCACCTGCCTCGACCTGCTGGTACTGTTTTTCCTAATGCAACCTGGCAGGCTGTCAGCTTCCTATGCCATGAGGATGCATTGGATTTGTTGTTTCCTACTTGAAAAGCAGCACCAGCCTGAACACAGAAAGACCTGCTCAGTAGTCAGTCCTCTGACCAGCTGTTGAGAATGCTGTACCATGAAGTTGAAAGCATATTCTGCAACATTAGCTGATTTCCCCATGCAGTAGGGCTTATGTTCATTCATCTTGCTGTCAGAACACTCCACACAGCACAGAAAGCAACTCTGCAAGCAGAATACAAGCCCCAGGTGGCAAAGCCTGAGCAATGAGTTAAATATAACTCTATGAAATAGCTCTAATGGCCATGACAAACAGGACTCTCATATTAGCCAGAGAGATGAAAGTTTTTTTGTTTGTATTATTTTGTTTTTCTTTTTAGTCATTGTCTATGTGATAAAATATATATTCTTCATTTTAAAAATGAAAGGAAAGAAAGCTATATGATTGGAAGCAGCTTGCTTTTCCTGGTGATTAATACATTTGGGATTCTCCTTCTCTACAACTTATTTAAAGTTATGCTAACATTGCCTACTCGAGCATCTTTCCATCACCTATAATAAAAAAAGAAGTGTTGTCATATGAATACTTCTGTCCTCATAAGCTTCCATGCTGCCTGGAACCAGCAGAGTCCTATTTTTGGGGGTGGAAAGAAGGAAATCATGGAGTAGAACACATTGACATTTTCTTAAAAATGTTGTCACCCTTTTAAGAGCCAAATAAATCTGTACATCTTGAAGATGACTATCTGGGACTCTGCAACAGAATTAGCTGAACATGAGTCTCCTGGGATTTCTGGGCACCATTGCTAACTTCAATTTTAGAGAAACTTTAATTGCCTGTATGATACTTTCAGTTTTGTTCAGTTTTTTCTAGTTGATATGATACATATCATGTCTCCTTACTGCCATGAAAAGATCCCAGAAAGGTTTTTGTAGGCTTTTGGAATAACATCAGATCTGACACTACTATAAAATGAACAAACATTTAATTTGTTCGAATAATCTGTAGCTACAGTCACTATAACTGAAGATATAACTAATCTACTCTAAATTTCTAGCTGTGGTCTCCACCAGTAATTATGATACATGCAGGAATTTTAAATCTTTCAAATATTAAGTTAAATTAGATTTTTGAGTAGCAGGCAAGAGTGTAGTAGAATTTTTAAGTTGTAGTTTAACATAATATTTAAGAGGAAAAAATAGAAAAAGTGTAAGGAACAATATTTAAGAGAAAAAAAGTATTTAGGAGAAAGAATGGTGATGATAGCTATAATAGGATATCAAGCAATTTACAAATAATTGTGCTGGTGAAATTATGGTTGTTTGAAAACATGATTGGTCCTGAAGTGGTCCAGACCTCTCTGAACAACTAAAAGCATGACTTGATCACGCAGAAATCTGGTTAAATGTCTTTTTTAAAAGGATTACTTTGTATTAAAGCATTAAGAAAAACAATTGAAAATTTTCATATAGAATGACTGAGTAGTGTTAAAATGTCATCTCACACAGTTTTTGGCACCGGGGGACTGATATGTGACAAGAGATGTATCTGTGCTTGGAACTTATGAACAGCCCACCATGGAAAAACTTTACAGAGCACCAAGCAGGGAAAGGATGAACACCAGGATTTCAAGTCAGTTGTCATCTCACTGATGAGAAGAGCTGGCTTGATATTTAATGGTTTAATATTTATTAATACATTGTTGCAATGCAAACTTGTATTGGGTTTATGTGGCAAGATTTTGGTAGGGGGGGCTGCACGACTGGCCTCTGAGAAGAGTCCAGAAGCTGCCCCATGTTAGATTAGGGCGAGTCTCAGTGGGCTCCAGAAGGGACCGGCCACTGGCCAGAGCTGAGACAATAAGTGATGTTGTTTGCACCTCTGTGAGAGCTGATTTAAGAAGGGAAAAATTGGCTGTGCAACAGGAGCTGAGAGTGCAAGGAGTGAGAACCAGCCCTGCAGCCCCCCAGGTGAGTGCAGCAGGAGGGCAGGAGGTGCTCCAGGTAGGCAGCAGCAGTTCCCCTGCGGCCTGTGCAGGGAGAGGCCCCTGGTGGAGCAGGCTGTCCCCCTGCAGCCCGTGGGTCCCACACGGAGCAGATCTCCACGCTGCAGCCCCCCCGTGGAGGAGCCCCCGCTGGAGCAGGTGGATGTGGCCTGGAGGAGGCTGCGGCCCATGGAGAGCCCCCGCAGGAGCAGGCCCCGGGCCGGAGCTGCAGCCCGTGGAGAGGAGCCCACGCAGGAGCAGGGGGTCTGGGGGGAGCTGCCGCCCACCCGTGGGGGACCCGTGCTGGAGCAGTTTGCTCCTGGGGGATGGATGGACCCCGTGGTACGGAGCCGTGTGGGAGCAGGTCTTGAAGAGCTGCTGCCTGCGGGCAGCCCCCGCAGGCTCAGTTCGGGCAGGACGGCATCCCGTGGGAGGGACCCCACGGGGAGCAGGGGCAGGGAGGGACCGTGAGGGAGCGGCGGAGACAAAGTGTCAGGGACTGACCGCAGCCCCCGTTCCCAGTTCCCCTGCACTACTCAGGCGGTGGACGTAGAAGGGAGTGGTGGTGGTGGTGGTTTAGTTTGCATTCAGTTTCTCACTGCCCTAGTCTGTTAGCAATAGGCAATAATATATTTTAATCTCCCTATGCTGAGTCTGTTTAGCCCATGATGATAATTGTTGAGTGATCTCCCTGTCCTTGTCTCAACCCCTAAGCCCTTTTCATTGTATTTTCTCCCCCTTTTCCTTTGAGGAGGGGGAGTGAGAGAGCAGTCATGGTGTTCAGCCGCCCAGCTGGGTAAAACCTCCAAAAACCTTATAAGCATGGTTTTGTCTATTTTTAGCTGGAGTTTAAGTGGTGTGAGCATTGATTGTCTATACGCAAATAATAGCTGTTTTAGGCTTTCAAACTGAGAAGAGTTCTCTGTTTAGATAGATCACTTCTGCTGAATTAAAGGACCTTGGGAGCCCAATTCTAAATAAAGGGTGATTGCTTTATTATCTTTCTGTTTGTGTTTGAGTAGTAGCCCCAAAGACTCTATGACATAGGTATTTTTCCTTGCCCGTGAGCTATATAGATAAGTACCATATTGCTTGTAACTTTTCTTCAGCACCAAGGAAAGATGAACTAATGTAAGTGAGAAAAGAAAATTGGTTACAGATTGCAGTGAATGGATTGATCTAGGAGATCATAGCCTGAATGTAAAAGTGACGAAGGGTAAATAGTGCCCCTGGTGCTAAGAACCATATCTGTGGAAGAACCACATCACTAAGCATTACCAATTTTGTCTTGATCATGACTGTCATTTATTTATATGTTAGTCAAATTAGCCAGAGGACAATATAAGCATTTATGCTTCCTTTACACCAGTTCTGTGTTGGCTGTGAGAAAATATATGATGCCTATCGGCACAGAGCACATTGATTCAAAATACCTTGAATAAATATACACCATCAGAATTAAATTATACTTTGTATTACAAGAACTCATTAGTTTTAATTCTGCATTTAGAGTCGGCAAGTTGAATTTACAGTGCTGTAAAGCTCTGGTGTGAGAATGGAAGCAGATTGGCATGTGGAACGGAGCAACAGGGAATACATGGTGACACATTGGGCAGCTTAAGTTCAGTGATAGCTAGTTGTCCTGATTAAGCAAATTATGTGTGTGTGTTGTGCAAGGCGGAAAAGTAGCCATGAGGAGAGGCATATTGATAAGGATATCCCCTAATATTAAATAATGGAAAAAAATAATTGTATCAATGGAGATAGGTTTTGCATATTTGACCCCAGGTATCAGAGCAGTTTGAAAAACGATTTGTGCTGGGTTGATCCTAGCTGAGAGGTAAGCCGCCACCACATTGCTCAGTCACTCTCTCACACTTGGATGGGAAGTCATGGGTCAAGATAAAGAGTTTAATAAGTGAATGGAAAAAAAAAAAAAAAAAAAAGGGATTCAAAGGCAATTTTGCCATCAGAGTGTTGCCCAAGGAGTCTCTGAGCAACAGCTGCCTTGGACGAACTCCAACCCCCCACCCAGTTTAATTGTTTTATTGCTGAGCATAACATTATATGGTACAGAGCACCTTTTTGGTCAGTTCAGGTCCGCAGTCTTGGCTGTGGCTGTCCTCTCACAGGGTCTCCCAGTGGCCCACCCCTGACCTACTTGCAGTGAGGGCAGAGTGGGAAAAAGGGAAAACCTGTACAGGCACTGTCCAGCAATAGTAAAAATACTCTTGTGCTATAAGCGCTGTTTTGGTTACAAATCTAATGCATGGCATCATATGGGCCGCTAACTCCACCCCCATAAGCCTCAGTACACTCTGTCAAACAACCTATCAGTTGAAATCAGTGTGTGGTTTGAAGGAAAGAACTGCTTATGATAAAACAATATGGCTAGGAGGAAATTCTATATGTTATGCACACATCTAGATGTACCAATATATTTGATTTCTCTTGTATATTAATTTAGAATGGCATTTTCTATAGTTCTTCACTGAAGGTGAGTTTCACACTTGTGTATGAGCTTACAGAATTCAGTCTTCTGCATTTTTCACTAACATTTGTGTCATTTGTATCCACAAATGGTGTATTTTTGAAAACTCTATTGGTGGAAGAATTGTTCCCCTGGCAAATGCAAAAATTATTGTTCATCACTTTGAACATACATTTACATACAGTGAGAGACCCACTGTAGCTAGATCAGTTTTGTTTTTCTTGTAGGTTTAATAAGATATTCACTTGTCTTATTGTCCTTCAACAAGCACAGACGGCAAGTTTGCTTTCATGCAAGTTTGCTTTCATGCAAGGTCAATATTTGGTTGATGTTTTGGACTGGTTCTGAGGGAGTACTGAAAACAAAGATTTGATGCCATATTTGAAGGCTCTGGTCTTAAACCCTCAACCCAGACAAACCTATATATAAAAGTAGGAACCTTAGTATCTGAAACAGGTACTGCTATATGATGAACTGATACAGGCTTTAGAAGTGGCAGATGCCAGTTTGGTTTTACTCTTAAATTTCAGGCAAACACGTCTCACTTTGCCAAACTGAGACAATCCTGACCTTGTATCCAGCACATGACTCAAGGTGGGAATGATTCTGGACATTACCAGGAGCATTAAAAGCTGTTTACAGGCAGCTGTCCAACGCTAAAATTCTCTTGCAGTTTTCAGAATTAGCACCCAAAATGAGGTTAAAATTGTTTTGTTATTTTTAGCTTTCAGAAACTTTCACAGTGGGTGTTTGCTTTCATCAATTGAAAGCAATGTCATGTGCTTTGTTAATATCAGTTATGGGAAATTCTCCTCACATAAATTATTAGATTGAGGGTGTATCTTGCTTCTTAACTATTTTCTTAGTGGTCAAAAGTGTGTTCTAGTGTAACATACTGCACCAAAACACCAAAGAGGGTTTTAAGGTAATGAGAGAGGGTAAATTTAACTGGGGATGGACACATGCATACATTATTGGACTTCAGATGTGCACAGAGTCTTTTCTCACGGCAGCTCAGAGAGGAGGGCAGACTGAATGTAGGGCAGCTTGTAACTGCCTATATCAATCTCACTTAGCATCTTTCTTTGCACTTTCCTCAAGCCAAATAGGATCCCAGAAATCTTTGACAATGCATTCCCAAAATGTCCACCTCTCTTCTTGGATGCCACTTCTGTAATTGGAAATTTCTGCCCACATCCATCTTCAGTCCTTGTGAGGCATGGGTTCTTGCTACCAGGTTGGTCTCAGGGATGGCTAGAACTTATCCTCAGTCCATCCTGGAGAATCACAGAATATCCTCAGCTGGAAGGGATCCACAAAGATCATAAAGTCCAACTCCTGAGTACACACAGGACCACCTAAAAATCAAACTGTGTCACCAAGAGCATTGCCCAAATGCTTCTTGAACTCTGGCTCGGGACCGTGACCACTGCCCTGGGGAGCCTGTCCCAGTGCCCGACCACCCTCTGGGTGCAGAACCTTTCCCTAACACCCAGCCTGACCCTCCCCTGTCCCAGCTCCATGCCGTTCCCTCGGGTCCTGTCGCTGTCCCCAGAGAGCAGAGCTCAGCGCCTGCCCCTCCGCTCCCCTCGTGAGGGAGCTGCAGGCCGCCATGAGGCCTCCCCTCAGCCTGCTCCGCTCTGGGCTGAACAAACCAAGTGTCCTCAGCCACTCCTCATACGTCTTGCCCTCTAGACCATTTACCATCTTCATAGCCCTCCTTTGGATACTCTCTAATAGAGAGAGAATGTCCTCTTACATTGTGGCACCCAAAGAAGCACACAGTACTTGAGGTGAGGCCACACCAATGCAGAGCAGAGCAGGACAATCCCTTCCTTTGACCAGCTAGCAACGCCGTGCCTGATGCACCCCAGTGTATGGTTGGCCCTTTTGGCTGCCAAGGCACACTGTCAACCCAAGGCTTTGAAAATTGCTGTACTAAAAAATGGAAAACTTACCATATTGACAGTTTGTATTTGTCACCTTCCTAAAATGACTGAAATCTGACAAAAATATGAAGCTTAAAAAACAATGACAACTTTCCTGAAGTCAGCTGTCCCTCCACAGTTGTACATCCTGCTTCAGGGTGATGAGACTGATAGTTCTGCATTGAATTCACCATTCGAGGGATGCCTTTACGCAGACCTAGTGTTCATTACTAAATCTTCCTGCACCAATATTTATTTAATATCTTGTTTTGTATGTACACATTATAGTTTGTGAAGAGCTGTTTCTTCCTTCTTCCCCTTCATCCATTCTTACTAAGAACATTCTTTATTATGGTGGTTAAAAAAAAAAAAAAAGCCAATACCTCAGAATGTAGTAATTACATTTTATTTCACTTTTAGATTTTAACACTTCTGAATTTGAAATCCAAAGATAAATTTCTGGGATGAATGAAGACTGAGGTCTGACATATTTCTTCTATATATGATTTTCTAACAAGTATTCATCATATAGACGTTGCAACAATAGCAGTGAATGAATGCCATTCTAATTCAGAGAAAAGAATAAAGTAAGGGTCATATCAGTGAAGTATTCTAGAAGAAAATGGATAAAATAGAATGAAACTTTTTTTTTTTTTCATTAAAATGAATAGCCCATCTGTGTGTAATGAAAGTGTGCTCTTATCTTACACAAGAAAAAAACATATGGCTGCAGGTAAATTGTAAGATATAGAAAGGTTGAATTTAGTTTAACATTTATCTTGTAGACCAAGGGCTTTGAAAGTCAACAGCTTTCTGCTCTGCAGAGGTATTTAGATTTCCCCAGTTCTCTTAACATCCTTTGAATTCTGTAGTGGTACCGATATACATGTTTTAGTCTACTGGGAAGTCATGGTAAAACAAATAGTTTTAACAGATAGTTATGTAATTTATATGATGCTTTCAGTCAGTCTGCTTTCCTAGTTATCAAAAAACCAGCCCCCACTAACCCCTGGTTTTAAGTGTAGGAAGTGGGAAATAGATTTTGTTTAGAAAATCATTGATTTTTGTCCTTTGATGACAAAGGACCTTGTAGATGTTGAAAAGCAATCATGGCTGCTGCATTTAAGTTGAAGGTGGATAGATTTTTACCAGTGTGTTCTCCTGCATTCTTTATCAGTTTTTATTTTTACCAAGAATGCCTTGGAATACAAAGAATACCTTAAATCTTTTTATATGTGCTCCACCGTCATAAAGAGGGCTGAATATTCTGCCATCAGCAGTTTCTGCTGACTTCTAAACAGCTAGCAGTATAAGCCTTTTCAAGTCCACATCAAAGATGCCATCTGCTAATAGTGGTAGTCTTACTTATGCGGTGTGGGTTGTAACCAGACAAGAGTTGAGTAGAAACAACAGGGACTTGGCTTCAGACATTTTCAGTTAAAAAGGTATATCTGCTAAATTAAAAAAGAAAAGAATTCCTACGGGGAAGATACACAAGAAGTGATATTTGTGTATTGATTCCTCTGAATGAGCAGCCTCAATCTTTATGTCTCCTTTAAGGACATAAACATAGAACACCCAATTACCTGCTTGGAAGTTTCATTTAAGTTTTCCAGTTCATTGTACTTCACCAGTTTTTCCCTGTCTCTAGCATAACTTTTGTTTTGCTTTGTTTTGCTATTTATTTTCCTGCATCAATGTATAACTTCCCCCCCCCCATGAAATTATAATAAATGTAGTTCTCTCTTTCATGCTCTCTATTAAAACACACAGTATGTCAGTAGCATAGTTACAATATGCTTTAGTGATATATGACTAAACTCTGGTGAGCTGGAGTGATTTATTACTTTTTCCTTAAAGTGGATTTTTGTTTGCTTCTATAACCAGGGCCTTTTTAATGGCAATAGGAATAAACAAAGCAAATGTTTTGACAGTGCTCTGATACTGTAAACACTCGCTCACTTTCCATGTGATATTAAGGAAAGCTACCTCCTTGTACATTTAGAGCTTTCACCTGGTTACTAAAAGCCCTAATGGAAATACAGGTAGAACTGTTGTCTTTCACGGAACTCCCCTTTTCGCAGAACTTTCATTTATTTTAGTATCTATTAATATAAATTTACTTAAAACAAAACCTCATTGACCTTAATCTTTTAAACACCCCATTACACATGTAGCAATGAAAAATGATATAACAGTAGCACAGACCCACGCTTTAAAATAAGTATATTTTAAATATGTAAATCATGTACTTCGTGGCTGACTTTACACTGGAATGGACAGAGTATAAATCAAATACCAGTGGTAACTTCATTTGTACTCAATGCATTACAGGATCTTCTTGTAGGAGGTTTACAGAAGCTTTGCAGGAGCTCGGAAACCATATTCATCACTCCAAAGAGAGATTCAGAACTTTGTATTACCAACTGCTTTAGGCAGAAACATTGTCTGAATTCTCTTCCACACAAGAGTAGCAGAGTCTGCTTCTGTTTTGGAAGCAGTCTGAGATTGCCTCTATGAGTATTTGCCCATCTCAAAGACCTTGCGACAAGTTGGCCTTTCTGGACATCTAAGAAGCTTTATTATTTCTCATCCATACTAGTATTGCCATATAGTTCATGCCATGTGCCATAATATGTGGGAGCAGAACTGATGGTATTGTATTTTATAGATAATGTTTTATGATAATTGGTCTGTACATTGGTCTGTATCTTTAAATTGTTTCTCCCTTGTCCTGGTGTCCTTATGACAACAGAAAATGTTCCTATTTTACCGAACGGGCAAGAGCTAAAATCCTCTAGTTTTTAGAAAATTCCCCAAGTGTCTCACTGAATCCCAAAACGAAGCAAAGAATATTTCACATAAAAATTAATCAAGTCATTGAAAAATCTGAATCATTTTTATTGCATTGCTTTTCAGTGACTGTCCCCTGAAGCTCCTCATCACTGTGCAACTCAGAGTTCAGGTCAGTGCTGAGTCCGTTCCCTTTTTTCTTTTTGTAACAGGTAAGCAGGCACTTTGGTTGAGGATGACACTGCCAGAAGGAAGCCGTGAGCCTCACAGCTGCATGGAAAAGACAAGAAGCTGGGGACATTTTATAATGGGAGAGGAGGGAAGCTGAGGAGAATGACAGACAAGGATCAACATGGGGTAAAGTTTGAAAGGAAAGGAGGAACTGCGGGTAGCAGTCTGAGATACAGGATCTTTCAGCTTCTCCTGTGTAGATAGCAATAAATTAATTAATGTTTAATGTCCTGTATAATTTAATCATTATAGTCTCCTTTATAGCTACGCAATTATAAAGCATTTTATCAGTTGTTTGTTATATCATTAGACCTCACCTTAAATCACCGAGTGCATAAATAAAGAATTCTAACAGCTTCATTTTACACTTCTGCCATGTAAGTAGAAGTGGTGTCACTCTCCAAAGCATATGACCCCTGTACAGTCACCATATGTCCTTCAAAAAATTGTTTGAAGTATCAAAACCTTTGCCAGAGCTTTTTGGGAGAGTGTGAAGAGAAGTTATTAAAATAGGTACAAAACTAATTAAGAGTTTGCAAATGCAGTGGGAATAAAAGGTCAGTTTTGTCTTTGCAAAAGGTTAATAACAGGACACCACGTGGCTGTGTACTCAGGCTGATATTTATTATAGCTATAGATCATATTAGTAACCTCAACAGGTCTGAAGATTACAGCAGGGGGTTTAGTGTGGCCAAGTGCCAAGTTTTGAGGAATTGCCTCCCTGTGCCCAAGCCTGCATGCCATACAAGTGAATTTACAGTGAACAGAGGTGTCCCTCAGGTCTCAGCAAGTGGTGTAGCTTCAGAAAATGAAAGGTGCTAGTTAGGAATCATGGCAAAGATTGGGGCAGGAAAAGAAAAGGCTGAACCAGGATCACCAGCTTGAAGAATTGAGCCACATTTTTGGAACTCAGTACTAACATAAATGGGAGAATTCAATGTGGGCTTAAAATAGGTAACAGTACAAACATAAAATGCAGCATAAGGTGAAAAACAAGACACAGGACTGCTAAGACTAGGTACTCTTAAAGGTTACTGTGAATATAGTTTTGAAGGCAAGGCAGTTTTTTTCAGCACTTCTATGAGCATGGGTTTTTATAAGAAATATCTAAGCTTTGTGTTCATCATATTTAGCAAAAAGAATCTTTAATTCTTGCATTTTTTATGAGTATACTTATATTTTTATAAAGCAATCTATTATACAAAAAATTGTAACCATTAACCACATTTGAGGTAAAATTTTTGAAGTCCTCACTCAGTTTGAATTAATTCTTGTTAAGGTACTCGTCCTGAATAACAGAATATATTGAAAATAGAAGACACCAGGAATGCAGTCCTGTACAAAACTTGGGTTTTGCATTTCAAAAGATATTGAATGCAATATTGAATTTTGCATTTTCAAAAGATATTGAATGGACTCTACAAATGTTCTGTCGGGTTCTCAGTATATTACATATTAGTCAAGCTACAATACTTCCTGCTTGTGTTATGCCTGATTATTCTTCATGAGCCCTTAGGTGCTACTCAGGCAAAGAGAAGTTGCTGTTCAGTGCTTTGTCAGTGATGTTCAGTGCTTTGCCTGCAGCACTTGTGCTTGCATCACACTGAGCATATTAAAAAACACCTGTCTTCTGTCTTCCTTTTCACAGAAAAACAGTATTTAAAATACATATTTATACAGTATTTAAAATTTCCAAGAAAGCCCTGTTCATTAGACAGCCTAATAACATAGTTACTATATAGGATTAATGAAAAATTAGTCAAACAAGAAGAGCTGACATTTAAATTGAGCTTTGCATTTCTCACTAACCTGGATTTGGGTTCTTTTGTCAAATCCTCAGTGCTGAATCTAATTTCACATTTGCATAAAATCGGTAGAAAATCTTCCATGGTTGTTGCCTTTCCTTTGCTTGCACTTCTTTGAAATATAAAACATTTTAAACCTAGGTTAATTTTAGATTATTATTGTTGTTGTTGTTGTTTTATCTAATTGGCACTTGGCAAGTTGGCCAAAGAAAAAAAGAAAAGAAAAGTGTTTAAGAAAGTTTTTAACAAATGAAAGATGAAGTAATCAGGTTGCAGTGAACTTTTCATATGTCTGCTGCCACTCCAAAAGGGGGAAAAAAGGCCCCAAGTTTTTCTGAGGTTTAGTGACATAAGTACTGTTTTTTTTGAAAAATCACTGAAAAAATAACTGTATTCTGTGTTCCGTTCACTAGTGCATTTTTTCTCTTGTTCTTTTGTGTTTGAATACCTCAGCTATCTCCATGAAATCCAACCACTGTGATATCTGCCCTTGCATCACTAATAACATCAGCAGTACTGCTGTGGAGAACAGACACTAATTTCCCACAAACCCTGAATGGTCAGATTGGTTTCATAAAGGTGAGCTTTTGGGCAGCTCAGAAACCTTTGCCATAGGTTTTTTGGAAACCTCTGAATGCTATCTAACTCATATGAGCCCTATGAAAATCCTATGAAATGCTTGTCACAGTATTTAAGACTGTTCACTCTTGTTCTTTTTTTGTGAAGATTCTCTGTAGTTGGCTTCCTTGAAGACTCTCACATAAGGGTAACAGGGTTGATAACAAATAACCTGAGTAGATAAAGGTATTGCTCAGAAGCACTTGGAGCAATAACACCTGCCAGCTAAATACAAGAGCTGTATTAAAATGTCTTCTTGGACAGAATTCCCACACAGAGATAAATACCGAGATCAAGGCTCCAGGAGGGAAGAATGACAAGTAAGGAGATCTAAAGTAAAGTAGTGGGGGAGAAAAGAATGTGGAAAAAAGATGTATTAGTAGTCTCCGGTACTTACTGTTGTAAAACTCTAAGTCAAGTTGAATTTGACTTTCATTTAAATTTTATAGACAGGAAATATCCCCAGGATGTTATCTTGCACTAGGTACCTTACTGGAATAAATTTTTTGTTATTTTATCCTCTCAGGCACAGATAAAATGAAATGGGATCCTTCATTGGATCCCTTAAGAAACTTGACATCAAACAGCAAAAAAGATATCTTGCACAAGAGGAAAAAACAACTGGGAAAAAAAAAATCCAAAGAAACAACATTTGTCTCATGTAAGTAATTGGATACCTCAATAGCAAAATGGGACCATGTAGGGAAAAGTATGACAAAGTCATGTAATTGATTCCCAGCACTAGTTATGAGCATTTGTTCATCTTATCAAAGGCAAGATGTCAGTGTGGTCTTTTCACTAGAAGAGATGACTTGAGTCTCATTTCTCTCTAGCCCTGCCTGTGAATTCTCATTTGATACTGGGCAGGTAAGTCATTTAGCCTCTCACTGGCTCATGTTCTTTATCTACAAACTGAAGAGATGTTTTTGAGTTCAACATTACTGTTATCAGCTTTCCACTGTGGCAACTTTAAAAACTACAGATGCTGGACAGTAAGCCCAAAATATAATTCTTAAAATAAACATCAAAATCTCTATGTTCTATGCAAAAGCTTTAGATATTTGTTAGAAGGACATTATTTCCAAGGCATTTTTAGACATGCACTGCATACTACTTCAGTATAGCCACATGCTGCCTCAGGCATTTGCTGAGTCAGAATAAAATTAGTTGATATTTTGAAATCACAAAGCAAAATGCAATGCTGAGCTTTACATTATTCTCTTAAGCCACTTCACAATGGAATGGCAAATTTTCTCTGCACTGAGACTTTCTGAGGTATTAGTCATAGATTAGTACTTAAAATTAATTAGTTTCATTTTGACATCTCATTTAAATATGAAATATTCTCATAGCTATAACTAGCAAGATACTTATTATTTTTAAAAATATTCTCATAGCTATAACTAGCAAGATACTTATTATTTTTAAACAAAACACATTAACTTTTGGACATAAAACTAATGATTCTGTATTTCTAACTCTGGCAAAAGACTCAATGAGACAAAGAAAACTTTAGCGTTTTGTTTAAGCCTTTTCTTCCCTGGGAAACAAATGACTGGGCCCACTGGAAGTACAATCAGATCTGTGCTAGCTACATCTTCAACTGAGCAAAGAACAAAAGGATTGCAGTCAATGTAAATTAAATCAAAAGTCAATTGCTTAAAGGCTAAACAATTGATTAGAAATACGGTGCAGCAGACTTGAAAGGAACCACCATCCCCCATCCCCCCACCCTGTAATAGCATAATACTCAGCTCCTGAAACTCCTCATGGATGCAGGTTGCCTACTGAATATAACTGGACCTTTTTGTGCACAGGGATAAATGAACATTAAAGTCAGCTTTGCTTTGTGGGGTTCTAAGATTTCTTTACTGAAGTACCCTGAACTTTGCTTTTATATATGCAGGATAGGACAAAGCAAAGATTGGAAAAGAAAAAAAAATAGCTGGAAGGAAAAAATGAAAACTAAAAGGTCTAGAAACATCGTAGGCATGATCTTGCAAGTGCAAGTGCAGACATTGAAAATCTTGTCCTTGTCTCTCTTTAAAATTAGATCAAGCCTAAGGACTAATGGAGCATAAAAACACTTTCCTATTTGAGTTGTTTTTTCAGTAAATAGTATCTGCTTCACCATCCTAACCACCTCTCAGCCACGGCAAGGATCTCGGACTTCCAGTGTCTGAAGATGCAGACCATGTCAGAAGGCTTTGTGTTTTCTCTTGGTGGCAGGCAAGGTGTGCAGTCACCCAGCATACTTCCTACAGGAGGGAAGGAAGTGCTTAACATCAGTCTTTTTGCCAGTCCCAGAGATTTAGGGTGCCCTCTGATACGGCTAAACCTGCTCCAGTAAAACAGGAAGGCACTGGAGATAATCGGCTTCATCTGAGATAAGGCAGACACTGGAATGATCATGCTATACAGACACATTCTGGATATTGTTTACAGCTGCTGTCTTTTTCTGTTATTAATGCAGATGATAGTCCTTGAATGCATCCCTAAATAAGAAGGTCAGCAGACCCTGGGCACGCATGCACTACCAGTGTGGCTAATGCACTTCGAGTCCCTGAATAGCAACTAGCAAATCTCAGCCTGAGATTTCCCTGTGCTCATTTTTCCTACAGTTCCTGTGTGCACTCTTCACAGCTCTCGAACAGGAGTCACATCACACCAAAGAAGCTGACAATAATGTCTGTACACCCCCAAAACTGCATGACAACACCTCCCTTGCCACCTCAATCCCTCAACCGAGCAAAAGGATTTTCAGGCCTATGAATATGCAGAAGTTGCAACACAGCACAAATGTTGTCATTACTAGCACTGTAAATAATGCAGCTAGGATTATTTGAGAAAGATGGTATGCAGCAGAATAAATGGAGAACCACCACCACCACCAATACCACTATCCTTATTTTCTAGTGTGGCATTACTACATTCTTTCTCTGTGTGTTCCCTCATTGTTTCTCACTTTTTTTTTTTTTTGTGTGTGCTTTAATCTCAATGCAAGGACAATGTTGTCTATATAATGCAATATATATATTTCTTTCTGTATAGAAAAGATTTTTTTTTAAAAGAAAAAAAACAAAACAGAAAACAACTGACTAGTATATTAATCCAACAGTTTGAAAATACACATATAGTATCATTTTTTCAGTGAAGTCACTATGACGTTACTAGTTAAATATTTATATTTTTAACAGCATTGTAGATTCTAGAGCAGTGTTTAAGTAACAATTCTCAGAAAACAATATGGTAGTATGTAAAAATAGATGAAGTGATGTTCTTCCCCTGCATCCATACTTGAATATTTCTTGTTCTAAACCATAATCTACCTAAAATGCAAATTATATTTTACCTGTTTTGTAAAGTTCCACCTAATAAGTGATGTTTAACATTTATGCTCTATTTCATCAGTTGAATTCTATTAACTTAAACGCTGAACAATACCACAGAACACAAAATCCACCAGATCATGAATGACTTCTTACTTGACTTCATTGTTTAGTCAATGTTCAGGGTTCTGTTTTCTGTTCCACTACCTTCTGTGTGCTTATATTTTCCTTTGTATTTCTTTTGCTATTTACACTCACTTCAGCTTATTACTTGTTTATTTGTTAGACCAATTTAAAAATAGGAATATATATATGTTTTTGAAATCCTGTTTTCTAGCTCTTTCATTCTAGAAAGGAATGAAAGAAATGGGAAGAAGGCCGAGGCCACAAGCTTTCGCTCATAACAAGATGCCAAGCAATCCAGAAGGCTGCAATATACCTCAAATACTGGTCTTACACAATGAAACAGAAGACTTTTGCCCCAAAGGAAAGGAAATGGCCGGGTTACAGTAGGGGTTTAATTCTGTATTTTCCTTCTGAAAAAGAAAGACACCGTGTAGCAGAGGTCTTTCTAAATGGTGAGGAATTTTCTGGATGTTATGTGTAAAGGCATTCAGTTCCACACATACAGAAGTGAAGGTATTCAGCTCTTTTCAACCAGGTTTCCCACAAAGATACCTAAATACTCCTGTTGCTGAGGGTCTCATGGGACCGAGTTTTAAAGTATTGGCTCAGACAGCTAGGAAGTAGGAACTCTGAAACATTTTTTATTTGTTTTGTTTTGTTTGTTTTCACTCTTGAAATGAAAGAGTTCACAAACTCAGAAACAGAGAAAATGTAAATTCAGGAAAGAGTGAGAAGAGGAACATTACATTTCAGACCAGTGGCATGAATCCTTTTCCTTGAAATGACAAGACCACGGGTGATGAAAAAAGCCTTAAGAAAGACTGTGAAGCAGCTCTGTGGAAGGAAGAAAAGGAAATAAGATTTTTTTTTCCAGGCTTTCCATATGCTAGGAAGGACCTGTTGCTCAGTTAGCAAAACTGAGTGAGGAAACAACAGAGAATCCCAGGATTAACTGAACATTACTTCATTACCCACTGAAGCATGATTTCAGTCATGGGAACAGAGGCAGAACAAGGAAATGAAAAAACAGAATCAAGTTTTAGGGTTTTTACCCTACTTCCAGACATCCTGAAAGGTTGATAGTGAGAAACTGTAGTACAGTAGTATGCTACAGAGAAAAAAGGAAATTCAGGAGATCCCACAATGTATGGGGCAGATTTGTCAGGGTGCCATAGTGCATGATGTTCCCTTGCTCCCTTCATATCTTCCTGGCAAGTTTTTAAAACAGGTACCATCACATCTGAGAGACTTTTCATTTCATATTGAAGGTAGCTTGTAGAAAGGCTGTATTTCTAAGGTTTTTATCACAGCACAGAGGGCCTACATCTGCGTCAGGAAGGAATGAACTGATATTTTGATTTGCCAGATCCCTCACTGGTGTTTGGGGTAAATTACAGTGGGCACTGCATCATGCCCTGCACTCCTGCTACTGCTGAGCAAAGTGCTGGGTGACAAAAAGATCAGGAACAGCATGCGTGGACATGCAGCAATGCAAAGGAGAAACATCTGTGTATGTAATCCATATCATACAGATCTTATATGGTTTCTGCTCTTGAAACAAATATGGGGATGGTTAACAATGCCCATTTACTCAGTTCAGCTAATTTTAACCCTGCTGGATTTAGCATTATGGCCCTACAGCTTACTACGTCTGTCACTTCAAACTGCTAAAGAAAACACCTCCACAGAAACTCCTTCATGGATTTCCTTAGCTCAGTGAACTGTCCAAAAGAGTCACTCCTACAACTCTCAGCCATTTCCTGGAGCATATATTGCTGTAGATGAATGCTGCAATCTTGCTGCAGCTGAGAAATGGGCACATAAAACTACTGCAGTCAAGTGGAAGGAAATCTGCCTCATAAACTGCATGGTGCCACAGAGAACTGACGTTACATCTCTAGGCAGCAGAGAAAGGTAACCACAGCCTGGCTCCAGCAAGATTAAGACCAGGATATTTTCCTTTTTAAAATACCTGCCTAAACATACACACCATAACATAATTTGAGGTTTCCCTTCTCAGACTTGCCTGCATAAGAGCAAATACTCTATTTTTGAATTACTCCTTTTTCAAATGAGGAGGTCTGTCCCCACAGCTTTTGTCAGCTATTTCTTAGAGATCTGTCCCAGGTGACTTTCTCAAGGACATACAATAAACTGCAAAAAAGCACTGCATGTCTCTTAACCATTAGGTTAGGCCTATGCTCTGTTGACGTCATTGTGTTGAGAAACAAAAGATGTGCAGAAAAAGACACATCTGAGGGAAACTATTTAAAATTTTGCCTAATGTGAAGAGTTTGGCATTTTAAGCATGAATAAAGTTTATTCTCACATTATTCTCAGATCTGCAACAGTCTACTGATGAATATTTATTATGCTACTATTATGCCATATGACAACAGTTCTGTTGGCAATATACCTCATTTGAGGACTATTGTAACTCTTTGAGGCAAGTTTTGTCAGAAGATCTTTCAAGGCTCTTTCTAAAAAGAATTTAAAACCAGTCCTGCTACTGAAATTTCACATGAATTAGGAGCAAAAAATTAAAATCAGTAAACAAATAAATGATTCTGAGAAAGAGAAGAGATCAAAATTACCATGTTTTTTATCTACTGCCCTACATATGCACAGCAGCCCACAGGGACCCATCTTCTGAGACATGCTCTTAGTTTCTCTCCATCTCTCATCTCATTTTCTTCTGATGTGAATTTTTCCTCTGCCTGGGGAGTGTGCAGAACTCTGCAAGAAGCTCTGTAGCATCTGGTAAGGCTCTTTATAATTGCATTTCCTTGTGCTGAAATTTTGAGACTGATTCTTAGATTTGGACCAAAAGCTGGAGGTCAGTTCTTGCCATTTTTAATTATTTCCCTTCATGAAAGATAAAGGAAGACACATCCTTCTGATTTTATCATCACTGACAAATCATTCTCCAGCCCTTTCCTAGTTCTTATTATTTTACTCATTCTTAAATGAGCCTGGATCATTTGTGATAGTAGCACACACACACACTGATCACAACTAAGACAGTTTCTGAATTTTAGCTTCAGATATTTTAAGCTACACTTCTCAGACTTTGCTTTTAATATTTAATTTGCCTGGAAATCATTAGTGTACAAAAATAAGATTTTTTTTTTTCTTATTGAAGTAATAAGTGTTTACATTTCTGATGTAAAAACAAATCCAGATAAAAGTACTGGATGATGAATCAAACAGAAAAAAAAAAAAGTTTCTCTTTTACTTTAAAATGACATTGTGCCTGTCTCTTGTAGTTTATCTAGTACCAATTTCTACTTGTGAAGCTTCCAAAAACATACTTACATAGAGTTATCTAGCTATTACTAGGCAATATATTTAAGTCATGGTAAAGCACTCAGCTGAGAAATATTCTTACACTGGAAATCCATCAGTAAACCTCAATGACTAGCAAGGACGGAGACCCAACAACAGTAGTAATTCTGCTTGGGTTGCATGGTCAGATCACCCAGCAGTACTTACGTTACCAAACACACCATTGTACCACTAAGAACTTTACTGGAGGTTCCTTAAGCTTACAGTGGCCCAGGACAGCAGGTTATTGACATAGTCCTGAGTAGCTGAGGAACTGTTAAAAGTGTTCTACTGTTTTCATAGAATCAATCAAGGAATCATTGAATCCTAGACTGACTGGCCTGTCAGGCCTGGGTCTTTCTAGTTTCGCTTTTTAAAAGTGGGGGTTATGTTTCCCCTCTTCCAGTCAGTGGAAACTTCATCTGAATGCCACCATTCTTCAAGTATGACAGATAGTGGCTTAGCAAATATATCTGCCAGTTCCCTGAGGACCTACGGATGCATCTCATCAGGTCCCATGGACTTCTGTACCTTCACGTTCTTTAGATGGTCTCACACCTTATCTTCTACGGTGGGCCGTTCTTTATTTTCCTAGTCCCTGCCTTTGCCTTCTGGGGCTTGGGCTATTTGGCTGGAGCACTTGCTGGTGAAGACTGAGGCAAAAAAGTCATTGAGTACCTCAGCCTTCTCCATATCCTGGTTAACCAGGAAATTTGCCTCAAATTTCCTTCTGGAGAGGGCCCACAATTTCCCTAGTCTTCTTTTTGTCACCAACGTACCTATAGAAGTCTTTCTTGCCCCTAACCTCTACAACCACATTTGATTCTATCAGGTCTGTAGTTTTCCTAACCTGATCCCTGGCTGCTAGGACAATTTCTCTGTATTCCTCACAGGCTGTCTGTCCTTGCTTCCACCATCTGTAGACCTACTTTCTTCTGTCTGAGTTTGGCCAGGAACTCCTTGTTCATCCATGCAGGCCTCCTGTTGTTTTTGCCCACCTTCTTCCTCACTGGGATGCATTGGTCCTGAGTCTGAAGGAGGTTATCCTTGAATATTAACCAGCTTTCCTGGGCTCCTCTTTCCTCCAGGGCTTTGTCCCACAGAACATTACCAGACAGATCCTTGAAGAGGCCAAAGTCTTCTCTCCTGAAGTCCAGGGTAGTGAGCTTTCTGTGCTCCCTCCTCACTGCCCTTAGGATCCTAAACTGCACCATTTCATGGTCATGGCAGCCAAGGCTTCCCTTGAACTTCACATTCTCCACCAGCCCCTCCTTGTTGGTGAGAATGAGATCCGGCACAGCACCTCTAGCTCCTCTATTACTTGGAAAAGGAAGGTGTTATCAGTGCATCCCAGGAACCTCCTGGATTGCCTGTGTCCTGCTGTGCTGTCCCTCCAACAGATGTCAGGGTGGTTGAAATCCCTCACAGGGACCAGGGCTTGTGAATGTGAGGCTATCTATCTATCTATCTATCTATCTATCTATCTATCTATCTATCTACCTACCTACCTACCTACCTACCTACCTATCTAATCTATCTATCTAATCAATCTATCTAATATATCTATCTATCTATTTATTGTCTATCTGTCTACAGAGGGACATCTATCCATCTGCTTGTTCTTCCTGGTTGGGTGGCCTGTAGCAGACTCCCACTATAATGTCACCTGTGTTTTCATTTTCCTTTCATGAAAATATATCTCAGTAAAGATGGAGAGAACAGCAGTACTAGAAATATGATGGCTTAGCAAAATTCTTAACAGAATGACTTTAAAATCTTTCTCCAAAACACTGAAAATGAGTTCCTTAAAATTCTATATTGTGAGACCTAGGGTAGTCTTCATTTTACTGCACATCTAACATACAGTGAGATCTACTTTTTGTACTGTTTTACCCAAAAAGTCACTGATAAAATCTAATCTGGTATCTAGTCTTTCACTGTAAAATATTCAAACAATTTTTCCTGCCCGCAGTCACAGAATCAGTTGAGTAAAGCTCCTCCTTCTGCTGCCTTTTGTGTATTCCTGAATAACGGGCCTACTGGTATGAAAACTGCACTTGTTTGTACATGGCTCTTGGATTTTATTCTGGATAAACCCTCCTAAATTGCTCCGGATAATAAGCAGGTGTCCTATCCCAATGTATGCAAGTATGCCAAAACAGAGATACTTACATGGGTAACATTAGGCATGTGTTTCAGTACTTTGCTGAGTGGGAGACACGGCATCAGTGAAGTTGTGTGATTACAGGGAAGATCAGGCCCTTATTGCCTGTAATTTGTACAGACTGAATAGTTCCTGCAGTTTGAGGACAGAGCTAAGTTCTGCAAAGGTTAAGAGAATAATTAGAAGGGGAAGACAAATCCCAAGAACAGATTGAAAAGTAGGTTTTTCTTTTCCTTTTTATTTTTCCCAGAGCTTTATTCTTTTATTGTAGAAGAACAAGAAGAAAGGAATACTCAAATGTTTGAACCCTCTCTGGTAATAATGATGTTAAACATCACAAGCACATTTTATGTATACCCACTGAAGAGGGAAGGTAAATGTGTTTTGGAATTTCATACCCTACTTTGCTGCTCCAGTTATTTTATGTTCTGGTCCCTGTGCTACCAAACAGTCTATTATAATTTATTTTATTATTCTATGGCTTTGGTTGGGAGCTTGAAATGATATATAGTATTGGAAAATGAAAGCATTAAATGTACAGTATTCAGTTACCATGCCCTTGTTTCTTTTAATTCTCTGTTGTGATATACGTCGGACTTTTCCCTCTACATTTCAGAATCCTACAGAAATGAAATAGCGATGGAAAAGAGCTATCAAATGTGAGCAATAGTTAGTGAGGACATTTATGTCCAACCCAAATCCTAATGTTAACTTTGCATTCTTGAACAAAATGTTGAAGCCTGTAGGAACTACTGTGCTCAACACCTCCCTGAGTCTGGTGCTGGGACAAGCACCAGTGTTCTTAAGAGATCCCTCTTATTCTAGTCAGATTTTCCCAGATTTCTCACCCTACTTTGATTATGCCCCAAAAGATTTTCCTTTAAGTTAAACAGGTATTTCACTAGAAAATAATTACTGAAGTTTTTTTTTTTTTTTTTTCAGTACTGTACAGGGATCTCTGCCACAAGAAAGGCACCTGGATTAAGTATTTTCTCAGTTCACCAGACACAGGCAACAGGAGCATATTAAGGCAACCCCACTGCTGCAGCTTCATGCTGTAGTTGTCTCTCAATTTTCCAAATTTGGCCTTAGCTCTAACTAGCTTCACTGAGCTCCTCACTGCTTCCCCAAAATGCTGACAGGGTATCTTTACTGCCTGGAGTTACTGTGGTAGAGGAAAGTGAAGTGGGTGAGGCCTCTGCTCAGTCATCAAGTACTATAATTAAATCTCTTTATATTTATGGTTTCAATCCAGAAGCCTTAAACCCATAACAGACAACAGCTTCTTTGTCAACTGAAAAGTCCAACAGTTGGAAAGGCTCACTTGAAAATGCTGCTAATGCTCCTTGGCAGTACGTGGTCTGTCCACCATCCAGAATGTGGGAAATGGAGTTCTTCCTTGATTTTAATTCTTGGAAAAAATATATCTTCAGGTCAATAGAATATGTTTAGGACTCTAAGTGTATTTTTTTCTTGTGAAAATCTGTTTTCATTATTTCAGACAAATACCCAATCCAAGCAGGAGATGGCATGCTGCTTCACTAAAAACAAAGCAAAAGAGCAAGAGAGAAGTCAGTGTAAGGTGCACACACTTAATCTGATTTCATTAGGTGGGTGATCTTGAATTAAAGTAGAGAAAACAGCAAGCCTGTGTAAATACTCTCAGCTGTTTTTCAAAGCTACTGGTTGGTTTCATTTTAGCTAAACTGACTACCTAAAGAAGAATATGGTCTGAACACCAAAATGGGCTGAAATGAGAAAAACTGAATTATGGCAAATAAATCTACTTTGATGTAAGTCTGTCTGTGGACCCATTTGCTTCCAGATCAAAGTGTAAAAAATTCAATTTATAAAGTCAATAACAAACTGCTAGGGTGAATGTTTTTTCTTCTTACCTTATATCCTAAAGTCTGATTGACCTATTACTCTGTTTCTTCAGATATTCCATCTGGAATAAGCCTTCTATGTTTAATGCCTTAAAAAGCATTATTTTATTTTATTTTTATGACTCAAAATAAATTGCAGAACCTGGAATTTCAGACAAAGTGTAGAAAGCCTTTTTAGTTCATCACTGGCTCAGCAGTCTCCAAAACTTTGGCTGGATGTCTGTACAGTTTGGTGATACTGTTGAACCTCTGCATCTCCAAACATTTTTTTTTTTAAGCTCTTTGATGTAATGTAGTTCTCTACAGATCTGAACTTCTGAACTCTGTATAGTCACATACTACTTCATTGTGCTTATATATTTCTACATAAGTGAGGCTACTTGAAGACTTGCTACTTTTGCAGACTTCAAAACCATTACTGCTATAATGCATACAGAACACAGATTATCATGTGGATTGATATCCAATCCAAGTTATCAAATACTTACAGAAGTATTTGAGGTTAAATTTTGGATCACTGTCTTCCAGTTGTTGGTTTGTAATCTTGATCTTAATCAACAATTTTTGTGTGCATACAGATATAATTTAATTTTCTCCACAGCTTTCATGTTCTAAAAGAGAATAATTTGCCTATTTGATGGATTTATATCTTGAATTCAATTTGTATTTCTGGATGCTCTACTATGCCCCTTGAAGTTTGGGTGAAAGTAAATAAAAAAGCTTTTTTTTTTTTTTTAAGTGATTCAACATTGTTCAGAGAAGGAAATACCTCGTTCTGTGAGCCATATCTCAATATTTTGAGACCATCACTGTTGGGTTGTGGAAATACTGGTGGAACAAAATGAAGTATATTGAAATTTGAAATGGAGCTTACACACTTGATAAAAAAAGAGTTCAGATAGCATCAGCTATTTCCTGAATTTCTGCACAAGTCCACATATTATATCTAAAGGACTTGGAGTCTGAAAGTAACCATCAGATAGAAACAAGAAATTAAATAACTACAGAGAAGAAAAATGTTATTTGAAAGAAATTAACACCTTCCCTTCATTTCATCTGCTCAGACCAACCAACCAACCAAACCATCTAAACAAGCAACTCCCAACCCCCCATGTATCTTTTTTCTAAAAGCTTTTCACTGCCCATGACTTAACCCTGTCAATTTGTCCAGTCTATTTTGGTGATTTTGTATTCTCTTGACCAGGTAATGATACTGCTGTGACTGTACTGATGTTATTTTTGTGCAACAACTAGCTTTTGCTGGCTTGTGCTTCAGCAAAACAATTCCTCCTCTTTCTTGTGACCGAATAGTCATATACTAAGGTAGATGCCACTGACATAAGTTGATAATCCGCTATAGTTCATTAAAAACTTCCATTCTGTATTTATGCCAAGAAAGGTAAGCGGGGTGCCTTCCATGTAAGAAACTGCCTTAAAAACAGTTTCTGTCTCTCTGCTAGAAGCTTCAATACCATGCTGAACTACTTCTGATGAAACACTTTGTTTGTACATTGCCCAGCAAAGAAATGGATATACAAACACATCTCACAAACAATTATTTTCTTCGTAGTTGAATTACATATCCAACACAAGGCAGTCTCTCTTTTCTCACAATCACAGTCTTATCTCCAAATTCAGGGTGGGGATTTGGATGTAATAATAATGTACTACATTTTTTTCTTTAAATGCATGTCTCTCAGTAAAATATTTTTGCTTTATATTTGTTGATGGGGGACTTCTGCAGCTGTGCTGGTAGTTGTGAAAGGTAGTGGGTATTGTGTGCATGTAGTGGGTGAAAACAAGAAGATGAATGTAGGCATTGTGGTATTATATAATATACATATACTGAAGCAAGTGTCTCATCTGAACTACACCAACAAGATAAATATGAAAATATCATAACATTCCAAGAATTCATCTGATTTTACTGAATTATTTTTGCCAACTTTTGAAAGACTTTTAAAGTCTTTTTAAAGTATTTATATCAAAACAATGGAGTTTGCTAAAAAAAAACACAAACACATTGACTGCACTAAAACAAATAAACAAACAAAAGCTTCCAGATGAAATGTGAAATAGAAATTTAAATTCTGAAGTGGATAATATGCTTTATTTGACTTGCTACATTTTCATTTTTATTTATTTATTTTTAATTTAGAGAAAACAAACAAACAAACAACCCTCCCCTGTTATGCATATGCTTTATGTTGAGGTTGAAAATGTATTTCATTTATGTCTGTCCATATTGTAATGGAGAGAGATTTTATCTGAGATGATCCTGCATGTTAAGTGCATGGATTTTGGCAGTTAAGGACTATAAGTGCATTAACAGCAAGTGCTTCTGAGCCAAATTTATTTTTATGTTTCCTGGGGATGGGAGGGGCTACAGGGGCTAGAAGCAGGAAATTAACAATTTTCTGAGACCATCTAGAGACTTCTGGTTTCTGCTATCACCAAAACCTTGAAGAAGTAAATATTCTTGTTATCTATATTTCATATGCGTTGGTCTGGCCTAGTCCAGTCTAATTTATCCTTTTCAGTGTCTCTTTAAGAGTTAAACACTGCTTTCTGCTTATAGGCATTTGCTCACTGGATGCATCTTTAACTTAAAAAAAATGACTCATGCAAAATTATTCATAAGCCTAACTGCTTTGGAGGAACAAAAGAGGAAAAAAATGATGGAGTTCAGGGATTAGGTTTTCCACAGAATCACAAAATATGGGATGGTTAAAGTTGGAAGGAACCTCTGGTGGTCATCATTTGAAGATCACTAAAGAGGAAGACTCCACCACCTCTCTGGGCAGCCTGCCATTTCCCAGTTATTTCAATACAAAACTCTAGGCTGATCTTGTACAAGGTAGAGCCTCGTAAATGGCACTGTGACTGCACAACAGCAATGAGCCTAAGTGGAAAAGAAATATTCTAAAAATCAGAACACAGTGGCAAGTGGGTCTGCTTCCAGAGTTGTCTTCATTCCTTCTGGTGCAGTCTAAACAAGACATGTTCTTTTCTTATCAGTATCCACCATCTCCTTTCTCTTCCACTTTGTACAAAACCAAGGAGACACTACTATTGAAGATCTGGGTGCCAGCTTCTGCATTTGACTGTGCACTACAGCCATGCAGGAGGTTAGTGGTGGCTTCCATTGCTGCAGCCTGTCCTGAGGCATGAGCCTTATGTCCCCTGTGTTGGTTTCCCTCTGGCCTTGTCCATGCAAAACATGTGACCAGATTTTACACATCAAAATCAAAGCAAAAAATCAGGTAGTAGTTCAAAGCTGATCTGACTTTTTTTTTTTTTTTTCTTATTGATTTTAATGAATTTTCTGTTAAGCTCGTAAGGCATTTGCTTCATGGATGACAGAATTATGGTACTAGAAGAAGAGGGCCCATCAATGTGTGTAATTATTTGTCTAATCAATGCTAGCATTTTTCCGTATGTTCTCTTCTCCAAAGTTTTGCTCTGGCAGCTGACATTTCCAGTCAGTAATCTTCTTGGGAAACTACAGTCTTCCCTTCTTGATATCACCGTGCTTCACCTCATGCAGTAATTTGTTGTCTGAAACTATGACAGTGTGCATCACGTATTGCTTAATCATATCTGATCTTGCAAACCATCTAAACTTAGAGTCAAAAAAAAAACCAAACCTCAAGTAGTATCAGTATTGCTCTTTGGATTTATTACCTCAGTTTTAATGTGGTGTTCAGGTAAGTTTACTATGTCTTCACAATCAGTACGGCAGCAGAGTAAACAGTTGGTTTGTGACAAGTAAGCAAGTACTTAGTCTGTTACCTGTGCATTTTAATACCCAGACATACCTGCCTTACACATATTCTGCCTTATCACACTGCAACTATATAGCTGAACTAATGTTGAATATTGCCAGCTATGGGAAAAATAACCTGGTCAATATATAGTTCCGGCATAAGTTTTGGGCTGTTCAGAACATAAAGATGTTTGTCCTTGGACAAACTTGGACTGTGACCTGATTCTCGGGATTAAAATGAGCTATTGCCATTGCTACAATTATCTAAGTCCTTTTCATTAATTATTCTATTTTGTTCCATCATCCAGGATTCATACTCCCTTCTCCCGTTTTTCATATATCTTGCAATCACTTGATCTTATATGCTCTATTTACATTTTACGTTCTACAAATTAAAATGATTCTGCTACTGTCTCCAAGGTGACCTACAGAATCATTTACTTCAGATTTGAGCAAATGTTACTATATCTAAATAACCTTGTGTAGAATTGCTCTGTGATTTGGAATCTAGGTCAAAAAATAAGAAATACTATTAACTTTGTATTGTCCATTGTTGTAAATGATCACTTACATTGATTATATCTAAAATTATGTTTTGTCCTTGGTAGCCTTTATACTCAAGACTCAACAGAAAAGGTTGCATTCCCGGATGGTTTACTTGTCTAGAGATACTTGAACGGTGGGTTATATTTTGTTGTATAGGTGTGGACAGGCTTGTTCTGAAGTAATTCTGGGCAACCTATTTGCTTTATGTAACTCACAGAAGGAAAGAAGAATTCTCCAAAGTTGTATACACACAACCCCATTACTTTCAATTTACTTGTACAGTTGTGATGGGGGCTTCTGGAGTAAACTATTGTAACTTTCTTCTGTATCCCTGATGTTACAAGAGTTCAGTATTTTGTTTAGTTTTGCCACAGATGGGTAATTAAACTACAGGTAAGGAGTGGTAATGACCTAATATTAATGCACTGCTGCAAAAGCCACTTGCAGTTTGAGCCAGAATAAGCAACACTGCAAATTAATCTGTGCTTCTGAAGGCAGATTAATTCCCAGATATAATGCTAGCAGCACTAACATATTTTTAAAGGACCTGCAAAGGTTTAATATTTTTCTCAATACAGAAAATGCTATCAATGTGTAAAGCTACATGGATTATGCTAAACAGATGTTTCACCACACAGGTTCTTGTCTCCATAGGTATGGAACCTTTCTCCATATGTCTTTTGAGTGTGCCCTTTCTGCTCTTCCCCTGCTCTAGTGTGGGGGTCCTCCTATGGGAAACAGTCCTTCACAAACTCCTCCAGTGTGGGTCCTTACCACGGGCTGCAGTTCTTCAAAAACTGCTCCAGCATGGTCTGTATCATAAGGTGTAGCTCTTCAGGAAGGAACTGCTCCAGCATGGGTCGTCACGGGCAGCAGCTCCCACCAGACTTCATGCTCCACTGTAAGCTTCTCTCCATGGGCTGCAGTTCTGGTCTGGAGTCTGCTCCTGTGGAGGCTGCAGCCTCCTTGAGGTCACATCCATCTGCTCCACCAGGGGCCTCTCCCTGCACAGGCCACAGGGGAACTGCTGCTGTGTGCCTGGAGCACCTCCTGCCCTCCTGCTGCACAGACCTGGGGGTCTGCAGGGATATAGCTCTCTCATTTCTCACTCCTCTCTCCCAGCTGCTGTTGCGCAGCAATATTCCTTTGTTAAAGCTGCATTTAAGAAATGCAAAGGCACAACCGGCATTGCTGATGGGCTTATCTTTGGCCAGTGGAATTGGCTCTTATCTAACAGGCGGCAGCTTCTGAGCTCTTCTAATGGAGGCCACCTCTACAGAACACCCACATCTAATCCCCACACCCAGCTACCAAATCCTTGCCACATAAACTAAACAGATCCTTGACAAATATCTCCTAATTATATCACAAACAATTCAGTGGTCTAATTTGATACTTTTCCACCAGAGGTTATGCAGTGTTCATGAGTGACTTCAGAGTCTTTCCTCTGACCACCTTCACCTTTTTGTGCAAACCATCTAATGGTGTGTCTCTTCACATTAATAGTTACAAGTACTTTCATTACAGCAGGGCAGAATCATGCCGTAAAACTTCACTGACCATACATTACAGGGAGGTGAGATTATTTGTTAATTTTCATTGATATAGCACTTGAGTCCTAGCAAACTCTTCTGCCATTTCATAACTTTCACTGTCAATACACCATCTACAATCAGAGTGAACAAGACATCCAAATGTAAATTTTCTTCCAGTGCTAGAGCTTCAGCTGAAGGGAATGAGTGTAGCCCATGGGGCCATACCAATTTATAACCACAAGCTGTTTTTTGGATATAGTATTCTTTAAAAGAGGACACATAAGCAAAACTGGGAAAAGTGTACTTTTTTTTTTTTTTTTTTTCCTGGCCCAGAAAAACACCTCTGAGTGAGAGAGGCCTTTTATTATGATTGATTTGTCTGCAAAATGACCCTCAGCCTTATGCCAATAACTATGTCTGGTCTGTAGTACCCACATGTCTGACAGTGGTTCTCCATAGTTACAACTCTTCAAAGAATACAGATTTGGTAAGACAATTATGAGAGAGATATCCGAGTGTGATAGACATGACCAATGCTCAGGCAAGAGCAATCTTGTGTCATGTCCAGAGCAGGCTGCAGAGCAGGCACTTTTTGATCACTTTGCCAAAGTTTTCTGCGCCACCACCACTTGCTTCCCTGGCAGGACTCTCATGCTCCTCATTCATTTATGTCCCATTTTTTCAGTCTTTGTTACATGTCTTTTATCAGTGATGGCAATTTCACTGTGGTTTTATTTCCACCTTTGGAGATGATGAGGAAGAACTGCAAGAGTGCAGGTGAGGTGTCTATGGATACTGAAGGCAGAAATGTAAAAGTATGGTAAAAAATAAATAACATTGCAACCTTTTCTCTTTTGAACTGGAAAGTAGGAATATCCTAGGCATCTTTGGGCTGGATTACCCTATATATTGAGATATGGATACACGGGTCATTATCTGTAATATTGTGTACTTCCTTGTGTGACAATATAATCACTGAAGATTTTTTTAAAATGTCATAAATAAAGGTTTAATGCACTCCTGGGATTACTACTTCACATCTCTCTGCCTGCAGGCAAGAGAAAGCAAAAGTGTTCTTTTTAATGAAATAACTGAAACTGTTGAATTTGTCTTCCATAGTTCATTAATCAGAACTTGTTTGGTCTCAGTAATTTTCTCTTGACACAGTGCAGCAAAATACACACAGATTCACTATGGATGATAGGATTCTTCTGAAGAGTTAACAGAAATCTCCAACTGGAAGCTCGATTTGACATTTTAGAAGCAGGCTTGTGTCTGTTCCATCCATACAACTTCATTAAAGGAGGGAATGTACTCTCTGGGAAGGACAGAAAGAGGCACACTTTATAAAATATAGCAACACTTCTTTCAACTTCACAAGAGTATGGGCATTTTATGTGCAATCCAACTGCTGGCACGTAACTAATGGACACTAGACTTTTTCTGTGATCCTTGGCTATATCTTCTTTACCTGAAAATACCTGAAATAAAGGGCAAGGCTACTGCATTATTGCCCTACTTTATTTTGAGAGTAATCCACAGATTTCTATCAGGTTAAGATCTTTGCAAACAAAGTGCTTCTGGACTAGATTCTGATAGATTTTATGACAGTGTGTGCTACTGAGGAAGTTTTCTGATGCTTTGTGAACTAGTATAAAATAATGATGATATTTTATAGGTGCTTTAATGTATTTTTTCGTAGTATTAATATAATTTAATAACTCAATTGCAAAATGTGAATGGATTTGTGATCATGAGCTATCTTATACACCATAGTTAAGACCAGTGATATAGTTTTTATAGTATGAAATTAGAACAGTTAAGATTTGGATTAGACTTCTTTTTAAGATGCTTAGGTAAAAAAAAAAAAAAAGTGTGCCAGCCAGATACTTGTTTGGGGATTGGATGATGACAGGAATCTGCAATAATTTAGTTATCTTTTTAAATTCCTTTCAACCTTTCAGTGACCACAAACCATTTATATCTGACTCATATCATATGTCCATGCACCTTATCATATTGTATGTTTATATAATATGTCATAAGAAATCATCTGATGATCTCAACTAATTCACCAGCAGAGAGAAGTTTACATTACAGACACTAACACAAAATATCCAGACATTAATGGGTCTCACTTTTGGCAGAATTTGCAGAGGAATCTGGATTACAAAATATCACTCATCTTTCCAGATCCTGAAAGTCTTGGTCATTCATCAGTCGACCCTGCAACTCACTGGGGAAGGATACTGATAAAATGAGGAACTCAAATTTCTTCTTCACAGACAGTTTCTGTTATCTGGAAATGCAGAAAATTCACCCTTCAGATCTGGCAGAATTTTTCATACACAAGAAATATTCTTAAATTAAGATAAAAGAAATACAGTGCAGTGTAGAAATACTTCAAGTGGCTCACCTATGTTCTGTGTTTGGATCTCCTTATCACCCAAAAAAGTCAAAAATCCTCAGAAGTCCTCATGACCCAAAAATAAGTCAATCCTATATCATCGGTGGATATATATAAAAAAAAGGTTCATTTTATTTTAAATTGCTGACCATGCAAACATCCTTTATGTATGAATGCTTACAATTTAGTAGCTTAACAAAAAGTTATTTAACATGCATAATAAGTCCCTATAGCTGCTATCATTAAATTGCCTAGTGGACAATATTAAACCTATTTTTATATATATATATATATTTCTGCACCAGTTTTTATGTAGAATAGAATCATAGAATCATACCTGCTATATAGTGATCAAACAAGTTACAGAATCACAGTCACAGTATCACAGAACAGATAAGTTTTGAAGGGACCTCTGGAGCTCATCCAACAACACTACTCAAGGAGAGACACCTAGAGCAGGTTTCCTAGGACCATGTTGAGGTGGCTTTTGAATATTTCCAAGGAAGGAGACTACATTGGACTCTTTCCAGTATGTCTAGGTCTCTATTGTACTGGGCGCCCCACGACTGGACACAGCACTCCAGGTGTGGTCTCACCAGTGTTGGGTAGAACAGAAGGATCATCTCATGGCCTGCTGGTGATACTTTCCCTTAATGCAGCCAAAAATGCCATTAGCCTATTTAGCAGCAAGGACACACTGCTGACTCAGGCTCAACTTGGCGTCTACCAGGACCCCTAGGTCCTTCTCTGCAGAGCAGCTTTTCAGCTGACTGACCGCCGGCATGGAGTGTTGTCTGATGTTATTCCTCTCCAGGTGCAGCAGGACTCTGCACTTCTCCTTGCTGAACTTTATAAGATTCTTGTCGGCCTACCTCTCCAGCCTGTCAAGGTCCCTCTGGATGGCAGCACAGCCTTCTGGTGAGTCAGCCACTCTCACCCAGTTTTGTGTCATCTGAATTTACTGAGGGTGCACTCTACCCCATCATCCAGATCGTTAATGAAGTTGTTAAACGAGACTGGACCCAGTATTGACTGCTGCGGTACTCCACTTGGTACTGGCCTTGAATTACACCTTGTGCCACAGACCACTACCCTTTGAGTCCAGCCTTTCAGCCAGTTGTTTATCCACCTTACTGTCTGCTCATCCAGACCATGCTTGAATAGATTCTCTATGAGGATTTATGGGGGACAGTGTCCTGATATATTTAAATGTCATTTTCAACTGTTACAAATGTCTAATATTCATTGTGCAAAATCAAGTGAGAAGTGGTAGAAATAAATTGAAATTCTTAGATGTAAATTGAATCTTGGTGACTGTTTACTGGGAAAGAAAGCATGATGTGAAGTACTGGTAGTGATGACTACAGTAGTACTGAATTGATGCTGGCCTTGTTGAAGTTAATAGTAACTTTCTAGGGAATTTAGTAAGAAGGAGATTGAGCCAACATTGCTTGCTGCTGGATAGAGCTTTTCCAGCTGCTGAGAGGCAGTTGCTCTTTCATTCAAAATGGAGGAGGTAAAGGTCAATGTTCAGAAATCACTGTGATGATTTATGGTTTATGATTACCAGGGCTGTCTAAAGTACCATGGGTTTTTGGAGAGAGTGAGGCAACAGCCAAAAGAACTAGAAGTATGACGAAAAAGAAAAAATACTTGCTCAAAGTATTTGTAGAGAGAGAAAGTAAACATTATGAGGCAGTAGAAAAACTCATGGACAAACTGTATCTTTTTGCTGTATACTATGTGGTGCATAGCATGTGCTTTAGCACTTCTAAGCACAATTACACCACAAGATTTCTTTTGCTAAGACATACAGGTATTATAATAGGTGCTGGATAGCAAGATAATGCAATTCTTCTAAATGAGGCCATCCACTGACCAAAACTTGGAGATGTTTTCTTCCTCTCTGAAGTCCTATCTAGATTTCCATTAATCTAAGAGCACAAACAAAAGCTCTCTCTGTCATCTCCATTTCCTTGCATACCTTTGTTTATTTAGAAATACCCTACTGAGCTAAAACTACTAATTTACAGCATGTAGTTTTGGAGACAGCAGGAGGCTTAGATAATAATCGTAAAAGACAATAAAATTATCAGTTTTAAAAGGGCGAAAATATAGCAACAATGAAAGAGACAATCCACAGACACAAAAGCTCTAATTGGACTTCTTGGCATCTTGTCAAAATCAAATCTTCTTGCCTATTAATATGGCACCTTTCACTGGAAGATGTCAGTGCTAATGTGCAGGAAACATCTGTGACTATAACATGTCTCAAGTCTCTGTGTAATGGCCTGGAAGCTAAGACATCTACACATGGATAAAACCGGAAAATTCCTGTGCATTGAAATTAGACTCTGTAGTGATTAAATAAGCATTTTGTGCAGTTTGGTTTCTCTGGGATCCAGATGAAATGTATATTGATTCCTTGGAAATGTTGGGAACCTATCTTTCTTGTTTGTGAAATATACAATCATATTTAATACAGGAAAGTTGTGGCTGTGAAACCTGAGAGATGACTTTAGAATTTGAATTTCTTTATTTTAGTTTATCAGAAAACAACTCTGTCCTGGCTCATTCAGCTGCCTATGCACGTCAGGGGAAGGGAGCTAAGCATTCTGTTCTCACATCTTTCAGTAGAATTAGTTGAATTTAAAAGAATCAATTGAATTGAAGTCATGAGTGATTTCTAAGTGTGACAAGGCAGAAATATTGCTAGGGGTCAATGAAACAAATTTATGGATCGTAATGTCACCAAACTCAGAGGTCTATGAGATTCATATGGATCCAGTTTTTATATTTGTACCTTTTCTCATACTGTTTCTCTAATTGTTGAGAAAGGACAAGTGGTGAAATAATCAGTGATGTAATAATCAGTGGTGTGTAAGAGGAGCTGAGTGTTCACCATACAGAAAGAAGCTCTTAGGCAGATAATATCAGCTTTTATAGAACCTAGTACTCCTTAGAATTGTCCTATAAAACATAGGGTAAAAGATAATCTAATTTACTAATTAGGAACTGTGCTGACCAGGAGTTTGTATCAGTGCTTGCAGAGTCTCAGGAAGTTGGATCTGGACTTCAAAAGGGATAGACGAAATGTTGCTGTATTAACATCATCATGCTGCTATTAGTAATGGGGCTTAGATGTCATAGAATCATGGATTGGTTTAGGTTGGAAGGGACCTCTGGAGGTCACCTGTGTAATTAAGTATGGCCACCTAGAGCAGGCTGCCCATGACCATGTCCACTGTGATATGCCTAAGGACACATGAGTATTCTCAGTGAGGTTTGTAGGAAAGTCAAAAGGAATTTGAAATCCCAAAATGTTCCTGAAGCTTTCCTGACAGTTTCTTGAACACTGTCCCCCAAACTGTAAGGGACAAGAGCACATTAGATTCCCTACTCCACCATACACTTTTGCCAAGACAGTTGGCTGGAGACGCCCATTTTAAGGCATGCCAGTAGACTAGGCAAAATGTTACTGGCATCTGCACTGATATTGTCTATCTCCATAAGCTCCTCCAGCAGCAAGTTCCAGAAGATGGTGAAAACCTCCAAATGTCTTTGAAGCTCTGACTGCCAGGGTGGACAGGATAGCTCCTTTTTCCTGGGTATTTTCTATTTTGGGGGTAAAGATGACACACAAGGAATAGAATTCCTTCTGCTCCCTTTTTTTCCCCCAGACTTTCCCTTTTCCAGGGAGGAAGAAAGAAAATGCTATACTGAGCAAACACAAGAGAAGGAGTGAGATCTGGTGTATCTTTCAGCAGTTATTTGGCTATCTAAATCAGGTTTGCCTATGCTTAAATCTGACATTACAAGCTATTATTGTTTGGAGTAGTTAATATTTACAGTCACTTCTGGGAAGAATCTATTTTTAAAACTACAAGATACATGTAGCAGATGTTAATGTGGAGAAATAATAACACTTCTGCAAGAAGCATTTGACCTTACTTGAGTAGGCAAGTCATCCTCTTTGTGTAGTGCATTACCCTGTGCTACATGCAAGAGATTCCTGCCTTCCTGATATCTCTGGAAAAGTTCTCAAGGTCAAAGGCAAATCTATATCTAGCACAGGCATGGCTAGTCATTTGTCATTTCCTACTTCAATAATCAGGAATATGCTGTAAGATATCTGCAGAAATGTCAGTTTTGGAATGAAATGTTTTTTCAAAGACTCTCACTTGACTATTGAAATTTTCTTTTTTTTTCTCCTTTCCTTTCCTTTCCTTTCCTTTCCTTTCCTTTCCTTTCCTTTCCTTTCCTTTCCTTTCCTTTCCTTTCCTTTCCTTTCCTTTCCTTTCCTTTCCTTTCCTTTCCTTTCTTTCCTTTCCTTTCCTTTCCTTTCCTTTCCTTTCCTTTCCTTCCCTTCTCCTTCCCTTCCCTTCCCTTCCTTCCCTTCCCTTCCTTCCCTTCCCTTCCCTTCCCTTCCCTTCCCTTCCCTTCCCTTCCTTCCCTTCCCTTCCCTTCCCTTCCCTTCCTTCCCTTCCCTTCCCTTCCCTTCCCTTCCCTTCCCTTCCCTTCCCTTCCCTTCCCTTCCCTTCCCTTCCCTTCCTTCCCTTCCCTTCCCTTCCCTTCCCTTTCCTTCCCTTCCCTTCCCTTCCCCTTCCCCTTCCCTTCCCTTCCCTTCCCTTCCTTCCCTTCCCTTCCCTTCCCTTCCTTCCCTTCCCTTCCCTTCCTTCCCTTCCCTTCCCTTCCCTTCCCTTCCCTTCCCTTCCCTTCCCTTCCCTTCCTTCCCTTCCCTTCCCTTCCCTTCCTTCCCTTCCCTTCCCTCCCTTCCCTTCCCTTCCCTTCCCTTCCCTTCCCTTCCTTCCCTTCCCTCCTTCCCTTCCCTTCCTTTCCTTCCCTTCCCTTCCCTTCCCTTCCTTCCTTCCCTCCCTTCCTTCCCTTCCCTTCCCTTCCCTTCCCTTCCCTTCCCTTCCCTTCCCTTCCCTTCCCTTCCCTTCCCTTCCCTTCCCTTCCCTTCCCTTCCCTTCCCTTCCCTTCCCTTCCCTTCCTTCCCTTCCCTTCCCTTCCCTTCCCTTCCCTTCCCTTCCCTTCCCTTCCCTTCCCTTCCTCCCTTCCCTTCCCTTCCTCCCTTCCCTTCCTTCCCTTCCCTTCCCTTCCCTTCCCTTCCCTTCCCTTCCCTTCCCTTCCCTTCCCTTCCCTTCCTTCCCTTCCCTTCCTTCCCTTCCTTCCCTTCCCTTCCCTTCCTTCCCTTCCTCCCTTCCCTTCCCTTCCCTTCCCTTCCCTTCCCTTCCTCCCTTCCCTTCCCTTCCCTTCCCTTCCCTTCCCTTCCCTTCCCTTCCCTTCCCTTCCCTTCCCTTCCCTTCCTTCCTTCCCTTCCCTTCCCTCCTTCCCTTCCCTTCCTCTTCCCTTCCCTTCTTTTTTCAGGAAAATCCTCTGAGATAAAAGAAATGCGTGTTTAACACTACATCCCTGTGTAGGAATCCAAACAACAGCCAAATGCACTTAAAACAAACAGTAACTCCTTCACACAACAGGAGCTATGTACAACTTTGCTAAACCAACATTGCATATCTCAAGCTGTTTCCTCTTCAGTGACCCTCTCTTGTGCATGCTAAACTTAATGGAAAAATACAAACTGAACTCTGTTAGAATAGGATCAGGCACACTGTGTATAAAGAATTTTGTAAATAAATAAACTAGGCATCCCTGTTCAGTCCTGGGCTTCCAAGCAGTTGGTGTTAGGTGACACTTAAGATTTGCTTAGTGTAGGATGATGAGTCTAATAACTTCCGATCTGTTTTGCACTTCAGTGTGTGCTAGCACTGAGGAATTGTTATAATGAAACAAACTGTGTGCTTTTATTTCTAATTTCTAGCTGAAGCAGCTGGACAGTGCATCCTGCTCTGAACAGGATCAAGGTTTTCTTGGGTTGCAGTAGGGCTGGGAACCCACCAGGGTCTAACTGTGCCTCTGCAGCCACCCACCACAGAGGTGCTGGGATTGACAAGCAGAGGAACAGATCTGCAAACTGGGTCTCCTCTTCTCAGGAGATGGAGACATTCTTCCGGCACCAGGACTAACCACTCTTCTTCACACTTGGCAGCTCATCCATCAGCAGCCCGTTTGCATTTCCAGGCTACTGACACTAGCAACATAGATGGTGGTCCATTTGGTGCTTCTCAGTAGTTTGATGTGTTGTGGTAACTTCTTGCCTTGCTTGAACCTAGATTTGGTCTGTCATCTCAGATGGGTGGATTTTTGACAAAATACTATCATTAATATTTTACTTTACTTTTGTTTTACTTAGTTGGCCAAAACTTCTTTTTCTGGGGCTCAAACAAAAGTTTTCAGCATAGATTCCTAAAAGGAAAGAGTTAGATCTCATACGTGCCATTAAAACAACCAAACAAACAAAAACTAAAAAGGTAACACTGACATTGACATTATAAGAATAAGAACATAGTGTCAAGCTTCTAAGTCACTTGAATTTCATCATAAGTTGAGTTTTTACTGAATGCTTATCCAATGTACTTGCTGATCTCTAAGGTTTTATGTAAGTTCAGAGATAATGGATGATCACAGTGATGTGCATTTGAGTACAACAGTATTCCAGGCCACTCAGTGGGCATGCTGTAAAAAACGATAGCATCTGTTTAGAAATCTGACTCTTCAGACTGTTACACATTGCAGAAACAGTTAATTAATTGTTAGGGAATAGTAAAAGAGGGCCCACAGAGAAAAGCTGGAAGTTTGAGAAATTGTGGGCTCAGATATTGATCTGTCAGAAAGCTCTGTGTGAATACAGATCACGTCATATCAGTTATACACTAGGAGTGACTAACTTTCCAAGCGTATTTTGTAATATGAACCTGTGTTCTCATGAAGATGGTTTCAGCTATTTCTACGTGAGCACTGCACTGCACTTCCACACGTACCTTCTGCACTACTGTATCTGTTCTGGACACACTCACTTAAAACATTTGCCTTGAGGTCATTCTTTCAAAATTGCTGAGCACTGGGAAGTGTGTGTGGTGGTGATGTGCTGTCATAAGCCAGTTTTATTCTGGTAGAGTAGAATAAAAAGAGAGGCATGTCTGTAATCTTGTATTAAGTAACAATATATATCTTAAAGCATATGTATTCACTAAGGATATATATTGAAGGCCCAGTTAATTATTCAGCACAGATCCTAAGATCTCCCAGGGGCGCAAGCCTTTTAAATGAGCAAAATCTCCTTTTTCAGGGCTTTTGTGTCAACACAGCTCTGTGTCTTGCTGCACCAGGTGCAGCAGGTTAGCAGAGGTGCTGGGAGTTGAAGGTAATGACCTTTTTTTTTCTGTGCAGTTCATGTACCTGACATCTTGCAGCTGCAAGGCAAGACACTTGAGCTTATGCCTCTATGAAAGATTTTTACTCAGCCATTGTCTTACATGGATTTGATGAATTTCTATGTGCTTTTCAGCAGTGTGCATTTGTGGAGGCACAGTCACTCAGTGATGCCCAATGCTGCAGTAGCTTTGGAAAGATCTGGAGCTTCAGAGGCTGCTGTTCCCCTGAGATGATTCAGGTAGGAACCCCTCATCTTTCCATTTTTTCAGCAGTTCTCAGCCCACAATGAGAGTGTCATATGCCCTGAGTTGGGTGGTTCTGGTGGTGAATGTTACATGCAGAAAGAAAATATTAGCCTTCAGACTCATGAAACGACACTTGTAAAACTTGGAAAGCCCTGAATAAAGCAGATATATGCAAACATGCACATTAAGAGGATGTCGGTGGAGTGGGAGACAGCCCTCCATGTTCTCTTTCACCAAATTGCCTGATTGAACTAATGACCAAACCGTCCTTACCTGCTCTGGATTCTGGAAATTGCTATTAGCACAAACAGTAACTGTATCTGAGTTGTTCATTCCTTCTCCAGAAAAATGCTGGTGTTGCAGTGGCATTTTTTTATTTTTTTAGGCAGATAAAACATTTTAGGCAGATAAAACAGAAAATGAAAATTCTCTTGAGGGCTGCTTCAATTTACTATATATATAGGAACCTTAAAAAATATTGCAGGAATACACTTCTCTTTGCTCTTAGAAAATAAGAGTGACACTGGAAGGCAGAGAGTGTGTAGCATTGTTCTGTGCTTTACTAGACTTTAACTAGACTGCCAGGTAGTCTTTTATTTCACTGTAAGGCAGGTATAGGCTTCTACCTGAACTGTGGTGTTTTTCACCTGCTCAACACTGTAGAAGGCCTATAAAAATGCAGGCAAAAATGAAATCATGTCCTAGTGCAAAGGCTAAATGCAACTGTATGTGCAGCCTTGTGCCTGTGCATGTACAAATGATCGCAATGAGAACAGAAAGGACAGGAAATGACAAGGCTCCTTGTCTCACCAGCACAGAAAACTGGCCACCGCTGAGAGGGAGGGCATGGAGCATCTGCACGGTGTGAAGAGTACGAGCTTTGCCTGCAATCTAGCACCTGCCAGGGTTCTCTCTGTAGGAGGTGAAGGAGTAAACATTTTGTGTGTGTCTGTGTGTATGTACAGATCTATAGACATACCGGGAACTTAGCTCTTCTGTTATAAAATCAGTCTTTCTTGCACAACTTATTTTAAAGCAAATTGTTCATTTTTAGGTTCATGCCATGAGCTCTGACAATGTGCCTGTGCACTCAGCACAAGGTATAGTTCTCCCATTTAAAGACAACACCCATGCATGGAACTTTGCAGATTGAAGGTTACTGTGTACTGCAAAAAGGAAAATAGCTCATGTTGTGTCTTGGTCTCCCTTCCCATTACAAAACCCAACACATTGCAGCCAACTGTTCCCATGAGTCATCTGTCCAGTAATTAATCTCTGCTATGCCAAACACATTCAAAACCACAGACTAGAATTACTCAGGGGAATACATTAGCTGGAAATTAAAGTTTAAAAGGCTCTAGCTCTTGTTTCTCCTGTGGATGCTACTTTAAAATATTTCTAAGTGGAAAGTGGGAACTTGCTACTATTTGGGACGGGGGAAGTGGGAGTGACAATTCCTCTGTGGGTTAAAATGGTTGTTCAACAACAGCGAAGCCAGGGACAATCATAAGACACTAAAGTATAAAGTACCTCCAGAAAATTAGCACCGCATTAAGGGAAGAACAAAATGTTATTCCTACCTAATTATCAGAAGTCTGTTTGAATAGGGAACAATGCCAGCTGGGTAGTTTTAACTCATTGACAACTTTCTTATGATTTTTTTTTTTTTTAAGTAGTAGACCTAGAAACATTTACAGCTATTAATGCTCAAAACAAGATGGTCTGTCAGATTTATTTTTTACCTCTCTGCCAGGTCAAAGAAGTACTACTTTGTCATACTCGTGTTCCCAGTCCTTAAATCAAGGAGTACCATGAGAACATCTGAGTTGTGAACCTGAGTTTACTACACTAGAGGCAACTTCTGCTGTCTATGTGGAAAACCAGACTTGCAATGTAAGTTGCAATGCTGTTGTGAGAACTGGAGGGTTCTGTGGAGAATGTCTAATCTCCTTGGAAATCTAGGTCCATCACTAAGGATATAGCCTCTGTTTCCTTCCTCATCTGGGAAAAATCACCCCTTTTTTTTCTAGAGAGAGTTTTTTTAAACTTTCTTTAATCCCGGACTCTTCATGCATGTAGATGCTGTGACTGAGGTGACCAATGGTTCAGAGCCAGCTGGAGCCAGAGGGGTTTTCCTTCAGCAGATGAGTTTCAGCTGGATGCCTCTGTGTAACACAGCCCCCGTGCTCAGCATTGAGCCTGGTGCCATCTGGTTCTTGTGGTGCCTTCTGAAAGGGGCAGCTCCCTGCCTACTCCTTTCCCAGCAAACTAATAACAGAAATGATTATTAATATTATGAGCTGTTTGAAAAGCATCTGAACAGCTTACTAACTACCAGTGGGTGTCCAGAGGGTGCAGGAACAGATTGCATTTAATTTTTTTAAATTCATGTACTTAATTTCATAATAGTTGGCTCTGTTTTTCACTGAATGTAACTGTTACTTCTGTAGCTCCTCTTTGGTACCAATATCAGTGTTTCTGGCACTACACCTGTGCATAACCTCCAGTCAAGTGGAAATGAATGAATCTTTATTTGCCTGCAGGCTGCTAGTTCCTCTGACTTCATGACTTCATGGTGGATACTGTTGCCATCATCTTTGTCCATGTGGTGGTGTTGCATACTCTTACAAAGTACTGTAATCCATTATAGTTGTATTGCTTTCCAAATGTTGGGCATTTTCTTGGCCCATGCTGTTTGCTAGAGCATGTGTAGCCCCATGTGATACGTATATATTTTTTGTGAGCTCCAATACTGGCCTCTCCACCTTCTTTTCTGCCTGAAAGTTCCTTTTTTTTTTTTTCTCTTTTTTTTTTCTTTTTAATGGACATTATTAAAAAATAATCCTAATTTATGACAGCAGAACATTATCAGTTCTCCCCCCTTACATTTTGGGCACCGTTTTGTGACATACAAGCCTCAGTAGCAAAGTCAATTTAGAGTTTTGCTATATGAACATCTGGATGTTCCAAAAAAGAAAGAGGTTATATTTTACCTGAATCGCTTCAATGATTCAGTCCTAGTGCACAACCTTCTTCTGTTTAGAATGTTTTTAATATGTTTTTCCTGGTCAGAAATACCTCAGAGCCTACACTTTGAGACCATTTTGTTTCATCTTTTTTCTGAGCTCATGCTCTGAGCACTGCTCCTCAGCCCAGCACAACCAATTCAAACTGGCTTCTGTGAGAAACATGTCAAGGTACAGTTCAGTAAAGTTGTGTCCAAGTCTTGAGAGAAAAGGAGTGGAAACTTCTCATGCCAGCTTTGTTCTTTAAGCCAGCAATTCAGGAAATGATGTCTTCTGTCTGGACTGGGCAATTTCCATTGTTTAGCAAAACTCTTTACTTTCTTAAAGACTAGTTCATTTTCAGGAGCCTCTGTCTACTGAATTCTTCCCAGTCCTTTCTCCTCCCAGTCCAAACTGGGCTTACATTACGTACCCAGTTTGCACCTGCGACTCTAACCTACCACTTTAATCTTGGATCATTCAACACAGGCTCTCCTAGACTTTTACCTTCTCTTTTGTCCTGCCTGGCTGAATGAAAACTAGATTTTTTTTTCCTCTTCTTCTTCCTGTATTGACAATTAGCCTTCTTTTGGGGTGTTTCAAAATGGTGTTGCCATTTGGGGTGTTGCCATTGTTGCAGACATGACTTGGAGCCTTCATGAAATGCTGCTGTCTTCTCCAGAGTATGCTTCCGGTGATGCTATTCTTCCATCAGCTTAATTAGTTTTGCCTTATACTGTGTCCTACTCAAAGAAACTTGGAGGCAGAGTTTGACATTGCTTTGCTTCCTTTCTCTTTTTTTGCTATCCAAATGCTCAGTCAGCACAGGAGCCTGTTCCAGCTAGCTGCTCCAAGAAGCGCATAAAGATACAGTTCCCTGCAGATAGCAAAAGGTAATCTCTCTGAAGCTTACAAAAGAAATTCCCATCTTTATCACTTGATGTGAAATTTGGGAAATCCTTCCTCTGTAGCTCTCTCTCCCACCCAAAGACGGAAGGGAACAACATTCACTCATTGTCTGTCAGCACTCATATCCCTGCATGGCAATGCAATAGGTGTTCTTTTTCCCTGTGCTATAAAAATGTCTCCTGGCTCTACCTGTGATGATGTTAGTTGGCCCAGGTTTACTGCACAGAAACAGGAGTATTCTCTAACGAATATAAAGAGAGTTGGCTGCTCTAAGCTATTGGCATAGCTTAATGCCTTAAAGTAAATCAGAGAGATAGGTCAGCCCTGAGTTAAAACTTAAAGATTTGGCTCACTAGTGATACTTGAGCACAGTTGAAGTATTGCCTTGGGGGTGGTCAGTACTATTCAGAACAAAGGGAAAGCAAAAGTTAAATTTTATAAAAGTCTTATAAGAACTATGTGAATCTTTCTGTGACAGGCTTCCTCTGGTAATAGAGATGAACATGCTAAACCTTTTATACAGACATCTGCTAGCCTATAAAAGCTTAAGCTGTCAGGTCTGGTTCAGCCCTTGCCTTGGGTTTCCATTTCTTTGCTTAGCAATTGCGTTTCAAAGCACTCTTGAGTGCATGAAAATACACTCAAATCAAGGAAGAGACTTGTTCTTGTTTCCTGTGCTTTGTTGGTTTTGTTTGCCTTTTATTTCCCAGGGGAATGGGTCCCTATATTTAGAAAGGAAAAAGAATAAGAGACTGAGAAAGCTCTTTCGCCTCTCCCTGCCTCTTCCCACTGGGATCAGACTGGAATCCTTTCCGTGGCCTGGCCTTAGTCCATGGTAATAAAGCAAAGCCTCTGATGGCAAACCATGAGAGCCTGAAAAAGGAGGAACATGGCAGGGTGAAAAAACAGTCACGTTTTTTATATTTTCTATTCACTTTTGGTGTATGTCTGTCAGACCTTAGCGTGAACTCCACTGAGTGCTGTTACCATCCTTCTCTGTGTAAGCAGGAACTTGACAGAAGATGCAGTATTGCATGGCTCCTAGGGTAAACTTGCCCCAGTGTGCAGCTGCTGGCAGAGGCCACAGCTCAAGCCCTGCAGCCTGAGGGCTGTATGCTCCCACTGGCAGCACTGACAAGCTGTTCTCCAATGCACTGACTTACATGAACGCATGGTTGTCATTTCTCTTCCTCCTGGCGTCCGCCACTTCTTCTCACCCCCTCTCATTTTTCAGGGAGGGATCACCACTCACCTCCGGATGGAGAAGCTGCACCTGACTCAGCTGGGCGCCAGGCTCCTAGGGGAGTGCAGATACAAGAAGGCTGTGTGCTTCATTTTTGCCCACTCAGGGGCCTGCCTGTATTTTGATCGAAATATAAAGTTCCTGTAGGCTTGCTTAAGCTTCAGGTCAGGATGTGAAGGCACAGGAGACCTTGGGATTTTTAAAGGATTTTCAGAGCCTTAAATATACAGCACTTTATTGCTGATTTTGTTGTTGTTGTTTTTCTTTGCTGAAATTAAGCTGTGAGACAAAGACAGGTCTTGTGGGTGAAGTTTTGTTAGTGCTGCATTCTCTCGGTTATCTTGTAGCCCATTCATCTTTCCTACCTTTCTTCAAGTCATTTGTGTGGCAGTCACATTTCTGCAACTCTCTTCTCTTGGATTCTGTCTTCATTTCAACTAATAGCTTATGCTATCTATCTTCCTTCAGTGTGTCAAAAAAAGTTGGAACTCAAGTAAGTATTTTTGAGCTCTCTCTCTGGAGCATCATCCAAGTACATGGTCTTTATTAAGAGCTTCTGCCTTTGGCTGATGGGAACTTGGGACATTCCCCATGGAAGTGCAATAATTTAATTCCCTAGACCTATCCTGGATCTCTTGTCAGTTTCTGCTATAATGGGATAGATGAATTTTGCTTGCACTTAGGAGCAATTACAAATTGATTAGTTGTCTCCCTCCTGCATGCTATACCCTTTCTGTCTCCAGAGGCCAGCAAGAGTGCCCATATGTGATTTGTTTGTACAACAGGTGAGAAGCAGACACTCCACCTCTTCCCCTCTCAATCAGGGATTCGGAGATTCAGACATCAGCAAGATCATTATGGCAGAGAGACTGGGAAGAGTGGGGATCTTACAGCTATTCTCGGTGAGTTCTTGGAAGTCTGTTTTCCCCATACCTTTATGAAGTGACATTGGCATTTCCTACTGCACCATGTAGTGCAGAAATGTGTTGTTTAATTCTTTTCTCTCATAGTTGTAGGAAGGGGAAGTTACCCCTTGTTTGTTGAACAGAAGAACTATCCTGTTATCTTGGATCATATTAATGAACGTTAGTTGTGGTTCTAATCATGTTTTGCTCACAATAGCTCTCTCTAATATCATGTAATGTATTTCTTCAGTCATCTCAATCTAATGATAAGCATTGAGATTAAGAGCTTCTGCTGAGCTGAGCTTTTGATTAAAAACTGAAATGTAATTGACAGCAATATGGGAGGATAATTGGATGTGGAAAAAAGAGTCAGCATGTGTGGCTACATGCTATGCAGGCAGCTGGGCACAAGAAAGAAGGGTGGAAGTGTCTCCTCTGGCTCCATACAGAAGACTGGCACAAAAGGAGAAGGGAATCTAAACTTTTCTTATGGCCTCTCTCATAGGCCCTCTGGCTAATTGCCACAGCTCCGTTATATTGTGTTGCTGCAGCATCTCTTTACTCTTGTTTCTTCTGGTGTGGCAGAGACAAACTGGTGAGCCAAAAGACTATCATATTGCTGCTGAGAACTGGCAGGCCAGGTCCTCCTTCCAATCATTTTTTCCAAGAGAAATTTTGTTCTAGTGTTGCATCTTTACCACTTTCACTGTAGTGAAGAAGCAGGCCCAGACTTGCTGATCTTTATGGCTGATTGACAGCTGCTATCAAGTCTTCCCTGCTGAGTTAAATGTCTAAACTGAGACATTAGCTAGAAAAATTGGTGCTTGACTCCTTGTTTTAAAGAAGTGTGAGAGAGGCTGAGAAGCTTGACGAATGTCACTGGGCTTGGCAAATCCTTTGTAAGCTAAGCCAAACAAGAACTGGGAGCAATGACACTGTCCCACTCTTAGTCACACAGGATGCTCAGGCATTACCCCTGGAGCTCTAGGCAAAGGGGCTGAAATCCTTCCTGGGGATTTCAGTGTTTGCTTGTTCTCAAGCTTTGCTGTCAGGCCCCAAACTCCTGGCCCTACCTAAGAAAGGATATAATGAAACTAAACTTAAAAAACCACCACCACCACCAAAAAAACAAAACAACAAAAACAAACAAACAAACAAAAAAACCCAACACACAGTTATCTGGTTGTTCATGTGCGCCCTTTTAGATTACCATTAAAGTTCTTGAATTTGGATAGTGATACTGGGTACTGAATCTTTTGGACCTGCTCATGTGTATGGAGGGGCTTAAGCTTAGGTGTTACCTGTCAGAAATTGCCTTCTGCTCAATTTTTACCGTCTAAAAATAGCTCAGTTAAAAACTGTGTTGACTGAGTAAGTTCACAGGTAGTTGTAGTACACCTACTAGGCATGCTCTGTGAATAGACTGAGTTTTAAATTTTAAGTGGAGCATGAAGTAGGAACACAGATAATGCTCTTTCCCAAAACTATTGTAAAACTGCTCGAGATGCCATGAGAGGTAGCACTAGAAGACCAGAGTTTCACAGGTTGCAGCTTCTAATATTCTTACTTGTCCACTCCTCCTCAAAGATTGACAGAATATGACGGAGCCCTCCAAAATATTGAGCAGACAGCGAAGTGCAGAGTAGAAATGGCTTCAGACCTGTGAGTACCACTATCAAAATGCTGCCAATCAGGTTACTGAACTTTTGTGATAAAAATTTTCAAGCTCTGTAAATTGCATATAAAACAAAACGAAACAAAAACAACAAACAATCAAAAACAAAGCAAAACAAAACAAAAAACAGTTCTTCTTTTGGTTGGTTCAATAACCTATTTTTCTAAGAGTCAAAGCTCTGTTTAGGCACATCACCTAAATGAATAGGTGACCTAAATTTGAGTTCAGGTCAGCTTGAGTTGCCTACTAACTTCTATTATACAACACACCATATTCCTTGTATCACTGAAACCTCTAAATACTAACAATACTTGCAGAGAATGTGAGATAAGTTGTCTTTGTGCCATAACTGCTCATTATATTGACCAGTCCAGAGTGCCAGAGTCTGTACTTCGCTATGTTTTGTAGAAGACACTCTCTTGGAAAAGACGAACAGAAGTTTTTTGTAATAAAAGGACTCAAGATAAAATTATTCTTTGTATTTTAAGTCATATGGGGTACTATGTTTTACAAAAAGAAACTAAAATTACTAGTGACACCTTAAATACTGCCATTCAGAAGAATAAAACATTAGCAAATATTTGAGTTTTTAAATATATTAAAATGTTATGACTTATGAAGATTAAAATTTTTAATTTCCAAAACATTGAAACATGTATGTAGTCATACATCTTTTTTAACTTGAGCTGAATAAAATATGATTTTTTTTTTTCTAGGTGTCTAAGTAACGCTGGAGATGAAATAAACAAACAAGGATCCATGGCAATTACATTTAATCGGGTTATAGTATTTGGTACATAGATGGGTGCTACTAAAGCAAAACTCTATTCATTTTTACAATTCCTATTGTTTCTACAAAAGAATGGACAAAGGAAAACAACTGGCTTCTGATCTTCCTTTGCAGTGTTCAGTTGGGTGAGGATTTAGATGTTTATTTATTTTGATATGTTTAATGTCAACCCATGCTGTGCTGGAGTTTTAGGGATCAATCTGCAGATGGGTCCATCACTATTCATTTATGCAAAAACTTTCTGGTGAGGCTGCTTAACTGAGGATGAGATGGAGGCCTGGGGCAGGCTGGGTATTAAGCAGTGACTGTTGGAGCACTTTCCTTGGGACGCATGCCTCTGGCCTCCTTATACTTTCTGAGTATGTTGCAGGAATGAGAGTTGTATTCTGCTTGCCTAACATCCCTCTAAAGTACTGGTTTTCTGTCTTGTGGGAGGTAAAAATTGGTGTTACCTTGACATGCTAAGCGAAAAGCTCATTTTTCTTGAGTGCTAAATTAAACAGTCAACAAAATCCTCCTAATTTGCCTTCATTTTGAAACAAGACTCAGCTGAACAGCTTGCTTGTTTCAGGAAATTTACTTTAGCCACTTTCCTCAACACTCCTAGCTTGGACCTCATTTCTAACGTGTCTTCCTCCCTGTCCCTCGAGTGAGAGGAGTTAATGTGCTGGCTGGCAGTAAACCAGGGATCAGGGGCATTAAAAAATGGTGTTTCCTTCTGTGTGCTTCTTGTTTACTTCCAAAATGGGAATTTGAAGATGTTTTATTTGAAGGTGCCACTGGAAAATGTGGGAAATAATAAGAGGCCTGTCTGCTTTGGAATTTGCTTCTTCTTGTAACTTCAGTGCCGAGGTTGGTTTGTTTGTAATCTTGGTAGGAAGGTGCCAGGATATCACTGTGGTTGGTGATACTGCAATGCTTTAGAAACCCAGTTTTACTAGATGTAACGAGACAATATGGTGACATTTATTCTTATGTGAGCACAGAATAAATGGTGAGCTCACAGTTACCTAGCCAACACCAGTTATGGAACTGAATATTTTAATAATTCTTAGTACAGTACATCAGCTTTTTCACATTGCCTCCCACTTAAAAATTTGCTTTTTATGGGATGATGTGAAAGAATATATCTGAAGTAAATAATAGGTTTGTTCTAAAATGGTCACTCAGCCTATAAGCTCCCACAGTAAGTTCCACCCCCCGTGTCCCCTGCGTTGTAACACAGCCCTGTATCCCCCATATTTTACATATGATATGTTGCTTCATAGCTACATGAACACTATGGTATTTAACTTGACATGTATCAATGGCAATACCGGCTTTAATAGGAAATATTCAGAACCTATTTCAGAAGTCTGGCTTCAGAGTATGTAAGCTTCAGGCCTTTCACAATTGCATCTAAGAAAGTGTCTCTGCAGGGTATTACAGTGCCTTGAAAAATGTATGTCTAACATTAGAGGGTGCAAATACTTTCCTCTGTGTTCATGTGCATAAGGGTTTGCAACATGATGGCTTACGGCCTCACATGTGGTGGCTGAACCAGATGAGTGGCCCTCTACATTGGAGCACACAATTTCAATGATCTTTCTGTGAGACAGCAATATAAAATAAACTTTTGGTGCTCACTAAATTGAAGAAAATCTTCTGTAACTGAGTATTCATTTCTTTCATTTACATAACTAGTCTGGTATAGGACTGGATTAAAGGATTGTAATTGAATAGTTTGAGTAAAAAATGCATAATAATTATAGTGACTGCTTTACAAATTGAATTACATATTAAGTACTGGCTTAGTTACTGAGCTGATATAAATCAAACTTAGTTAACATTTGTATCAGTTAAGGACAATGGAGGATCTAATTTGCTATACCTATCTTGAATCTACATATAGCTTAAACCCACATGGACAAAAAAAACTCAAGCTGAAAACTTCATTTCCAAATTTCTGGTTGTTTCCCATAAATTTTGGAGGAATTTTTTTATTTTTTACAGAGTAAGATATTGCACATGTATATATATTGAAAGAGTGAAAGTCAAACAATTTGTTCTGTGAAGTGTCTAGTAACCTGCTCTGCTTGTGTTCTTAGAAAGTTACAAAACCTTCAGTTTTCAGGTTAGGTCTTTTTAATTTCTCTCTCTCTCTCTCTCTCTCTCTCTCTCTGTCCCCTTTAAAAAAGCAGTCACTACCCTTTAAAATCTGGAAAAGATAGTGATGCTTTCACCCCTCTTTTATGACACTATAGTGGCTAGAACACTCATATAAGAAACAGGAGATGTATGCCTGACTGACCCAGACTGCAAGTTCACATTTGCACCATCAGAGCATGTGAAAATAGGTGGAATTGGATTCAGTCTTATGGTTATAGCCCTTCTCTGAAAAAGACTGTGACCTGGTTGCTGATCTCAGGACTGCTCCTTTAGCATTTTTCTCAATTTGTCTACACCCATTGTTCACAGGAAAATGTGTTAATATTCTTTGATGCTGAAATGATTTTTTGCTTTCCTTAAAGAAAACACCACAGCCAGTGGATCATATAATCTTGCCTCAGTCTTTAGTGGCAAAACCAGTTGTTCTCTGGATACCCAGTACCCTGAGCTGGTGGAAGGGGATGGGGAGCAGAATTTGGCCCTCACAATCCATGAGGAAATGGTTGGCGACCTGCTACAGCACTTGGATGTACGCAAGTCGATGGGGCCAGATGGGATCCACGCGAGGGTACTGAGAGAACTGGTGGAGGAGCTGGCCAAGCCGCTTTCCATCATTTATCGGCAGTCCTGGCTTTCAGGGGAGGTGCCAGTCGACTGGCAGCTAGCAAACGTGATGCCCATCTACAAGAAGGGCCGGAAGGTAGACCCGGGAAACTATAGGCCTGTTAGTTTGACCTCAGTGCCAGGGAAGCTCATGGAGCAGATTATCCTGAGTGTCATCACGTGGCACTTGCAGGGCAACCAGGCAATCAGGCCCAGTCAGCATGGGTTTATGAAAGGCAGGTCCTGCTTGATGAACCTGATCTCCTTCTATGACGAAGTGACGCGCTTGGTGGATGAGGGAAAGGCTGTGGATGTGGTCTACCTTGATTTCAATAAGGCTTTTAACACTGTTTCCCCCAACATTCTCCTCAAAAAAAAAATTGGCTGCTCTTGGCTTGGACTGGTGTACGCTTCGTTGGGTTAAAAACTGGCTGGATAGCCGGGCCCAAAGAGTTGTGGTGAATGGAGTCAAATCCAGTTGGAGGCCGGTCACTAGTGGCGTCCCCCAGTGCTCAGTACTGGGGCCAGTCCTCTTTAATATCTTTATCGATGATCTGGATGAGGGGATCGAGTGCACCCTCAGTAAGTTTGCAGATGACACCAAGTTAGGTGCGTGTGTCAATCTGCTCGAGGGTAGGAAGGCTCTGCAGGAGGATCTGGACAGGCTGGACCGATGGGCTGAGGCCAACTGTATGAGGTTCAGCAAGGCCAAGTGCCGGGTCCTGCACCTGGGGCACATCAACCCCAAGCAGAGCTACAGGCTGGGAGATGAGTGGCTGGAAAGCTGCCTGGCCGAGAGGGACCTGGGAGTATTGGTTGATAGTCGGCTGAATATGAGCCAGCAGTGTGCCCAGGTGGCCAAGAAGGCCAACAGCATCCTGGCGTGTATAAGAAACAGTGTGGCCAGCAGAGCTAGGCTTTACTTGGCTCTGGTGAGGCCGCACCTTGAGTACTGTGTTCAGCTTTGGGCCCCTTGCTACAAGAAGGACATCGAGGTGCTCGAGAGAGTCCAGAGAAGGGCACCGAAGCTGGTGAGGGGTCTGGAGAACAAGTCTTACGAGGAGCGGCTGAGGGAGCTGGGATTGTTCAGCCTGGAGAAGCGAAGGCTCAGGGGTGACCTTATTGCTCTCTACAGGTACCTTAAAGGAGGCTGTAGCAAGGTGGGGGTTGGTCTATTCTCCCACGTGCCTGGTGACAGGACGAGGGGGAATGGGCTAAAGTTGTACCGGGGGAGGTTTAGGTTGGATATTAGGAAGAACTTCTTTACTGAAAGGGTTGTTAGGCATTGGGATGGGCTGCCCAGGGAAGTGGTTGAGTCACCATCCCTGGAGGTCTTTAAGAGTTATTTAGATGTAGAGCTTAGTGATATGGTTTAGTGAAGGACTTGTTAGTGTTAGGTCAGAAGTTGGACTAGGTGATCTTGGAGGTCTCTTCCAACCTAGACAATTCTGTGAGTCTGTGATTCTGTAATATAATCCTACTGCTGCTGTACCCTCTTTCTAGTCATCTTGTGTTATGTAGCTGGTGCTCCTTTCTAAACGAGTAACACCTGGAAAGTGAGTGTGTGATCTTTCCATTGCTTATTTAAGGCACCGTCTGGATAGATAAATTTTGCATCCACTTAGAAGAAGGAGTGTAAAGACATGTTGCTAGGCAAATGATCTAATCTTTCCTGCAAAGCCAGCATTGGTTCTAGAAACGAGCACCCAAAAGCAGAATTTAATGTTGTCTGTTCCCTTATTCACACTCTTCCCATGGCCACCTCCTGTGAGTCCTAGCTCACTCCTCACTCCTCACTCCTGTGAGTCCTAGTAAGGACAGAATATGTCAGAGCAGAGCAAGTCACCTTCTTCATACCCATCAGGTCTCCTCACATTTCTTATGACATTAAAAAGTAACATCTAATACAAGAAATGCTGTGGTACAATAAGAGAAGAGCAAGCAGTTATGAAATAAAGGAGGATAAAGAAGAAAGAGTTCTCTGCATCTATGTGCCTTTGAACTTGAGGCAAAACTACTTAAAAAAGAATTTGTCTCAGGTCTAACTAAAATATGCAGATTAGTCCCTAAATAAATGCATATTCTATAGTGAAGATCTAAATCCCATTTTGCTAGACATTCACACAGTAAAAGTCGGTACATACTACACAGAATCACTATCTAAATTAAGAAGTGGACTAATAAAGTATTAGAGGCTCTTTGAGTACTATCAGATAATTTCAGACGTAGAATAGTTACTTGCCTATGTTTGTTTGTCCACTTACAAGGAAAATACACAGCAGACTCAATACTTGAACCCCTATCTCTTGAATGGAACACACCATCATATTACTTTACCCCCCATACAACAGTACCCCAGAATTATTATGTTAAAATGAGATAAAAGCTGCTGCATATGAATCTATTTTTTTTCTCCACCATTAACACTTAGCAAAGATAAACTAGATGGCATGCAGCTGTTCCACATAATCACAGGCCGCTTTAATGGACCACTATCTTAAATTCTCCATCCTTTGTTGTGACTTTTGAATGCCATTAGTTCCATTGTCAATAGAAAGGATTTTTTTTTTTGTTTTCTATTGTTTTTCATCAGTTTTATGCTATGCTCCCTTTATTCTGTCTATAGTATTCAGCTTGTATTTGCGCCATCTGGATTAGACTGGCTGCTGAAGCTGGTGATATGATACAGAAGTTGTCTTTTGTGCCAATGCTATTAACCTAGATCTTCCCATAACTTGTATTTTGTAATCAAGTATGATAGAGATTCCACATTCAGGAGTGTTTTAAAATATTTTTAAAGCCTTTTCCTTCTCTTTGCATGAAAGTAATAATGAAGTCCTTCAAAAATTAATATTCTTCACATATGAATCTTCCTATGGAATTATTGGCACCAGGAAGATAAATGAAAGTGAGTGAGCTTGATTTAAGATGGTCTTGACTTCCATAGACCATTCACACCCTCTAGTATGATATGTTTAGCTGGTATACAGATTTTTGAGAAACTGCTGCTTTTTGATTTTTGTAGCTTGCATGTGTTTAACACCAACTCAACTCTTTGCTGTTATTCATTATATTTTTGAACTGCTTTGTTCAGGAACAGCTGTTTCTAGGATTTTAACATTTAAAATAATACGTATTTAATGTTTTAGTCTGGACTTTCTTTTGAAAGCTGGCTTTTGAATGAGTGTAGCCAAAGCACTTTCCCCAGCTTCCTTTAAATTGTCTCTTGTTACTTGGAAGAGCATCTTTTGTCTAGGATTTTGCTACACTTCCGTGGCTCAAAAACTTGGCATAAAAGTTTTGTCTGTGATTTTGTTGCTGTCTGTTACTATCACTTATGAACATAAAATGTACCATGCACCTCCATTTAATGATGACAATCTTTTTTGAAGTGGTATCTGGAAACTCTGCCTGCTGATAAAATGTAAAAAAAAAATGTTTTTAAAGCGTTCAGGAGCTACTGCAAATCAGCTCCAAATTTGAAATGAGAGTTAAAACTCTAGCGGGGGGGAAAGCAGATTTCTGGTTAGCCAATGGACAAATCAACTGTATTTTGCAGCTTTATGTGAAATTTTACCATGCCTCAAGTGAAACTCAGTGATCGCAAATCTTCATGACTGAAATGTATGGAGTTAGCTTCATTCTTATGGTTATGTGAAATCTGTCAGCCACGAGCCATGTTCACTTATGTACTCTGGCTTACTTATTTTTGTTATCCCCATTATTAGTAGTTTAGCTAGGTAGGTGAGTTTGGCCTAGGACTTCAGTAAGCACAAAACTCAGCTGAAACAAAGTAGTTTTTTCAGAGAAATGTTGCTGCTGTATCTTTTACTACAGTTTGTCCAAGACTAGAGGCCACCAATTTGCACATTGAATAAAGTTGTTCAGAAAATGCTTATATTCACTGGCAAGTAAAATAGTTAAAGAACATTTGAAAAGTGTGTAGTTCATCTAGGCTCAGAATTAGCTTATGCATGAGAAAGTGTATCTTTAATTACCATCTTTACAGAGGGAATGGGCTGTATGATTGCTGAAGAGCAGTCCTTAAAAGAGATAATTAAGTTTAATGTCACAGAATGGCCAAGGCTAAAAATATTCGTCCATTAGGAAATGTAACTATCATAGGTGGGGATTTTGCTCACAGTAGACAAGTGCAGATGGTTTGAGAGGTGCTGACAAACATACTACAAAGAAACCCAGAGGCTCACTAAGAAATTCATATTTTTTTCTAAGAGATGTCTTATACTTGCTTAAAACCCATGATGCTGGGAGTAAATACTACAAATTCTGACAAAATTCAGGTTAAGTTCAGTGAAAAAATACTCACTTTTGCTGTGGACAGGGGATAGAGGCAGGGGGAGTGAGCCCTAGAAGTAAGTTAGGCATAAGTTTATCTGTTGGTAACAGGAACAAAAACATATTTTGCTTTTCTAATCATTCAGTTCCCAATTTCTGAGCATCAGAACCCAATTTTTAGTGAGTGTCTATGGGAGAGGGCTGGCAATGAGAACCCAAGGGGTGATATAGACAAGGTATGGCACAATTTTGTGTAGCAGCGCCTGGGCAGGCAGAGGCAGAGGGTGCGTCAGATGCTGCAAAGACCCTGCATTAGATTCCCTGCTTTGCTGATGTAGTCTTGCTATAACTAAGTAGTGAATCTCAAACTCACTTTTCAATGGACATATTAAATAATGCCCTAAAATAGTCCACAGATCTGGAAACCAGCAGCAAATCTCTATTTCATGGTAATTCCAGTCTAATAGTTTTAGGTAAAATGGTGTCAACATAGTGAATTGCTTACTAAAGTGAGGATGCCTTTAGCACTATTTAAAAAAAAAAAAAAATCCTTTTTTTTTTTTTTTTTAAAGGTTCTGCATAAAACCTTCTGTTGATCACATTATCAACTGGGTGTTTGCTTTAGTAGGGTAAGCTACTGCAGCACTAGTCACATATTTGGGTATGTCAATAACCATTTTCTCTGTCCTTTCGGACAAGCATTCTGGTCCTTCCAAACACCAGTTCTGGACACTTATTTCTGCAAAGGCTGCTGGAACCTTGCAAACCAGTGCTGTAAGGACTCTTGCTATCATGAATAAATCTAAGCCAGAAAACAGTGTTACATAAGAGACAGTATTTTCCACATGCATTTTCTTTCTCACTGTGATCCATTTTTCTTGATTCTCCTGTGTAGCTTGTAGGTAATTTCTCACTGACTCTGGAAGTTTAACTCTTCGACTTTTCCTAGATTAAGATCTACCTCAATAATCATTTAGCTTGAAAAGACAAGTTTAGCATCCACAGTACCTCTTGTGCTTACTATTACCTCTTACACTTTGTTTTTGCTACTGTACTATGAATGTTAGTTCAATTACTAATGAAGTTACCATCTTTCATTACGTCTGGATATGAAACATTTACATGCACATGCACTTCCAGAGGTTATCTTGTGTAAGAAACTGGAAAGGCCTTTGCTCTCTGTGGACTGTACTTAAGCATCCAAACACTTCTTTTTTATACACAGTTCAACAGACCCTTTTCTCCCCTTGGAGTTCACTAAAGACGTGTGTAGGAGATGAATTTATTCTGCCCTGTTTCCTCCACCTTTTTCTTCTCAGAAACACTTAACTGCTTTTTATTCTGCGGTTATCCTCTTACATTGGCAGAATACTTGTGTTTCTTCCAACATAAAGAACAACAATATAAATTCAGGCAGTATTTTTCTTCATGGATTCTCATTATATTCACACAAACAACTTCATATAAAATTATATAGTCTTAAGGGAAAACTAAGAGGAGAAACTAGTGAAACATTCAGCTTTCTGTAGAAGTGCATCATTGCTTATAATAATTTGGCACTACGGAGGCTTGCATATTTAGTTAAACAAAATTAAGGCCATCTGTGATCTCAATAATGGGTCCTTATTAATTTAAACCAATGAGTGGGAATATTACTATTGGGGTCTTATAGGTTAGTTTTTGGCCCAGTGATCATTGCCCGTGAGTACACAGTTTTGCAAACAGAACTGCAGGGACTTTACCAAAGACAAGTTGAGAGATTATGAGATTATTGGAGATCTGAAATTTCTTGTTAAATAGTCACAAAATACAACTTCATGTGATATGCCAAATGCAAAGAAATAACTGACAGGTGGGCTGGGATTTTTGAGGAAGATGTGGTTCTGCCTTGCATTACCTGGAGAATGAGCACCTCAATACCTTCATTGTACCTGGTGTTCTTCACTACCATCCCTCCACAATCTGTCCTTGACAAATATCTGAGCATGAAAAATCATTCTGGAGAGCAAAGACAAGCTTAGAATGACCAAAAAGATGAATTAAAATACTAGTTTTCAGTGAATTACTTTAGGTATAAGTGTTTTACCCAGCTGGGCAGCTGAACTCCACCACAACCGCTCTCTCACTCCCTCTCCCTAAAGTGAAAGGGCGAGAAAATACATTGAAAAGGACTCAAGGGTTCAGATAAGGACAGGGAAGTCACTCAGTATTTATTGTCACAGGCAAAACAGACTCAACATAGGGAGATTAATATAATGTGTTACATATTACTAACAGGCTAGAGCAGTCCCTAACGCTTTGTCTCTGCTGCTCCTTCACTGTCCTTTTCTGCCCCTGCTCCCCGTGGGGTCCCTCCCACGGGATGCCGTCCTTCCCGAACTGAGCCTGCGGGGGCTGCCCACAGGCAGCAGCTCTTCAAGACCTGCTCCCACACGGCTCCGTACCACGGGGTCCATCCATCCCCCAGGAGCAAACTGCTCCAGCACGGGTCCCCCACGGGTGGGCGGCAGCTCCCCCCAGACCCCCTGCTCCTGCGTGGGCTCCTCTCCACGGGCTGCAGCTCCGGCCCGGGGCCTGCTCCTGCGGGGGCTGTCCATGGGCCGCAGCCTCCTCCAGGCCACATCCACCTGCTCCAGCGGGGGCTCCTCCACGGGCTGCAGCGTGGAGATCTGCTCCGTGTGGGACCCATGGGCTGCAGGGGGACAGCCTGCTCCACCAGGGGCCTCTCCCTGCACAGGCCGCAGGGGAACTGCTGCTGCCTGCCTGGAGCACCTCCTGCTGCACTCACCTGGGGAGCTGCAAGGCTGGTTCTTACTCCTCTCTCTTCCAGCTGCTGTTGAGCATCAGCCTTTTTTCCGTTTCTTAAATCTGCTCTCACAGAGGCGCAAAAAACATAACTTAATTGACTTGTCTCTGGGCAGCAGTAGATCCCTTTGAAGCTGGTCCTTATCTAACATGGGGCAGCTTCTGGACTCTTTTCACAGAGGCCACCCCTGCAGCCCCCTGCTACCAAAACCTTGCCACGTAAACCCAACACAATAAGAAAGTGAAATCCTTGATCAGAAAAGGGTGTGGTCTCATTATTTTGCTGCATTTTAAAACCTCTACTAAATGATTCCCAAGATTCCAAGACATGCTTGGAGAACACTAGGAGTGCCAGAGAGAGTTAAAAGAAGGGCTGCTAAAATGACCCAGGTACTGGAAAACAGGCCTGAGAAGTTCATTTAATTCATATTATTAGAGGAAGCTGAGAGATGACTTGTACTAAGGCAAAAAAGAGATATTAGTAAGCCTGTAAGACAAAGGGATAATGAGATTCAGTGGATAGAAGCTGAAAATTGACAATTTCAATATTAAAATAAGATGCAAATCTCTGGCAGGATAATTAAGCCTTTAAGCAGCCTAGCAGAGAGGATGGAGGACTCGCTTTTGTCTGGCAACTTTAAGACTAGATTATCTACCATGTTAATTTGAATTCTGTAGCCTGAATATATGGGTCAGACTTTGTTAAAATATTTTGTTATTAAATCCTGAAAATATTTATTGACTGCAGCAAACACAGGTATTTTTGTCATTAGTGACATTCACTACACTGCTTCGGTAGACTGATGTATATATCCTAGAATCATAGAATCCTAGAATGATTGGGGTTGGAAGGGACCCTTAAGTATCTTCTAGCTCCAACACCCCCTGCCACTGGCAGGGCCACCTCCCACCAGACCAGGTTGCTCAAAGCCCCGTCCAACCTGGCCTTGAACACCTCCAGGGATGGGGCATCCACAGCTTCTCTGGGCAACCTGTGCCAGTGCCTCACCAACTTTTGAGTACAGAATTTCTTCCTAATGCCTAAGCTAAATATTTTAGTTTAAAGCCATTTCTCCTGTAAAGAGATTACAACTAATCTTTTTTAGTTTAAAGCCATTACTCCTTGTCCTGTCACTACACTCCCTGACAAAGAGTCCCTCTCCAGCCCTATTGGCCCCCTTTAAGTATTGGAAGGGTGCTGCTATTAGGTCTCACCAGAGCCTTCTCTTCTCCAGGCTGAACAATCCCAACTCCCTCAGCCTGTCTTCACAGGAGAGGTGCTCAAGACCTTTAATCATCTTTGTGGCATCCTCTGGACTTGTTCTAATACATCTGTGCCCTTCTTAAGCCGAGGGCTCCAGAGCTGAACTCAGTTCTTCTAGGTGGGATTTCACAAGAGCAGAGTAGAGGGGGAGAATCACTTCCCTCGATCTGCTGGCCATGCTGCTTTTTATGCAGCCCAGAATACGGTTGGCTTTCTGGGCTGCAAGTATACATTGCTGGCTTATGTTGAGCTTCTCGTTGACCAGTACACCCAGGTCCTTCTCCTCAGGGCTGCTTTCAATCCATTCTTGGCCCAGGCTGTATTTGTTCTAGGGATTGTCTTGGCCCATATGCAGGACCTTGCACTTGGCCTTGTTGAACTTCAAGAGGTTCTCAAAGGCCCACTTCTTGATCCTGTCAAGGTCCCTCTGGATGGCATCCCTTCCCTCCAGCATGTTGACCGCACCACACAGCTTGATGTCATCAGCAAACTTGCTGAGGATGCACTCAATCTCACTGTCCATGTCACTGACAAAGGTGTTAAACAGTGCCCATCCCAAGAGTGACCCCTGAGGAAAACCACTTGTTACTGATTTCCACTTGGACATTGAACAACTCTTTGACTGCAACTCTTTGAGCGTGACATATGTATACATACAAAGGTAATTTTGGGAGGTAATGTCAAAGCATTTAAATGGTAGTAGCAAGCACAATAAGTGTTGTCCTGTGCATGCTTGCATGGCACTGTCTGTCAGACGAAAAAACACGTTGCATTCTATCTTGACTCTATATATGCTAAAACCCCGGAGACCAATCTTGCTGGTTCATAACACTTCCAGTTTGTGCAGATACTGGGTGGACCTTCTAGGTATGTATCTGGTAGTCTTTGGCAGCTATTTGGTCTGTAATGAATGAAAAAGAAGAAATAATGGGGGCATGGATTACATCAGGCTTCTGGAAACTGTTTCATTGCACCTGTTCAGGATTAGAATCTGTGAAGAGAAGAGCAAAGGAGCTTCAAAGGCCGTAAGGCTTTGGGGATGTGCATGGACCTACAGAGCAGGAAACACTGTGTGTCACTTCTCAGCTGATACTGTTAGCATGGACTCTGCTGTGCACAGTGACAAATTTAAGGTAGTCATTATTGAATTCCACAGCTTCTTCTGAGCTTGTTCATTTTCTTTGCTTAGTCCTTTAAGATTTCTGCTTCTTGCCTGATATTTTGGGAATATTGTGTTCAGGAAAACCAGGAAGAGGATCAAGGAGAGAGAAGAAATAGACTTCAAAATGGAGGAAGATCGCTATAATAAGATATAATTAGCAAGTTCTTGGCCTGATTGTGTCATGCAAAGGATAATTGGCCTGAAGAGTAGGCAGGTTATATACTGAAACTGACTTAGCAAAGAGAAAAGGCGAAGTGTTTGTGTCGTGCGCATTCTGTAAAGAAGGTAGTGTGAATTTAACAGCGTGGGATCTGGAGTGAACATGCAAGCTATCATTTGTTGCAGTAGTGCATTTTGTGTGAATCTGCTAGGCTTCCAAATCTACAGCAAACTGCTAAGGACTTTGTACCATAAACCTGCTTCTATTTAAATATCAGCTGTCTGACATCATTTAAATGGAACATATAAAACACACAGCTTCTGCTTCTTTTCCTCTACTCATTTCCATATCTATTATGTACACTCTATCTCCATGGTCCGCGATGATTACTTGATAAACCCATTAAGTTATCAGCAGGGCATATTTGCAGGGCATATCCACTCTCTAGATGTTATCGTTGTTCAATTCAAATAAAGGTGAAATGGTTTGTACAGGGTGTAGCTTAGAAGCTGTTACCCACAGAGGCTTTAATTAATGATAATGTTGTAGCAAATAAAGAATATACTGGACAGAAAAATACAGTACAAAAAATCAAAAAAAAATTGACCAAATTAGATTGTAGTGCTGTGTTTGGGCTAGCAAACAAGCATATTATTAAGTAAAAGGCAGTAAACAATGATAGAAATGAAAGCTGATGCAACTAAACAGCAGTGGATTAACTGCTACCACATTTGGGACAGTGCAGAGATGATAATTCTCGAATATGTGGGTTTGGTTTGGAATTAAAGGAATTATCTGAATATTGTTCTTTGTTCTCCCCACTTCTCCCCTTTATTTAAATTAATTTGTCTGGAAAACTGTTGTTATGGCAACATATTTTTTCCAAAGGCAGTCTCTATTCTTCAGATTTATAAATTGTATAACTATGAAAATGAAGTTAAGGAAATAGTTAAATAAAATGTTTTACCGAATTTTATTGTAGTTTCCCTTTTAGATCAGAAAAGTATTGTGTCCTGAAGAAGAATATCAGATACAGAAGGGTTTTGTCAGTCGTGTGCATACAGCTCTGTCACAGCCCTGGGAAGGGGAGGAGTAGGCAGAAGTGGTACAGGGATAACTCCTATGTGAGAAGAAGGAAGAGCCTTGGAGACTTTATTTTCTCCTGCTCTGTACTTAATACTCCTGCTTTTGTTAGGGAGATGTGAAGTGGAAGTGTGAAGACTGATGCTGCCGTGTAGAACTACCCTTTCGAGCACTAGCTGCTTTCAAATTCACTGTAGTCTCTCTCTCTCTCTCTCTCTCTCTCTTTTTTTTTTTTTCCCTAGAGAAAACAATCCTGCTTACAACCAGGACAGCTGATTCTGTCACAGGCAAAATTAAGGAAGGGGGTAATGCTGTTTTCTGTCCTACACAACTATATGCTTTATTTTTCCAGGACTGACTTCTCCTTCTTATATTTCATTGCAGCACACTTTATTATTATAGCCTTTAGGAGTTTACCTCTGGCAGGAGGACTTCAGCTTTGCATAATTCTGTATATAACAGTTTTCAGAATTTTCAGACGTAACATTTCACTGAGTTTCCCATTGTATGTGCTTTTAACATGCCTGAATGAGCACAAGCATTTGACTTGAAAGTCCTATTCTTAAATAATTATTTACAAAGTAACACACCTTATATAAAACAAAAAAAGTGTCATTAATATAACTGACAGTCTAATCACTGTTAATCTAGATTTAGTTGTTGTAGAAAATAATGATAATAACAGTAACAAATTATGTAGTTAAATTTGCTATACACCCACTTCTTCATTTCCTACCATCTTTCCTGGCGTTATGCTCAGATTTCCTCTGCTTCTCTTCTCCTAAGGTTGGTAGTTTCATACTGCTGATGTTGGTGAGATGATTGTCCTTTACTGAGAGGAATAAGATGGTCATGTTTAATTTTTTTTCTTTTTTTTTAAATTTTTTTTTTTTTCCTGTAGGATTCACCTGTTGTCATTTTTGTATGTTTGTTGACATGCTTTCTCAAATTTGTTCTTACTTCATTGGTCTGCAAATCTATCTGATATCTGACTTTACCCTTTTTTGGTGCTGTGGTGGTTTTACTCTGGTGGGCAGCCAAGCTCCACCAGAGCTGCTCTCTCAGTCCCCTTCCTCGAAGGAAAAGGGGGAGAAAATATGAAGCAAAGGGCTCAAGGTTTGAGATAAGGATGGGGAGATTGCTCAAGAATTATCATGACGGGCAAAGCAGATTCAGAGTAGCGAGATAGTAAGATTTATTGCCTATTACTAACAAGCTAGAGAAGTGAGAAACAAAGGAAAGAAACCAAGAACGCCTTCCCCCCATCCTCCCTCTTCCACCTCCACCCGAGCGATGCAGGGAAATGGGGGAATGAGGGTTGCAGTCAGTCTATAGCACTTGGTCTCCGCCGCTCCCTCACGGTCCCTCCCTGCCCCTGCTCCCCGTGGGGTCCCTCCCACGGGATGCCGTCCTTCCCGAACTGAGCCTGCGGGGGCTGCCCACAGGCAGCAGCTCTTCAAGACCTGCTCCCACACGGCTCCGTACCACGGGGTCCATCCATCCCCCAGGAGCAAACTGCTCCAGCACGGGTCCCCCACGGGTGGGCGGCAGCTCCCCCCAGACCCCTGCTCCTGCGTGGGCTCCTCTCCACGGGCTGCAGCTCCGGCCTGGGGCCTGCTCCTATGGGGGCTGTCCATGGGCCGCAGCCTCCTCCAGGCCACATCCACCTGCTCCAGCGGGGGCTCCTCCACGGGGGGGCTGCAGCGTGGAGATCTGCTCCGTGTGGGACCCGTGGGCTGCAGGGGGACAGCCTGCTCCACCAGGGGCCTCTCCCTGCACAGGCCGCAGGGGAACTGCTGCTGCCTGCCTGGAGCACCTCCTGCCCTCCTGCTGCACTCACCTGGGTGTTTTCAAGGCTGTTTCTTATTCCTCTCCTTCCCAGCTGCTGTTCTGCAGCAGGTGGTTTTTATTTTTTCCCCTTTCTTAAATCTGCTCTCACAGAGGCACAAACAACATCGCTTATTGGCTTGTCTGTGGCCAGCAGCAGGGCCCTTATCTAACATGGGGCAGCTTCTAGATTCTTCTCGCAGAAGCCACTCCTATGTCCTCCCTCTCTCACTACCAAAACCTTGCCACGTAAACCCACTACAGGTGCCCATTACAAAAATCTTTGTTCTCTTTAATATTCCTTTTTTTTTTTTTTTTCCTGGCTCCAGGTATTTCTTGAACTTAGTGAGTTAACAGCAATGGCTTATAGCCACAGGGTAGCAGTGCCAAGGCTCTGCCACACCTCTTCACTACCCATAACTGTGCTCCTCTACACTACATTCTGACCCTTCCAGGATTGTACTAAATTTGTATTTCTATACACTACATCATTATACTAGAGTTGTAAATATCTCATGCTACAGAAAATAACAGCTTGTTACGGATGTCTGTATATCATGATGGGTGTGCCATACAAAGAAAGTAAACTAAACTAAAAAAAAAACAAACACTGTCTCCACTAATCCATGTGAATCAAAGCTACAGAAGAATCAAGAAAAATTTCTACAGGGGAAGTCTGACAAGCCTCAGTCCTGAGGACTTGCAATTTAAGTAGAATGCTTAATGAATGCTTAAGAATGGCCTGTTAACAGCAATGGCAGTATTGTATTACAGGGATAAATAGTTACAGAATACCTGGGTTATTGCAATAAAAAGCTATGAAAATTGGTTCTTGTTCATCTCCAAGTATGTTACCATTAGCATCCCAGCCTTGAAGTTGTTTTTCTCCTATTATCCGTGATTCTGGAAAGCAGCTATCCCTGTTGTGAAATTTGTCATGGATATGTTCCTGAAGCTAAAAAGAGTTCTCATTCTTCCCAAAATGTCTTGTTTCAAAGTTTTCACTCATTTCACCTGCTCAGAATTCTTTTTTAAACTTTAATATTTCATTTAGAAAACATTTTTATTTTCACATACTCTGGGCAGAGGTCTTTCTAGTCATACAGGAATACAGCAAAGGTCACTAAATATCTTTGATGTGTTTTAAAAAATGACAGTCTTAAATGTCCTTATAGCTTCCTGCTTATTTCTTACTGAATTCTCCAGCATCTTTTTTTTTGTTGAAGTTAGCCAACTACTTTGATACAAGCTTAGAACACAATCTTGTTTTGCAGTACAAGCTTAGAACACAATTTTGTTTTGCAGGTGAACAATCTAAACTCATCCTTTTTTCTATATCACTAAATGAAAACTATTTGGACTTTTGCATCAGTTTCCAGAACAGGAATAAATTTTTGTCAAGTGGCAGAAATGATTTATGCAGGTCTATTTTTAGAGTTGGACTGCTCATGCTTGAATACATGTAGGAGTGGGCCTGCTGTGTCTGTATTCTGTCAGTGAAGAGCCTTGGTTCAAGAATTCTTCCTAATGTTTGTAAATGCTTAAAGCTTTTTTTTTTCCCTGTTGTGATAAATAAAAAGGATGACAGTATTAATTCGTAAGTGTACCTGCAATGTCCTATATGGATTTTTCGTACTATCCTTTGGGCAATACTGCACCATTGCTTGTCAGAGTCTCTTTATGATATTGATATCTGCTTTAACAGGACTCAGCAAGTTATACTGCATGTACACACAGCATGATTAGGAGGAACTGATGTACAGAAGTAGGAATGAACTACAAAAGAAGATCTTAATCTTGTACCCCAGGTGTGTGCTTTGAGGGAGCTTTGAAACAGTTCATCACTCTAGGTTCAAAGACTCAGTTTGTGCTTCTCAGCTTATTTCATCAGACCCTATTAGATGGTGGAAAGGGAAAATAAAATGCCAACATGAAAGAAGCTTCAAGTTGCATCTGTCACATTAAAGACATTCTGTTAAAATAGTGGTAAAAAGCATCCATCAGGGGATTTGCTGAATTTATCCAGAAAAGGATAGCTTTCCTCTGCCTGTGGAGAGAATGATTAGCAAGGCATGCGCACACAGAGGCAGTGAGAATTAATTAGTGCCAAGCCCTCAAGTAAACAGGATAGTGCAAAACTAGATCTCAGGTTATAACAGCTAGTGTTGTCATCTGGTTAAGAATTTGATGCACATACACATTTTTTTTGGTGCACATACACATATTTTGACCTTTTAAGGGTCATTAAGGGTTTGTTAAGCACAGTTTGTATATAACTTCATTTTTGTCCTCAGTAATATATTTCCTCAAGAGTTCTATGGCTACAGTGCTATATGACAGAAACTAAATTAGCCCTACAAAAAAAAACTATCTTCTATGTAGCAGTATGGAACCTTTTTAACACCTCTTCCTGTTTTAAAAACAGCTAAATTGCTACACTTTCTTTACATTTTTTGACTGAACTTGTTACCTCCAAACCAGTATTTTAAAAGTTCCTTCCCTGTTTGTCTGTCTCTGGCCAAATTTTATGATTCTCTGATGTACAGGAGTAAGATCTGTTAAGGAGAAAGTCAATGGAGTATTTATTTGTTTGATCAAAATAACCAGCAAAATTTGAGTCCTGGTAAGTATGGTTTAGCCACCTTGCAGGGTTGCTTTCAGTAGCTTAAAATGGGCAGTAGCTTTCAGAACAAGAAGGGTTTCTAGTTATTCTCTTAGCACAGTACTGCTGTTGCTTAAGTATGAAATGCTAGGAATCCACACTTTAAATTATAGAACTGTTGCTGTCTTTAAACAGTGTGGATACAAGCTCTAAAATCTTCTCACTAGCTTTCATGGGAATTGAAACATGTTTCTAATATGCTGACTTGCACAGAGAAAAAATAAAAGCTTTGGAGAATTTGATGGGTTACAATTTCAAAAAAAATCTATAGACATTAGTTTTGTGTCACAAAACTTTTTATTGCTTGAGTCAGAAATCTAAAAACAATTGCAAAGAAAGATACTGATTTTTTTACCTGACATTTGGGGGAAATTGAGAAATACTCAGTGTTCACAAAGTTGCTTATAAATTGTCTTGTACTTGCTCACAGGTCAGTGTGGGCCATCTGACAGCGTCTTAAGCCAGTCTCAGAGCTGAACAGTCCTCAAAGTTGTCTTTGCCAAGAGGTCTGCCAGTCATCTGTAAGTACTGAAAGAGGACTCAGAATTCAAACCAGCCTGTTTGTTCTCTTTCCTCTCCCTTACAGCATGTCTGTGTGCCTTGACTCATGGGCAGCCTGGCACGACTCCTGTCCTGGAACAGGACTCCTCCCTCCTGCAGCTCCCACAGAGAGTGCTTCACTGCAGAGACAGCAGCCAGGCAAACAATATATTAATTACTGAGACCAATCTCTGACTTTGGTATTTTCAACAAAGTAAAGGTTTTGAAGCAGGGTCAGGCTCATTTTTCTTCTTGCCATTTGCCTCTGGCTCTTCTGGCTCTTGGGCCGCACCCAAGCTCCATCTCACTCTGTACAGCAGTCTGTGTGGCTCGGTTCAGTCTTTGTGCCTAAGATAATAAATTGAATGCTGTTGTGGAGAAAGCCTTAAAAACTGAATTTGTCTCTGTTCCTTGCACATCCAGTTAATAACCAAAGTGTTTTAAGATTTATATTCCTACTTAACTGGTGCCAGGACTATGTGAAATGTTAGAACTGCCTGGGGCTGGACTTCCTCTGGGTGCTGGGCAAAAGCCAATTTTTGTGTCTATCTAGTCCTTTTAAGGACACACAACATACCTCTGCAACAGAAGTGATGCAAAAGTCAAGCATGATAAACTTAGTATTATTTAAGAGATTCTCCTACTTTCTGCCTTGCTCCAGCAGCTCCTTAATTTGGGGGATTTACCAGGTTTATTTAGGGAGGAAGAAAACAAAGACTCAGAAGTATCTTTTGCAGAACCTGAATCAGCAGGATGCATTCCATGTCTTGGCAATTTGACTCATTAAAGCTAGCAGGACTACTACCTGGGACAGATTAAAACTTTCCCCTCTATCCCTTTAGTAGGGAATTTAGACTTGATACTGAATGAGACAGGGATTCTTTATAGCACTGACTGCCATGTATCATTATAAGCAAACTGCAGTTACACACATAATAAAAAATGAATGATAAAACCATTCAAGAATTAGAAGAGAATTATCAGTTTGAACAGCACGAGAATGATTCTTCTTGTGACAGGAATGGAAAGAAAAATTTGTTACTGCAGGGACTGAGTCTCAGTCCAGTCCTGTTGTGTCTGGAGATGCTTGAAGTTTGCCTAGATGTCTTCTAGTCATGGCAGAAGTGTATCAGTCTTAAAACTGAATCTACTGCACAGCACTGATAATTTGCACTAAGTGCCTGCTAGTGGACCAGCAGAAGGGAATTAGCATAAGAGCTGTGATGTGGTTTAAAGTTGCGAGAGAAAGTGTGTCACTGGTTAAGTATTTGGAACTGTAAGAGAAAATAGTCAGTAAAAATGCAGAAATCTGGGAAATGGCAATGCTTCTGTATTTCAGTAATGACAATGCTATGTTGGCATATATTGTGGTGCTGCTCAGATAAAGCTACTACAAGACATTTCAGCATTGTGCACTGGTCATGTGAAATGTGCTGAGGTACTGACTGCTTAGAAGAATGTTTTGTCTTATTGTGAAAAAGATTATGGAAGAAGAAATTATGGAGAATATTATTCTGGGAGTAATTGGAAAATACTTGAAAGACAACACGGTCTTTGGTCATAGCTAACATGGGTTCACAAGGGAAAAGCCCTGCTTAACTCAGCTTCCTTTTGCAATAAGTTTGCCCACCTAGTTGACCAAGGGAAGATAGTAGAATTTTTTTTTTTTGGATTTTAGCAAAGTTTTAGATACAGTCACATATCTTTTGGACAAAATTTCCAGCATGTAGCTAGACAAGTGCCTAATACATTGGATGAACAGTTTGCTGATGGATCACGCTCAAAGGGTTATAGTAAATGGGGTTACTTCAGGCTGATGGCCAGTCACTAAGTGTGTTCCCCAGGGCCAATCCCCTTCAATGTTTTTGTAAGTGATCTGGACACGGGATTTGAATGCATACTAAATAAATCTGCAGATGATACTAAATTAGGAAGAAATGTTGACTCCCTTGAGGGTGGAGAGGCCTTGCAGAGAGATCTTGACAAATGAGAGGGATGGGCAATCACCAGTCATATAAAATTTAACAAGAACAAGTGCTGGATTCTGCACCTTGGACAGGGCAATCCTGGCTATATGTACAGACTGAGGGATGAGATGTTGGAAAGCAGCCCAGCAAAAAGAGATCTGGGGATTTTGGCTGATGGCAAGGCAAATACGAGTCAACAGTGTGCCTTGGTAGCCAGGAGGGCCAACCATATCCTGGGGTGCATCAAGCATGGCATTGCTAGCCAGTCAAGGGAAAGGATTGTCCCACTCTGCTCTGTTCTAGTGTGGTCTCACCTTGAGTACTGTGGGCAGCTTTGAGTGCCCCAGTATAAAAAGGACATAAAACTATTACAGAGCATCCAAAGGAGAGCTACAAAGATGGTGAAGGGTCTAGAGGGCAAGATGTATGAGGAGTGGCTGAAGTCACTTGGTTAGTTCAACTCAGAGGAGACAGGGGCGGCCTCATGGCAGCCTGCATCTCCTTCACAAGGGGAGCAGACAGGCAGGTGCTGATCTCTGCTCTTTGGTGACAGCGACAGGACCTGAGGGAATAGTGTAAAGCTGAAACAGGGAAGGTTCAGGCTGCCTGTTAGGAAAAGGTTATTCACTGAGAGGGTGGTTGGGCACTGGGACAGGCTCCTCAGGGCAGTGGTCACAGCACTGAGCCTGCCGGAGTTCAAGAAGCATTTGGACAGTTTTCTCAGATACATGGTCTGCTTTTGGGTAGTCCTTTGTGGATCTAGGAGTTGGACTTGATGATCTTTGTGGGTCCCTTCCAACTCAGGATATTCTATGATTCTCTAATTCTATGATTGTCTGAAAGTGAGGAGTAATCAAATGTTAGACACGTGTTGATTTCATGGGTGACATAAGAGCACTAGTGCTTCATGTTTCCAGGCAGCCAGGAAAGGCTTGCTCATGGCTTTTAACTTTCCTCTTTGATAAATTTAGACAAAACTGAAGTTCTAGTAGCTTTTGTGTTTAGTAATGTATCACCACTTCCTCTTCAAGAACAGCAAAATAAATAAATAAAATCCTGAGTGTTGATCTGGAGTATAAATGTTAGAGTACCCTGTGAACAGGCATAGTCATCAAAGGCAAGGTGCTCTGTGGTAAGAGCAATAATCATAATGACTATTTCTGCATGGTACAAAATGAGAAGATTACCTTAGTGAAATTTGTTTATAAACCAGTAGCTGAAGTCATGGTTGAATACCTGCGAGATGATGTTTATCCTGTTTATAACTTGACCATATCTTTAGCCTAAATCTAGTCAGTACTTTCAGTAATGGACCTCCTAAAATACACACACCAAAGTCAAATTTCTGAATTCATCCTCTCTGAGAGAAGTAGTTCATGGCCTAATCATTCTCAAAGCCATTGCTGAGATTGTCTAAACCTTTTCAGTCCCTCTGTCTTCTCTTCCCAGGTCTGCACAGATGCCTTCGTTCAATTGTAGTTATATGTTTGGGGAACATATGGTGTATAAACCTAAAATGAAATTGATAAAATGTACATGTGTTACTTGCAGGTAATGCTAATAAATCATGAATCTGGGCAAAATAGCATGTCATGGGGGAGCTGCTGCTCAAAAATCTTCATTATGTATATTGCCAAAACACTGTCTGGACTTGGAAGAGAAAATTTCTGCACCACTGATCCTCCAGATGTGTTGTTCTGGTGCATCTGTATCTCTTTATGATATCCCTATTGAAGAAAACTGACTAGATAGATTCTGCTCTCTACCTTTTCTATTTCTTTGTTGGGATTTCCAGAGCACAGCAGGTTCCAAGAAGCCTTATATCTATCAATATATTTGTCTTTTAATGGCTGTTAAGTATTCTTGTCATATGCTGGTGTGGTGTTTTTATCCTCGTGAGCAACTAAACTCTGCCACATTATTCTCTCACTCCCCCTCCTCAAATGAATAGGGGTAGAAAATACAATGAAAAAGGGCTCAAGGGTTGAGATAAGGACAAGATCACTCAACCATTATCATCGCTGGCAAAACAGACTCAGCATAGGGAGATTAATATAATTTATTGCCTATCACTAGGAGACTAGAGCAGTTAGAACTGAAAATAAACTAAAACACCCTCCCTCCCATCCACCCTCTTCTACCTCCTCCCACCAAGCAGTGCAGGGGAATGCGGAATGGGGGCTGCAGTCAGCCTCTGCCACTCCCTCACGGTCCCTCTCTGCCCCTGCTCCCCGTGGGGTCCCTCTCACGGGATGCCGTCCTTCCCGAACTGAGCCTGCGGGGGCTGCCCACAGGCAGCAACTCTTCAAGACCTGCTCCCACACGGCTCCGTACCACGGGGTCCATCCACCCCCCAGGAGCAAACTGTTTCAGCACAGGTCCCCAGCATGGGTCAGTGCTAAAAACACCTGTGGTCTATCTGTATTTGGTGTGGTTAGTGGGTCGAGAAAGGTTCTCCTCCCCCTCTACTCTGCCCTGGTGAGACCGCATCTAGAATATTGCGTCCAGTTCTGGGCCCCTCAGTTCCAGAAGGACAGGGAACTGCTTGAGAGAGTCCAGCACAGAGCCACGAGGATGATTAAGGGAGTGGATCATCTCCCTTATGAGGAAAAGCAGAGGGAGCTGGGTCTCTTTAGCTTGGAGAAGAGGAGACTGAGGGCAGACCTTATTAATGCTTATAAATATGTAAAGGGTGAGTATCACGAGGACGGAGCCAGGCTCTTCTCAGTGACACCCAATGATAGGACAAGGGGCAATGGGTGCAAACTGGGACATAGGAGGTTCCGCTTAAATATGAGATGAAACTTCTTCACGGTGAGGGTGGCAGAACACTGGAACAGGCTGCCCAGGGGAGTTGTGGAGACTCCTTCTCTGGAGACATTCAAAATCCACCTGGACTCTCTCCTGTGTAACCTGATCTAGGTGTTACTGCTCCGGCAGGGGGATTGGACTAGATGATCTTTCAAGGTCCCTTCCAATCCCTAACATTCTGTGATTCTGTGATCTGCTTGTCATTGACTAATGGAGATCTCTTAGTCACAGAAGGGGTTTCTGCAAAACCTATGGAGCTAAATTTCCCTCTGTGAATAAAAGGCAGGCAAGTCCCTGATGACATATGACATATCAACTAAGAGATGTCTTGTTACTTTTTTGTAGGCCTTTATGTAACAGAAGAGAACATGTGGGGAAACAGGCATGGATCAAATCCAATTGTTTTCATTCTGGCAAGAATTAGAAATAATTTCCCCTTAGATTTGCAATCCATTTGCATACAAATAGAAGATGTAAGGAATTGTTGGTCACTAGAGCGTCCAGTGCACCCTCAGTAAGTTTGCAGATGACACCAAGCTAAGTGCGTGTGTCGATCTGCTCGAGGGCAGGAAGGCTCTGCAGGAGGATCTGGATAGGCTGGAGCGATGGGCTGAGGTCAACTGTATGAAGTTCAACAAGGCCAAGTGCCGGGTCCTGCACCTGGGGCGCAACAACCCCAAGCAGAGCTACAGGCTGGGAGATGAGTGGCTGGAAAGCTGCCTGGCCGAGAGGGACCTGGGAGTATTGGTTGATAGTCGGCTGAATATGAGCCAGCAGTGTACCCAGGTGGCCAAGAAGGCCAACAGCATCCTGGCCTGCATAAGAAGCAGGGTGGCCAGCAGGTCTAGGGAAGTGATTGTGCCCCTGTACTCGGCTCTGGTGAGGCCGCACCTCGAGTACTGTGTTCAGTTTTGGGCCCCTCGCTACAGGAAGGACATGGACGTGCTCGAGCGAGTCCAGAGAAGGGCAACCAAGCTGGTGAGGGGTCTGGAGAACAAGTCTTACGAGGAGCGGCTGAGGGAGCTGGGCTTGTTCAGCCTGGAGAAGAGGAGGCTCAGGGGCGACCTCATCGCTCTCTACAGTTACCTGAAAGGAGGCTGTAGAGAGGTGGGGGTTGGTCTGTTCTCCTACGTGCCTGGTGACAGGACGAGGGGGAATGGGCGAAAGTTGCGACAGGGGAGTTTTAGGTTGGATGTTAGGAAGTACTTCTTTACCGAAAGGGTTATTAAGCATTGGAACGGGCTGCCCAGGGAGGTGGTGGAGTCACCATCCCTGCAGGTCTTTAAAAGACGTTTAGATGTAGAGCTTAGTGATATGGTTTAGTGGAGTACTTAGTGTTAGGTCGGAGGTTGGACTCGATGATCTTGAGGTCTCTTCCAACCTAGAAATCTGTGATACTGTGATACTTCGCAGCTGGAATGGCACTCTTGATCTGTCAGATCTAAGTTAGATCCTTAAACTGTAAATTAAGAATTGGTTCTATGCTTACAGCAAAACAGAATTTACGAATATTTTGCAGAAGAGGGAGAAGTCAGCCATCTGGAAACATGTGGGCTGGCTGCAGAAGCAGGAGCAGAACAGCTTCATTGCTGTGAGGCCTCGTTACTGTGTCCCAGCCATCTCTGCCAATCTCCCATTGTGCTGCAGCTGCTCTGCAGTACAAAGGAGCCTGAGCAAGGGTATAGCTGCTTACACAGATGCTGCTGTACCCTCCACAACTTTCCTTCAGGTTATGATAGGAAGCAATCTCAGCCTGAAGGTTTGTTCATTAGTGTGTCAGAACATGTAATTCATTAACACCTGAAGACTGTGAAAATGGGCTACTCATCTTGGCTTCTGAATCAAGCTTAAAAGAAAAACTCAAGAATTAGTTGTTACACCTTGGAGAAGAAAAGCAAGTGTTTACCAAACAGAAATACTACTTATACTTCAAAAGAAGATTTTCAAAAATGGGTATTAAAATCCCCACCAGAGCTTCAGCGGTGAGGACCTTGCTCTCTGTGGAGGTGTCTGTTTTGATAAGGCTTTGCAGTTGGGCTCTGGTGGCTAAAAAAATGGTGTGCTGTAAGAAAAGCATCTGAGAGCTTTTAAAGATAAAAGATGCAGGTTGTCTGAAGAGTTTTGTAAGGCTCAGGAAATGTAAATTCAAAGTATGTAATTGGTTCAGTTCAGAAGATACCCTGGTAACTCTTGTGGCTTTTCTGTTCTTAAGAGGTGGAGAGAAAGGGATTTAGCAATCTCTCTAGAACAGCCTGTCCAAAGTCATCCTGTTGAATATCTGCTTGTGAATCAAGCCCCTAACTAAGTGCACTGGAGAGATCTGCTGCCTTGGGACTGCAGTTTTGGTGACCTTGGGACTGCAGTTTTGGTGGCCTTGGCTCTGCAGAGGCTGCTTGCCCTATCACAGGTATTGTCTGTAAGCAGCCAGAGCAAAACTCATATTCCTTTTTTGATACAAACCAAAATCTCATCTTCTCACCAAGAAGTTGGATGAGAGTTTTCATTAGAGGGAGAATTTTCTTTAGAGGGAGAGATTGTCCTCATTGCTATGTTATGAAAAAACACATCAGGCCTCACGTCTGCAGAGGACAGGATATTGGGTAACCATGTGATAGTCTTAAGACCCCTCACAATCTTAAAAACAAGCAGGCAAACAAAAAGCTCTGTGTTTGTGGTAAGATTTCCCCAAACTTATTTGTTCTGTTTTGAAAATGTTTTCCTGAAGGAGATTCTGAGTGTTGTGCCTTGTTTTCTCAGCTCTTTGACAGAGCATCTTCTTTCTGACAATCTGACAAGTTTGATATTGCTGATTTAAAGCAGAAAGAGTAAGACAAAGACTGGTGGATCAAATCATCAAAAAACAGACTAATCAACTACCTTAAAGGGCACATCTGCTTGATCACATAGTCATGTTTTATTCCTCAACACCATTACCTTCAGGCTAAATTAGTCTATTGATGTGCATAGGATCTTTTTCTTCTGTAGTCCTAGACTGGTTCCTTGACTTCACTGGACTAAAGCACTGAAATTTGCAAAAGTTGCTGTTTACTGCCATGAAAACTTTCAAAACAAAGAAAATCAAAATGCCAATAGCTAAAAGAAGACACTTCAAGTCTACTTCAGTTCTGCAGTCTGTCTTTTTTACTGTGTTTCTTAAATTACATGCTGTCATCTACATGTTCTGGCAGAAATAGACATTTTAAAATGCAAATGCATAGCTAGCACAGAAAAATATTATAAGAATTTCAGGACATATCAGACCAAGAGCCAAATTGTGTTTTAATTTAGCATTAGATATTTGTTATAAAAGCAATGACCACAGTAAACTTGTCTGGTATTAGTGTGAATGTCATGTGTTCCCACAGGAGATCCATTGAAATTCAGCTATAATTAATGTACAATTGCAGCAAAGTGTCAATGAAAGGTCATACTGTCTAGTGCTTGTCCTTTCAAAACAATTAAGCAATTAATTACCATTCTCTAACCTCCTGCTCAGCTAAATGCCATTCTGACAAAAAGATTCTGTTTCTTTATATCCTGTTTTTCCTGTCAAATTATCTACTCAGGCTTTAAAAATTAACTTTTTTTTTCTGTACGTCACAAAGGTCTCACGTGGAAGTAGGTCATTGAAATTAACACAGTGATGATTCAGCTTGCAAGTTTTGCTGCTAGCAGATCATTGGTGGCATTAAACTGCCTTTTATTTACAAATAGGAGAAAAATGATGCAATTTACACCTCTGAAATGGCAGAACACTTTCTGTGAATTCTTGTGCACTGTTCTTCTGCAAGGACTTGCTTTTATATGTGTTTCTCTTTCTTTAGCTTTTTATAGTCTTTTACATAAATCTCATAAGCCAGTTACATGTTTCTAGTTTTATCTGGATCTTAGGTGATCAGTTCTCTTTCTGCATTTAGATAGGATGTGAATGTTCCTCGACTGGCTTTAACAGCTGTTTTTCTGCTGCAGGGAGCCTTGGAAATGATGGCAAAAATCTAGTAACCACCATTTTTTATTCACAGTGGACAACTTTTGATTTGAGGGTGGGGCTTTTTTTGCATAACCTGGGATATGTGGATTTCTTACCTGCCATGCAGATTCATTGTTAGCTGCAGACAATTAAAGGGAAAAAATATGCAAATCCCCATAACGTTGTTATGATGAAGCAGGATGAAGATGCCAGTACAAGAAAATCAGTGTTCACCAAAATTGAAACAGAAGGTATTGGCCTTTAGAGGACACTGCTCAGCATAAAAACAACGGATCAGTTGGAATGCTGTTGATGGAGCAATAACCACAGCCCTTGAACTATTTATCTGCTGAAGCAATTTTATGGTTTCCTGGCACTTAATCATTTTAAATGACTAACAGACCTGATCTGCGGAGTAGGTCTTAGATCACTAGACTATGACATTCTATAAAGGGTCTTGGCATACTTTTAATGTAGAATATATATGAATATATAAACATATATATATATACACATTATAATATGTAATTTTGAACTGTGTACCTGTCTGGACCTGGAAGTCAAAGGTCATCTATCACTGGAGAAGTGATAGTGTCTATCACTTGGTTCAGTAAGGAACACAAAGGCCTGAGTCTTCCTCTGGGCATTTTATTATGGATGAAGAAGGCTCTTCAGTGTAAAAAAAATCTCTAAATCAACAAATTTAAGTAGGACCATAGCCAGAATTTGAGAGTGGAGACAGGATATGAGACATGATCCCCTGCAGCACTTATTCTGCCTGCAGAAGTGCTGCCTCCACTCCTTTCTGCTTCTGTCCCTATGTTGGCAACAATGGTCAGGCAGCTAGACACTTGAACCACATACAGTAAGGTCCCAGCATCCATGTGGATATCTAGCTGGGGGAGTCCTGACTGAAAGATGCAAGTGTTTACCTGAGTAATCAGCGTGCTAGTATCATGTATCACTGAGAGCAGTGGATGAAATTTCTTGAGAGTACAAATGTCTTTGCAAAGTTGTGCTAATTTGATATGAACATATTGATGTTTTGAGTATGTTTTTGAATGCACTGACTTACTGAGAACAAACTCATTCTGTGTAATCCTTCACGAAAATAAACATCAGGACTAATCTGAGACTCAGGCATAGGTCTTAGGTTTAAGGCTATCAATTTTACTCTTCATGATGGGTTGTCTGTCCTTCGGGTACTGATATTTGACTGGTTTATTTACCTGCTCATTTTGTCTTTGAAGAAGCAAGTAGTAGGGACTGCTATGTAGCTTTTAATCCCTGCTCTGTAAACCTTCATATCTTTGTTTCTCCTTCCAATTTTCTGGCTTGATGCAGTGCTTTATGGTTAGTAGTTTAGATTAATTTGAATTACTGCTTGGGATAATGTATGATTCAGCACAAGTAAGAGGTCTGCCCCTAGGCTTTCAGTTCTAGAAGGATACTAGACATTCACGCTTCTTTCTCTGACTGCTTAAGCTTTGATCTTTCAGAACAGTGTGAGCCACAATGGGAAGGCTGGGTGGACAGATTTTGTGGATAACCCTTTCCAGGTTAGACTGAATTAAAGCTTTGCATGCTCAAAATATTAAGCAATGGATGTAGTCATAAAAAATTCAAAACCAGTCATAAATCTAAAGACTTATGTGACTTTTCACTTACTACCAGGGCACTATACTGTATTTGTGATGAGGTTCCTCATTCCACCTCATTCTCATGATCAGTGTTGACTGCAGATGTCTGAGATTTTGCTGTGTTTCACAGTTCAGGATTTCACAGAGCAGCCTATAAACAAGTTTGCTTCATGGGGTGAGAGGGCGTTGTTCCATTTATGTTAATGAAACATTAGGAATAGACTTGTTGCAGTCAAAGTTAATATATTGCCTCACTTGGATATCTTTACAGACCCTAATTTTGTAATTCCATCTTCTCAAAACAGCCACAACCAACAATGGCAACAGTGCATGCTGGGCATGTGCTGGTGCTCACTAAGTTATTATGTGCCCAAGTGGGTAATAAGGTAGCAGCCACATAGGAAAGGCTCCATTTTGGATGGTTGTGCATTCAAACTCTCTTGTTCTGCATGTACATAAATGCTGCTTCTCACTTCTGCTGGTCTGTCAGTAAGAGTTGTTTTATGTACAAGTTTATTTTCAAGTTCAAATGGATTTTCAGCTCTCTTTTAGGGCTTTGGCTGTTTCCTAGATGTTTCAAATTGAGTTACTATTGAAAAGGAAAAAACCATCTTGAGCCAAAAACTATTTTCGTGATGTATTTGCTTCTCAGTATTCTGATAGTTAATTTTATTGCAAGAGAGACATATGTCTCAATAAGATGTGAATTCTGAAGCCTTTGGAACATTAAGTGACCCACAGGGGAAAGGAATAATATGCTTCCACTTGCAGCAACCAGTCACAGAAATCCCAAGCATACTGAGGCTGAAGGAGGAGATGATGCAGACACAACTCCCTCTCCTGATTGCTATCTGTGGCTTTAAGGGATATGCAGAATGTTCTGCCTGTCATGTCACATCTCAGTGTTAATATTGATTATGACTTTTTTGTTTCAAAAAGGAAAGCATTCTTAACTCAGATTTCTTCAAATTTTAACAGTCCAGGAAAAAGAAAGACTGCCCAGCACATCTGGAATTGTCTACACCTCTGCCTGAGACTAGAATTGCAAAATGATTTAATCCTTTCTAGGTTAGCATCTCTTTCTTTTCCATGGCACCTACTCTGGCACATATATGTCTCTCGGGAGTCTAAGTCTGCTTAAGGAATAATTGAGGAAAAGTGTGTCTGCCTGCCTTTATAGCTCCACAGGCACTGGAAGAGTCTGCAGTGACAGAAATGCTTCTGAATGCATAACATGAACTATACATAATGCCTTGAATTACACTATTGTGGAACTAGGATGGCACCAGATGGATGTGAGAATTCTGATTTTTCTCCTAAATCCTTTTGAACTTTTCTAGCTTTGGCTGATAGCTTACTGCTTAGTTCCTGGGGCTGCAATCTGGAGAAGGGCACATAAAATGCTACTAAATGAAATTACAGTTTTGTGTATTCTGTTTACTCATACTTTGTACGTGAATTTTACGGATGCTTGGGTAGTGGCGTAGTGGGGAATATAAGCAGAACAAAAAGTTCATCAGTGGCATCCCTAGTTGAAAGCTGCAGAGCTTTAGGACTGTTTTCTACTCATATAACATACAAGTTTGGCTTTTTGGTCTTTTGGGATCTGTTAACATTACGACAGCACTTTGGATTCAATGGATTACCCTCAGGAAGCTTCGAATTCTGATGAAAGGTAAGCTCTTTTACATGGAAGGAATCTGAAATGTATTTTTAGTTAATCACCTAATTATAGTCTGTTGGGGGGAAGGAAAATGGGCTACAGGCTTTCAGCTGCTGGCAAACATATTTTATCTAAAATGTTTTTCATAAGTTTTTGATCATTAGGGTAGGCTGAGGGACAAACTGTGAAACTGGAAAAGCTTTCAGGCTTTCAAACTCTTAATGTGTAAGAGACTTTCACAGGGATTTAGGATAATCAACCCCACTTCCTCTCTCTAACTTACGCCTTTGTGTTAGGAACAGCTTCTCAAGAAACGAGGGTGGTTGATTTACCCAAAACGTGTGTAAATTGGAGAATCGTGTTGTCTTCAGCTATAAACAACAAGAAATCATTGCAAGAGACAGAGCTTTAGTTTTCTCTCAGGATGTCCTGCTGGGGCAATTCTGAATCTGCATTTCTGTCAGAGGGCAGAACAAATCCTCCCCATAAGAAACCCAGCTGTGTCCTGGAGAGCAGCCTGGTCCCAAAGCAGTGGCTGTGCTGTGCTAAGTGTGGGTATGAACACTTGGACTCACTGGGACCGAGTTCTCATTGGCTCCTGGGGATCATTAGTGGAATTAGGCATGTCTCAGAGCTGTTTCAGTTCCTTCTTCACCTGTGTATAACGACAGTTAAATTTATTGTAACTGAACTGGGAAATAGTTGTAGAACTTTTCAAAGTTTCTTCTTTTTCTGCCAACTGTCACTTCAGTTAAAGTAGCATATTTTACATTGTCTATTGTCCAGCTGGCTTGCTTTATGGTATTTTAACACTGCAGTGGAGCCTATAGCTGAAAAAGAAATTTTAAATGAAAGTAATGAAGGTATATACTGCTCTCCATCAGGCTGATGTTTAAGTGTTAGTAAGTCTTGCATGTGCATAGAAGAAGTTTGATTATAGTGTTTTATTAGTATTATTATTATTTTGGCATACAGGAAAAAAATATATATATTAACAATGCTTGGCAGTGAAATGTAGTTGTAAGTCTCACGTGCCATGGAAAAGTGCAAATACCTACTTTTAAGGCACTGAGTATTACCTTAAGGACCGTTGATTTAACCTACTTGATAACTTTGCTGTGCTGTTCTGTAGCTAAAGTGAAATTAAAAGACAATGTCCAAGTTACTTATGAAATGTCTGAAAACTATTAGGAAATAATGGGCTTAAATTGAAGCTGGAGTTTTCTGGCAGTTGTGCTGGCATTTATTGCATGTTTTCTGAGCTAGACATGAATTTTTATTTTGCAGGTCTTTTGAAATGCTTCATAACCTGACACAGTACAAGTTGTGTAAAAATACATAAAATATCAAAACATTGATTTAAGAAAGAAGATTGAACAGTTGAAGGAAAAGCCAGTAGACATGGGATGAAATGTGTCTATGAGCAAAGAAATCTGTCCCTCTCTATTTTTAAAAATGTCCTGATCTTAAGCGAAAGGATATCTAATGGTTCATACACTGTTTAGAGAATATCAAAACTGTTCTTCAGACACTGTTTGTCAGCAGAGACTTTCTTACAGACTCCAAAATTGACCTAGTCATGATTGTCAAGGCTTGCAGAATAATAAAGCACATCTGCCTCAAAATTCAGGATCTACACTTCAATGCAGAAAAATTAGCAGTTATCATTCTTGAAGAAGCAGCATGGTTAGGACAGTCCTTGCTGTATTTAGACTGCTAATTACAATTGTAATTGATTGTGAATGCCCAATGTAACATTTGGTAAGATAAATAGTAAAATAAAATATTTTTTACTAATCACTTTTCTTTAAACACTGTTGCTTTGCAAACTTTGGGTAGAAACGCTGCTTCTTTGGCAACAAAACACTGGATTTATTTGGAGAAATGGGAACTCTTGAGAGAACTGTATCTCCTACCTGCAACTGATTATATAAACCTAGTTGTTCATTCAGTTGTGGAAGATACTGAAACAGAAGTCAAAAGACTTTGAGTTCCTTCAGACTCCTGAAATCAGGGGATCAGCTTAGGTTTTATGATTCAATAACTAGGTCATCCAGGAAAAAGTATCGATCCTTGCAAGCTGAACAGACTAATGAATAAACTTTTTCTGACTGTGGAAAGTTAAATCAAAATCTCTGCCTTGCAGATGAAGGCCTGTCTTGCAGAATTTGTAATGTGTGTTTTGTGGCTTTATGGTATTAAGTAAAGTAGAAAATCTCACCTGTGGCCCCTATAGATGTCACGTTATTTTGCTTCAGCAATGTGATTATTTTGAGGCATATTGGTATTTGGGAGCAATGCTTTTATGGAAAGATGTTGGTTAGGATGAGGAATTTCTCTTTACATTTCTCTAAAGAATAGATAGAAATATCATACTGTTTTGCAAAGTGGGACCTGTATGTTTGTAATCAAAAATGGTGATGTGCAAATGATGTGTGGGAGAATGGTGGCAAGGGGTTTAGATTACTACGGAAGATCAAGGTAATACTGCTGCTGTTTTTCCCCATAGATTATGGTAAAACACAAACATTCTGGACATGATTCAAACAAGTGGAGAAAACTCTGTTGTAAAGCAAGATGTATGTGTATGTAAATGTATGTATATGTGGGGTGGTGACTGATTAAAAAAAAAAAGTACTGAGGAAGATAAAACACAGAAATAGAAGGAATGAACTATTGTTAGTCACATCCTATGTGAAACAATACCACACAAACTTTTTGTGCCTTAATTAGATATTTCCTTTTGAAATTAATTCCCTTCTGCACCCAGGAAAAAAAAATATATTAAAAAAAAAAAATATATGTATTCATTACTAATAAGGCAGTATGAATGGGACAAGGAGGCATGATAAAATCATAGAAATGTAGAACATTTAAAGTTGGAAAAGACCCTCGTGAACATCAAATCCAGCCATCAACCTAACCTACGAAGTCCATCACTAAACCAGGGCCCTGCATCCACACATCTCTTAAACACCTTCAGGGATGAGGATTCCACCACTTCCCTGGGCAGCCTGTTCCAATATCTAACCCCCCTTTCCATGAATGAAATATTTCTGACACCCAATCTAAACCTCTCCTGATGCAACCTGAGGTTGTTTCCTCATGTCCTATCACTTGTCACCGGAGAAAAGAGACTAGCACCCATCTTGCTAAAACCTCCTTTCACAAAGTTGTAGAAAGTGATGAGTTCTCCCCTCAGTCTCCTTTTCTCCAGACTAAACAACCTCAGTTCCCTCAGCTGCTCCTCATAACTCTTGTTTTCTAGTCCCTAAAGGTAACCTAAAGGTGCGACTTAGATGCAACTAAAGGTGCAACTGGCAGCTCTGTTACTGTGGGAAAGAGAATAAAAGACTGGTATAGAATAAAAGACTGGTATAAACTCAGAACAAAGTTAATTCCCTTATCTTCTGAGGTGACAGCCTGCTGAAAAAGATGTTATGTATTCTACAAAATATTGAATAAGCCTGCTCTCCAGTAAGCTCACTGTATCTGCTATATATGAGAGGAGGGAGAAGTAAACACCCTGATGATTTGCACTTGGTCTTATTAGCTCTTGTCTGATTACTATATGGGAGATCCTTCTCCAGGGTTTCTGGAAAGTTCCAGAGGTGCACTTGGTGATGGTATTCAGATCAAAAGGGTTTTTGTCTTTTCCTTTTGAATGCTATCTCAAGTCTACCACAGAAACTTTAAAGAATAAACCGATAAAATCATGGTGTAAATGTGGTTAAGCCAATCAGTCACGCTAAATCGCTCCAGATGTGTTTTAGATATTTTGTAAACAATGTACAGTTGTTTAAGACATGTACCAGCTGACACTGTGTTTAATAGAACGTGTGATTGTCATTTACATTATTGACACTGTACCTGTCACAAGGCAAAAAAGTAACTACAATAGCCAATGATAGGACTTCAGTGTAAGAGAGTCCATTTGGCAAGAAACTACAGTGAAGGAAAGTTCTCCACATCCATTCTCCTTAGACAGGGCTAGTCAGAGAAAAAATGCCCACATTTGAGCTGGTCCAGCAGAAGCTTCTTTCAGCCAGGGCTCAGTGGGATACACAAAATGTTTTTTTTTTCCCTTCCCTCCTTCCTCTAGCCTTTCTCCCTGTAATATGAATGCACTTCATCCTCTTCTGCTGTGGCTATGCTTAACCTTACTGCCACAAAAAGAGAGTTTGAATCTTGTCTTGGTTGCCCTGGGAAGCTCTATAGGCTAGAACAGGTGAACCTAGTTCTCACTGTAGGCACCAGAAGCCAGGAAGGATTAATGTTATCATTTTAGAGCTGGAGGAAGGAGAGACAGAAACGTAGAAATATCAAGGCCAAGAATGAGTCAGAGAAGAGATAAAAAGCCTGTGGAAGTCCCTATCCTCCTTAAAGTTAGAGGAAAATTTTTCAGCATGAAGTCTTCAAAGTGCCACATTTTTTCCTTTCTTCTAGGGTGAGGTGGTGGAATTTGCTGCAAGACCTTGATGTCTGCTGGCTGGCATGAGAAGGACCTACACATCTGGGATAATGAGGTCCAGGTTCAATTGCTCTCCACTTCTTTCAAGGCAAGATCCTGAACATTCCACATTGCTGACCTTGGATTTTCTTTTTTTTTTTTTCTTTTTCATTGTATATGACATTGTACCAGAGGTATGTTTGTCTGACTTCCCACTTTCACTGTCTCACTAGCTGAACTATTGACATGAGTTCATAACCCTTGTTTAGAACAAGTGTATTTGAGCTTTGAACAGAAATTCCTCACATACCAAGAGACTTCCCAGGTAAAGGTTTATTCTGCAGTGCAGCAAATTGCTTGTGAAAATAGTTTGAAAGAACTTTTGCTTTTATATAATGAACTGAGGAGGAGTTTCCAACCATTGGAGGAGTGGAGCTCTAGAAAAGCCTTCTGAGAGGACAGGTGGACCAAAGAGTTCATCAGTTTCAGAGTTTCATCCTTACACAACAACAAAAAAAATCCAATACTATGTTTTTATAAACACACTTTTTGAACCATACTTTATTTTGCATTTTGGCTTATTTCGGAAAAAAACAAACCAAACAAACAAAAAAACCCACTGCTGTCTCTTCCTAGCCTTTCTGACCACAAAGCATAAAAAGTCATTATGTTGTTTATTATTATTTTTTTTGAAAGCAGCTGTGCTGTGTCAATCATCTATTTTCTGATATGCTTATAAGCTTATTAATATATCTGCAGGGTTAATAGTTGCTTTGCAAGAGGTTTGATGTTGAATGTATTTAAACAGCAATTTAAGATGCTTTGAAATTTTGAAAAACTTTACTTGAAAGATTTTAGGGCTCTGTTTTGCACTTGCAGAAAGCAGAACTGCGTGGCTTTAACAGCCTGTTTCTCCCAGATGTTTCTTGCTGCAGGATGTGTTGGCACGATGGCTGTATTTCAAAGTGCCTTCCAGGGACATTTGTGAACAGGAACGGTACAGTGTCCCTCCAGAATGGTACAGAACTCCAATCAAAATAAACAAACAAACAACAACAACAAAAACACAACACACAAAACCCACCACCAACAAAACAACAGCAACAACAGAAGGGGATAAATTAGTGATGCTGCACTAATATGTCAAAGTACCAGAGTAACTCCACCAAAGCACCTGCATAAGTTAGAGGAGAATTTGACAATTGTGCAGGAGATATTATGGCAGCTAGGTGCCACAGAATTACTTGGATTGCCACTTTTGGAGTGGAGTGAAGGTTTGAGTTCAGACTAATGTATATATGGATCTGCTTAAATATGCTTGCTTTTCTCTGTACTCTTCACACAAGCAAGGAACACTTTATTACTCTATTTATGTTCAGTCATCTTTGTAACAATACTGGATGACTCTGTCTAATAGCTGCAGAACCACAGGATAGCTTAAGTGGATAAGGACTGCTGTACTTTGATCCTAAATCCAGCTCAAAGCAAGTCCAGCTAAATGAGAGCTCTGCTTTCCTTTTGTGAAAACATCTGCTTTCATTTTCTATTTCTTGTGTTCATGATGTCTCCTTGTGTGTTTTTATTTTTTCTGGAAAAAAATCTTGATGTGTGGACAAGGAGGGAGTTCTGCTCTGGCCCTGTGACCATCTCCAAGCCAAATGACCAGAGATTAAAGACTACACCTGCACGACTATGGATGCAGCTATAAAGAAAGAGGAAAAACATGACCCATGTGCACATTCAGAGCATGAGAAAGGCCCAAGATGCCTTAACTTCCTAAACGATCTTAATTTCCACAAAAATGTCTCACCTTGTTCCAAAAACACCCATTTCAACATGAACCAAAAGAATTCAACTGCCCTTCTGCTGTAGATTCAATTGGCTTAGAAGATGGTGTGTCTTTTGCATGGCCATAGCTGAGATTGTGCTTCAGTTCTCTGGCTATTTTTACACTGCCTGTCCTTCAGAAAAGAAGATCTAACACAGTACAGGATATATAAAAAAGAAGGGTAACATAGGATCCTGGAGTATTAAATAAATAAATACTCTTTGTAGGAGACATCAGATTTGCTTAGTTTGGAGCTAGCCCACAAAAATATTCAAACTATAAGCATTTTGTCCCAACTCCAATACAGCAAGCTTCTCTGTAGTCCAGAGCAGCTTTACGTGTCTTCTACATCTTGTTGTCTATCACTGAGCTCCCATAGCATGGAAGGATTGTCTTTCAGCAACAGCTGTAGAGGTATACAACTGTATCTATACCTATACCTAATATAGGTAGCAAAGTTTCAGTTTACAACTATGCATCACTTCTCAGTACACTAATTTCTGTGTTGTAAGGTCCTTAGTACTGCCCTAGCTCATACCAAGGCTGAGACAGGAAGCCATATTTGTTTATTTGCCAAAGTAACCAATATTTAAACAGCAATGAAACAACAACAAAACCAAAATCATTGATCAGCTACACAGTGTTCATGGTTTTGGTATGTGTATTTACCAACACCATTTGCATTTTGAGTATTCTATATTTTTTTAAAGCCAAAGTGAGAATCACCAACATTTCTGGTATAAGTATATCCGAAGTAAAATTTTAATATTTTCATATGGAACTCAGGAAAAAAGAAGGCACAAACTTTGAAGAGAAGTCTCTGAGAAATCAGTTTCTGTTTGACAAACTCTGTTTTCATATATTAGCTTTAATCCATACTGGCTAGCCAACAGGATTTAAAATTGCCTAATTAGATGAGAAATGAATGATTGAACTTCCCAAGAGGCTAGCTTGGACCACAGGTTGCGACAGCCTCCTCCTGGTTCCTAGGATTTTTCTTTAAAATGCCCTCAGCTAAACTGGATTAAAACCAACACTCAAGCAGCTGTTAACCAAAGTTACAGTAGAAACCATTAGCCCTTCACCAAAGTATGAAATTCAGAATCTCAGGAGTCAGTGAGTTAATATTTCCCCAACCTATTAACTGACCTCAAATCAAGAAGATTTTGTGTTCAGTGCCTCAAACAGATTTCTTGAAAGGCTGATAGTATTTGCCAATAGGTCACTTTTTTTCTTTTCTTTTTTCTTTTTTTCCCCTCATATAATTTATCACTACAAAAAGAGATTATAGTAGTGTCTCCATCCCCATGCTGTTTTTCCAGTGTTTGCATTGCATCCATTCACATATGGCTGTCTGGATGCTGAAAGAGGGGTTACCTAAACACTCACACTTTCACGGAGAGGCTTTGCAGTAAACTGCTGTATTTTTATTCACACCTGCTTTAATAAACTAAAATCTCAAGTAATCCCTTAAGGTAATAAACCAGATGGATACAATAATTTACATATCTCAGGAGAGCAACACACATGCTCTTCAGAGATAGAGAGAAGAAAACACAAAACATTATGCATAAATTACTGTATTTTTGCATGCAGTAGACATGCAATCATTTAATTGAATTTAGCTACCTATTTACTGCTTTCTATTGCAAATTACGTTAAAGTAGTACAGCAATTCAAAATATTTTAGAACCAATAGAAATATACTGATGTGAAGATCCATAATGTACTGAAATATATCCAGCTGTAGTTGCTTATTATATTTGAATTGGTATAACCTATAAATTATAAAAAGCAAAATAGTACCATTAAGTTTCCAAAATACATAATTATGAAAATTGGTAGCTGGTTCAACTACTCTTCTGTCCAATGCACACAATTATTAACATGTTCTGAGTTAAAGTATTTTGTGACTTGGGAAGCATTTCTCTCAGCAGAATATATGTATGTATGACGAAAGAATCTCACAGGTATTAATAAGGAGCATTTTAGATACAGATTTCACCAAGTAAAATCTAAACTGTTTGATCATAGGTATAGAGTTTGACATCAATTTGCTGATTTCAAAATGTGAAATTTCCCTCAGGAAGGACTTTGATTTGGTTTAAATATGTTTTGGGTAAGTGAAAACAGTCTGATGGTTAATTATTGGCTTTTAGAGTTTTTTGTCTAATCCAAATCTGACCAAGACTAATGGATAAAAATGTCTTAGCTGATGATTATTGAGAAGATTGTTTTGCTTTTGTCTTTGTTGGAAGATTGTTGTTTTTGTTGTTTTTGTTGTTTGTTTGTTTTTTAGTTTATTTTTCCCCCTAACCAGTATCAACCATCACAAAAGGCAATTACCATCTTAATTCAGCTACAAAAAGGAAAGTCAGGTGCCTGCATTGGCGCTTGTTCATATGCAGGAGGCCTGAGGTCAAATGAAGGAGCTAAATAACCTATTATCTATCTAAGCCATTCTAGCCTGGTGGGAGACACCTGGCAGTAGTGTAATACACCGACGCAGAGAAGGATAGTGGTATTTACTCTGCAAGGAAATAGTTTCCCAGCAGAAATGTTCCACTGTGTTCAAATAATTGTTTATGTGAGGATATAAACATGAGTCTTGTGATGCATATGGATGCTATAATGGTGAGACTGTTTGGGGATGCTTTCTGAGGGTTAGGAGGGCATCCTTGCAGGAGCTGGAGAGGCACACTCTTCTGTGAATGCCTTTGTGAGAGAAGCCTCTTACAAAGAGGCTTCTCTTGCAGAAGAGTTTTGGTAAATCAGTAGCGTTGGGTAAGTCCTTGAAAGATTTCCAGTCAATGTTGTTGTTTCTGACACTTTGTGCTTTTTCTTTACAATGCATCATTTCCTCGCCCTTTATCTCTGAGCAGGAAACAGATATTCTGTGACAAGATGCTGGTCCATCAGTGTCTTCTTTCTAATGAAGACTACAAGGAAGTATTGACATGGGTTAATTCCACAGGTTTTTGCCTGAGAAGCCCAAATTTGCCATTTAGCAGTACAATTAAATTAGGAATATCTAAAAAGAAGAAACAACATGTAGGAGCATTTCATAATTTATCTTCATTCAAGTCTTGATGCAGGCTGTTTCAGGACAATTTGGCCATTGTCTACTGTCAGACTAGCACTGGGAGTGTTTGTAATTTCTATGGCTGTAATTTATTTTGCAGTAGCCTCTGGGAGGACCACAGAATCATAGCAGCACAAACTCTCTCTTCCCTTGTCCCTGCATCACAACACTCTGTAAAGAAGGGACTGAATGTGCAGGCAGCAAAAGACTGGGCATCCTATCTGTCTTTTCCCTTGCTTGGAGGTCTTGTCTAAGCAGTACTTTCTAAGACAAGCTGAGAGCATTTGTGATATTGTGAAAGCACCTTCCAGTATTTTACACGGAGCTAAAGGGCACAACATCGAATGACCTGGAATCACATTGACATGACTGACTCTGGTGTATATGCATACTTATCTACTATTTTTTGTAGTACTAGCTGATCTTCTATCAGCACATTAAGCAATGTGAATATCCATAGATGTACGCTGTTGATTTTCTCATCTTCTCTCCAAAAGGCTTCCATATATGTACAGTATATTGTTTTGTGAAATTAGAATTTAAATTGACTGTCTTCATTTACCACTGCAGTAAAGTTGTCTTGAGCCTGAAGTTAACCTGAAGCTTTAACACCCCATTTCATGTTAAAGCTACTGGTAAAACTTGCACACTGCAGGTCATGACCATTAGTCACTTCCCCTAGGTACAGCTGTGAGAAACCTCTCCACGCATCCACAGCTGCAGACATGAACGCCACGGGGAGCAGAATGGTACTGAAGAGAAAGAAGGCTACATCTTTGATGCAGACATTTCCCAGAAATATTCCCTACACCCAGCTCAAGTTCCTGTTTTCTAGGAACCAAAAATTTTGTTGGGATGAATGCATGTATTGGTGCCAGCCATGATCATGTAAATCTCACAACATGATTTACTATCTTGTGCCGTTCATTGGCTGTGGGAAGGTGACAAGCCCATTTTCCCAGTATCAACACCAGCACAAGAGGTGGTACTAAGAGGATTTGCTATATCAATTATAACTGAATTAGTGCTACAGTATACAACCTTGACCGTGGGAAATTCCAGATAAAGACTGAATTTATTGCAGCGTTTACCAAACTATCAGTTTCCTCCTAAGTGTATATCTGGCGGTAGAAAGGCACAAGCTCTCCCTGGGGGTATTTAAGGAAAGGTTGGACATGGTGCTTAGGGACATGGTTTAGTGGGTGATATTGGTGGTAGGGGGATGGTTGGACCAGATGATCTTGGAGGTCTTTTCCAACCATAATGATTCTTTGATTCTCTGATTGTGAATTTGGAGCTGCCTGAGTCAACCAAATTAACTTTTTTTTAGAAGCAGATTTTTATGTGGGGCTTTCCTAGATGTTCAGTGAGGACTAAGTGTTAATCTGAGATGCGTGTAGCATATCTGAGTTGAGTAAGGCTCTTAATATCATGAAAAATTCTGTTTAAATTGAACCCCGAACGGGAAAAATATGAAGAAAACATAAAGGATTCATTATTATTATTATTATTAATAATAATTACTATTATTCTTATTATTCTTATATTTTTTAACAGGAGATAGTACTTGTACTGGGTCATTGGGAATTAACCCAGGCAAAATTAACTGTAATTCGTAGCAGGTGACACTTGTTTGTTTATGGGCTATGTTGTTTACATTTCAGATGTAATTCATGATCTTCCCATCATTCCCATATCACTTTTTTTTTTTTTTAATATATATGTGTATATATTTTTTTTTTTTCTGGGAATTATCCACGGTACAAAAACAAGTTCAGATTCCAACCCAGACATCAAGACATCACACAGAAGCAAACTGCCTTGCAGTGGGCTGATCAACCATTTCATTTCTTTTTTGCTAGTCAGTAACCAATGTTGTAAGGTTAAGGGTTCTGTCATTCAAAAGAGGCAAGGTAATTATAGCACCTATGCTAAGGTGAGTGCACATATGTGAGAAAGGGACATTATATTTTCCAGGGGAAAAAAGAAAGGAATGAATGCTTATCTAGCTGAGAAGATGAACATTTCATGCAGTGGGGTGATGCAAAGAACTCTTACACAGGCAATCTCAATTGCCTCACTATGTTAGTGTTTTTGAGTGCAAACTTGGTGCCTTAGGATTTGGCCTATTTACATCAACTGGAAGATAAAACTTGCATTTTGTCTCTAAGCAGCTTATTGCCAAAAAGGATTTTGTAGCTATGTCTGCAAATATGAGCAGTTTTGGAGCTCTCCTAGCTCACCTTTCTCCTGCTGTTGTGTTAAATGTGTTATTAAGAGAAAGCTCACACACCATGGGAACACGTGGTGCACAGAATACAGTAGATCATAGCTGCTGCAACACTTTCAGTACAGTATGACATCTATTACACTGTAGCAGATACACATCACACAATGTAATAGATGTGTAATGTGGCCTCTGATGCCTTGGCCTCAGGTGCTCAGCGAATCTGCAACTAATTGAAGATTGTGTTGATTCATTTCTTTTTCAGATATCTACCTGCTTCTCCCAACCTTTTGGATATACAGATGTTCAGTGATGAAATGAAGCCTACAAAGATTAGCACAATGCAAGATGTGCCATTATTATATGTAATTATATGTAAAACTAGGAAGCTAACTGAAATGCAGTGTTAGCTCTTTCTGACTTATCTTTCACTCCTCTCCCTTCCCTTCAGCCTCTGAAAAATAGTACCTTAGGGCTAGAGAAAAAACATCCACATAATCCTCCAGTGGTGTAATAACTTTTAGGCTCTTTAGAATTATGAGTTAAACCTTTTGCCTTTTTTCCCTCCCACTGTATGTAGCTGCACATGTAGTAGTTAGGATTATAAACTCTACAGTACTGACACAATGGGATGAATGAATGTTGGAACAGGAGACTTCGTTTTAGCATTTTAGATGTGATCTTTTTTTTTTTTTTTTTTTCACTTTAGTTAGTGCCTTAAAATATTTTATATAGGATTAAAGACAAAATAGAAAAGCAGCAGTCCTGTTGGGACTGTTTCTGCTGGGAATATCTGTCAGGCTCTCTAGATGAAGGTGCTTTTAAAAGGCAAAAAGAACCGTGATGAAAATCACTGTTTCACATTAGGCACAACATAACTAAAAGAAATAATACGGTCGATACAGTAAAAAAACAACTGTATTGGAAAATTAGGCTTAATTGTTAAAATTCCTTCTTTCCTTTTCTTGCTGTTGGTATGATTAACAGCCAAATAGATTGTTTGTGTTTTGTGCACACATTTTATTCTGTTGAGAAGGGGACAGGGAGTTAAGGATATTGTTTTCCTGGTCTGTTGGGCCCACTGCTCCTGAAGAAATAATTTATTTATTGTGGTTGTGGTGAAACTGATGGTAAAACTGATTGGGTTCAGTCGGACAGGACTGTGTTCAGAGTGTCGTTGTTTATGCTTCACTTAAGGGAGATTGTTGAAAGGTTTAATCCACTTCTTTGTTTTTCATAAGCCAGTGAATTTGAAACATGAAGCATTCAGCAGAGGGAATTTAATTTATGTGAAGGTTTAGTGGTCACAAGTGAGAGCATGATAGAATAGACTACCCGTTTTTGGTCTTTCTTACAGTTTATCTCCTCCACAAATTATTTTGAGAGTCTCCTTAGATGAGAAATCAGAGGACTGATGGGATTTATGGTAACCTGCCTTTGAAACTTCATTACTTTCTCTAGAAAAGGAAATTCCAGAGTCTTTGTTTTCTCTTGGAACTGAATGAAGTGTTCAAAGAGCATTACCATTCTCTCTAGAAAAGGAAATTCCGGAGTCTTTGTTTTCTCTTGGAACTGAATGAAGTGTTCAAAGAGCATTACCATTCTCTGAGTATCTCTAATGCCAGTTGTGTTGTACTCTAATATTTGGAAAACAGCCCCAAGACCTCTGATACTAATAACAGAAAAGTTTTAATTGGCTGTCTAACTATGAGGTAGATGAGCTCTGTAATTTGTCCCATAGTTTACTTCCCATTTTGCAGCAAGGTCTTATCCTGAAACACTGTGTGTGTGTTATGTCCCTTCTGAGATTTTCTGAAACTTTACTTCAGAAGGAGCTAAGGTTTTGGGGCCTGGGAGGGACTGGCAAGAAGCATCAGCAAGTCTGTGGTTTGGGGGGCTAGTCACCATAGCACAAGGGCATAAGATGCAAGTTGGCCTGTCTGCAGTGTACTGATGACAGAAGTAAAAGATGTGCTTGTGGCAAAACTCAAGGTTTCATTGATTTTTTTGCAGGTGGTTCTAATTTTCAACTTGTGAGCTGGAAACATTGTTTAGAAATAAGGAAAAAACTCTCTTGTTTGTGGAGACAGCTCATTGTTTCTTCCTTTGGCCTGCAAGAGAGGGGCACAGACATGCAAGGAGTTGGTCTGTTCAGTGCCTTTAATGTGAGTATGAGTCCTGGTGACTCCAAACTGGAAATTTCAGGTTCCTTGCTCCAGTTCTGCAAGTGTCAGTTGTCTCAGTAATGCCATTCAGGGAGGATGCAGCCTGGAGTGGGCAATGCCTCAGGCAAAACCCAGGCCCACTGGGTTGGTGCCATAGGCTGGCTGGGCTGCCAAGGCCTGGGCAAACAGGGCACAGGAATGGATGGTTCTAGGCCTCAGCTGCAGGGAAGAGGCCTGGAGGACCTATGGCTGAGGAGTCTCATGTCCTGGAATGGCATGACATAACACAGGCTTCTCAGAACAGTGCTTATTTCTGAGAAATGGGACCTCTCACATCATGGCATTGACAGGGCTCTGCAGAGGGATGTTCCTCCGAGCTCCATGGTAGAATGAAAGTATTTTAATGCAACACTTGCCTGAATTTTGCTATCCTTGTAGGTACTTCAGTTCATCGATGCGTATCAGCTTGTTCCTTTGTGTTGTTTTTAAGTAAACTTCCCTTCCATGCGAGGCACGTGGTGTTTGGATGTGTTCGGGTCAGTCAGCAGCCTCTGACTGATTCCTAGAGTGTTCCTAAAGTACTGCATGTTTTCTGTCCTGTTAGAGAAATTAAATTCTGTTTTCAATTTTAAAGCGGACAGTAGTGTCAAATTTATTTGTGTGGTATGGCTGACAAAAAAAAAGAAAAAAAAGAAAAAGAAAAAAAAGCTGAAATATTTAATTACAGTAAGTTCTTTCTCAGATCACTAAAAATTCCATGAATATTCCATTAAGCCTTGGACTATTTAATTTTCCAGACAGCTTTTTTGTATAGATACTGTGATTGTTATACACATTGTAGAGCTGTGTGAATGAAGTACTGCAGTTGTCTAAATTCTTGATAAAAGCACATGGAGTACAAAAATTTGTCTTCAGTTCCACAAACCAAACACTTCACTGAACTCCATACACTTTAAATTACCCCCTAAAATAATTCCTTTAAAGATGTTGAAGAGGAAGGCCTTTTAAGTCCAGACTCCTGAATTCATCTTGTGTCTGTACTGGATCCAGCTGAAGAAGATCTGTACTTTGAGTATGTATATATAACTATGCAATTTTTAGAAGCTATGTAGGCATGACTCTTGGCAGTTCAGGCAGCCTCCAAATCTGGCTGTCAAATCTGAGATGAATTGGATGCTGTCAGGGCTTCAACCCTATCCTCATAGCTGGACTAAACAACAGTATTTCTGTGGAATATATAATACAATGTAAATGTTGCTTTTTAAGAAAGGTTTACCACTTACTCAGTGCTAGCACTTTTTAAAAATACTGAAGTTAAAAACAGAAATCCACTTCTGTTTTTCTGATCAGGTTTAAGAAATGTGCTGATATAGAAAGATAGAACTCGATGGTAGCTGAAGTACAAGGTAAGAGAAATAGCTTAATGACGAATAATCAATAGTTTTGTTGTTGCATTTATATAAACAGAACAGTGTTGCAAACAACTGTAGAAGATTTAGAAAAAAATGAGAGATTTATGAACTGTCTCCTCTGTAAACTAATAAGTCGTTGGAGAAAGAAAGAGTAACTCTAGTGACAATTTCTAGTTCTGCACTGAAATTCTAAGAGATAAGTATTGTATAAAAAAATAACAACATTTGCTGAAATAGTTGATATATCCAGTAGTGGCACATGCTGAGCTCCATGCTTAGATAGGGACTGTTTTGCAGGAACTACATAATAGTTTTATATTCTTTTGTATAGTTAGTCAGTGAACTTGCTTTGAACAGTGATCATACAGTTTCTTTCTATTGATGTTGTAGAGTGGAGGCTTGCAGGCTCTTCAGCACATTTATTTAATCATGGTCTAGTAAGGAAAAAGAAAGTCGTTGTGTCCCTGTTGGAAAATCATTTCAAGTAAGGAAATGGTACATGCTCATTGGGCAGAGGCTATACAATAGGGAAATGATTAAGGTAGCTCTTGAGCCTAACCCATTAGTTCAGCCTTACACTGCAATGAAAAAAAGTAATGTTGGGTTTCTTTCTCCCCCTTAGCAAGTATCCACTAAAGTTCTCACTTCTGTGGACCAGGTGGGTAGTTTCATTGGATTCTTCTGTGATGAATAATTCCATTTGCACCCCTACCTATCAGCCGTCAAACTAAGAAAAGATAGATGGAAACTCTGTTGCTTATGTTTTAGGTGTTGGGTTCTGCCTACCTTGTCTAGTTATATATTATAACCCATCTGTGGAAAACAACAGATTTGTAGAAATGGAAGTGTGATTAGTCCTGAGCCAAAAGGTCTTAGGTGCAGATACCAATAGACAACTATCTTTTCCCTAGACAGAGCTGTCTGGACTGTATGATTCTCCACACTTAAGCCTAAACCTCATGTGAGTTATCTGTTGTGAAATTTGAGAAACACTCCCATTCATATCAAAAATATCACAGGAGCTTTTTTTTTTTTTTTTCTTTGTTTTCCACCATACTTTTGATATTTCCAATTCCACTTTTAATTAGAAAAGGAAAAAATACATGAATCAAAAAGCACTTCAAAGCTATAACTACATAGCTGCAAAGAGTCAGGATCTCTAGTGGGTTGACTAGATGAGTTCAACATAATTATGTAATAATAAGCAGATGCACTGATTTCTCCTGCATCTCCTCCTTTTGGAACACCCTCTCTTTCTCAGATATCTGCAGTACATCCCAGCTCCTGTACTCTCACCTCTTTGTGTACACAGATGTGAGTGATGAATAAGGGAATGAAGAGCAACTGTGCTGATCAAATTCTGAATTCTGTCCTTAGACTTCTGTGATATAGTGACAGATTTAATAAAAAGAAGGATAAAAGATATATGTATATATATACATATATATACTATATATGTATATATGTAGTATAGTACAATAGTACATATATAGTACATAATACATACGATAATATAGTACAATACATACATAATATAGTACAATATATAGACTATAGTATAGTATCTATATAGTATAGTGTAAGTATATATACTATATACATATATATGTATATAGTATATATATAGTATAGTATAAGTATATATATATAAATATATATGTGTATAGTATATATATAGTATAGTATAAGTATATATATATAAATATATATATGTGTATAGTATATATATAGTATAGTATAAGTATATATATATATACTATATAGTATATATATATGGGTAAAAGACCCACACTCAACTTATAGATCTTTTTGGTTCTGCAAGCACTGTCTCGAGAAATATTACTACAGTTGCTCAAATAGCTTCATTTCACACAATTTAAGGCACTTCATGTGCTGTTTTTTAGTAACATGATTTTGTTATTCAGGTTACTCATCCTGTGGGCTGTTCTAAAGTTACTTCTATCTGTTTGAAGCTTCAGCAAGAACTCAACAGGACAGGGGATATTGATAAAGGTGAGAGAACACTTTGGCATTACAACAAAAAGAAGGACCTATTCTTTAAAAACAAAACAAAACAAAACAAAACAAAAAAAACAACAGCACTCTTTACTAGAGCATTTATTTTGTCCCTTTCATTTATTTCCTATCATTTTAGCAGAGAGTCAGACTCCACAGCTGCTGCATTGAATCATTTGAAAATGGAAAAATCTCTCCACTGCTCTCTGGAAGAGTACATATGTGTTTTTCATAAAAAGAAATACAGGAATTAAATTAGAGGCCTCTCCTATCCCTCAAGCTTTTTGAAATTGAAGACTGGTGCCTACATATTGCCCATTATCTGATTCTGTTATGTGATTTTATAGTGCAAGTATGATGTGTCAGGATGTGAGCTGCAGCAGCCATGCTGAAATGCCAGAATAGGAAGACTAGAGTGTACTCCCTCTGATAAACAAGACGGGAGAACTGGTGACAGCAAACATGGAGAATTCTGAGATACTTTTTTTTTTTTGCCTCAATCATCATTGGTGATCACTCTTGCCACATCTCTCTTTTCTCAAGTACTTGTTCAGCCTGGAGAAGAGGAGGCTGAGGGGGGACCTCATTGCAGTCTACAACTTCCTCGTGAGGGGGAGTGGAGGGGCAGGTGACCTATTCTCCGTAATCACCAGTGATAGGACCTGAGGGAACGGTGTTAAGCTGAGGCAGGGGAGGTTTAGGCTGGACATCAGGAAGAGGTTCTTCACTGAAAGGGTGGTCGCACACTGGAACAGGCTCCCCAGTGAAGTAGTCACTGCACCAAGCCTGTCTGAATTTAAGAAGCGATTGGACTGTGCACTTAGTCACATGGTCTAAAATTTTGGGTAGACCTGTGCAGTGCCAGGAGTTGGACTTGATGATCCTTATGGGTCCCTTCCAACTCAGGATATTCTATGATTCTATGATTCTGTGATTCTACCTGAATCTCAAGGCAGGGACTTAGGGAGCTAAGTCCCTCCCACTGTGAGTGAAGGTCAAGCTAAAGACCACCTGGTGAAGCCAAACATACATAAGTCTATGGGGCCTGATGGGATGCATCCCAGGGTCCTGAGGGACCTGGTAAATGAAGTTGCCAGACCACTTTCCATCATATTTGAAAAGTCATGACAGTTGGGTGAAGTCCCCAGTGACTGGAAAAAAGAAAACATCATAATCAGTTTTTAGGGTAAAAAGGAAGGCACCGGGAAATATAGACTTGTGAGCCTCACCTCTGTATGTAGTAAGATCATGGAGCAGATCCTCCTGGATACAGTGTTTATGGCATATGGAATGCAGAAAGGTGACAGGAAACAACCAGCATGTCTTCACCAAAGGCTTGACCAATCTAGTGGAGTTCTATGGTGAAGTGGCTACATCAGTGGACAACGGAAAAATAATCATTCTATGATTGTATTATCTACCTGGATTTCTGTGAGGTCTTTTACACAGTCCTACACAAAATCCCTGTCTCCAAAATGGAGAGATATGGATTTGAAGGGTGGACTGTTTGGTGGATATGGGATCAGCTGGATGGCATCATCCAGAGAGTTGCGGTCAATGTCTCAATGTCCACACAGAGATCAATGACAAACGGTGACCGTCAGGGGTTTATGTTGTGATCAGTATTGTTTAATATCTTTATTAATAACATTAACAGTGGGACTGAATATACCCTCAGCAGGTTTGCCAACGACACCAAGCTGTCGGTGTGGTGCGGTGTGTGTGGTGTGTGTGGTGTGTGTGGTGTGAATGACATGCTGGAGGGAAGGGATGTCATCCAGAGGGACCTGGATAAGCTTGAGAAGTGGGCCCACATGAATATCATGAAGTTCAACAAGACAAAGTGCAAGGTTCTGCACCAGGATTGGGGCAATCCCAAACATTAGTACAGATTTTGTACAGTTATTAGTACAAACAAAATGCAATATACACAAATACAAATATAAAAATACAAACACAAAAATACAAACAAACAACAAGAACAACAAACAAGTGATGCACTTCCAATCATTCACAATCAGCTGACCAATGCCCAGCCAGTCCCTGAGTGACGGGAACCCTGCAAAACTGCCCCCTGTCCTTTCATTTCATTGTTGAACATAACATTTTATAGTATGGAATATCTCTCTGGCCTGTTGAGGTTAGCTGTGTCCCTTCCCAAATTCTTGCCCACTGCCACCGTACTTGTTGGGGTGGGAAAATTGTAAGAAACAGAAAGTGTTTGATGCTGTGCAGACACTCTTCAATAATATCTAAAACACCGGTGTGTTGCCAGTACTGCTTTGGTCACAAATCCATGATCACATAGCACCATATGAACGTCTATGAAGAAAATTAACTCCATTCCAGCCAGACCCTGTACATAATTAACATATTTCATCTAATTCCATCTGTTTGCTTAACTAAAGGATTTTTGGCTATTTCAGTTGCTAATGTTAGTGATATAAAATATTTTCCATTGCTTTGTTGTTTGTAGGACATAGAACTCAATTGAATGCAGAGCTGTCTGTCCAGTTATCATGACACAGCTCAACTAGGACAGAAGATTGCATATTATAGCAAGGACATCAAATGAACTTTCTCTGCGTGGCAGCCAGTACTAAGTGACTTGTTTTCACAAGAGTGGTTAGTTTCTCCTGCTGTTTCTTTACACACTGCTTTGGGGAACTTCTTATTGAGACCTATGTACATTTTCAAAGCAGTTTCAATACCATTTTGAACAAAGAAATATGTGCCATGCTGCTTGAAAGCATTTGAGTCCCAAGCAACATCCCACTGAAACCTGTGAGATTTTGGCACTTAGGTGTCTCTGAAGATTTGGGCTTTGGAAGCTTATTAAGCAAACTTTCAAAGGCTTCTGAAATGAATAGGAGTTGTGTTACATTTCAGTGCGATTTGAACTTCCAAGTCCACAAATTACTTCAAAAGTGGAACTGTGGGGCTTTTGAAAATGCTGTCCTGGGTTCACTGAAATGTAATTGATCTGATCTAGCTGAACTGTATCACTGTTTGAGGTTTTTGTCACTGGTATTGGTATTCTAGCTAGCATTAATTAATGGATTAAAAAAAAAAAAAAAGACTATTGCAAAAATTCCTGGTTGCTTAATCAAGTAGGTCAATGCCTAGAGAACTTTCTAAAGTACTAAGGCACATAGCTTGCATTTATTCCCAAAGCTAACCATGCAGACACTATCAAAAAGTCAAATAGATAAAGAATCTGTAGGTGGTTAAATATCCTTAGGTACTCATTTATTTGACTTGATAGTGCAATGCATATGGCTTTACTTGCTCTGTTTATAAAACTGATACTAATGATAATGATGTGCATTCCTGCCACACTACAGTTTTTGGAGACATGACCACAGAGTTAAAAATTAAGAAATTGCTTTTAAATTGCATATATTGCAAATGTCATGTTCCTTTTTGTGGTTTTAATTGCATAAACAGTAATTTTGAAAAAATAATTTTCCTAAAATAATATAGATATGTATCTATGTAACTATTGCCTTTCATTTCTCTAAACAGTGTATATTTCCGATAAAATTAAAAAAAAATCAAGGAAAAATTGAGGAAAAATCAAAGGTGTGAAATAACTCACAAGGGACAGAGATGCTTGACTTGACCCAGAAAGGTAAAAAGCCATTTCCTGTGCACCAAAAGGCATGTGCTAGTACAATGTACAGGCTCCACCTGTAGGAACACAAAAGTTTTTTACCTAAAATGTTTTGTACTTTGGACACTTCCTCCTGTCCAAAGAAGAGCTATGAAGCTGGTGAAGAGTCTAGAAAACAAGCCTTATGAGGAGCAGCAGAGAGAGCTGGGGTTGTTTAACGTGGAGAAAAGAAGGTTCAGGGGAGACCCTACTGTACTTTACAACTATCTGAAAGGAGTTTGTAGCAAACTGGGGATCAGGCTTTTCTCCCAGTCGCCAAGTGATATGGCAAGTGGAAATTTCATTGCTGAAAGGGTTGTGTGGCACTGGAATGGGCTGCCCATGGAAGTGGTTGAGTCATCATCCCTGAAGGACTTCAAGAAACGTGTAGATCTAGGTGGTTCAGTGTCTGACTTTAGTACTAAGTTAATGGTTGGACTAGATGATCTTGGAGGTCTTTTCCAACCTGGATGATTCTATTGTTCTAAAAAAGAACCAATGCTTCACACTAAACCTCTCATATAGGGAAAGCCTGAGGATTTATAGGATCAATCTCTCCATCAATATGCTTGTCCTTGATTTTAGGAGGATTGAGAGGCCTGGTACACTGAGGTCTATTCAGAAGAGATGTTCCAGAACTGAGTCTGCAGTAAACCCAAGACAGGCCAAGATGAGCCTGAGTGCTCTGACAAAAAATATTATTTCTCCCTTATTTTTTAACCTAGTAGGACAATTGGCTTATCCTTTTCTTTGGAGGTCTTACTTTATCTACTCTGTGCAACAACAAAAAGAAATGCATTTAGAAATTTTTTTTTTATAATAATGTTGCATTGGCCTAATGACGTGTAGTGCCCTGACATCTCTTGCTTGTTAAAGACAGCTAAAAGATCATCCTTAAAAATCACCTTCTTCATTTCATCTATATTGAGCACAGAAGTAAAGTGTCAAAAAGACCCTGGTTCCTTACATTTCTCTGCTTTCCTATTTAACGTTTCCATGAAAGAGAGGTACACAGTTTTTTACAATTTAATAGTATTGGGACGGTTGTGTGTATATGACTGGTGCTGAATTGAATTTTCATATGTGTAACATTCTCCACAGAAAAAAAGGGGATTGCAAAATCCACATACATCTTGCAGAGAATCAAATAACAATCCAAAATGTCACAAAAGATGGCAGATTTTAGTCATGATTTTTATTGACATAAGGAAGATATGCTCCAATACTTTTTTTTTTTTTAAATTTATTTATTTGGAAAAAGAAAAAGCATACTGATCACATGATGGTAAAAGCTTATTTAGGCATACAAGAAACTCATTGAGAAAAACTCATCAATATTGTGATGTAACTACCTGTTGGCTCACAATTTACAGCAAGTATGCCTGAGAATGTGGATCATGTGGACTATGTAAATTAGTAATCCTTATATGACTAGCTGCAGTTGCCCTATTGAAAAACAAGAGGGATGTGACCATAAGCCCCATTCACAAATCCAAAATGTGAGATCATGTCTGGAGTGCTGTGTTCAATTTTTCCCCCAGAGCATGCTTCCCACTACAAGGGGAATCAAGTTATTGACAAATTGGAGTGAGTCCCATAAACGGTCACCTAGATGATTAAGAGACACGAGCATCTGATATATGATGAGAGCCAGATGGGTTAGTTCAGTCTGGAGAGGAGAAGTGTAATGGGGAAATCTCATTGCAGTCTTCAAGACTGTAAAGGAAGAATACAGAGAAGATAGGATGAGACTCTTCTTGAGGGTACACAGTGGTAAGAGGAGAGGTCACAGACACAAACTGCAACAAGGGAAATTCTGATTAAACGTTGGGGAATTTTGCCCCATGATGGTGATCAGTGCTGAAAGGGCAGCCCCAAGGATTCTCCATCCATGGAAATACCCAGAACATGACTGGACGCAGCCCACCTAACTGGACTTGATCTGAGTGGGGTGGTTGGAGCAGAGAACCTCCAGTTGTCCCTTCCAACCTATTCTGTGGTTCTGTGATTACCTTAATGGACTTTTAAAAAATTCCTATTTTCTTCCTTCTGTTCTTTTACTGATTTAGGTAGACAGTAGTTGTTTTCCCAATACCCATGTTTTTCTATCCTCATTGTCTGTTTTTGCTTTGTTTATATATGTTTAGATGCTTTTTGTCTCAGGTTCACAGGAGGAGAAGCTTGTAAATAATCTGTGAAAGACTGCTAGCTTTTTCCTGACTCTTAAAATTTCTTGTTCTCAGAAAACAATTTATCCAGTAAATGTCATAAATAACTCTTTCTGAACAAATTCTGTAATAATTTTTTTTTTCTTCAGCTCAGCAATTGTCTAGAAGCAGATCATGATTTCTTCAATTCATTTGCTGCACTTCATTCAAAAATATTTGAACTTGGTATATGCTGTTTGTGATTTGATAGTCAGCAGGGGGCTACTGAATATTCTAAACTGGAAATTCAAGACATAAATTTGTTTATAACAGAAATAAAATATTGCACTGATCTGTATAGGATGAGTGTGAACTGGGAAATACAGAATTGGAAGTGTACGGATGCCTTTTAGAAAGATAGATATTTACCGTTCCAGTTACAAAGGTGAAGATTTCTGGTCCTAATGTAGCAGCATTGTAAGTCTCCACAGTCAGACCAAAGTAATTTAAAATAGATCTTTGTCAGAAAATCAACTTGTAAGTGATAAAAATCATAATGAATGGATGTACATGTAGGGCTGCATTTGCTTTTGGCCTGTGAAAATTCTTGTGATGGAAATAAATCAGAGTAATATATATCTAAATCCATGACATTTTAAGTACAACAAAATCACTATTAGACAATCTAACCGTGTTCTGATGATGCGTGACAAGCATTTTGAATGGTCTGTCTCCCAGCTGTGCTTAAAAGTGCACTGTTTTTTGTATTAAAGGCATATTTCCCTGCTAATTGTTCATCTGAAAAACATAGCTACTTCTGTTCGGCACTTACGTGTGAGGTTAAGACCTGCAGAGTGGTCTCTTCATTTCATAGAATCATGGAATCATAGAATCAGAGAATCATAGAATAGTTTGGGTTGAAAGGGACCTTAAAGATCACCTAGTTCCAACCCCCTGCCATGGGCAGGGACACCTCCCACTAGACCAGGTTGCTCAAAGCATCATCCAGTCTGGCCTTGATCACTTGCAGGGACAGGACATCCACAGCTTCTCGGGGCAACCTGTTCCAGTGCCTCACTCCCTGTTTGAGTAAATAATTTCTTCCTTACATCTAATCTAAATCTACCCTCTTTCAGTTTAAAGCCATTACCCCTTGTCCTGTCACTGCACTTCCTGATAAAGAGTCCCTCTCCTTCTTTTCTGTAGGCCCCCTTTAGATGCTGCATGGCCACTCAAAGGTCTCCCCAGAACTTCCTCTTCTCCAGGCTGAACAACCCCAAATCCATCAGCCTATCTTCGTAGGAGAGGTGCTCCGTCCCCTTGATCAGCTTTGTGGCCTCCTCTGGATTTGTTCTAATCCTTCAGTGTCCTTCTTGTGCTGGGGGCCCCAGAGCTGAACTCAGTGCCCAGGTGGGATCTGTCCCCCTTGCAGAGCAGAAGGGGAGAATCACTTCCCTCGATCTGCTGGCCATGCTGCTTTTGTCGCAGCCCAGGATACGGTTAGCTTTCTGGGCTGCAAGCACACATTGCTGGCTCACGTCGAGCTTCTCATCAACCAACACCCCCAGGTCCTTCTCCTCAGGGCTGCTCAATCCATTCTCCACCCAGCCTGTATTTGTGCTTGGGATTGCCTTGGCCCAGATGCAGGACCTTGCACTTGGCCTTGTTGAACCTCCTGAGGTTCACACAGTCCTACCTCTCCAGACTGTCCAGGTCCCAGGATGGCATCCCTTCCCTCCAGCATGTTGACCACACCATGCAGCTCGGTGTCATCAGCAAATGTACTGAGTGTTCACTCGATCCCACTGTCCATGTCACCGACAAAGGTGTTAAACAGGACTGGTCCCAGTAGTTACCACCAAGGAATACCACAGCTCTTTCAGTGCGACCACCCAGCCAATTCCTTACCAACCGAGTGGTCCATACATCAAGTCCACATCTCTCCAGTTTAGAGACAAGGATATCATGGGGGGCAGTGATAAATGCTTTGCACAAGTCCAGGTAGATGATGTTAGTTGCTCTTCCCCTACCCACCAATGCTGCAGTCCCACTGTAGAAGGCTGTCAGATTTGTCAGGCACAATCTGCCCTTAGTGAAGCCATGTTGGCTATCACCAATCACCTCTTCATTTTCAATGTGCCTTAGCCTAGTTTCCAGGAGGATCTGCTCCATGATCTTGCCAGGCACAGAGGTGAGACTGACTGGCCTGTAGTTCCCTGGGTCTTTCTAGTTTCCCTTTTTAAAAGTGGGGATTGTTTTCCCTCTTCCAGTCAGTGGGAATTTCACCGCACTGCCATGACTTCTCAACTATGATGGACAGTGACTTAGCAACTGCATACACCAGTTCCCTCAGGACCCACAGATGCATCTCATTAGGTCCCATGGACTTGTATTCCTTTAGGTTCCTTAGCTCATCTCAGACCTGATCTTGTCCTACACTGGGTAGTTCTTCATTCTCCCAGTCCCTGTCTTTGCCTTCCTGGGCTTGGGCTATGTGGCTAGAGCTCTTGCCAGTGCAGACTGAGGCCAAAAAGTAATTGAGTACCTCAGCCTTCTCATCCTTGACCTGCAAAGGACACCAGTTTATGTCCAAAAGAAGAAGAGGAAAGGAAGATGATAGGTCAGAAGATGTCACTTCTGTGGAAAAAAAAATAAAATAAAATAAAAATCTTTGTTCCTGCTGTATTTGAGGTGACTGAGACAAAACCATGGTGAAGATTTAAGAAGGTTTACAGAACAGAATCACTGTGTACAGCCAGTGATCACCTTCCCTTGTGGGAGCAGAAAGAGCTCAAATGGTTTTGATAAAAAAATCCCATCAGTTACTTGGCTTTCACAGGGACAGATTATGAGAAGCAGATTAGCTTTCATTATGTAAGTTTTTGTATTTTTATAGAGTTTACCATGATAGGATGCTGGTCTGAGAAGAAATGGATATGGTCAGTGGATATGGTCGAAAATTATATTTTATAGTGGCCAATATACAGACTAGGCAACAACAGCTCCAGCCTCTGTTGGAAGCAACAAAGATCCTGAGAAAGATAACACCTCTATTTTTGTACTTCAGTGCAGAAGCTAGAGTGACAAATCTGATACTACTTGCTGAAAAATAAACCTATCTTGCCAAACCCAAACCAAACCAAACCAAACCAACCAACCAACCAACCAAAAAACAAACAAACAGACAAACAAAAATGACCACCAAACCATAAAGGAATAGAGATTTGTTTTCAGTTATAAAATGTTTCAGTGTATTCCTACTTTCAAAGATATAATGGAATGGATATTTTGTAAGGTAACTGCAGACATTTTGGTGAGAACTGTTACTTCATTGCTAGATGATAAACTGAAATATTTCAATGAAGTCACATCATAGTTTTCTTGGGTGGGAAGTGAAGAAAGCAGCAGCAAGGGTGAAAGAAGGCAGTAAAGTTTGATATAAAAAGTCAGTGTACAACAGCATATTTGAAGAAAAGCTTTAACTCAACAAATCTTAAATGTTTAATTGATTGTATTGAATTTATTTGTGTACATCAAACACTTTTAAGGTTACCTTTGTATAAGTCAAATGAGTGACAAATTAAATTAGATATGGTTGGAAGGATTTAATGCACAAATAACAAATCTCATTTTGCAAATCCTTCAAGCGTGAAACTCTCTTCAGGTCAGAGTATGTTGTATATGGCAAGGGTGTTGAACATATACAGTGCTTCTACCACTCTGTCGCAAGAAGCCTGATGGGAGAAAGTTCAAGTCAGGAACTATACCATAAAGCAGAAAGAAACAGAATAATAAGGTAACTGAAAAGATAGATTTCCACTTTTTTTTTTAAATTTTTTTCTGTTCCTGTCCTCCCCCTCCCCCCCCCCCAAAAAAAAGAATTACTTTGATAGAATCAATCTAACAACAATCTTTTAACAGCTGATCCAAATAAAATTATAGGTTAATTATGTGGACTTCATATGTAAATATTACAGGTTTATCACATAAAATTCACATGTAATGATAAATTCTGCATACTTTTCAACTCAATTCTGAAATAATGAGAGTAAGGCCACCACCTATGACATACATTTTGCCTAAACACAAATTTGATCTGAGAGTTTTTTGTTACTGTGACACTAAATCTAGAATGTAGACCCTATAACCAAATAATGCTTAAACCTTACATGAAAATTAAATGAACAATATAGTAAACACTCTCTTTTTGATAAATTAATGAACTATTTTTATGCTTCATAATATTCTTGTCAAGGATGAAGAGACATTAACTTCAGAAGCATAGTTATCTTACCTAAAGCATCTGTGAGTTTTTTTTTTTAAATATATAGTCTCAATTTTTATTATAGAGGTGTATTTTGAACACATTCTTACGTTTATAAACAGCCTTTGCTACAAAGGAAAAGTTCAAGCTTTTCTTAAAGCATTTCTATTACACAGTTTTAATTCTAAAGAGTTACATCCCACTAGCTTTAGAAAACGCAATGGAGTGGATGAATGAAGCAGCTCTGCCTTGCAAAAAAGTCATGTGTATGGATGGTAGAGGTAAGAGTGAAAAAGTCATTCTGACCATTGGATGGTACATGAAGCATCCATGCTGACAATATATTAAAGCTTTTGATGGAAATTAATCTATGCAGAGAAAAGAAGCTTAATGGAGCAGAAAAGAAATCTTTTAAAAATGTCCTCTTTAGGTATTGCTAGACATTTAACAACTCTCTCTAATCTTTTCTTGGAACATTGTTATTTTACCACAGGCATAGAAATCTGCTGCTGTTGCAGAAGCTTATTTTTGTTGATGTGGAAAGAAACCAAGTCCAAAGAATCTGAAACAAATTTTCATATTATCTTCAACAGTTAGCACTAGTATTAAATCCATTGAAGATCATCAGTCTTTCCTGTATCTGTTCGGTTTGGTTTAAGACTGAGAAAGGCTGGTTCTCCGTGGAGCCAGGAGTTGGACTCTATGATACTTGTGGGTCCCTCCAACTCGGGGTATTCTGTCATTTTGTGGTTCTAGGTTCAGTCCCCTCTCTGCAACTCCCTGAGGAGGGGAAGTGCAGAGGGAGGTGCTGGCCTCTGCTCCCTGGGAACCTATGTCAGCACACACAAGAGTGGCACAAAGCTGTACCAGGGGAGGTTCCAACAGTAGGAAAAATTTATTTAGCATGAGAGTGGTCAAACACTGGAACAGCCTTCCTAGATTGGTGCCCCCTGCCTGTCAGTGTTCAAGAGGCATTTGGATAATGACCTTATTAATATGCTTTAATTTTTGGTTAGCCATGAAGTGGTCAGGCAGTTAGATGTAACGGTCTCTGAAGGTCCCTTCCAAATTTCCTCCCCTGCACTCCCCTCCTCTTCTCTCCCCTCTCCTCGTCCTGCTCTGCCCTGCCCTGCCATGCCCAGGAAGACCCTCTCACATTTTGTTTTGCTTTGTTTTTACCAGTGATGTTTGAATGCTTTATTGCTTTATTTTTCCAAACAGTGCTGATAGAGCAACATCTGTAGTGTTCTTCTCTAAACAACAGTACTGAAGACTGTCCCAGGTAATAGATGATATTTTTCTTTCCAAGTCTTGACAGCCATTCTGCTTAAGGGAGCACCCTAACTCTGAGACTGAGGTTTTCATAGCCATATTTGTGTCTAATCTGAAAGGCTAATGAAACAAAAATTGGAGACTAATGACACTTGATGCTGAGTCTGTAAGTCAGGGAACATTTCTAGTATGTTGAAAATAACAACCATGTTTCTTTCAGTGGGTGATACCTTGGCTTTCTAATGCCTATTAATTTTTAACAGAGATGTGGTTTTGCTCTATTTAGGAAGGGAAAATAGAAACTTTATTAGTCTGTTTGATCTTCCAACTGCAAACAGAATGTTTTTCTTGTTTGATGCCATAGTTATAAGTGCTTCTCCTTTTGGTGCTTTTCATTTTCTGCATCCATCCCCAACTCACTTGTATATTGTGCTATACAAATTCACTACTGCTGTGATGGTACAGACTGACAGCACAAAGCATGATGCTACCCGCATGTGAATACTTGCTTAGTGTTTTGATTAGAGTCTAGCGAAGGCTGGAGATCCTAAGGCTACAACAAGCTCTTCCACTGTGTGTGTATTTGTGTGTGTGTTTGTGTGTAGAACCAAAATCTGATATTTTTCCTTTTTTGATTTTGAAGATAGGAGCTGAAAAAGTGCCTGTCTGAATGTTATTTACAATCCAAATGAATTGTATAACCATTTTATTAAATAAGGGAGGAATATTCTGGTAAGTTTTGGGGAAAAAACATAGTTCAGATGTTAGATCTGGGAAATAAAATTAAAAAGAAAACTGGAAGAGAAGCAGCATTCACTAAAGGGCTTAGATTAGCTTCTGAAGGGGAGTATTGCCCCAACACAGGCCATGACACTGGGGATGACATTTCACAGATAAGACACAAAGCAGTAACACAGCTCTTTTGCAGAGTGGATCTACACCCTGCAGTCCCTATTCAGTGACTCTTCATGTTTAACCTACAAACTATCTGAATAAATTAGTTGTTTAAAACATGATGTCTGTTATCTGACCTTTCTGCTGAACTATCTTAACCTGATTTCTGCTTTTCCTGTTCAACTGAAGCAGTTCTCACTAAGGTCACTAATGAGACCTTCTTGCAAGAATGAGGTGCCCTTTTCTGCACTCTTCCCCACAGATGTCCCTGCTTTGTCTTCTAGTTGGGTTTTCCTTTGCTTTATCTTGCCAGGAATGTTGTCCTGCTAACTGTGCTAACATCACTGACAGCAAAGTCTTTCCTTGCTTTGTCCTCCTTTATGATATTCTCCAGATCTCTCAGTTCTTTCTTTTCCTTTTCTATGATCATCCCCTGGGATTTCCGCATCTGTTCCAGAGTTTCAATTGCTACATACTTTAACATTTACAAGTAACAGAGCAGTGTCTTATATGGAAAACCGATTAATTCTATTGTTTATCTTGAGTTATATACCAATGCTGGCAGTGCCAGGGCTAATTAAAACAAAATTACCCATAATTTTTAACTCAGAAGAAAAGTTTTGTTACTCTGCCTCTACTGCCTCTAGCTACAGTTTGATTCTACTTTTTTTTTTTTTTTTTCTTTTTTCTTTTCCCTCTTTCCAGGACTAATTATGAGTTAATGACTTCTCATAAGCTCAGTATTTGCTAGAATTGCAACTGAAGCATTTTTTTAACAACTAAAACAACCATTATTTCAGAAAACTCTATTTAAAGGCTTCTCTAATATAATCTTATATATAATGCAAACCATTATTTTCGTTAATCATAAAGTCATAGAATCATAGAATGGTTTGGGTTGGAAGGGATCCTTAAGTATCATCTAGCTCCAACACCCCCTGCTATGTGCAGGGACACTGCCCACCAGACCAGGTTGCTCAAAGCCCCACCCAGCCTGGCCTTAAACAATCCCAGGGATGGGGCATCTGCAGCTTCTCTGGGCAACCTGTTCCTGTGCTTCAACCCCCAACTGAGTGAAGAAGTTCCTCCTAATACCTAATTTAAATCTTCTCTGTTTTAGAGGAGCCTTTTGCCTTTGCCTTATCACTATCTGCCAATGTAAAAAGTTGCTCTCCAAAATTAAATGCTTGTTTTATGGGAAATGGGCACTACATTTTAACCCTTAAGTTTTAAATACTTCTTCAGGCAATGTTTACATTGTTTAAAAATAGTCTGTCCAAATTTCTATTACTGGCACCAGAAACACTTTCCAGTGAATAAAGATATTCTAGTAGATAAAAATAATAATTTCAATTGTAGAAAAATGTGCAAGTTTATTTTCAGAACATGATCTGATTGATACGAAAAGCACAGTATATCATCCAATATACATCTAAAGTAATGTGGCAATAATATCTCATGCAGTTTAAGTCACTTGTTGCATTTTAAAAACAGATGGTGACTCACAGATAACCCTGTCCTTCAAAGCACCAGCAAGGAATTCATTAGTCAAAAGCCATCCTTGTAATTGCCAAGCTGCTTTAAACTTCCCAGTGTGATGCTGACCCTACTTTATTTCTCCAATTATTATTTTTCAGATAACTTTGACATTTTCCCTCCTTTACAGCTGAGTATAAAAATAAACTGATGTAAAGCAGTACTCACGCATATGAATTAAGCATCTTGACACTGGCAACTTTTTTTAGAAAGGTTAGATCTGATCCATGTAGATGATTGAAACCCTTTGTGAACCTCATTTCTAGTCTTATCCTGAGCAGCAGTAATCCCAGATGTGTAATTTCCATTTTTTTCATTTTATCCTCTTCTTCTTGTCATCATATAAATGCTAGATCTCTTCTTCACCACAGGAATCACTCAACAACTTTTACTTTAAAATTGATCATCATAAAAATAACCCAGAGGTTACGTGCAGAATTTGTCTGCCTGAGTACATTTAGCTAGTAACACAAATGATGTGAATGGCAGTGTCTCTCAAAGGAGAAATCGGATGGAGTCTCAGACAGAAATTATTTGCTGAATTATTTTTGAAATGACAGTGTAGGTGGGTCAAAAGTGTCAATATCTGAAAAGTGGACCCACGCTGCAGGCAATTGAAGAAATCAGAATGGTCAAGTTATATGCAGGTGTGGTTTCTCACTGTGAAATCAAATTATATGATAATCCATGAGTTTTGAAGCCTCATAAACTTCTTTTATTTGTTTGTTTGTTTTTAATTTGAATTTTTAAATCTTCTTATTGCCTTCCTTCAGTGAAAGGAAATCCTTTTTTTCTAGATAATGCAGTTATGAATGTCTTTTTGAGACCTCCTTCCTCTCCCCCCCCCCTTTTTTTTTTTTAATTAAATTAAGCAAATCTCTGCCTTATCTAGCATAGCTAGACCCGAGACCATAGGATCAAGTAGCTATGACAACACAAGTGTTAACTGACCACAAGTGAAAGAAGGGGTGGTCTGTAGCCTCTTTCAGTTAATACTGTTTACTTGGACTTCAGCAAAGCATTCAGCGCTGTTTCCCAAAGGCTTCTCCTCCTAGACAAACTGGCAAGATAGAGATTGTATGGGTGGTCTGTGAGATGGGTGAAAAATTGGATAACAGGCTGCACTCGGTGGTGATCAACGGTTTTTACTCAGGCTGGCAGCCTGTCACAAGTGGGGTCCCCCAGGGATGGGCCCCATGCTCTTCAATATCCTTATTAATGATCTGGATGGGATTGAAAGCACCTTCACTAAGTTTGATGATGGCACTAAACTAGGTGGTGAAGTGGACACATCAAAAGGAAGATCCATCTTGGAGACACCTAGACAGGCTGGAAGATTGGGAAAGCAAGAACTGTATGAAGTTTAACTAAGACAAATGCAAGGCCCTGCACCTGGTACAGCACAACCACAGGGCACAGTACAAATTAGAAACTGTGTAGCTGGGGAGCAGCCTTGCTCAAAGAGCCTGGAGGTCCCAGTAGACAACAAGCTGAACAAAAGTCATCAGTGTGCCACTGCATTAATGAAGGTAAATCAGATCTGGGGCTGCAACCACAGGGGCATTCTTCTACCAGAGATAGAGAAGCAATCATTGCACTCAGTACTTGCCAGGCCACATCTGCAGTACTGTGTCCAGTTCTAGTTCCTACAATTCAAAAAAAGGCATAGAGAAACTGGAGAGGCTTCAAAGAAAGGCTGTCAAGACAATCGAAGGACTGAATGACTTGCTCTGTGAGGAAAGACTAACATAATTAGATCTTTTCACCTGAGAGAAGAGAAGGCTCAGGGGGACCACATCACAGCATTCCTGTATTTAAAGAGTGGCTACAAAGAGGACAGAGACTCTCTTCACAGTGAGTCACATGGAGAAGACAAGGCACAACAGGTATAAGCTGCACCAGGAGAGATTTTGTCTTGGTATGAGAAAGACATTTTTCTTAGTGAGAGCAATGAATCACTGTAACAACCTTCCCAGGAACATGGTAGAAACCTCATCACTGGACATTTTCAACGTGTTTGGAAAGAATGTTAGATAATCTCATCTAGGTTCCCTTTTCCCATAAAAGACTGGACCAAATGATTTTTCAAGGTGTTTTCCAACCTGGGCTGTACTATGGTTCTGTGACTGATTCTCTCAAGGCTAAACTGTCAGTACTCTGCGTGGGCTTGAGAGAGACGGCTAACCTTTATAAAGTTATGTTAACTGTTGAAAGAATTGTGGATAAAATAATTTAATTTAGAGGAGAGTGCTGCATTTTATCAAAATATTTCAGCTAAATAGGGAAAGGAGATGTTATAACTGAAAAAAAAATTATAACTTCAAGTGATAAATTTCTTTGAATTTTTATGGGGTCATAGCTACAACTTATTTTGTGCTACTGAATACTTACACCTCTCCTCCCCCTGCCTCCCTCCCCCCCTCGCCCCTTCATTGTGAATAACAGGAACTGTTACTTTCCTGCAATGACAAGAATTTCCTGAGGAGAGCTTATCTTGTATAGTCCTTAGCATTTACTAAGATAGGAATATTTAGATACTTGCTGATATCTTGAAATGCTCTTAAACCTCTTTTTAAACTTATCACCAAAATATTAATCTGTATTATAACATCATTGACTCCAAACTTGAATCTCAGTGGTTACTTGGCTTGAATTTCAAGCTTAAACATAGTCTAAACTGTGTGAAACGAGCTAGTGCTCTACAGGATGCAAATTATATGCCTTAATACCATGGATGTGGAAGTAATTGGGATGTGAAAATTGCCACCTACGTTTTAATAAATGTCATTGCCAGTTTTAAGGAAAAGCAGATGGTCTAATTACATTAAAGAGACTGGTGGACCAAGACAGAGAAAATCAAGGATAGTGAGAGTAGTCAGAATAGTGGGATTCTCTGAGTGGCCTTTATGTCCAGGCCAGGTCAAGCAGTGTCCACTGTTTAGACTCATAAGATGATTAGAGCAGTCTCTGAAGTAGGCCAGGTGCTAAACAGCCATAAGGAATCTACCCTACATCAGAGGACTGCAAAAATAGAAATCATACGCAATCCCAGCTCCAGCATGTCCTCATTTTAATTGGGTGAAGGTTGTGTGAGAGAAGGAACAAGACAGTACGGCAGTTAGATGCAACCACATCACCTTCCTGATGTGCTATCAAATGAGTATTTATGAGGGTGTGAAGATGGAAGACTGAAGTAAAAGGCAGCTGTATGAATCTTGCATCCACATTATGAAGCTCCACAAGTTGCTGCTCTCTTTCCTTGCTAATAACAGAGGTCAACAGCAGACAAATCTCAGGCTACCTGTCATGTGCCTTCTTCTGCAATTTGGGACCACCATTGTGAAGTAGAATATGTGATCATGACAGCAAATTGTGATTTACCTGGCTGTAAATTATTTACAGAAATCAATATTTCTTTTAAATCTTTGCAGGTCTTGCTTTTATTTTCATGTAAGATCTTTCAACAAGTGTTTTGGACTTAGTGGGTTTATCATAGAATCATCATAGAATCATAGAATGGCTCAGGTTGGGAGAGACCTTAAAGATCACCTAGTTTCAACCACCATGCCATAGGCTGGGATGCCACCCACTAGATCAGGTTGGCCAAGGCCCCATTCAACCTGGCCTTCAACAGTTCCAGGGATGGGGCATCCACAACCTCCCTGGGCAACCTGTTCCAGTGCCTCACCCGCCGTGGAGTAAAGAATTTCCTCCTAACCTCTAATCTAAATCTCCACTCTTTTAGTTTAAAACCATTCCCCCTTGTCCTTGATCATCAGATGATGATCTGATTGAGCAAAGAGTCACTCTTCGTCTTTTTTATAATTCCCTTTTAACTACTGAAAAGCCGCAATGAGGTCACCCTGGAGCCTTTTCTTCTTAAGGCTGAACAGCCCCAGCTCTTGAACAGCCCCAGCAATTATTATCATTTGGATCAGATATTTAGAAGTCCAGGGGATGCATGGACTGATTCATGTAGTAGTTTGTTATGACTGAGACAGCTACTTTAGAATTTTTAAGTAAGAATCAGACCATGATTGGATTTTTTTTTTTCCCTGTAGTAGTCTGCTACATTTACTATGCATTCTATCAGGGTATTTAGGAGAAAAGATAAATAAAGACAAGTTCTGTGATTTCCAAACGCAAAACCAAGATTTGCTGTGCTTTCCTTGTAACGATATATGTGCATTTTTTGCTCATTATCAGTATGGCTTTAGCCACATAAACTTCAGCTAGTGTTCACAGAACTCCTGTTCTTTGTGCAGTTAGAGTGTTATCCTTTCTTTTGAAGAGATATGGTATGGTATGCCAGAACAACCAAGAAAAAGTAGAAACGACTTGAGGATCACGATATTTGGCATTTGAATGCTCAGAACATGAAGGTGAGAGTGAATAGTATTCCCTTGGGTTCGAGAAATTGCAGATTCAGATGATAGTTCAGCAGTGAGACAATTCCTACCATAAAACATGACTGTGATTTCCATGACAACAGGCTCTGGCCAGGGAGGGTGACTCAGAGACAGAGATGATCCCACAGGACTAGCATTTACTGATGACTGCTATTTTCACTCTCTTGAAGCCAGACTTTGGCATCTATGAAGAGGAGGAGGAGGACAAGCTTATGTGAAAGCTGAATCAGTAGAAGGAGAAGCCATAATGGGCTGAATTCCTTCAGGCTGGGAAAAGTCATTGCAGAATCAAAATGGTCAGCCTTTTTCAGTGAGGATCAGGAGAGAATTGCTGCGTTCCACGGTATGTTGCCCTCAGAATTAGTGGACTTTTAACCATTAAACCAAGCAAAAGCATAAAACCAAGAAATTATTGCTGTCTGTGCAACTGAAGCACTTTTGTATGATTAGATGAGGATTTAGCTCTTGTAAGGGGTATCCAGGCAGGCTACTGGATGAGATGGAGTTGGGGTCAATATGTTGATATATTTCACTGCTGTAACAATATTCAGCGACCTTTGAAAAAGTCATAGGTGGTTCATCTATGAAGGAAAAAGACTATTCTGGACTTCTCCCATATTTTTTATATGGATAAGTACATACTTGTTCCAAGAGTGAAGGTTCAGGAGGTCTTCTTGTGATTTTCAGACTGGTTCTCTGTAAAATTAACCGTTTATCTTATTACGCACCAAGATTCTGCATCTGCAATTTGAAATTGAATGTGATTATTGAACTGGATGAAGAGAATAGTTATTCATGCCATCACCAAGCTGTAGGCTCTCTACAGCTGGGAGAGCCATGCATCCTCATGTGTGGTGGTGCATGCCTGTGTGCATATGTTTACATGCCATGTGTATACAGTGCTTGGCACAGCAGTAACCTGGCTTAAGGCAAACTTCTATGTACTGTACACACAAAAACTTATGGAGTGATAACGAAAATAGAAGTTAAGGCAACTACACATGAAGCGGCAGGTTGCATTGATAATTGGTATTTTTTGTGCTCTATTACCTGACATTCATTTTCATCCTAGACCTTTCATTTAGGTGTACAGATTAATGCATGTCTTTGAGTATGTAATTTCAAGCCTGTACTTTGAGAAATAACTCCAAAATGAGAACTAAACATAAAATCTTAATATTTACTATCTATCTGTAAATGACACAAAGTTGCTGTTTAGGGAAATAAATCTTTCAGAAGCACTCAGAAAAAAATTGAATAGGCTTTGTTATCAGTCATGTCTGCATGACAAGAGGGAAAATGTGTCCTTTGTCAGTTTTAACCTTCATGTAGAACACAGAACCTACCCTATTGAAACATCCGCACTTCAATTATTGTAAGGAGTCTTCGCACTAATTATAATTTTTCCTGCTGCTGTAAAGCTACATTTTTAAGAGGGTAGACATACTTATGCCTGCTGTTTATACAGATTTATGTAATAAATTATGTGATGAGTAAATGAAGTATGTCTCAGGAAACTTTTGGGTGTGTAATGAATTTTAAGAGAGTTTGGTGTGAAATGCTATATAATTGAACAGACAAACTATATAAATGGAATATATAGATGAACATATAAAGCTATATAAAATAAACAGACAAATGTTTCTATACATAGGATTGCCTTTCCAAAAGATAATGGTCTTTTTTTTTTTTTTTTTTTTTTTTTTTGTGCAAAAACACCCCTCCAAATGTGATGATTGCACCTGGTAGGGACAGAAATCAGAGTGGCTAGTAACTCATTTACCATCTGAATACTTGTAATACCAGTGGAAACTGGCAATTTGTGTATCAGGAAAATATGGTTGCTTTCATAAGGTTTAAAGGTAGTCTCCTGAGGAGTGTTGGGGAAGAGCTTTTGGGTTCAAAAAAAAGAGGAGACTCGAGGAGAGGAGACTCGAGGAGACTCGAGGAGACTCAAGGAGACTCGAGGAGAGGAGACTCGAGGAGAGGAGACTCGAGGAGAGGAGAGGAGACTCAAGGAGAGGAGACTCGAGGAGAGGAGACTCAGGAGACTCGAGGAGAGGAGACTCAGGAGAGGAGACTCAGGAGACTCAGGAGACTCAGGAGAGGAGACTCAGGAGAGGAGAGGAGACTCAGGAGAGGAGAGGAGACTCAGGAGAGGAGACTCAGGAGAGGAGACTCAGGAGAGGAGGGGAGGGGAGGGGGGGAGGGGAGGGGAGGGGAGGGGAGGGGAGGGGAGGGGAGGGGAGGGGAGGGGAGGGGAGGGGAGGGGAGGGGAGGGGAGGGGAGGGGAGGGGAGGGGAGGGAAGGGAAGGGAAGGGAAGGGAAGGGAAGGGAAGGGAAGGGAAGGGAAGGGAAGGGAAGGGAAGGGAAGGGAAGGGAAGGGAAGGGAAGGGAAGGGAAGGGAAGGGAAGGGAAGGGAAGGGAAGGGAAGGGAAGGGAAGGGAAGGGAAGGGAAGGGAAGGGAAGGGAAGGGAAGGGAAGGGAAGGGAAGGGAAGGGAAGGGAAGGGAAGGGAAGGGAAGGGAAGGGAAGGGAAGGGAAGGGAAGGGAAGGGAAGGGAAGGGAAGGGAAGGGAAGGGAAGGGAAGGGAAGGGAAGGGAAGGAAAGGAAAGGAAAGGAAAGGAAAGGAAAGGAAAGGAAAGGAAAGGAAAGGAAAGGAAAGGAAAGGAAAGGAAAGGAAAGGAAAGGAAAGGAAAGGAAAGGAAAGGAAAGGAAAGGAAAGGAAAGGAAAGGAAAGGAAAGGAAAGGAAAGGAAAGGAAAGGAAAGGAAAGGAAAGGAAAGGAAAGGAAAGGAAAGGAAAGGAAAAGGGGTAAATTGTAAGTTATAAAAGAAATCCCAGGACATCATACATAGCGAAATGTTTCCTGGTCCTGCCAGAGATCCTCATCCTGAACAATGAACAGAAATAAATTGTTTTCTTTCAAAATGTTGTAATGGCAGGGAGTTCTTCACCAGTTTAATGAGGTACATGTGTTGTTCAGAAGTTATTTCCCTCTTTGTTTTATTTCATGAGCAGAATTAAAATACTAAGTTCCACTGGTACACAGTTGCAAAGAATATAGTTTTTTCAGAGGACAGAAAGTAAAACAAAACAAAACAAAACAAAACAAAACAAAAAACTCCATCAAGAATAAATTAATTGGAAAAATTATTTTGCCATGGTATCCCTTAGTAAATAGATACCAAGAGAACAGGTTCCCTCAGTTGTACTCGCTGTTAAAAAAAAGCACACAGTAACTTCATAAAACACTTCAATGTGTCTGTGCTGCTATTAGTATGGGACAGTAAATCTTTGGATCACGTTTTTAGTGCAAATATTGGTGACCGGATACTCACTTTCTGATAGTATTTATCACCTAGTCAGAATATTTTTGAATGAGGAAATATATGCATGAACATATTCCACTGGAGGAAAGAAGGATCCTTTAGCAGCTTTTAATTAAAATTTATTTTTCACAGTGCCTGAGTGGAAAAAGAAGTGACCAAAGGAAGTGTTGTGGCAGAAATAGTAGAAAAATACATTGTATTTGTACTAATTTGCAGAGCTACTCTTGGAGGTTCTTGCCCAAAAGTATCACTCATACAGAGGTGTCTATGCAATTTGACTCATAAATAGGCATCAGCATTTTTGTTTTCTCAAACTTTGGCATGTACACTTGTGCAGGCATTACATAGAAACTGCTGTTGCATGAAAATTTTAAATACAGAATTTCACTTCGTCAAATTGCATTCTTAAGGTTTCTTTATTTATTAGCTGGTTTCTATTGCTTATATGCAGCAGAAACACACACACATTCCTGGCTTTACTAGAAAGAATTAACTTACTGAGGACTTACTCACATGGCATGTTAAATTCAAATCAGAAGAGTCTGTTTATATCCCAGCTCCTCTTGTGTTTAAATTGCTGTAGACCTAAACCCGACCTTGGCTCTGCCTCTCCTTGTTCAGATGTGTCTCTGGACCTACCTGCATATGCATGTGAAGTAAATCAAATGGTTTAAACTCAGACTAGTCTATTTAAAGCACATCACTCCTGGGCTACCACAGTCATTTTCTGAAGCTTTTTTGAGTCTGTTGCTGCCACCCACATTTAACCTTGGACAACAGGATTTTTCAGCTGCACCAGTATTCAGCTCCCACTTCTCAAGTTGTCAAATAAAGATTCAAGCAGTCAAAACCCTGAAAATGTTAGCAGAGTTTTTGCTTTCAAGTTGTTGTCAGGTAGCTAAAAATTAGTTTTGCAAAAGATTAGAAGAAATGATGAGAATTTGTTCTTTATTGATAGAAGTAGGCAAATCCCAGTAAATTAGATGTAAGTAGTAATTAAAAAGATGTGGGGAGAGGCAGCATAACCTCCTTTTTGTCGCCTTCTCTTCTGCTTTAGTGACTTTGGTAGAGCTTAGTGGCTGCCAGACTGTCTCTTCTACTCTGCTCACTGCATACCTGTTAACCTTTCAAACTGCTTTTCAGTCTGCATCCAGACATCACAGCAGAACTCCATTTGCAGGCTTTGGATACCTGCGAGTAGCTTTACAAACATTCACAGTGCATTTGGTAGATATTTTTCTGCTTGTATGCAGAGAACCAAAGACTGTAAAAACATTTCCAGATTATGTAATGCCATTTGTGGTATCCTGTTCTAGTTCTTGTATGCAATATGGTCCCTTCCAACCCAAGCCATTCTGTGAATATATAAAGATTTTGAGATGGTTTATACTTCAGCATTTTCAATCTTTCTGTGTCGTTATACTACTTTATCTTGGGAATTGCATAAAATTTTGAAGCATTCTTCCTCTTTTGTAAGATGGCCCCTCTTAATGACAGAAAATATCGTAACTGACTTTCTGTTTTTCCACCTGGGCAGTTAATTACACGAGTCTCCTAAGGCAAGCAAATACCTGCAATGGAAACAAAAGAAATCCCAGGCAGTATAGTTAAAACACAGAGAACAGGTGTTAATGTCTCAGGGCAATTCTAATGTTAGGCATTTTCTCTGCTTTCCTTAACCTGATTATCAATGCTTACAGTAGGCTTGCAATGACTGTGCTGTAATTCTTTTTACAGTTTCAACCCATAGACACTTTGGACATTGCACAGACACTTGAGACATGCCAGTCTGTGGTCAACTGGGACCTCTGCAGTTAGCCAGAACTGCAGTTAAATTATTGAAAGTGTTTTGGCAAGCATTTTTCCCAGCTCCTTCAGCTCCCTTCAGTGGATCCCATCTGGCCCCATAGATCTATGGGTGTCCAAGTGGTATAGTAGGTCTCTAACCGTTTCCCCTTGGTTCATAAGGGCTTCATTCTGCTCCCTGCCTCTGCCTTTCAGCTCATCAGGTTGGGTACCTGGAGAAGAATTAGTCTTACTAATAGACTGAGGCAAAGAAGGCATTAAGCATCCCGGCTTTATCTTTGTCTCTTGTCACTGTGTTTCTCCTCACATTCAGTAAAAGATGGAGATTCTCTTTAGTCCTCCTTTTCTTGTTTATGTACTTATAAATTTTTTTTATTGTCTGTTACTGCAGTGGCCAAGTTAAGCTCTCGCTGGGTTTTGGCCCTTCTAATTTCCTCCTACATAATCTCACAATGTCTTTGTAGTCCTCCTGTTACCTGTTCTTTCTTACAAAGGTCATAAACTCTCTTTTTTTTTTTTTTTTTTTAATCCTGAGTTCATGAGATCAGTTGGATAAATGACCTGAAGTGGCAGAAGCTTACTCTCAGTGGGAAGATGAAAAAAGAAAAGATTGATCGGCCTTGCTGCCAAGCCTCATGAACCTGAGAGTAGATGTGAGAAAGACAACAGGAATGTGTAGAACACAGCAGTGGGCAAGACAGAACTGGTAGTCAGCTGAAGTTCACCAAGAAATAGCACCCTGAAATGTTCTCCCTAATACAGACTGCATGCTCTGAGCTGCTGTGTAGTATTATTTCTGGCCTCATAATTTCGCTCAGTGGTTAGGGATGCATTGCCATGAAACTGACACTGAGTCAAAGAAAGATCACCAAAGAAGCAATTAAACAAAAATGCAGAGAGTGTCTCCCAAACTCTGGAGGAGATTCCTTATGCTGTATTTTTGTTGGGCATTAATACAGCAATGGATAGGAAAAGTGGTCACAGCAGAATTTCCTTTATTCTTGCAAATGCTGGGGACAAACAATTAGTTTGTTGTTACTGTTGTTATTGTTTTCTCTTTAAAGTAGTGCTATATTAGAACTAGTATTGCAGAATTTTGTTATGTGAAGCTGCATATCCTCCTGTTTTGGCTGTAAATTGTTGTTCAGGTGGGTCTTGCAGGAAAAATGAAAAAGAGAAGAATGCTTTCAGGTCCTTTATGAGACAGTCTATTCTTTATTCTAAGAATAACATATTTTAGTAAAGTAAACCAATTAGAAAGCATAATATATGTGTGTGTTGTGATAGTGATTCTAGGTCACTGCATGTTTATGAATACACATATTATATATGTGCAACAGGTATTTTGCCAGGAAGACCCTATTTGTTCTTATGCACAGGTAGAAAGAGGTTTGTGACAAGCTCATGTGCAGGATGTAGTGAAAGATCTACTGATCTGGTAGATAAAGAGATGTGCCTTTTCTGTTTCTGCTGTTAGAATACTAATGTTCTTTCTGAACATGATTATCACTAGAAGCTCTTACTGGCATTAACACACCCCGAGAATATGAACAGGTTTTTGTTTCTGATCCTTTTCTGCGGGAACCAAGTGTTGGGTGAGATGTATGCAAGAGCATGAAGCTCTGGCTTTAATTATGAGGCCTCCCGGATGTGGCTATGTGGTGAAAATGCATGCTGTGCTTCTTGGTATATCATGAGCTATCATGAGTCAATTATGAGACTGGGTACTTTAAGAATTAAGAGATATTTTTGCATCAAGAAGGGATATATCTGATTGAGACATATTGTGACAAAAATGACAATGGGTAGGGGAGAAGTACCACTTTAAAATATGTAAATCTATTTCAATAGAATTTAGCTAAGGACCACCATACTTGATAACTAGGAAGAAAAAAAAAAAGCATCCTACTCTCCTCAAAAATGAAATACTTTTTATTTCTTGCCTAGGAAAACAGGCTTAAAGGATAAAACAAGAACAGAAACCCACATGCATTATATTTTGAGCTTTATTTCTGAAGAACAGTATAGGGGGGTTGGTTTAGGGCTGTGTATAGAAATAGCTTTTCTCATATGTGTGTTGCTAGGATTTGATGTCAAAATTAAGGGGTATACAAAAATGTTTTTTTCTTACTTCTTTGTCCTTACTACAACTTAGAAGAAAGTTGAAATTCTGCCTCAGAATATGCTGCTTTTTCCTAGATTTCTTTTTGCACAGACCCTGCTCTATATGGTTTTATTCATGCAAAAACTGTATTAATTTTAGTTGTTTCACCAAAAAATGATAAAACTTGATCTTTAACTTTGGAGAAGGTCAAGACTAATGCTTCTTTTCAGATGTTTCTGCTTTTTCTTAGGAAATTCCTTTCTGTTGGACTGAAGCAGCTTGATCACATAATCTGATAAATTTAAGAGGATAGTATGTAACGTGGATTACATACAGATGTAGATAAAACTGGAAGAAGAGTTGGCATTTGTGGCTTGGTTCTATCAAACAATCGCCATTACAAGTAGCAAGTATACTGGCAACTGTTATCACATGGAAGTGTTTTACACTTCTCAGATTTTCTGGCTATGGTGACCATTCAAAATAAATAAATAAAATTACAAAAAGAATACATAACAGATGCTACTTGTGTTTCATTGGAGAGCAGTATATCCACACCCTTTAATAATGGAAAATTGTATTTTCACCTTACCAGTTCTACAAGTCAGAGCACCTATGACAGATAAAGCTATAGTCTACTTTTGCTGCATTTCATCAGAATTCCTAGTCAATCTGCAATTACCATAGCTGTTATGTGAATAGAAGACAAAATTTAACTTTTTCTGATAATAATGAGTGTACCAGAAAAAACAAAAAACAACAACAAAAAACACCCCACAACATATTAAAACCTGTAATTTTTAAGCAATGCTAATTTTTGATGTTGTTGTTCAAAAATGCCAGTGTAGTTTCCATCTGTCTGTCTGTCTCTCTGTTTATCTATCATCTGTCTATCTACCCATCCGTATATTTTTATAAGCTTAGTAAATATGTTGTGGAAGTTGCAGGGACACCTAAAAGGTAATGTCAAGGTACTAAATTTACAGGTAATTTTATTCAGCTTAATTTAGTCTAGCTTCCAGCTAGTACAATATTAAAATCAGTAGATGAACTTGTATAATTTCAGCCTCTCCTTGGGGGATTTGACTTGTTTGGAGCAAGAGAAGCACTTTAAAATCTTAAAAATACATTTTAGGTCTATGTGACTATGCTTCAGTGAAAAAGCTATCATCTTTCAAGAGAAGAGATTTGATAAATTATTTATTTGAATAGTGATTTGACTAGTGAACATGAGAAGCGTGTCTGGCATATAAGACATACTCAGATCAGTGTGTGTTAATTGTTAACTAAGTAAATGGCAATTTTCCCTTAGAATTTAATAGAAAGCTTATCTGTATTTTTTTCAGTTATGTTTAAATAAGATGATATTAATGACATTTAGGTAAACTGCTATTACAGAATGAAAAAATTCATGTAAGTATAGTGTATGATCATAGGTATTTTCCTGCTAAAACCTACAACTGCTAAGCTGTTTTCAGTTAACTCAATTTACATCCCAAGTGACTCCAACAAAAGTAAGTACAGGCACTTTAGGTGCCTCTCTGAAGATCCCTATAGTCAATAAAAGTTTGGCAATTGATTTTTAATGTGGCAAGGATTCACTTTAAGAATTTACTGCAGCTAAATGAAATCTGAATTTGACCTAGTAGAATTATATAAGCATGTCAAGTGTTGTGGAAATCCCTAGGGAAAGGAATCATGACAGTAACATTAAAAGAAGGTTAAAGTCAGGAAAATTACAATTTTTTCAACCCTTTTCTTCTTCTGGGATTTTGAGACATCACAAGAAAATAATAAAATTAACTTGTTTTAAAGTAAATTGAGACTGACTTATACTTTTAAAATATCCTGCTATACTAGTGCTTTCATATCGTAATCAGACATTTTTATCAACCTAAAAGATGCAATGGCATCTGTGAAATCTAGATGAGCTGGAGGTTTTCAGGAGTAGGTTCCTGTATCCATAGCCATGCTAAGTGATAACAATTCCATTACATCATTCATAAAACCACTGCATTCTGCATAAGAGCCGATAGATAAAGACCATGTATGTATGTATGCCTGTATTGTTTTGTTTTTTTTCCCCTTGAGTATTAGCATGTCTACATGATTTATTCAATAATGAGTTATTTCACTTAAATTTATTATATAATCCACTAGAAAGAAACATGAATATGCTGGGGAAATCAGCCTGTATAAATTTCCCCCTTCTCTTCCCTGGATTTAGTATTTCTGGTGGAATATATGTGTTGTGTTGGAGCTCTCCCTCCATTCTCAAAGTCTGCCTACACAGAAAAACAGTAGACTACAAGCAACCAGTAGGCTAGTTACTCTACAGATATGAGACCCCAGGCAGTCTGCAGCAGTTAGCTCTGTGGTTCATGGGACCCAACAACAGTTACTTTTTAGAAATTACCTCCCTGGCACACAGTGTAGACATGAGTTTGCTCAAAATTCTTTTCTAAAACCCATTTCTTCTGGGTCTTATTACTTGTTATTATAGCTCAGTTGAGGGGTTCTATCCTTTTTGATGGACAAGCAGAACTGGAAAACACCTATGTCTTCTTGCATCTTCAGTGGGATAGCTGAGTCAGTTTGTACAAATTAAAGATTTCTCTTTCCTTTCTATAAAATACAGTTTTGCAAATAAATCCTATGCTCTGTTTCTGTATCCAGCTTTGATGATACAGTGTTTTTAATGCAGATTTCTTTTGGTGTGTAGAAGCTAGTAGTGAAAGAAAGCTGGGCAGGGTTGTTATGATTTTTACCGTATTTCTCAACATTACACTCCCCCTCCTGCCATGAGTACCTGATTCTCCTATAGCTGTGGTCCTCCTGTTTCTATGGCTTTGAACTTAACCCGATGTCAATGAGAATGGACTTTAGGCTACAATGTCAAGTTTGTTACTGCCTCTGTAAATGTCAAATTATATCCTGTACTGCCCTGTTATTATTAAGCTAAAAAACAAAAAAGGAAACAAACAAATAAAAGACAAAATAAATTGCAGATGTAATATATTTTATCAATGAGCAATATGATGTGCTTGCCCTCTATAGCCTCACTGATAAGACTGTCTTTACTTCTCTGCTCCTATTTTTCTGCCAGTCAAGTTAATGGGATCTACAGAGATATGAAAAATGGGGATTTTAATGTATGAATACCAAAAACAACAACAACAAAAAAAATAAAATTTCCCTTTCATTAAACTTCATAAAACAATCTTCCACCAGGAATATTTTTATATGCTATTGCTTTTCTAAGATAGGGAGACTATCCACTTTTTTATTTACATCTAGTTTTATACTGTACTTTTCTCTGTCCTGAATTAACCACCTTTCAGGTTACAATGGAGTTTACAAAAACATTCACTACATCATTTTATCTTGTGCCATTACTGCAACTAGTTTATTTTTGCAATGAAAACCAAGAATTTATCTACTAAACTGAGAATAATGGCTTCAAGAAGCCATTGGACAGCCTTTATGGCTAAGTGCATTAACAGTAATAAAGGAAGTTTGGTTCCCAAGCTAAATAACCCATTGCCAATACTATGTAAAAACAGACGCATGCATTTTCTATAGGAAGTTGCATTCAAACATATAACAATGTATTTGAATGAGATTTGCAGAGCTGTGAATACAAGGCATTAGTAGTTTTTACTTTTTATTTTTTACCATTCCATCCTCTAATTTGTATAATCTGAGTGCATTAAATAAATAAATAAATAAAAATCAATTATTGCTGCTGGAATTAAATTTTCAATTACTTTAGGTTAAATCTTTGAAAACTGTGTTTCTAATAAGCCCCCAAAAATCCTTTACAAAAAGGTCTAAAATATTATCAGACAACAGTTGAAAGCATTTGAAATTTCCCATTGCTGGTGGTAAATCTATTTAATCATTGGCCAGGTTTTCCTTTGTTGCAATTTGCACCAGACAGGAAAAAAAAAGATTGCTATATATTGTTGATGAAATGCTTGGCACAGTAAAATGCAGTTAGTAACAGAGTTACTATAACTCAGCCAAGTGACATTAATGACCCAGACTGCCCACATGTAGTCATTGGGAGAATGTGCCTCTGGGAAGGTTGCTTGGCCTCAACTAATGGTACTGCAGAACGTCCCAATGTTTCCTGCTTTCTAATAGTGCTGAACACATAAAATAATAAGAAAATCCTAGCCTCTGGGGTACAGTGGTTGCTTTTATGCTGTCATTTGTTCCATTGCAGGCTTTCCCAATAGCTGAAATTGTTTGCAAAAATTTATTATCTTGTTTTCTCAACTGACATGAAATCCTGTCTGCACTGGGATTCCATGGCAAAGTTCTTGTAGTAGAGGGGCACAGGAGTCTGCAAAGGTGGCCTCTGTGAGCAGAGCCCAGCAGCTGCCCCATGTCAGAGCAGAGCCAGCTCCAGCTGCTCCAAAAGGGACCCAGTGCTGTCCAGAGACAAGCCAGGGAGCGATGGTGGATGGGCCTCTGGGAGAGTAGATTTAAGAAAGGGGAAAAAAACAACAACAACAAAAAATTGGCTGTGCAGCAGCAGCTGGGAGAGAGGAGTGAGAAGCAGCCCTGCAGCCCCCCAGGTGAGTGCAGCAGGAGGGCAGGAGGTGCTCCAGGCAGGCAGCAGCAGTTCCCCCGCGGCCCGTGCAGGGAGAGGCCCCTGGTGGAGCAGGCTGTCCCCCTGCAGCCCACGGGTCCCACACGGAGCAGATCTCCACGCTGCAGCCCCCCCGTGGAGGAGCCCCCGGTGGAGCAGGTGGCTGTGGCCTGGAGGAGGCTGCGGCCCATGGAGAGCCCCCGCAGGAGCAGGCCCCGGGCCGGAGCTGCAGCCCGTGGAGAGGAGCCCACGCAGGAGCAGGGGGTCTGGGGGGAGCTGCCGCCCACCCGTGGGGGACCCGTGCTGGAGCAGTTTGCTCCTGGGGGATGGATGGACCCCGTGGTACGGAGCCGTGTGGGAGCTGTTCTTGAAGAGCTGCTGCCTGCGGGCAGCCCCCGCAGGCTCAGTTCGGGAAGGACGGCATCCCGTGGGAGGGACCCCACGGGGAGCAGGGGCAGGGAGGGACCGTGAGGGAGCGGCGGAGACAAAGCATCAGGGACTGACCGCAGCCCCCATTCCCTGTTCCCCTGCGCTGCTTGGGGGGAGGAGGTAGAAAAGTGTGGATGGGGAGAAGATGTTTTTAATTTTAGTTGTCACTTCTCCATTCTGTTATCAATAAGCAATAAATTTAACTTTAATCTCTTATGTTGAGTCTATTTTGCCCAGGAATGTGACTGGTGAGTGATCTTCCTTTCCTTACCTCAACCCACAAACTGTTTATTTTTTTGGTTAGTTGGTTGGTTGGTTGCTTTTTTTTGTTTGTTTGTTTCTTTGTTTTGTTTTGTTTTGTCTTTTTTTTTGTTGTTGTTTTTCAGGTGGGGAGGTTGGCAGGGTGGGGACACATTGTGTTTTCTCTCCTTGCCCTTCTGAGAAGTGGGAGTGAAAGAACATCATGGTGGTGATTCAGCTGCCCATTGTGTTAAACCAGAACATTTTCCTACTAAATATGATTTTGCCTCAGTCTTAGATGCATGCACAAATGAGCATGTCTGCAGATGTTGGTGGATCCTCTCTGCAGAAAAGCAACACAGTGAAGATTTTGGTCAGATCAAAATTTCCTAATATGAAGTATCACAGAGCCAATCCAAATATTCATTGGTCTAAAGAGGCTGTTGACTGCAAGAGAAGTATATAGGGCTAAACATACAGACACACAAGTTCAGCACAGATATGGATGGACACAGTTGTACTTTCATTCAGATGTTTTTTTTTTGTGTGTGTGTGAAGGAAATAATTTGTCTTTGCCGCAGTAAATGAGTTTTTTTTTGTTCTGTTTTTGTTTGGTGCCAAAAGTGAATTTCCTTTCTCTCTCTTTTAAACCTCCTTTAGTGAAATGACTCTACTGGTTTTATTAGCTTCATAACCAGTCCCTTTATTTCTTGTGTATCTAGGATTCTGATAAAGCTAGAAGTGTTGGAACAGCTTTTTAGTAATATAGCTCCAAGCTGCTACAAGTGAAAAAAAAAAAAAAAAAGATTCTGGTTTGGCTGATTGTGGTAACAAAGGCTCATTTCAAATCTCTGATCCTCTTTTTTTTTAAATTCTTTTTTTCCTCCCCTATTCTCCCCCAAATCAAAAACCAGTCAATATGTTGGATATTTTTGTCTCATTTCAATTTGATTGCTTTGAGGCTATGCACTGACAGGAACTATGAATTCATCAAGTCTTATTTCAATATTTTGCATCATTCATCATTTTGAATCCATGTCGATATTTCTTTACTTGGGGTTTAACAATCAATTCTCTAACTCCTCTAGCTCCCTAGGAACTTGTATACTTGTTCTTTTTTCTTTTCTCAGCCCACCTATGTACACTTAGTTATGTTTCTTTTAAAAGTCACTTGTCATTATGTCATATAACTAAAGGATTTAGTAGACAATACCTTGCTTGTTATTTATCCCAGCAATACTGATTAATCAAATAGTCCAATAGCACTCACATTTTCTGATGGTACTGATCTAGTGTATGTTATTTAACAGTTATAATTCCTTTTTTTATGTGGCTGTTGTTTGACCAAGGTCCATAGTTACCTGTATTGATGCTTTTTCATTTCATGTAAGGACCTTCTATTTCATACAGTCAAGTATGTAATGTAAATACATACTAATGTATCTGTCATCTCATGTCATCTGTCTAGACATAAAGTATGTGCAAAAAGTCCTCTAGGAAGAGTTTCCCTGTGAATGTCAGGAAATGCTTCACTATGCAGATGACTGAACACTGGCACAAGATGCTCAGAGAGTCTGACAGCAGACTGGTAGAGTCTCTATCCTTGGAGCTCTTTGAGAAACATCTGGACGTGGTCCCAAGAAGCCTGTTTTATGTGATCTACTGGAGCAGGGGGGGTTGGCCAAGATGATTTCTAGAGGTGCCATCCAACCTCAACTATTCTGTGATTCTTTGAGTTCACTCTACAATTAATGAATCACTAGGAAAGCACATTTCTGTGGGTTGACCAACCTGTATAATGATTGTTTTTCTTTACAGTGATAAAAATAATTAATCCTCCAGGATAGCCTATTCTGGTTGTCTTCTGACACATTAAATGTTAAGAGCGCATATGTAATGGCATAAAAATGTCTCCATTCATGAGAGCTAGTCTCCCAAATACTGTTTCAATGCCAGCTGTTCAACATACCAAGCATATGTGTGTTTTTAAGCAGTCACAAAGGCTCTTTTTGGTCTTGAGTGCAATCTCTAAGTTTGAATAAAAATACTACTGTGATGAGTTTACCCACAGTGCTGCCCAGTAGTTGAGACAGATGTTCTGAACTAAAGAAAGAGCTGAAGTACAGATCTCCAGACTGTGTTAACTGAGAAGTTCCTTGAGGTTGCTTGATTTAGAACAATTTAAAACCACACCAGATTATCAAAAGTTGAGTTATCACTTTATTTCAGCAATTACTTTGAGGCAATCTCATCCAGACCACAGAGCAATGAACCTATAAAACTAGAGAGTTTATTATTATTATTATTATTATTTATTTATTTATTTATTTATTTATTTTCTGGAACTAAGATAATTTTAAAGTAGGAATGGAAACCAAGAACTTTACTGCCCTAATACAGTGCTGCTCTGTTTACTCTGAAGGCATTATCTCTTCTACTTTTTTTATACATAATTGTTCTAAACTTTAAAATTTGCTATCAAATTTTAACTTGGTTAAATGTTATCTCTATTCTTAGTTGAAACAGAAGAGAAAGAAAGCAGGGTGAACAGTTCTGGTTATAACAGATGTCTTTATGGTCTCTGCCAAGGTTTGGTGATATAGGTGTTTTGGTGTTTGGATATTTGGCGTTTTGTGCAAGCACTTAATTTATTGCCATATTTTTAATAAAATGCTACTGATTTACTCTGAATGAGACCTAAGCTGGCAGGAAAGGAATAGGAAGTCAACAAAACTGGTGGAAAAGCTTAAGAGAGGTGATGAAATGGAAAGCACCTGGAAAGAATTATTGGAAGAAAAAAGCACAGAAATAAAGTAGAGAAATATAGAGAAAATAGAGAATCAAAGAAGAAATAACCAAAATAAAATGAAGGCAACTGATATGGCAATTTTAGGGTGTGCTCCTCAGAAATATAAAGTGCTCTATCAGTGTGTCTATACATCCAAACCTCACCAGTGGCACAAAATCTAAGATGATTTGACTATGATCCTACAGAAGGTTAGCAAATGAAGCAAAAGAGAGGGGAAATTTGTAGCACTAACAAATAAAATACATGAGAAGGAGAGAATATTCCAATTCTTGTAACTAGCCCTCCCCAACTAAAGGGACTAAAATATTAGAGAGTAAAACAGAACCTTCTCATTTTAGAGAGGGTTAAAAATCTTGATGTAAGGGTTGAGAAAGGATTAACGCTAGATTTGCATCAGAACACTATATAATTGATGAAAACTGATGGGAAACAGAATAAGAAGTGACATTGTGCCCATAAAAAGGCAGTTCCAGAGTGTCTGAACTGACTGCAGTGAACTTCACCCTGCAAATTTACTGAATGTTTCTTTTCATTTGGCTGTAATGGGAGCATGGTAACTAGTTTCAATGTCTTAAAATAAATTAAAATATCTAAACTTCAACAAAAGTAATTCCACCACAAATCTTTGTGAGTTTTCAATACTGCTTTACATATGAGCCTGTTAGTCCATTTACAAAATATATAGTGAACTCTAAATTAGAAGTTTCTTGAACCTCTTTGAAGATTATTAGAGCCACTTTATTCCACAGTGTATTAGTCATGTGTTACAGCCACAGTTCACACACTTTTAGAATATCCTTAGGCACAACATTTAGATTTCTTTTTGAGTAAGTGAAGTTTGTGAGACAGAAATTAGCTCTTTGTTCCCTTGACTTGCTGTGGATTTCTCAACTCAGCTATGTATCATTTTAATACATTTACGGATCCCATGTCTATTAAAGAGTCCCTTCAAGTGAAGCATTCACACTTTATGGTCATAATTTCAGAATATATTACACTATTTCATATTAATATATTTGATACAAAAGAAGATAGAATCATAGAATCTATAAGGTTGGAAAAGACCTTCAGGATCATCTGGTCCAATCATCACCCTACTATCAATATCACCCACTAGACCATGTCCCTAAGGACAATGTCCAACCTTTCCTTGGACACCCCCAGGGACGGTGAGTCCACCACTTCCCTGAGCAACCTATTCCAATGCCTGACCACTCTTTCTGAGAAGAAATTTCTCCTAATTTCCAACCTAAACCTCCTCTGATGCAACTTGAGGCCATTCCCTCTAGTCCTAGCACTAGTTATCTGCAAGAAGAGGCCAACCCCAAGCTCCCCACAACTTCCTTTTGGGTAGTTGTAGAGAGCAATAAGGTCTCCCCCGAACCTCCTCTTCCCCAGGCTACACAACCCCACTTCCCTCAGCTGTTCCTCATAGGGCTTGTGTTCCAGGCCCTTCACCAGCTTTGTGGCCCTTCTTTGGACACACTCCAGGGCCTTGATGTCCTTCTTGTAGTGAGGGGCCCAAAACTGAACACAGTACTCAAGGTACAGCCTCACCAGAGCAGAGTGCAAGGGAATGATCACCTTCCTGGTCCTGCTGGTTACACTATTCCTGATACAAGCCAGGATGCCATTGAGCTTCTTGGCCACCTGGGCATACTGCCTGCTCGTATTCAGGCAAGCATTGACAAACACACCCAGTGCCTTTTCAGCTTTTCAACCATTCTGCCCCAAGCCTGTAGTGCTGCATGGAGTTGTTGTGACTAAAGTGCAGGACCTGGCACTTAGCCATGTTGAACCTCATCCCACTGGCCTCTGCCCATCAATCCAACCATTCCAGGTCCGTCTGCAGGGCCTTCCTACCTCCTGGCAGATTGACACTTTCTCCCCAACTTGGTATTGTCTGCAAACTTTCTGAGGGTGCACTCAATTCCCTCGTCCAAATCACCAGTAAAGTATTAAAGAGAATGGGTCCCAACACCAACCCCTGGGGAACACCACTGGTGACTGATCTCCAGCTGGATTCACCACTACTCTCAGGCCCATCCAGACAGTTTTTAACCCTGCAAAGGGTGTAAAATAGAATCATAGAATAAAGCAAGAGCCTGCTTCAAACATAAGAAGGGTTTCTTTTTATCCCTTTGCTTACAGTGGAAGAACATTATTATAAGTATGGTGTTGATATGAGTATGAAAGATTCTTCTCAGAAGATGCATGGTGGTTACGACATGTTTTCCAAAATCATATCATAGTTTTGTCAAGATGATATCATACATCTTAATCTCTTTACTTGCAATTCAAGCTATTCATGAGATTTCTGGCTGTTCCCTGGTCTCCTTCTTCCAAATTTTACTTTTCTGAAGTCAGAGAATGATAATTGAGTGGTTATTTGGCTGTGACTCTGTGATTTACTATTAAGATAAACACTATTCTTCCAGATAACTAGAAGTTGAGAGGACTGTATTGGACCCAGGGCAAGAGAAAAGTGTGCCTATTGACACCATTCTGCATTTTGGACAGAGAAGTCCCTCTACAAAGCCAAGAGATTTCTTGGAGATTAAATCTGTTCTGTGAGCTCCTTAAAAACTGGTATTCTTCTGGTGGTTCCTTAAAAACTGGTGTTCTTTTGATACCAAGAATTCAAATGTGATACAAATAATGTTTTGGAGATGGAATATGGAATAAAAATGGAAAAGAACAGGAGGCATCAATAAAGGGAACGAAAAATTACCTTGTGCTTCCTCCCTCCCTCACCAAAGTACTCTTTATGCAAAACAAAGGTTAACAAACAAGAAGAAATCTTTACCCTTCCTCTGGTTGTTCTTCACTGTACTTCAGGCACTTGGTGTGCTCCTTACACAGTCTTCTTGATGTTGTAAGCTATGAAGAACCAAAATAAAGGTTAGTAAAACCTAGAAACAATCTTTATATTGTTCCATGTAGAAAATCTATATTGGTATATGTTTCTGACTTCAACCAATGTTTGTCTAGGAGCTCAGGGATCTTTAGTATACATTTTAAGAGACTGACAGCCCTCATTGCCCCTTAATAAGGTCTTTGAGAACTTCCTGAGAAATTTTATCCTTCCCCCATCCTTAAATTCTGTGACTACATAATTGTGTGTGTCTGGTACCTAAAGGCTTGTAAGCAAGAAAAGGAGATGGGATAGATGCTCTCAGAAGTATCTAAACAAAAAGAAGCAGAGCCAGAAGAAAAGAGCCATGAAAGAGAAAGAATAAAGACTACAAGAACTGGATTATAAATACAGGTGAAAGATTTGATGCAAATCCAGCACAGGAATGCCTAGCAGATACATGTATTTTTATTATTTTATTTTATTTTGTTTTATTTTGTTTTGTTTTGTTTTATTTTGTTTTATTTTATTTTATTTTATTTTATATCAGACTGTGAAGTTCTTTGTACAGTGATAAATATATTGCAAAGACTTTTTATGTTAATGCTATTGTGATATGCCATGAAATGTAAAGATTGTCAGACAAATTCTAGTTGGCGAAAGTGTCAACATAAGAGGATAAATAAGTCTAATTTCTATCTTGAAGCTAGGGGACAAATAAAATGGTTAAATAAAGAATAGCGGTAATGAGCATCTGTCTGAAAAATGATGTAAGTCCTGATGCAAATATATCAAGGTACATTATTCCAAAAGGTGGGGATGGCATCTTAGAGGTCTGTATCTCTAGTGTAGTGTAGTGTAGTGTCTAGTATCTGACATCATGCTTGTGCTTTAGCAGCTATGTAAGGCTGCTATATAAGGCTACCCATTAGGAATTGTGCTGACAGAAAACTTTGATCAGAACAGTTGCAGGGAATATCTGATAAGCACAAAAATCATCTAATATGTTCTTGGTTGTCTTTTAATAATAATAATCTGATCTGAACAGAAACAATGAATTTAACAGTTATATAAAAAAAAAGGCACAGTGGACAGAATCAGGAAAGAAGTTTTCTAGTAGAGCTGATATCCTTTATCAATTTTAGTTATCACAAGTATTGAAATTCTATCAAATCAAGGCATATAAAAGACAAATGTTTTCAGTGGTTCTTGATAAGTTTTTGAATAAAACATTTATTTCAGAAGTAGTTTGTATAAAAAATAAATATAGTACTATTTTTTTAATTATTATTATTTGTAGTATTTCAGCATGATGGAAATGTTTAATTAAAAAACACTGAGCCTACTTTTTTAACAATCTTAGAATAGCGATGTGTAATACAGTAGTATATTTACTATTTTTCAAGTCAGATGTTTATAGACAATGTTTCTAGGAAATTTCTAACTAGATTAAACTATTGAAATCTGCAATAATCTTTCAAATACAATTTTGAGGTATAAATGTAATGGTTTGTAGGAGGATTTACATAGTATTGAATCCTGAGGGAAGACAAATGTTTCTTTCAGGTGCAGATGGAGATTCTGCATCTGCAAATTTGTTTAAAATGGATTTTAATTACATTGGGGAAATTTAGATGTAATGATAGGTCTTTGTGTTGTGGTGTCCCATTTCTTACAGTAGAACCAGGAGGTCAGATACAAATACAATCTTTTTAACCTGTTCTATGGTTTTTGTTTTTTTTTTTTTTTTCCTAGAGGTGAAATTCTTCTTTTTAAAGTGTTAATGGCAGAAATGAAACCATAATTCTTGACAAATGATTCCAGACATCCATTTCTACTATCATCTACCTCTTTGAAACCTCTGCTGGTGGTGGTTGTTTTCATCTGTAAAGCTTTTATTGGAAAACTATTTGATATTAAGACAAGATTATTGTTCTGGTACATCTTAAATATTGCAGAGTCAAATTATCTATCTTGTTAATTTCTTTGATTCTTTTCACTTAACTGACTATGTAATTCCTTGCTTGCCCAGTACATATATTTTGGCAGTGTAATTTTTGTTTCCTGCTGATTGAGCTCAAAGTTTCTCTTCTTGTGAATATACTCATGTGATGCTTGGCATGGTATGGTGAAAAAGAGAAAAGAGAGAGAGAGGAAAACACTGTGATAATGAAATATAAGCAGTGGGAGGGAGATAATTCAAATAATTCAGAAACAATATTTTTGTGAATTTCATTAGGTTCTTTATCTTTGATAGAATTAAATTTGAAAAAAAATAAAAAGGAAGGAAAAAGGAAAAAGAAAGGGAAAGAGAAAAGAAGGGAAAGGGAAAGAGAAAGGGAAAGAGAAAGGGAAAGGGAAAGGGAAAGGGAAAGGGAAAGGGAAAGGGAAAGGGAAAGGGAAAGGGAAAGGGAAAGGGAAAGGGAAAGGGAAAGGGAAAGGGAAAGGGAAAAAGTTTTATCTAGTAGAGCATTAGGTGAATTTGCTACAATTAGCTGTAGTTGTTCCAGTCCTGAGAAAGGCCATGGTAAGCTGAGTACTGTGAACATACTGGACATTATTGGTAGTCATTCACTTTGTTTTTCCTCTGAAGGGATTCACTGTTTTTCCTCCCCTAAGTGTGTGTGACTATAACCATTTACTGAGCAGCCTTTTGGAGAAGTTGGCTTTGGAAAGGCATGTTAATTTTTGACTCATGCTGTGACGTGGCTGACCTTTTGAGTCAGTAATGGAGTTTGCTCCTAGACAGACCACTTGGCATTTCAAACCTGTGGGAATTTGGAGAGGAGCCTAACAATCACAGAAGGGGTGTTGAGCTGTTTCTCCAGTGCATGGCCATCTCTGCCTCTAACATGAGCTGAGCTGGGACTTTCTCATGTGATCTTTCTGTTTACAGGCAGAAATGACCAGGAATGTCTGTTTGGGAGAGGACTTAGAAATGCTTTTCCTAACTTTGTTTCATATGTAAGTTTTTGTAAAGAAAGTATTTTTCTATGTCTGTTTGTCTAATACACTATTTCTTTACAATGGGCATATCAAAGCAAAGTGCCTTTCACAGTTGTAGCTGGATACTGGGTCTTCCAGAAATTGCTGCTTTCTGTACTTTTTATGAAGCTGTGTCAAAACCAATTTATAGGTCAAAGATGTCAGGAAACAGCAAAATGCAGAGCTCTGAGACTTGACTAGAGGCAAGAAAGGTTAAATGCTGGTGTTCTGTCACAGCTCTAAAGCCAGCTGACAACTCTTTCTGAATAAGCAGCCCCTGATCAGTCAGTTCAGCTCTGAGATGGGGTCTCAATCTCACGCAGTCTCACACAGAGAATTCCTTCATGCTGCACTGGCTGCTCCTGTTCCAGGACCTGACTGCTAGAGGAACTGATGTGACACTTACCCCTTTGTGTGCAGTTTTCTCTTCTTTCCAAAGATTTCTAAATACAGAGAAACAGCATCTGCTGCAAAGAAAGAACAAACAAGGTAGTAATACTTTTTTGCTGTTCTCTGCTAGGAGAATGTGTCTATTGTCACACGTTTGTGCATCGAATTAAAAAAAATGGTAATCATAGAATCATAGAATATCCTGAGTTGGAAGGGACCCATAAGGATCATCAAGTCCAACTCCTGGCACTGCACAGGTCTGCCCAAACGTTTAGACTATGTGACTAAGTGCACAGTCAAATCTCTTCTTAAATTCAGACAGGCTTGGTGCAGTGACTACTTCACTGGGGAGCCTGTTCCAGTGTGCGACCACCCTTTTGGTGAAGAGCCTCTTCCTGATGTCCAGCCTAAACTTTCCCTGCCTCAGCTTAACACTGTTCTCGCAGGTCCTATCACTGGTGATAACGGAGAATAGGTCACCTGCCCCTCCACTCCCCCTCACGAGGAAGTTGTAGACTGCAATGAGGTCCTTCCTCAGCCTCCTCTTCTCCAGGCTGAACAGGCCCAGTGACCTCAGCCGCTCCTCATATGTCTTCCCCTCTAGGCCCTTCACCGCCTTTGTTGCCCTCCTCTGGACACCCTCCAACAGTTTCATGTCCTTTTTGTACTGTGGTGCCCAGAACTGCACACAGTACTCGAGGTGAGGCCACACCAGTGCAGAGTAGAGTGGGACAATCACTTCCCTCGAATGCTCTGCCACTATGACTATTTAAATAGTAAAAGTGAACAAATGGGCATAGTGTGTATATATACCAGTGTGACCTAAGACTCAACCTACAGGCAAAGTGTAGAAAAACTACAAGCTAACAATGGCAAAAAGTCATGAGTTCAGCAGTTTGTGTCAGTCCAGATATGCATCTAAATGCAGGAGAGATAGCAGGGCTTTTCTGAATCTGTGTGCTTAGGCTACAAATCTTTTAATGTGAGATGCTTTCTTTTGCTACAAGAGAGTTACTTGCTTGCTAACACTGTGGTAAAACGTGGCTTCATGAGAAGGTGTGCATCAAGTTCTGAGCTATACTTGGCCTTTTGCATTTGTGGTACCATGATTAAGAGAAACAGGGAGCGGAAAACACAGATGACTTAAAATGAAATAATTTAAAAAGAACATTATATGTGTGTAGGAACTATAAGGCTTATTTGCCACATGCTATAAACACTTAATAAGAAAATTCATATCTATCTCTCATATATTATGGAAAAAACAGGCTGTTCTCTTGCATTTTTTTGGCTTATCACTGCTCCATATTTTTTATTATTATTTTTATTATTATTGTTGTTGTTGTTGTTGTTGTTGTTGTTGTTGTTGTTATTGTTATTACTATTTCTGTTTGGTTGTCTTTTCAAACAGACTAGTCACAAGTTTGTTTAAATCAGACACAGAGAACACAGCTGAAATAATGGACTTTTTTGTTTTAACCCCCTCTGATGACATATTTTACACCGTCCTAGGGTTAAAAAACTTTCTTAAGATATAAAATGAAAACACTTCTCATAGAATCATAGAATGGTCTGGGTTGGAGGGGACCTTAAAGATCACCTAGTTCCAACCCCCCTGCCATGGGCAGGGACACCACCCTCCCAGGAGATCAGGTTGTTCAGGGCCCCATCCAATGTGGCCTTGAACACTTCCAGGTATGGGGCATCCACAGCTTCTCTGGGCAACCTGTTCCAGTGCCACACCTGCTTCTGAGTAAAGAATTTCCTCCTAAAATCTGATCTGAATCTACCCTCTTTTAGTTTAAATCCATTCCTCCTTGTCCTATCGTTATCTGCCCAAGTAAAAAACAATCCAGAACAGTACGTGTTTATTTGTGGCAATCTCCACAGCTTATTATGAAAAAGAGAAACTTTGAACCGTACTGAAGGCTATGGAAGAGCCCTGATTCCCACTCCCTTTCTCTACTGCTCTGATTCATTCTGTGCACTCCTTCTGACACTGAATATTTCTACTGATGATTAAAGTATTCAGTTGACTCTTTTCACATGTTAGGTTGCTTTACCACTTCCTTTCCAGGCTTGAAATCCATGGAGAACTGAGGTTGTGTATAGCAGTTTTATTCTTAGCCTAAACCAGATGAATTATTTGTACTTGACCAACTAATTTCACACAGAACATGTCAACTACCCTTTTGATTCAACGCATCTGGTCTTAGAGACAAAACACACCATTTTGTCTAGATCTAACCAAAAAATGAATGTTTAATATTAGGATTAAAATGTAAAATTGTATGAAGTAGATCTGAAAACACATTCATAAGAAGTTACAGCACTTGATTGCCAGATCACAAAAATCTTGTACTCAATATACAGTCTTAATGCAGCTAGCAACTGGGAATGCTAAGTGTTTTGTTAGTGGGCCTTAAAGAATTAAAGCTGTGACACTTCTAACAGTGAAAATTATAAACAATTCTCATTTTGCATGTATATATTATGTGCTCTCTTTGTAAGAAAAGTCATTTGATCATATGCACATATTTTAGCCCTAGGAAACTAGTCTTAACTTCTATTTTATTGGCTTGTTACAGTAATATAAGTTATATTGATCGGATTGTTTTCCTAACTGTATTTTGCAGTTCAATTGTTTCCAAATTATACCTTTAGCAACATCTGCGCATAAATGTCTGGTATTTGTGTGCAAAAGAGACCATCAGGTTATCCATAACGCATAGGTAAGCAGATTGTTCAGTTCAAATTCTGGCAGCCACAGAGATGCTCAGCACCATGAGTCCATTTGCTTGGGCTCAGCGGAGCACCTGTTGAAGAAGAATGCTTGCTCCTGATCTGAACTCAGAAATCACTGCTATTCTTGATATGTTCTTCTGATTGGCACACAGTTTTGTTGACTGTCTCTTTTGGGTTAGTCCTGCCTTCAGTCACACTGCATCTTGCCAATCCTGGATGGATACACTCAGACCCCATCTTGGCTGCACATCAGTATGAGCTTTCTCCTGCAAGAAAAGGACCCTTCCAGAGGCAGGAGACCAGGACTGCAAATGCCCCCAGGCTTTCCATTTCTACGGGGCTTAAACACAGTTGCTGGAGATACTATTTATTATTGTATTTTATCTAAATAGTGTATTTGTTTGTATAAAAGAGCTTCTACCTTGTGACCAACTCATCTATCATCTTGCTTGAGAGACTGAATAGTTCAAGATTCTTAAATCTGTGTAAGGCTTTTTCTTCATCCTTTGATTCATTTTTTATGGCCCTTCTGCATTATTTCCAGTTTTTCTGTGTATCTTTTTTAAAAATGAAGGATCAAAAATATCTGCAGAATTCTAAGCTTGACATAGTAATGTCATATAGAGAAATAAAAATCATTCTGCTACTTCCATCCCCTGTACCTATCAATACACCAAATGACTGTATTGGCTTTTGTAGTTAGAACATTGCAAAGGAATCTTTAATTTTGTGGGTTCCTTCTCCCAGTTCTGAATTCCTTTTATGCTTGTACCTTTGCACTTAGCCATATTAAAATGCTTTTTACTTGAATTAGTCCAGCTTGCAAAAGCAAATCACATTGCCCTGTCTCCAAGTCAGCAGAAATAGTCCCGGAAGACTGCAAATATTTGTGCCAGATCATCCCATTTTGTGCATCCTAAATATGGTCATGCCCCAGGGATTTTCTATTACTAGAGCCATTACTTCCAATGGTCCTATTGATCAGAATAAATTAAACAAACTTTGCAGTGCTCCTTTCCCCTCCCCCCCCCCCCCCCCGTTACCACAGAAATAACAATTACAAAAAGCCATGGTGCTTCTCAATGTTGTTAATATTATCATACCTTGATTAAGTAGTAAGTCAAATACAATGTCTTGTAGGAGTGTTGCAAATGCTATTTTCTTTTCCTGAAGCTTAGACTATCCAGAACATGACATGAAACGTGGTTTATCAGTGAAGCTTTATAATGTTCTCCTGCTTTAAGTGCAAGTTTACATTTAATGAACTACCTAGTATTTAAGATTCTATCCATTAAGTCTGGCGTGCTATAAAAGCTAGTAAGAAATAAGTTGAACTTCATGAATGCACTCTTATTTCCCTTAAGAAGGCATATATTTCTCTTGTAAACTCATGTTATTCCAGCATTAAAACACAATATCCACTTTAACTGTTACTGAATTTTTCCTTCTATAACTTTGTGAACTTTATCACTGTGGATGAATCTGAATTCTTATTCCACTTGATGTTTTTTTATTTTCAGTTTTCATGCAAGTCTTATATTAAAGTCGTATAACAATCCCTTTTTCTCATTTAAGTGAGTTGACTTTCCTTAGCTCTAGATGTTTTTCATTTTTGATTGATTGATTCACTGTCTCTGATGATTTCTCTCAAGTTCTTTGGTATTTTTTTGGGGGGAAGGGGTGTCTCAGGAGGACAGGTAGGAAGGGATGGGAGAGCATGCAGTTTACCCTGACCTTTGAAACACACTTTACTACAGAATTTATTATATAGGCACAGCAGCAGATATCTTCCTGAGGAAAAGCATTATATGTAAGTGATGAAATGTTGGTAAAAATACCAGTTTCCTAGAATACACTCATTCTGCTTCCAAAGGATAACATGTAATTCTTTGTGATCCTTTTTTGATGGCGTCAGATGGTCTCTTTGATAGATTATTTGAAGATAGTTTGTGTATAACCAGTTATACGTCCCCCGCAGCTTTGTGATGAAAAAGCTGAAATAGTTCTGTCTCAGGAGTCCATGGCCAATTATTCATTTTCTGTTGGACCTTTTGGTATTTTAAGACTATAATCAATAATATACAAGCATAGTAACTTTATGATTTTCTCTGGCTTTATAACACTGAAATTAATCTAATGCTTTACAGAATAAATAAATAACTAAATAAAACTACTTGACCAAAAGCCACAAGTTTTGTTTATAACATTTGCTAGAGTTACTAAATATTTTATTTTTGTCTCAAGCAAAAATTTTGTTCTTAACCAAAGTGAAAAGCTCCATCAGCATATGGGAGAGGCCAGAAAAAGTGTTGAAAACACAATGTTCTCATCTACATGAATGTTGTTCTAGTACAGAAGTCTGTAAATAAAGGTATTTCCAAAGTAGTGTTCGTACTAACCTGGGTGCCCAGTAATCATACATAACAAGCATAACATACATGTTTAATTGATAAAATATTGATGCCACAAATGATACTCAGTGTGAGGTTTTTTATTATGGTCAACACAATGAAGAGGTTCATTTTCTAGAATGCTCTGAAAAAGCTCAGTAAGACCCTACTTTACTGTATCTCCCCTGGAATTATTAATGAACTGTTGTCTGAATAAAAGAAGACTTTGCTACCTGAGGCAAAGCTGACCAAAAAAGGAGATTTTGATCTGATGAATATTATTGTGAATGTAAAGACATTTTCTCAAGTGTTAGCTTTGGTTCATTATTTAATTTGAACCCACCCTACCCTACACTGCTTTGGTACTAGGATTTGCCTTGTGAAGGACCTCATGAATTTGGCTCTTTAAATGCAGACTCTTCCTCTCACTTGCAGTCATGGTATAACTAAGCTTTGAATTTTTTTTTTTTTTTGGGGGGGGGGGTTATATGTTCCTTTATTATGTTTATTTATATCTTTATATCTACATTTATATCTACATTTTCAACTAGTGTTCTTAAACTTTGAGGTATGCTTATTCTCTACTCTTCATGTAGGCCCTGTAGTCCTTCAGCAACTGTTGATTTTCTGTTTACTGCAGTGAAAAAACAATGATTTACTTCAACACAATAGATTATATATTTCTCTAAGGTGACACCATGTCTATTTAACTTGGTCACAGAGCTAGAAATAAGAACATTGCCTATGCTCTTTCTGGTGGTCCGGTAAGCCCCGACCTCAGCGAACAAAACTGAGGAGAAACACTGCTACCCTTGCCCTTCCTCCTGGGGCCATGTGCTAGCAGAAAGCACAAAAGCTTTCCTGAGCTTGCTGAAAAGAGGCATGCAGGAAAAGAATAGAGAAACTTTCTCCTTAAGCCACAGTATACCAAATGGTATATTTCAAAAAGACAGTAAAAGGTGAAATTTATGAGTTACAGGGTCACTCTACCATGAAGTTCTATGCTCTAAGTACTTTGTTTTTGGCTTCCACAGTTTTTTTTTTTTTCTTTTTTCCCTATATGTAGGTCATTAGGTCTGTTTGAACAAATTTTCTACTCTGGAACCAACTTCAAGTGTACTTTCTCATAGAGTAAAAGTTTGCTGCTTCATACATTTACTTCTCCTTGGACTTGAACTTCTGAACCAAAAATCCCATATAAATCAAATAGAGGCCAAGGGACTAAAAAGGAAATAAAACCACCACCAATCCCTACTTTCAGAATTTCAAGCAGTTTGAAGCTCAGAGAATAGAGATGCTGACTAAACTGTCATATGGCTGGTTTTGTCTGACCTAAGGTTTGTAGCTTTGATTCCTACCGAAGGCAGAAATTCATATTTACTCATTAGGAAAAGACGAATGTCTTTTCAGATCTAACAGATTTTCCAGGTGAATTGGTTTTAGAAATGCAGGTGTGTTTGATAACAAATTCATTGCTGACAGAATCTCGCTGTACCTACAGCCATATAATACATAGAATGAATCAATATGGTATTTATTATTTATCACAAATTCTCCTAAAAACAAAAAACAAAAAAACAAACCAACAACCGAAAAAAAAAAAGAAAAAAAAAAAACAGGAAGGGGTCTTCTGTCTTGTAGAGTCCTCTGAATAGCAAAAGGATCTGCAGGACTGTTAGAACAGTCCTAACACAGTTCATTTTCTCTTCTTCCCATGGAAGGTCACACTGAAAAAGACAGACCAGAAATGCCTAGCATAGTCCATACATCAGCCACATAATGTAGCACAAGTTGTCATTATAACTGAGTATCCCACTGCAAAACAATCCTCCTTCCCGTTTCATTTTTCAGTGTGAGAGTGATGTGCGCCTTTCCAGTGAATGCTGTGCAGCTGGAATGCTATTCTTTGGAAGATGGTTGTGATCTCAAATCGATGCTTCTTGGCCAATTATGTCATATGTCAGTATGAACCACCGCTGCCATACCTTCTCACAGACATGCTTAGGAAGCTTCCTAGGCAATACAGTTCAAATAGTCGTGTTTACATGGCCTGCAAGCACAATCCCAATTGCACAAAGAAAGAACGTAGGAAGCAAGCAAATCTTAGCCAGTACAAACTGGCTTTCAGAGGGGCTTTCACCATCTAAGAATCTACCCCAGGACACTTAAAATCCAGATGTGCCCAGCAATAAGCAGAATAACTTTTTTTTTTTTTTTGATGAGTAATTATTTATTCAGCTGCACCCATTATTTAGAATTCAAGTGAATGATACAGGTTTGAGGCAATGAACACCTATGAAATGCATGGTGCAATCAATGAGATATGTGGAGCGCTGTACAAATTCCTAATGGCATGTTTACTTTCTCTCTTGGTAAAAACAATTAAAAAACAATCTCATTTCTAATGTTCTTAGATAAAACAAACAAACAACAACAACAACAAATCCACCATACTGTTCAGTTTCCAGATCCTACAGGTACTCTTTCTCCATGCACATATGCATAAGGACATTCACAAGGACAAAATAGATATGTGTGATGAAATTACCTCCTTGAATTTTTGATTTGCACCTAAACAAGGAAGAGGTTCTGTCTGCTGATTTTCTACCTCCTTCCCATTATTTAACTTCCTAATTACAATGCTTTTGACAACCAATAAACCAAATTGAAGATAGCAATAGGAGATAGCAAAAAAAAAATAAATCAATAACAACATAAAAAAACAATCCTTTATTTACGTAATTATTTTCAGATCATTCTTAGGTAACCTATTCTACATCAAGAATGAATTCTGAAACATGGCAAGGAATGCAGAGTAAAATATCAAGCTTTTAAATAACAAAATATTAATACCCACACCTTACTAAAAATCCATTTTACAGTAATGCAGTAGTACTATTTGCAGCATACTAAAAAGTTTAGCATTTTTAAAGAGAGAAAAAATATTTAAAAGAAACCAAACTTGTGTCAAGCTACGTGAGGTTTTCACCAACTATATATAAAGAAAAGCTAAGTCACAGCATGTGCAGGGATGTAGCAAATGGAAGTGTCAGTCTGAGGGCTTTAATTCCAGCTCTGTTTTTATCTCGTGCTCTTAATTGGTGTGCTTTTCGTATCTTTTATTAGAAAGTTGGTTGCCATAGTGGATTTTTTCTTCCAGTCATTCCTTTGTTATAAAAAATTTCTAACATATTTTTCTACAATGGGTAGTATTTAAAAGGCAAGAAGCTGAGCAATGACAGCTTTTTTCATTATGCACAAGGGTATAACTGAAGCCTTGTAGTTTTCTTTAAATTCTTCATAGGAGGAATGTAGTTGAGCACACCCTTGAAGTTAAAAAAAAAAAAAAAAGCCAGTTGGTTCTAAGTTTCTACAATTTCAATGCATGTTCTTTTTGTCATATCTTCATGAGTATTATTAATAATATACCTCAGAATATCAAATATTATTATATTATTTTTAATCAGTAGAAAAGTATATAGAATAATTTACATGGCTGCACAATAAGCATTTTCTGTGTAACATAGTGAAAGTCTGAACTCAAAAAGACTGCAGAAGAACAGATAAATTAGGGTTAGGATGGGACTTTGATTAAACAGTTTTGTACATTGCATCACATCTGCAGGAACAGCACTGACACTGACAGCATTTAATAGTGGCACTAGAGCACAGATGATACATCTTTAATCTCTGCTATTTGAGTTCATTTGCAGAGAGTTATCACAATAAATTCAGTTGTTTCCAGTATGATTGCAGTAATGGCTAGGACACTTGTGCTTTGACTGTGAGAAAGGAGAGATGGAAGAACGTGCAACATCTACAGGTGTTTTGTGAAAATGTATGGACATTATGTATAGTGTTACAAAAACAAGAGTAACATGGGGAACTGAATCCTGTTCACTAAATCAGTGCTTCAAAAAAGAGTGAGAAAAATTATTTCCATTTTACAAACCTGGGAACTGAGACAGAACCAAAGCATGTGTTTTGAACAAAATGCCAAACAATCCATAGAATCTCCAACAGACACCGAAGACATATTCAATGACTATTACCTCAACATTTTTTCATATGGCTTTTGGGAGAGAAAGAAATAAAAGTTATGATTTCAGGTAGATTGAGATCCCAAGGAGGAGTTCAGTACCTTTTTTTTTAATGTGATAACAATAATAACAGCCACTTTTTTGAAGCTTTTTCTCACATTTCCTGTTTAAGTTTTCTCTGCAAACCTGTGTAACACTGAAACTATTTGAGTTGGTAGCAACAGCCTGGATGGAGGGAGAAAGGGATCACTAAAACTCGATCTGAGAGAATACATCTCCTGAGTGATGGTACCTCTGCTTCAGCTGATGCAGGGCCCATGCAGAAGTTGTTTCCCTGATAAGGGATCAGCAAATCATTAAACATTTCATTGTTTTATGGAGTGAAGCTGGAGGATTCTATTCTGCAGAGCTGTTTGTTCAGAACAGATAGCATACTTTCTGAAAGCTTGCTGGTTATTGATTAACCCTGCTACTGCATCAAATGAGAGCTGAGAAAGACATGATACGGACTTTGGTAGAAAATCAGACTTGTGTAAAAATTAAAAAAGACTTGGAGGATACGATTATGCAGAAGGAAGGGAGAAGCAAGCTGCTAACTAGCAACCTTAAGGGAAGAAATTACAAGACACCCAAGGGACACGTAATGTGTGAGATGGGGATACAGACGGCTTTGTTTATTTCTACTCATGCAGAGATATCTCTTTGTAACCTGCAGCTACTGAACTGAAAACCAAGGGCACTAAAGAGGCACCCAGTCCCCTTGCAGCTGGTGATTGGAACAATGAGCTGAATAAAGACAGGCAGAAGCCACCAGTCCTTTGCTCTTTTTGGTTCCAGCCCTGCCACCAATATCACCGAGGTCCCACCTCATCTCTTTCCCTTGAAATCACCTTTCAGGAAACTTGTGTACACACACTTTCCCTGCCAGACATAGTTAAAAAGCACAGCTGCATCAGCCTGCACAGAAAGCACATTCTTCTTCATTTTAAAACCCTTCCCAGGGAATGTGTTTTCAATCCAAAACATACTGCTGCTGATTTTCCCAGCAGAATAGGATTGCTTTCAGCATTTGGAGGTGAAATCCACCTTAGACGTCTAAGGGGAGCCTGAAAGCTCTGACACTCAGGCTTAGAGATTTACACATTATGATTACTATCACGTCAGTGGTCAAGGGCCAATTCATTACAATATAAACTACTGGATTTGTAACTGTCAAGTGATCAGGGCTTTCCACACTTGGCAGGGCACTTTGGATTCTTTTCCATTTCTTCTACTGATCTTAAAACACTGATTTTAACATAATCTCTAAAGAAATAAGTGGATACATTGCCCCCTTAAATATATCCCAGTGTTAGTCTCCACAGAGTGTTTCTCTTCAATTGGTGCTAAAAGACAAATTGACCTAGAAGGCTATATGAGGATCTCTAAAGAAATTTATCCTAAACTACTTCTGGGAATTGAATTTGTAGCTCAGCTCAAACAGTAGCAGTCTCTATTTAAAGTGACGTAAAGAGACATCCGCTTGCCTTGTGATATATGCTCTTCTGGATGACCTTTGGCAGGCTTCACTGCATCATGTGACAGTGTTGCAAAGACAATGTGGCCCTAAACAAAGGGATCTTTTAAAAATTATTATTTTCTGCAATTTAGCACAGTTGTTACTACAGATACATCTATGAATTATTCTTTACGAACTGTACAGCATCTGTGCCATGATAAGAAAATTACTTTTCATCTCTTGCAAGGAGTCTATTAGAATTTCCCTTTTTTTTTTTTTTTTGTCATGAATGAGGAAAGGAAATGCACCAAATACTTCTTGGTCAACCTGTGAAATATTTTTGTCAATCATTCCATTTTACAGGAAAACCATTTCACAAGCTGTCTGCATTTGTTTTTTTTTTTTTTTTATGTCTTCCAGACTACACTGAAACATCAGCTTGCAGTTTTGCTGAACATTTGTTGGAGTTTATTGATCTTCTGTAATTGTTTCAAACCCAGAAGTAGCTAACAGTCTCAACAACACAGACACATACAGATTAAAACCTGAAGAGCTATATTCACCTTGCAATGATTTTTACTTTAATAAGTGTTAAGTATCATTCTAACAAACATTATCTAGTTATTCTAAGATCCTAATTGCATGAGTCAAAAATAGAATGAAGGAAACATGTATTTGATTTAGGGTTTGATTTTGACTGAATTTAGCAACTTTTGTTCAGGAACAGCTGAAATAATTTGAACTGACACTTCAAAAAATCCCATGTAAAACTCTTCTGATTTATTTTTACTCCTTGCATAAAAGGGTACAAAACTGTCTTGCATTTTTGATACAGACAGACACCTTTGTAGTTTTTACATGTGTTTGCAAATGGTTTTATTACAACTAGTACTGATATTCACTAATTAGAGATTCACATGGAGAATACGGGAATTTATACTTCCATTGCAGCATTAGCAAAGCCTCAATACTGTACACAAATGCTGCAGGGCTGAGAAGAGCCTAACAGACTGCCTCCCTCTTCTTCACTACTCAAGTAACAGCTTGGGTTTTCTGCATAACATTTGAAAGTGCTGGGAATAGTTCATTCTTCTATCCTAAAAACCATCACTAATTGCAGTCGAGGAATACAGAATAGTGCCTCAACCATGGAGCAAGTGTGCTGCAGTCATAGCCAGCACACTGTTATTTATTCCTGCCCTTATCTGAATGCATTCTATAAGAAAGAAAAAAAAGTATCATTTTCAAAATACTGTATTGATAACTTTCACTTTATCACAGTAAATCACAAAGGAGGTAAAGAAACTAGTTGAAATCATCCCTAAACTTTTTGGTTTCTCTCTCTCACACTTCATCTCTCTCTATTTGAAGTTATCAGCTTCACGAATTCCACCAGTGAAAGACAAGTCACTCTCTTTTCGTGCCAAGGGAAGCAATGGAATCCATCGAGGTGGCTTTAACTCAATTGGATACATTCTTTTTTTTATTTATTTTGGAAATACATCTTAGTGAAAAACATTAGAAAGCTTGCTAATAAGGTCTAATGTTCACTTCTAACTTGAAAAAAAAATCTATGATTCTAAATAATGTTGAATTATAAAATAACATTTTGAAGGTACAATTGGTCATTCCACATCCCAAACTTTTAAAAGAAGTAAACTTTCAGATTACTATAATTTTAAATTCCTATTCCTGCCATTACCACAAAAGAAGAAAACTTGAAGAAAGGAGAATGCTTTGGCAAGAATATCAGGCAATATTTTCCGTGTTGCATAGTTAGGCTGCAAAACACAATTCCAAGAAATATGTGAAGTGGTCTATATAAGAATTTGATTGAAGCAAAAATGCTAAACATACTTTTAAATTTCCAATGCAAATTGGGAGAAATGAATGAAATAATTAATTCTTTTAGTGAAGAAGTTAATCTGTTTCACTTCTAATTCCTGTAGCCAATGTTATAATATGTTCGTCTGAATATAGGTGTGTTATGCTGAGAGCTGTGGGTTATCTACTACATCACTTGCACTGGACACAGAGGTTCCTTAGAAGATCCCTCACAAAGAAAGATGCAAACCAAGCAGTAGTGAGGAGACCAGGAGAAACAGTTTCCTTTTTATTATCTCAAGAAGATCAACACATAAGTGAACCAGGATTCCATTCTTGCTAGTAACCCCAAATCTGCCCAAGACCCTCAGCTGAGTACAGGGTTATCAAATGACAGGTACAAAATAAGCTCAGCAGAGAAATGGAGATGTCTTCCTCTCCTTTGTGAGGTGCAAAGACCATCCGTTGGCATACACAGGAAAATTCATAGTGATAATATCTCAAAATTCTTATTTCTCCTTATAAAGCTCTGTCATTGGAAAACTAATTCTGCTGTGATACACAAAACTACAAGACCTTTGAGCTAGTGTCTGAGTGTTCCACTTTTTCAATAGTGCAAAGCACAACATCAGCAATAACTAAACAAGAGTAATATCTGCACTGAATCAGTTTAGGTTTTCCTCAGACATATGGTAGATCAAAGCACTTTGTTGCCTTTTTTTTTTTTTTTAAACTGCTGAGCAATCTTCGTTGATTTACTGTTCATGGAAACATACTTCCCAGTAATTTATTGAATCACCTTATTCTGCTTTACAGCAATATTATCTGAAAGAGTACAGCAGGAACAACAACGCTGTATTTGCAAGACAGGACAAAATTTTTAAGATGCATCCCCTTAAAAGGATACTGTTTATGTTTGCAAAACTGAATAAACCACATTTTAAATATAGGCTGCATACAGATGGACTCTATTTTATTTTCTGAGAGTTTTATGGACTTATTTAGCATCCTTTAATTTGAGGGACAGAATACTAACTCTAAATTTGAAGTGAATTTCTATATCCACATTTCTCTGGACAGCCTTTATACACAGAATCCTGGTGTAAGTTTCTTATATGGCCAATATCATATGAATATGTATACATCTTACTCATAGAAGAGCAAGTTAAGTGAAGTTTATAATAGCAAAAATCAACAAGATTTTTTGAAGGGGACTGTCTTTCTCTTTCTTAAGAATTTGGATTTCTGACATATTCATACATCAGTGTTAAGAAGTGATCAGATAGCTGCTGTGGGGTGAAAAAGTCAAGAAAATTTTATCCACCTGAAGAAGCTAGGTATCTTAACTACCTTATTTTCTGATGAATTCCACAAGTAGACTTTAGCTCTTGACAAATGTACATGATATATTAAGAATTCAAATCTGTCCGGTTACACGTTGTCATGAAGTGAAGGGATAGTCCCTTTGAGACAGGAAAGACTAATGGCTGATGAAACTACAGATTTGATAAAAACAATAAATCGTCTTTTGAAATTGTTGCATTGCTTTTAACATGGCTGTATCTTTAGTATATTTATACATCAATGTTCTCGCTAAATGAAGGAGGCTATGTCTGCAATATTCTGTGGTTCCCACCTTTCCAGATGACTTTCAGAAACACTGTAGCACTTTTTGCTTGCTAAAAAACATGCATATTGAAAAACTCAGGAAACAAATCAGACTTAAGATAGATTTCATTTCATGTACAGCAGCCAAAAAATACAGAAAGATCAAATATATATGGGAAAATTCTGAGTGGGAGGAAGGGAGATGGGGGCATGAAATATTTCAGTGCTGCTATAGAAGGTAAACAAGTGAGCAAACCTGCTCTTGTATCTGTATAACTATGTTACAGTTGTAGCACTCATGATCTGAATGTATGCTGAATAGTTATGTCTCTGTGTGTGTGAAGCATCATTATGCAATGGAGGTATTGAGGACATGGAATATTAATTCAGTTATACAGAGGGAAAAAAAAGACATTAGAAATTCTATTAACTGCCTAATGACTTTGATTGTGAAGAAGAATAATGGGGACCTACAAACATTATGAAGAGAAGGCTCTACGAAGCCCTGACTGCACAGATTAAAACAAAACAAACAAAAAAACCCACAACACCCAATATATTTAATAGAGGTAGGAAGGAAACAGCAACTGCTGGCTGTTTGCATAACTGTACAGTATCTACCGTACTTGCCTAAAATATGGGATATTTACTGTCTGGGGGCTTCTGATTATAGTTTGAACTCAGCCCTCTAACTTCACAGGACATGCTTTAGTCATTGGGCATGCTGTACCAGAGCTGTTCTTCCTTCTGTTGCACAGTGGAATCACTACGCAAAAGGAGTGCAAAAGGAATGCAAAATTCATATTCCCCCCAAAAGAACTGGCTTGAGTGTTTCAGCCCATTGCTGAGCACAGAGCTCCACACATTGTTCTCTACTTCTGTTTTATCTAATAACTCTGGAAGAAACAGAATTTTGGAATCCTTGACCACCCTTTTTCCCCGCGGAAGACTTCTTGTCATTGTGAACAGAACAAAATTCTCTCTTGCTTACTTTGTTCCTGACTCCAATTAGACTTTCTGTTCTTGTATTTCCCAGTGGTTTGAAAAGATTAAGACATTGCTAGGAAATAAGAGCTTTCTGTTCAAGTATTCTCAGGATCCCATTAATCTTACCAATTTCTTGACAAGATTATTTGACCAAATCAGACACAGTCCACTTAACCTGTACTTGCTTTTGAAGAGTAGCTTATATGGGATGCCTAAGGATCAGTGGAAAAGCAGGGTGAACATAAGACAGCATTTCACTCTGGCATACCTGTAGTATTACAAAAGGGAAGATTGGGGTGGTCAGGGGAAGGCAATAGCTCTGCTTTGAGCCGAATTTATTACATATGTTAGGTAAGATTTGAGGTCCTGCCTGAAGGACCAGTGTCTGAGGCAGGAAGACTTCAGGATGTCCTCCCCAGAAAAACAGATCTTAGGCACTTTCCCAGTCACAGAGAAACAAATAACACAGACTACATGCAGAATAACCACTGAAATCTCCTCTCCAAAATCACAGAATCATAGAATAATTTAGTTTGGAAAAGACCCTTAAGATCATCAAGTCCAGCCGTCAACCTAATACTACCAGGTCCACTGCCAAACCATGTCCCTAAGCACCACATCCACACATCTCTTAAATAACTCCAGGGATTTAAATACCTCCACCGCTTCCATGGACAGCCTGTTCCAATGTCTAACTAACCTTTCTGTAAAGATTTTTTTTCCTAATATTCATTCTAAACCTCCCTTAGCACAAATTAAGGCTGTTTGGAGGTACTGTTTTACTTTGAGATGTACATGAGGACAGGCAATCTTTCACAGCAGTGGTGGAAACATCCTTTTGAATCCAGGCAATATTAAGGCATTACACTGACTTAGATACTGCATTTGCCTGTCCTAAAGAAAGACCTCAGGCTGCATATGCACCTTAGAAAGAAACATAAGCTGATATAATAAATTCAGATTTTAGAGAGTGGGATTTCAGCCCTCCATATGTCCTTACATCCTCAGCATTTCCTGGTGAATAACTGCAATAATCATAGAATCAAAGAATTACAGAATATCCTGAGTTGGAAGGGACCCACAACAATCATTGAGTCCAACTCCTGGCTCCACACAGGACCACCCAAAAAACAAACCATGACTCTGAGAGCACTGTCCAAACACTTGAACTCCGGCAGGCTCAGTGCCATGTTCACTTCCCTGGGGAGCCTGTCCCAGTGCCCGATCCCTCTCTGGGTGCAGAATCTTTCCCTAACACCCAGCCTGACCCTCCCCTGTCCCAGCTCCATGCCGTTCCCTCGGGTCCTGTCGCTGTCCCCAGAGAGCAGAGCTCAGCGCCTGCCCCTCCGCTCCCCTCGTGAGGGAGCTGCAGGCCGCCACGAGGCCTACCGTCAGCCTGCTCTGCTCTGGACGGAGCAAGCTAAGGGACCCCAGCTTCTCCTCATACATCTTGAAGTCTAGAGCCCTCACCACCTTTGCATAACTCCTCTGGATGCTCTCTAATAGTTTTATCACCTTTTTATATTGTGGTGCCCAAAATGGCACACTGTGCTCGAGGTGAGGCTGCACAAGCACAGAGCAGAGTGGGACAATCTGTTCACTCAACAAGCTAGCAATGCCATGCTTGATGCACCCCAGGATAAAGTTGGCCCTCCTGGCTACCAGGGCACACTGCTGACTCATATTTGCCTTGCTATCAACCAAAACCTCCAGATCCCTTTTTGCTGGGCTTCTCTCCAGCATCTCATCCCTCAGTCTGTACGTATAGCCAGGGTTGCCCTGTCACAGGTACAGAACCCAGCACTTGTTCTCATTAAACTTCATGCAATTGGTGATTACCCAGCTCTCCACAGATCAGTCTGTCTGATCTCTCTGCAAGACCTCTCCCCCCTCAAGGGAGTCAACAGCTCCTCCTAATTTAGTATAATCTGCAAACTTATTTAGTACGCATTTGATTCTGATCTTTTACATAAACATTGAAAATTGGCCCTAAAATCGAGTTCCCTGGAACTATACTAGTGATTTGTCACCAGTTTGCTATAACCCCATTTGCTACATTCCTTCGTGCCTGACCAGTTAGCCAGTTGTTCACCCATTGCATTATGTACTTGTCTATCTTCTGGACGTTTAGTCCACAAGTTACTGTGAGAAACAGTATCAAAAGCTTTGCTAAAGCCCCAAAATATTACATCTGCAGTATTCCCAGGTCAGCTAGGTGGGCAACCTTGTTTTAAAAGGAAATTAAGTCAGAGGACATTCCCCTTGTGAACCAGTGTTGGCTGTGACCAAAGGCTGTCTTGTCTTTCAAGTGATTTTCAATAACTCCCTGAATAATCTCCATATTTTTACCAGGCACTGAAGTGAGACTGCCAGGATTGTAGTTACAAGCGTCTTTTTTCTTACCTTTCTTGAATACTGGGACAATATTTACCAGCTTCACATCAACTGGGACCTCTCCAGATTCCCAAAGCTGTGGGAATATAATTGAGAGAGGTCTTGTGATGACATTAGCCATCTCTCTAAGTACCCTGGGATGAATCCCTTCAAGCCCCATAGACTTATACGTATCCAGCTGGAGAAGCAAATCCTGCACAAGTTTGGAGTTGGCTGGGAGTTTATCATTCCCACAGTCATGGTCCTCCAGCTCAAGGCTCCAGGGGTCCTAGGACCCATCATCGTTTTTGAAAACAGAATTGAAGAAGGCAGTAGACATCTCTGCTTCCTCTACATACTTATTTGTGAGGTGACCATCCCCATCAAGTAATGGACCTATGTTTTCGCTGGTCCTTTTTTGCTGTTAAAATATTTTTAAAAGCCCTTTTCATTGTTCCCCACAGTGCTGTCTAGCTTCTACTCTAATACAGCTTCGGCCACACAAAATATCTCCAATTATAAAAAATAAAAATAAAAAGAATCCTCATATATTATTGCTTCTGACTTGCGATACTCCATCCTTTCTCAGTGGTTCTTTGTCCTACACTTCATTTTTTTCTAGAATATTTTTAAGAAACTATTCAGTTACATTCCTGTCTTAATGGAGTTCTGATGGGTTGTAACAGTTACTTCAAAACGTTATACATACATACTTTTTTTTTTTTTTTTTTCTGGCGAGGCTCACCATAGCTGTAAACATGTGGTACCTAAAAGAGGTGGCCAAGATGCCTGTATATTCCAGACCAGAATAGGCTCTCAAGCTTCACATTAATTGCATGATGAACTCTGTCTCCATGGAAGATGTATTTAGCCCATGGCTGGTCTAGCAAATATTGAAATTGATCTATAAATTGATCTATAAAAGCATTTTGAATAGTACTGGAATTCCTCAGACTATTGGCCAGAACAGAGACCATTAGCAGGGTCTGTGTTCTCAAACACTTCTTCAAAAACTCTAACAAGAACCTCTGTTCAAATACCTGATTTGCAGATATTTTAATTCTGATCAAATATATCATAGGACCAAACATAAAATAGATCCCCAGGAAGGGATAAAGTACTGTGGAAGAGCCTTGTGTGGAAGCATGGTGCCTCTGCTAGATAGACAGAAGTCCACATCTACTCTAAAGGGAAACTTACTGTGGAAAACCCCACAATTTCAATCTAAAAAAATGTCCATGTGTTGATCCAAGGAATGTCAGGACAAGCTATATTACATATGCTCCATAATCAGCTTTCTAGTCAGTTGTTCCAGTTCTCACTTCTACTGAACACAGCCATATGAGGCAGGGAAAAGTGGATGAAAAACAGTTAAATTGTTGTTATCAGTGTGCAAGATGCTGGGCAATTGCCTAAGCTGGAGGAAAATAATTTAATATTGAAAAACAGTTTGGGGTGGGGGGTGGGGGGTGAGGAGGAGAGAGCAGAGAGGAGAGACAGGAGAGGGAGGGAAACAAAGAAAGTCCTAGAAGGACTAACAAGGATCTTCAATAGATAAAACTAAAAGTAATTATAACTATGTATTTAGTAAAGGACCAAGAATTCCAGTGATATTAATGAAGTTACATTGTGCCTATATTTGTTTCTTAACAATGAAAGAGGAAGTTCACGTTCAACTCTGGGAGAAGAAATTTGCTAGAACCTTAACTCTGTCACTAAACCTTTGCAGTAGAACTCTTATCATTCTAAGTTATTACAGAGTATTGAGAATTACTCATCAGTAGTGACTTAAAAAACTGCTACCTATTAAAAGGACGTATTGCATGCTAAGTGCTTTAGAATGTTGAATTCAAGATTCAAAGCACAGAGTATGTGCTTTGGTCATTTAAGTTGTTCAATCAGATAACTAATACATTTGTGGAATAATCAGAGCTTCAGGGAGGTTAGAGGCATCCAGGATGCTGATCCATTTCCCCTTACTATATTCTGCAACCCCCTTTAAGCCACTTCTGTCTATGCATGCTACTTACTCTGCCACAGTAGATGCAGCAGTAACATCTGTGCTTTCACTTTGTCTGAGTGTCCCTCAGCCCAATCTTTCTTTCACCCTGGCAAGGAAAATGTTTCCTGACTATTTGATGTTTGAACACTTGGGGCCAGTTTCTCATTTACTTTTATCTTCTTGGTTTGTGGCAAGAAATAAGACAACTTCTGAATATGACTGTCCATCATCTAAAGGTGCATTTGGTAAATAAGGAGTTGTTATTGCTCTAAGGCTGAGGTTTATTCTTGTAGGGGTGGAAATGTGTAAGGAAGGGCTATGCATTATGACCTCTGTGGTCAGCACTGTGACAGCAACTCAGAAACCATTCTAATCCATTCTGGTGATCAGGAAAGAATAGCTATACTGAAATATATGTCCTATGTCCTGAAAAGCTATGTCCTGAAAGCTATGTCCTGAAAGCAAAAGGCTTTAAAACACTTTTTTTTTTTTTAATGCCCTTTCTCTTCTACATTAGACTGCATCTCAACACAGCAGAGCATCTGAGTTACAGTCAGTAAGTGCCAAATGTTCCTGTTTTCCCCTCTATGCCACTTTTTTTTTAAAAACCACTGACATCCTTAAAACCCTCATAAAGGTGCTGCTAAACTGTTAAATCATATTTTGTGCCAGCATGCTTAAGCCTAAGTGCTAATGCCATCCCACAGGTAATGAGTTGCTGAGAGCTGTGTCAGAATAGTGGGACTCCAGGAGGACTAGGTCCTGGAGTTTAGTACCTAAGTCTGATGCAGGCCAAACAAAAAAGAGAGATGCCTTCAAAAATCATAAGTATACCTCAGTTCCCAAGGTGTTCTGTTCACTTGGTTGAAATTGTAATATTTCAAGTACATTCAAAGATCCATGTGTAGAATGGGCCTAGTAAAAGTTCAAAAGAGCCCCAGAGACTACATTCATGAAGTTTATGTTGTAATGATGATTAGTTAAAGTTACATCTCAGTACAGTTAGAGAGATATCTGATTTTCTGGAGTGTACTCCCTAAGCAAGGTAACTTTCACAAACTCTTGTGTTTTAAAGACAGACCAAGGTTTTCCTGCTCTTTGCATACCTGATAAAATTGAAGAAGGAAGGAACAGCTGTGATCTGACATATACGTAATTAAATCAATTACAGATTTTGCAATTCAGCCATTATAGTTTTTCTACAATGTATATCACTAAACCCAAGAAAAACATGGGATCATGTGTAATGGTACATTAACCAATACTTGTTTTAAGATTAATCCTAATGATGTTGAGTGTGAACATCAAATAAATTTGTTTTTGTTTGTTTGCTTGCTTGTTTCACTGTGAATAAGATAAAATGATGATGTAACACGTAGAAGATGGTCAGTGGTTGTCAATATATGTGATTATATTGACAATATAGAAAAAAAATACTTCAAGTAAAAGGTAAGCTAGCAGTTGACTTCCTCTGAGAAGAGCAAAGTAGTATTAAGGTCAACTCATCACTCCTCTCTTGTCTCTGCAAGGTGGCTTTTTTGGGACAGGGAGAAAAAGGGGAGGAAGAGGAAGGTTTTGGATGGGTTACTTTACCTTTCTTTCTCAGACAAAAGGATAAATTAGAAACATATTAAAGGCATACTATCCCCAGGAAACTGCACTTCTCTGAGATGCTGGAAAAATGTCTGATTCCTATTTTCAGGATTGTGTTTTATCTCAAATACGTGATACAGTTGGTGGAAGTGACCAATACTGGATAGTCGTGTAGGCTGCCCAGTAAGAAGAGATCTCAGAAATGCTGCATCTGAACCTAATTATTTAAAAACCAGGTAGGAATGCCAGATGAGGGTCAACATAGTTCAGTGTCAAGAGGAATTCAGCCTCTTGGCCCTGGATATGACACACTTGGCAAACTGTGCCACAGCTTGAGCTGCTTAGGGTGAGCATGCAGTTTTCCACTAGTGGGGTTGCCCAGGGTTCCATTTAAGGGCCAGTTCTCTTAAATGTTTTCGTAAATGACTTGGATGTAAGAATTGAAGGTGTACTGAGGAAGGGCGGAGCGCTCACACCCGCCCATAGGGACAACTCCTCCAACGGCACTCTCCCGTCAGCTGGGCTGCGATGGTCTCCACCAGGCACGGTGCTTTCTCTAGGAAGTCAGTACACACCCAGACCGACTGCCCGCCCAAACATGCGGCAGTTCAGGTCTCCGGATGCGGGGAGTGTCTGAGCCTCTTGCTGCCATCGGCGGGGGGCAGAGAGACTGCTTGCGTGAGGTGTGAGCAGGTGGACGACCTGGTCCGCATGGTGGCGGAGCTCAAGGAGGAGGTGCAGAGGTTGAGGGATATCAGGGAGTGCGAGCGGGAGATAGACTGGTGGAGCGACTCCCTGCAGGACCGGAGGGAGAGGGACCAGGGTGAGACGCTCCAAAGGGGGGTGGGCCCCCTGCCCTGTCGCCATCGGGCAGAGGGAGGGGACCTGCGAGTTGAGGAGGAATGGAGACAGGTCCCTGCTCGACCTCGCAGGAGATGCCCTCCCCTTCCGGTGCCGCCTTCCCAGGTGCCCTTGAACAATAGGTTTGAGGCCCTGGAGCTGGAGAGACCGGCGGGTGAGGATGAGGTAGGAAGCCTACCCAGGAGGATGCCTGAGGTGAGGAAGTTGACTCCACGCCTCAGGACTGCCTCCACCAAGAAAGAAAGAAGGGTGATTGTTGTGGGCGACTCCCTCCTCAGGGGAATGGAGGGCCCTATTTGTCGGCCCGACCCCACACATAGGGAAGTCTGCTGCCTCCCTGGGGCCAGGGTCAGAGACATTACCAGGAAGCTTCCAAACCTGGTTCGCCCCTCTGATTATTACCCGCTTTTGATAGTCCAGGCTGGCAGTGACGATGTTGAAAAGAGAAGCCTCAAGGCTATCAAACAGGACTATGGGGGGCTGGGACGATTGGTGGAGGGAGCGGGAGTGCAGGTGGTGTTTTCGTCCATCCCTACGGGGGAAGGGAGAGGCACGGAGAGGACATGGAAAGCTCGCGTGGTTAATAGGTGGCTCAGAGGCTGGTGCCAGCACAAAAATTTTGGGTTTTTTCACCATGGGGAGCTTTACTCGGCACCCGGCCTGATGGCCCCAGACGGGTCCCTATCTCCAAGGGGAAAACGGATCCTAGGCCAGGAGCTGGCGGGACTCATAGAGAGCGCTTTAAGCTAGGTAAGAAGGGGGACGGGGCTCAAACAAGGCTTGTTGGAGCTGTGCCGGGGGAAACAATGGCTAGGCCGGGGAAGAAGGCGATGGCCCAGCTGAAGTGCATCTACACTAATGCACGCAGCATGGCTAACAAACAGGAGGAGCTGGAAGCCATTGTGCAGCAGGCAGGCTACGACTTGGTTGCCATCACGGAGACGTGGTGGGACCGCTCCCACGACTGGAGTGCTGCAATGCCTGGCTATCGGCTCTTCAGGAGGGACAGGCAGCACAGAGGGGGTGGTGGCGTGGCTCTCTACATCAGAGAATCTTTCGATGTTGTGGAACTCCAGGCTGGGAATGATAAGGTTGAATCCCTGTGGGTTAGGATCCGCGGGAAGGCCGGCAAGGCTAACTTTCTGGTTGGGGTCTGTTATAGACCGCCGAACCAGGATGAGGAGATGGATGAGGAGTTTTATAGGCAACTGACAGAAGTTGCAAAATCGTTGGCGCTTGTCCTCGTGGGGGACTTCAACTTCCCGGACATATCCTGGAAACACAACACGGCACAGAGAAAGCAGTCTAGGAGGTTTCTGGAGAGCGTGGGAGATAGCTTCCTGATGCAGCTGGTCAGCGAACCTACCAGGGGTGGTGCCCCGCTAGACCTTCTCTTCACAAACAGAGAAGGACTGGTGGGAGATGTGGTGGTCAGAAAGTGTCTTGGGCAGAGTGACCACGAAATGGTAGAGTTCTCTATTCTTGGCGAGGCCAGGAAGGGGACCAGTAAAACTGCTGTATTGGACTTCCGGAGGGCTGACTTTGAGCTGCTCAGGACGCTGGTTGGCCGAGTCCCTTGGGAGGCGGTTCTGAAGGGCAGAGGAGTCCAGGAAGGCTGGGCGCTCCTCAAGAAGGAAATCGTGATGGCACAGGAGCGGTCCGTCCCCACGTGTCCAAAGACTAGCCGGCGTGGAAGAAGACCGGCCTGGCTCAACAGAGAGTTGCGGCTTGTGCTTAGCAGAAAAAAGAGGGTTTATAATCTTTGGAAAAAAGGGCGGGCCACTGAGGAGGACTACAAGGATGTAGCGAGGCTGTGCAGGGAGAAAATTAGAAAGGCCAAAGCTCATCTGGAGCTCAACCTGGCTACTGCCGTTAAAGACAACAAAAAATCCTGTTACAAATATATCAACGCGAAACGGAGGACTAAGGAGAATCTCCATCCTTTACTGGATGCGAAGGGAAACCTAGTTACTAAGGATGAGGAAAAGGCTGAGGTGCTTAATGCCGCCTTTGCCTCAGTCTTTAGCGGCAATACCGGTTGTTCTCTGGATACCCAGTGCCTTGAGCTGGTGGAAGGGGATGGGGAGCAGGACGTGGCCTTCGCTATCCATGAGGAAATGGTTGGTGACCTGCTATGGAGCTTGGATGTGCGCAAGTCGATGGGCCTGATGGGATGCACCCGAGGGTACTGAAAGAACTGGCAGAGGAGCTGGCCGAGCCGCTTTCCATCATTTATCGGCAGTCCTGGCTATCGGGGGAGGTCCCAGTTGACTGGCGGCTAGCCAATGTGACGCCCATCTATAAGAAGGGCCGGAGGGCAGACCCGGGGAACTATAGGCCTGTCAGTTTGACCTCAGTGCCAGGAAAGCTCATGGAGCAGATCATCTTGAGGGTCATCACGCGGCACTTGCAGGGCAAGCAGGCGATCAGGCTCAGTCAGCATGGGTTTATGAAAGGCAGGTCCTACTTGACGAACCTGATCTCCTTCTATGACCAAGTGACGCGCTTGGTGGATGAGGGAAAGGCTGTGGATGTGGTTTACCTTGACCTCAGTAAGGCTTTTGACACAGTTCCCCACAACATTCTCCTCAAGAAACTGGCTGCTCGGGGCTTGGACTGGCGTACGCTTCGCTGGGTTAGAAACTGGCTGGATGGCCGGGCCCAGAGAGTTGTGGTGAAAGGAGTCAAATCTGGTTGGAGGCCGGTCACTAGTGGTGTCCCCCAGGGCTCGGTACTGGGGCCGGTCCTCTTTAATATCTTTATCGATGATCTGGATGAGGGCGTCCAGTGCACCCTCAGTAAGTTTGCAAATGACACCAAGCTAAGTGCGTGTGTTGATCTGCTCGAGGGCAGGAAGGCTCTGCAGGAGGATCTGGATAGGCTGGAGCGATGGGCTGAGGTCAACTGTATGAAGTTCAACAAGGCCAAGTGCCGGGTCCTGCACCTGGGGTGCAACAACCCCAAGCAGAGCTACAGGCTGGGAGATGAGTGGTTGGAAAGCTGCCTGGCCGAGAGGGACCTGGGAGTATTGGTTGATAGTCGGCTGAATATGAGCCAGCAGTGTGCCCAGGTGGCCAAGAAGGCCAACGGCATCCTGGCCTGCATAAGAAGCAGTGTGGCCAGCAGGTCTAGGGAAGTGATTGTGCCCCTGTACTCGGCTCTGGTGAGGCCGCACCTCGAGTACTGTGTTCAGTTTTGGGCCCCTCGCTACAGAAAGGACATGGACGTGCTCGAGCGAGTCCAGAGAAGGGCGACCAAGCTGGTGAGGGGTCTGGAGAACAAGTCTTACGAGGAGCGGCTGAGGGAGCTGGGCTTGTTCAGCCTGGAGAAGAGGAGGCTCAGGGGCAACCTTATCGCTCTCTACAGTTACCTTAAAGGAGGCTGTAAAGAGGTGGGGGTTGGTCTGTTCTCCTACGTGCCTGGTGACAGGACGAGGGGGAATGGGCGAAAGTTGCGACAGGGGAGTTTTAGGTTGGATGTTAGGAAGTACTTCTTTACCGAAAGGGTTATTAAGCATTGGAATGGGCTGCCCAGGGAGGTGGTGGAGTCACCATCCCTGGAGGTCTTTAAAAGACGTTTAGATGTAGAGCTTAGCGATATGGTTTAGTGGAGTACTTAGTGTTAGGTCGGAGGTTGGACTCGATGATCTTGAGGTCTCTTCCAACCTAGAAATCTGTGATACTGTGATACTGTGAGTGAATTTGCAGATTATACTAAATTAGAGGAACTGTTGACTCCCTTGAGGGGGGAGAGGTCTTGCAGAGAGATCAGACAGACTGATCTGTGGAGGGCTGGGTAATCACCAATTGCATGAAGTTTAATGAGAACAAGTGCTGGGTTCTGTACCTGTGACAGGGCAACCCTGGCTATACGTACAGACTGAGGGATGAGATGCTGGAGAGAAGCCCAGCAAAAAGGGATCTGGAGGTTTTGGTTGATAGCAAGGCAAATATGAGTCAGCAGTGTGCCCTGGTAGCCAGGAGGGCCAACTTTATCCTGGGGTGCATCAAGCATGGCATTGCTAGCTTGTTGAGTGAACAGATTGTCCCACTCTGCTCTGTGCTTGTGCAGCCTCACCTCGAGCACTGTGTGCCATTTTGGGCACCACAATATAAAAAGGTGATAAAACTATTAGAGAGCATCCAGAGGAGTTATGCAAAGGTGGTGAGGGCTCTAGACTTCAAGATGTATGAGGAGAAGCTGGGGTCCCTTAGCTTGCTCCGTCCAGAGCAGAGCAGGCTGACGGTAGGCCTCGTGGCGGCCTGCAGCTCCCTCACGAGGGGAGCGGAGGGGCAGGCGCTGAGCTCTGCTCTCTGGGGACAGCGACAGGACCCGAGGGAACGGCATGGAGCTGGGACAGGGGAGGGTCAGGCTGGGTGTTAGGGAAAGATTCTGCACCCAGAGAGGGATCGGGCACTGGGACAGGCTCCCCAGGGAAGTGAACATGGCACTGAGCCTGCCGGAGTTCAAGTGTTTGGACAGTGCTCTCAGAGTCATGGTTTGTTTTTTGGGTGGTCCTGTGTGGAGCCAGGAGTTGGACTCAATGATTGTTGTGGGTCCCTTCCAACTCAGGTTATTCCGTTCCTATTCTGTGATTCTAAGGCAACACTAAATACTGAAGTTCAGACAGTCCACCATGGGCTCTTTTGCTAGATCATTCAAATGACCATCAGAACTCTCTGCTGGCAAGGACTGACCACCTTAATTTATCTTAACAAGACGGGGTCAAAGGACACAGCCCAGTGTGCTTGACTTGCAACAGCAAATAAGTGGACCAGCTCAATGCAGTATCAGTGCAATCAGCTAATGGAGGAGGGTGAGAAAATTGCTAAATTTAAAGGTACTAAATCTGGTCACATTAAAGGCTGTTAAAGCCAGTGGAAAAAAATATATATACTTCTTTAACAACTTTATAATGAATTCTTGACTAGGTCAGCTGTCCTTTGCCTCCTATCCTATCTTGATCTATCCTATGACCTGTTTTAATTAGCAGCCCCAAACATATTCTGTTTAAAAAATAATGAATAAAGTGACTTACACTAACACTCAGGAGTTTGGCCCACAAAATTTATCATGGAAGATTCCTGTTTTAGCAGTTTGTAGTAGCTGCTGCAATATCTCCTCTTTCCAGCCACAGATCTGTATCCAAACAAGTTGACAAGGTATGTTGGGAGACATCCATCTACCCTCTAGATTCATCTCTTTTGACCACTGCCACACTCAGACAAATTAAGATGCTAATCTCTATTGTCCCCTGTTGTTGCTCTTCACAGTCTATTATCCTTTTTGGCTTGTGTGGAAAAAATCATTCTCCAGGTAAAAAGCTTTGAAAAAGTAATTAGCCAAAAGTTGTCTTTGTTTTGCCTTCTGTACACCTGCAGAGGTGTACACCTGCTCAGTTTCTTGCAACTGATTTTTTTTTTTTTCCTTTTCTCCCCCCTAGGTGCCCTGGTCATATGGCAGGAGATGTCTGCAGCATACAAACCGTGTCAGGTACTCAGTTAGCAGAAGTGATTCATATTTTAAGGATGTCAAACATATTCCCAATGTCAATTCTCAGAGTGAGGTGTGCTGTACAGCAGCATCCTCCCACAGGTGCCAATGGCATTGACACTTCATTAACCAAGATAAGTAAACATATGCAAAGTAAAAAAACAAGCAGTGTGCCCTAGGTGATCAGTGCAAGCAAATTCTAGAAGGCATTTGGGATGACCCACTTAGAGAATGACAGAAAGCAAGTACTCTATGAGACAACCAGTTGTGCGTAAATTGTGAGATATTATACAATAACAGAAGATTGTTCAAACATTCTTAGTTCCCACATATCCTGCATGCATTATAAATATCTGATATATGAAAGTTATTCAATAACTGCAAGTAATAATCATGACTGCATTCCCTACAAAATGGAACTGTCTTCTTAAGAAAATATTTGCACTAGTATGGCCTATTTTTAAAAATAGTCCATTTTATCTTCTTTTTCTTCCATTTTATTATTTTCTGTGGGAGTATGTATTTTTATTTATCTCTTTCCCTTTGATAGTCAATTTTGCTTGAGTTTACATGATTAGTTTATCAATACAAGTGCACACAGCTGTAGCTGAAGAACATCTGAAAGGCATGTCTGTGTCAATGCATGAAAAGGAGAATAAAATATGGTTTTAAAAGGCAAAACCACTGGAGCTGCCAAGACTTTGGCTGTTCAAGCTTTAATTTTCAACTCTTAGTAGCAGACAAAGCTGACAGGATCAGAGCACTTCTCAAGTTTGTTTTCAATCAGGGGAGAAGAGAATGAGGACAGATCACACAAGGCACGTTGGAGATAAATGACAAGTTTAAGAGTAAAGTGTGCATCTATGACCAAATTTTAAAAATAAGGTAATGTAAGTGCCATTCAAAACATTTAGAATAGCAGAAGGCCTTTAAAGGTGAATTCATCGTTAAAGATGGAAAATAATTTTATTCTCAGCACCAATGGAAATTTCTTATTACTATTATGTGTAGGTAAGTGTAAGCCACTTTCTCTTCTGTCTGTACCCAGGATAAATGAGCAGTAACTCACTGGACTGCAGAGCCTTTCTATTTCCAAAGCCTGTTTCCTCAGCTGTGAAACTGAATTACAGTACCTACCTACCTACCTACCATAAAGCCTGTTTGCTCTGCTGTGGAGCCTTCCAGACAAGGTATGATGGCTGTGCATGGCATTGCATGGAACACTGAGCTGTTACATCTAGCCACAAAAAGTCCTCAGCAGGCAGACAGCATAGGCTGGATGTTACAACCTTCTATCAACTTGAATTGCCATTTTTTTTCATGTGGGATCATTCCCTTTCCCATGAAATTCAGGTATCTGACTGTTCATCCAGCTGTGTTCATGCAGACTGCACACTGAAGCTGGAAAACTCTTTGCTGAATTTTTAGAGGGCTTCTTTCTGCCAAAAACATGTATTGCAGTTAGAAGTGAGAATCTCTCTGAAACAACAATCAATTTTAGACACACCTATCCGATTGTGTGCCTCCATATGGGCTGGTGGCTTTCCGGGGTATAATTTCCTTTTCCAGCAGGATTAACAATGGAATGATAAACTCACTAGTCCATTGCATGAGCCCGCTTATCTAGAAGTAATTCAAAAGTGTTCCAGCAACTGAGTAATACTGAAAAGTTAATCTTTTTTATGTTCTGCAAGTAGCATACCGCACCATGTCAAGCAAGCACTTGCTAAACAGACATGTACAAGCAGCCCCAAATATATGTTTATTACTCACTGTGCATGCTGAAATGTACAGTGGAACAATGGAAATGATCCATTTATTGTTGGTTCTCGTATTCTGTTGGCAGCAGCAATATATCCTGATGAATGTGACTTAAAGTGATGGTTAGAAAAACATTGCTCGTTTGTTAAACTGAGTCTAACACCTTACTGCTAGAATTTCTATGGCATTTCCTTCTCCCCATAAGAGAATTTCAGGTCGAAATTCTGTACTTTATTACTCCCCAAACATAAATTTGATAGCCATTGCTCATTATGCCATTTCCCTTGACATTGCTTCTTAGCAAAGACCAAGTAAGTAGAATTGTGCAAACCGCATTTCAAGAATTTAAAGTGAATGAATTCAGGCCGAAAGTGCAACACAGAAATTACTGAAGCACCACTCTGCTATCAGTGCTGCAGATCATAAACCTTCACTTTTGCTATTGTGCATAAAGAAAGCCTGCTATCCAAAGATGCACATAACCGTAGACTCACCTTCACCTATATCATTCCATGACACCAATGAAAAAGATTTCTGTCTTTGACCACAGTTACTTCTCATCTGAAAAAGCACACGAAGAAGTTCTAAAATAAAAATCATTAGAATATATTTAGAGAGAGATAGTAATAAAATGCAGACTTTGAAATAATTGCTCAAATATTAAGTACTTTGTTTTACATCTTCCTTTACTGAGTTACTGAAATAAATCTGACCTCGTTTGCCTTACAGCGGTATTTGTAGGTACTATTTACCCATCAAGACTAATATCTATAATGAAAAGCAGCAGTCATACTATAACTAGTACAGACCAGCTTCATTTTTTTACCTTAGAATTAGTGCTTAATTTGACAATATGAGCTTGATTTTTTTTCCCAGTAGAGTTTTTTTCTTATAATTTGGTCTGTTCATTTTTTTTTGTTGTTGTTGCTGTTGTTTAGACAAGTACAGCTTCAGTGTTTTATGCAATTATTTTACTATATTTCAGAGTATAACATTTCCATGTCAGCTCTTGGACTAAAACTTGTGTATACTAAGAGAAATTATGCTAAAATAGGTACCTAATGATCAGATGATCAATGCCATGATACATTATTGCACCATAGGCTTAAACTCTCACAGTTTCTGTGTTTGGAATTTTGATAATAACAATTAAGTGTCCTGTCTTACCCAGTAGATTTTAGTTACAGAGACTACTGTTTCAATCTAATACAACTGGAAATGTTTCCTATTATTGTCAGAATTTAATTCTCTTGCCTTTTTCTATAGACGTTAGTCAGGCATGTCCTTAAATTTTTTTGCTTCATTGTCTATTAAATAATACCAGTCATGACTTACATTACCAGATGAAAACCCACTGTCTTCTTCTCTTTGCCATAGAATTCTCGAAATAGCATAACTTTGGTATTGGAATTGCATAATTTCAATCAGTTTGATAATGACTGATATGAAATTCCAATCCAAATAGGTTTAATAGTTTTAAAAATCCCACTATAAATCTTTAAATGAAATTCAGATAAGGACACACAGATTGCCAGAATCACTAGAAGCTGAAATCCAGGCCTTACACATTTTACTAATGGTACATTAAAAAGAATGTATAAGAGCTAGTTCCACTATATATATACAAAAAAAATATTTTCTTAGTATCACCAAAATAATTATTGTAAATGCAATATATTTCTTTAGAAATATTGCAATACAGAATATTTTACCTAAATGCAAGTTAGTCTGAAAGCCAATAGTCAAAAAGACAAAGTTGTTACCTATGTATATACAAGTACATAAATAAATCAGAATATATCTTGTGCTACTTACCATACAGAGATTCTGATAAGAATGACTGATATCTTGCTTGATGTTCAGATGATTAATAGTAAGCATGATTAATAAAACAGAATAGAGTAGAGCAGATGTGCAGTCAACAAAAAACACTGTTTGTTGGTAATTTGCCATTTGGGCTGCATTTATCAGATACTGTGCTTCACAAGAATATTAAAAGAGCCAATACTACTAGACTCTAGACTAGGAATTATGAAGTAGAAATAAAGACAGCAAGAAGCAGTGCATCTCCTAGCTCAAAACTCATGACCATATCTCTACCCCAACAAGCAAGGGATAGAAAGAATTGCCCAGAAAATAGCCAGCTATGCAAAGAAAATATTATCAATGTAATTGTGCATATAAACATGTGAAAACCATTGGGAAGATATATCCAATGGACATAAGATTTAATTCTAAATAAAATGCTTAAAGAAGTTGAACATTTTACTAGAAAGGTCCCCAGATGTTAAAACATGAGGGTATGATGTACACAAGATGCATGCAAGAAAGATATTGGCATAATTATTTTAAAAGAACATGGCCAAAATTGGGCTCTTATACATCGTGGTACTAGTAAAAGCCTAGCAAAAGTACTCCTGAATAAAGGAAAATGGAGGGTCTTTAAATATAGAGGCAGAGAGTTTTGTTTACTTGCTTTATTTATTTATGTATTTATTTGTTTATATAAGCAATAAACCATGTTTAGATAAAACAAAAGTTTATTTTCATTTCTAAGGAAGACCAAATTACCAACATTGCCATGCCCAAGAATAAAATAATTAGAAACATCCAAATTACAAACTGAATTAAAACTCACATATATATATATATATTTAAATATTTGATAAACTTGTACAGTAAGCAGAGTAAGGTCCTGAATCATCACACCAGAGAAGCAGAAAACTACCTAAGCAAAAACCTGTGCAGTATCAGGGGATATCAGAGACTTTGCTAAAGATGAGTCTTTCTAACAGCCACCGGGACTTTTAAAGTAGTGGGCATGTGCTGTTTGTCTCACACTACTTTAAAAGTCCCGGTGGCTGTTAGAAAGACTCATCTGCCAATTAAGAGAGGAAGTTTTCAATCATGATGAGATTTTTTTAAAATAAGATATTCAGAACGGCTACTCCTCAGCTAGACATGAAATAAAATATCTTTTTTTTTTTTTTTTTTTGGTTTAAAAATCCTTCTGGGATCTAAAAATAAATAAATAAGGAAGGAATATTTTTCTACCTTCAAATGAATATAGACATTGAGGAATGCATATGGACCAAAAGAAGCCAAGGCAAGCACAGTAGATGACATTGCTGACACTAAAAATATATCTCTTGGAAGAGGCAGAGGTTCTTGCTGGAAGAGAAGATTAACTACCTGTTAAATTCCCTGAGACAGCATTAGTAAAACACAAGCAGGTAAGAAAATATACACATCAATTTTTTCATTTTTAGATGAAGTATCTATTGTGAAAATATGTCAAAAACCTCACATTTCAACAAAATACAGGTGAAATACTACTTCATGTTATTCCCATGCAAAATAGCTTGATGGAAAACAGTAGCAAAATAATAAAATATCTCCTACAAACATGATGTACTCAGGACTTAATCCCTATTTAGGTATGTTAAATGACAGAACATCACTGGAGAATCATAGCTTGTCACTGCTGACCTCTTTTATTTCTTCAGAAGAACTGTAAAGTCTGCATTAGAAATTAACATCAGAGTAGTTAGGGACTTACTGGTGTATAAAGACAAAGAAGGCAATACAATATAGTCAGAACATGGAGTTTTGGGAATTAATTAATTCTATGAAAAACAGTGCTGTGTCAATCTCTGATGGGAAATAGCTGTCACACACAGCAGAGATCAGTATCAGCCAGACACAGAAGTGCACCTACAACAGCAAAGTGGTATCTCCACATGGCTGGACATAGATGGGCACCTACAACAGCTAAGTGACATCTGCACATGCCAGCAGGAAGGAAATTAAGCTGTTGAGATGTTTGTTCAATAAATTGTCATAGAAGCAATGATTACATCAGGTTGTATTGCAATGTCCCAGGGACATAGCACAGCTAAAAGTAATGGATTAAACAGGGCTAAACAATGTGCTGAGACCTACAGAGCACTTCCTAAATAGCTATTCATTCTTAGTCACTGGCTGTAAATTTGAAATTCATTATGTTGATGATTATTAGCTGTTTGTTATATTTGGCTAAGAGGAGAAGGGATGAAGAACTGCAGTTTTTAAGAGTATGCAGCCTGTGCCAGATTAATTGTTTATCATTAACAACAAAAAATGTTGATCAGCAAGACTGCTAATGAGCCAAGGGCATTTGAGTTTCCAAGATTTAGAGCAGCTTCTCACACTGAGACAACTGCTACATTGCAAAGACATGGCTTCCTCAAACTCTGTTTTTCTCCTCCTCCAGAAAAGTGTCCAGACAAACATCAACCTTACAGGGAAAAGACATGTTCTCTCTTCACCTCAATTTCCATTTTCAGAGTTTCCAAAACACAGGAGGGATGGGGGAGAAGGAAAAAAAAAAAAAATGGTGAAGGAAGTGGTTCCTCTCTGTTCTTAGCACACCACCAGTGCATCCCCACCCACAAAAAGTACATCTTGAACATTACCCCTTGGATGCAGCCAGAACATACACTACAGAAAACAAACAGGCTTCATGCAATATATGTTGTTTATGTTTTGATTCCTGACTGCAGTCAGAGTGCTCCAAGAACAGGCAGTTTATTGCTAACCCACCACTGCATTGTGGGTTTCTTGGCTCTGCTGTACTTAGCACAGTGTCACAAGGCTGAACTGGTGAGGTATCTGACTCGTTCTCATAACACTGCTCTCTCTATATCCATGTTCTTGGAGCTGGATTATTCTCTGCCTTCATATGCTTTCCCATCAGAGCCTTTCATCATACTGACAGAAACATACCTGTGTCAGAATCAATGGAGACAACTGATAGCAGGCATGGTAACAGGTTTGTCTGAATGCCATTTTCTACTTCCCTTCACAAGTTCTGCTATGAACAAAAGAACAAGAGCAGGATCTAGGACACCACAGCATCCAGGGTTTTCAGCATACAACACCTTTGCTTCATTAACACATTTTCTGTTATTGAAGAAAGAGAGAAAGAGAGAGAGAGAGAGAGGGAGAGAGAGAGAGAGAGAGAAAGAGAGAGAGAGAGAAAGAAAGAAAGAAAGAAAGAAAGAAAGAAAGAAAGAAAGAAAGAAAGAAAGAAAGAAAGAAAGAAAAAGAAGAAGAAAGAAAGAAAGAAAGAAAGAAAGAAAGAAAGAAAGAAAGAAAGAAAGAAAGAAAGAAAGAAAGAAAGAAGAAAAAGAAAAAGAAAGAAGGAAGGAAGGAAGGAAGGAAGGAAGGAAGGAAGGAAGGAAGGAAGGAAGGAAGGAAGGAAGGAAGGAAAGAAAGAAAGAAAGAAAGAAAGAAAGAAAGAAAGAAAGAAAGAAAGAAAGAAAGAAAGAAAGAAAGAAAGAAAGAAAGAAAGAAAGAAAAAGAAAAATTCTCATCTGTGAGCTTGCGCTCTCTCAGTAACATTCCATCCACTGGCATATACTTTATTTCTACATCCAGTGTTAAAAGATTAGCTCCAGTAAAGCCACATAACATCTGAAGGACTCTCATGAAGCCATGCTTACTGTCTTCACCCTGCTGTCTTGTCTTCTACATAGTATTCTGATCCACTGTTTTGATCTTAAATGATCTTAAAAACATATCAAATACTAAAAAAAATGGGAGAAGCTCATGACCAAAAAGTCTTGTTGGACTTTGAGAGCTTCCTTGTAGATGATTACTATGGGGTTGATGATGACCATGCTATTCTGCACTAGAGCTGTTCTTGATATGAACAAAGAAAAAGAAAAGCAAAGGGAATGCCTATTCACTCGAATGTTCTTCCCTTCACTATTTTATTACTTTGTCAAGTCTCATATATAGATGCATGGTAGTTCAAGATTCAGAACCTGTATTGTATCACCAGAGGAGTTCCCTGATGTCAAGAAAACTTTCTACAAGGCATCTGCAGCTATTTTGTCCATATGTCTTTTTCACATGGTTATGGTTATTTTTATAGGATTTACAAGTAATTCTGTTCCACAGATCTGTGTGGAAGAGAATGTCTGCATATATTCTGGCTTACAAAAGACAGTTTACCAATCCAGGATGCTAACTTGTATGAACATTGTGGGTTTTTCTCACAACTGAGTTGTTCAGATTATATATTCTGACACATGGTGATTTTATGCAACAGAACCAAAAATAGGCTTATCAATATTAAAACATGCAAATAATATCTTTTTAATAAAACATTCTCATTTGACTTTACAATGCACATCCAACCCTGCTTTCTAGGAAGAGAGAAAGATTCTTTAGTCAAAATCTTGTTTAGTAATGAACTATGCAAATCCTAGCCCGTATTTTTCCAAGTAGAAGACTACAGCTTTCTATTTCCATGACTAAAGAAGCCTTATCAGTTTTACAATTAAATTTATTGCTCGTATGAATAGCTCTGATGGAAAAGCAACACTACCCAGCAATTTTCTAAATAGGTATAGAATAAGTGTTTATTATTAGATCTCTGTATCCATCATTCTTAATGAGAGTGATATTGTAGGATTATTATTATTCTTTTAAACAAAGCAAAAAGATTCTCTTTGCATGTTTTTCTTTTGCAGAGAGACCCATCGTATGCTGAACTGCATAATGTTTTAACAAACAGTATGGGAAAAGGAGAAGAAGCCGTGCTTGAGGAGCAAAACAGCTTAAAAGCTGTTTTAACCCTGATGTCTAGAACAAAGCATCTTCAAAGAAATGAGCTTTTATTAAATCAAGTAGTCTGATGCTGGAGAGGTTGCTGCAGTTCTATGCTCCCAGTTTTAACCAGGTGTGAGACTGAGCATGTATCCACAGTAGACGCACACCCCCAAACATACATGTACAACACAGATACGTGCATATATGCGTGTGTGTGTGTGTAAATACACAGCTGGCCACAAAGATCAACACACTCAGGCACACTCAGTGCTTGTACAAACAAAACCAGCACCAACAGCCTTATCCTGTTTTTCCTTGCTGTCTGGTCAGAATGAATGTTACTTAAGTACAAATGTTCAAAAAACCCTCAGAATAAATATTTTTTTTAAATATAATTATTGTAGTTTCATTGTTTTTTTCTTGCTACAAATAAATCTCACCTTCTGACAAACTTCTTCACAGGGATAATCTCAAGCTTCTTTCACCTTGCTAAATGTCATTTTATATGATAAACCTGTCTGTCTTCTTGGCACAATATATTTCAACATATATGTGATTTTAAGTGTTTTGTTTTTTCACACTGAACAGGAGGAAACACAAATGGATGGGAGTTATAATAAATATATATAAAATTTATTTCAGTGCTATATTTGCAGCATACACACAAGTGAATCATACACATATTTTTAATGAAAAGCAACATTATTATTATTATTTTCCTTACTAAGCAACTCTTCCCTTCCTTACTTTATGAATGGCAATGTGATCATTTCTAGAAAAGTGGAATGCAAAACCCTGAGCCATGAAACAGCTTTGAGAAAGAATAGATTCAAAACGAAACTGTTGCAGATACACAATCAGTTTTAATATTCAGCAGACCTATATCGACATATTCTTCATACAGAGGTAATGATAATAATATTCTCTCCTGCAGGGTGCAGTTTTAATCTAATTTGATGATGGCTTGGTAGCTATTTACTGACTCTAAAACGTATAGCCATGTTCTTCCAAAGAACCATATTGCTCCATGAGCTACATATGCTATTAGCACTGTTAAATTGGCAAAGCAAAAAGTCTTTTTTTCACATGAAATGCAGACAAAAAATATCCTCTGATATGTTCCTGTGAAATACTCAATCTAAAAGTAGTCCAAATTTTTCATTTTTATTTCCTCCCTGTCTCTTAAATTAAATTTTAGAGAAATGTTCTTCTGATAAACATCAACTGGTTGATTATTTTATTTTATTTTTTAACAAAGCAGTTTAACAAGAAAGTTAGCACTTCCAGAATTTAAGAGTTTTACAGTTAGATACTACTAAGAAGTGGCCAAAGAACAACAATAACAAGACAAACAAACAAACAGAATAAGGAAATGAAACACTGCATTTGAAGAGCAATGAAAAGAAAGTTTTAGATTTGTGGTTTTTGGGTTCCATGGAGAAAGTTTTCTACGTGCTCGTCATTGCTTGATGGTTTTAGAGAAAAAGAAAGCCTAATCTCTCAGAGTGCTCACATGGATTTACCAGATAGCAGAAGGTGGGATGAAGAGGTGATGGACCTCTTGTTACCAAAGTCTTAGAAATAGTAACTGTGAAGGGCAAATTGAGCTGAAAATAATTTTGTCTGCTCAAAGATATTTTGCCAAGGTAGAAAAGCCAAGGACATCCAAAGACACCATCACCAAGTTGTCCTAATCTACATGATACTGGTTCTATCATGAGCAGTCCACAACATCCATTCACAGGGATAGGATCAGCCTTATATCCAAGGACATAGATATAGCAACCTAAGTGAGCACCTTTACCTAGCTGAAGTTCTGAGGAGCCCAGAACCATCGCAGTGATCTCTAAAATTGCTTGTACTGCTTTCCTTGAGCTTTACCTATTTATATGCCCCCATTCTTAAAAGCTAGTTCAGGAAAATACCATTTGTAGCAGGATAGAAGAGATGTACCAGCTGGAGAAGTGGTCTGTTTCTGTCTCTCTCTCCAGCAGGATCTGGCAGTAGCTGCTTCAAGATGTCCAAGAATCTTTGCTGCGGATAACGTAACTAAATGAGTAGGGAAAATGTTTCCTAATTCATCTTTGAAGTTCATCTTTGAAGATATCTCTCTAACATCTCTCTCTCTCTCTTTTTTTTTTTTCCCTTCTATAAATGTCAGTGTTTTCTACTGAGAGTAGTGCGTATATCTCCATTCACATTTAGGCAGATTTTGGTAAGAATTTATGAGAAATTTAATCAGCAGTACTCAGTACTTAAATTTTATAGTCCTTGGTGGAAACAGTGCTTTGGTCCATTCTGCCCACAACATTATAAAAATAAAATCCAACTTTAAAATCTGAGATTTAGACTACCTATTATTATGCAGACCCTCAAAACTGCATGTCACAAACTCTTCACCTTTTCGTTCACCTTATCTCTCTGACCTCAGTTCCACACTTTATCATCGTCCTTGTAAGAGTCTCAAAAGCATCAATAAACTGTTTTTTCACAGAATCGGAGACTCATGGAATGGTTCAAGTTGAAAGAGATCTTAAAGACCATCTAGTTCATAACCCCTGCCAAGGACAAGGATGTTTTCCACTAAGACCAAATTGCTCAAAGCCCCACCCAAACTGGCCTTGAAAACTTTAATAGAGAGGGCATCCACAGCTTCTCTGGGCAAACTGTTCCAGTGCCTCATAACCCTCAGAGTAGACTTTCTTCTTAATATCTAACCTAAATCTACCCTCTTTTAGTTTAAAGTCATTACTTCTTGTCCTGTCACTACACTTTCTGACAGAGTGCATCCCCTGCCCTCCTGTAGGCTCCCTTTAGGTACTGGAAGGCTGCTCTAAGGTCTCCCCAGAGCCTTCTCTTCTCCTGGCTGAGCAACCCAAACTCACTCAGCCTGTCTTCGTAGCAGAAGTGCTCCAGGCCTTTGAGCATCTTCACTCCCCTCTTGATTCAGGTGGAGTCTGACAAGAACAGAGTAGAGGGAGAGAACCACCTCCCTTGACCTGCTGGCCACATTTTATTTTTTATTTATTTTTTGGATGCAGGATACAATTGGCTTTCTGGGCTGAAGACACAAATTGCTGGCTCATGCTGAGCTTTTCATCCACCAGTACCCCTAAACCCTTCTCTGCAAGATTGCTCTCAATCCACGCATCACCCAGTGCCTACTGATATTTGGGGTTACCCCAACCCAGGTTAAAGCCCTTGCACTTGGTTTTATTGAACTTCATGAGAATTTCCTGGGCCTTCTCAAGCCTATCAAGTTCCCTCTAGGTCATATCCCTTCCATCTAGTTTATCAATAGCCCCACTCTGTTTTCTGTCATCCACAAGCACGCTGAGGGTACCCTCTGTCCCACTGTCCCTGTCACCAGTGAAGATATGAAACCATACTGGTCCAAGTATGGTAAGTATGGATAAGTATATCCAAGTATGGATAACCAGTATGGTTATCACTGGTCTCCACCTAGATGTTAAACCATTGACGGCTATTCTTTGGATATGGCCATCCAGTCAATTTCTTATCCACCAAACAGTCCATCCATCAAATCCATGTCTTTCCATTTTAGAGATAAGTATATTGTACAGAATAGTATCAAATGCTTTGCACAAGTTCAGGTAAATGACAATAATTGCTCTTCCCTCATCCACCAATTCTGTCACTGTTGTAGAAGGCCAATAAGTTAATCAAGCATGACTTGCACTTTTGTGAACCAATGTTGTCTGTCTCCAATCATCTTCCTGTCTTCCATATGCCTTAACGTGGTACCCAGGAGGATGTGCTCCATGATTTAACTAAGTACAGAAGTGAGGCTGACTGGTCTATAGTTCCATGGGTCTTTTTAAAAATGGGTATGTTATTGTATTGTTTCCCCTTTTACAGTCACTGGGGACTTCACCTGACTGCCACAGCTTTTAAAATGAGATAGATAGTGGCTTAGCCACTTCATCTGCCAGTTCCCCCAAGACACTGGGATGCATCTGATTGGTCCCATGAACTTGTGCACACTCAGTTTCCTGAGATGATCTTCAACATGATCTTCTACAGTGTGTGTGACTTCTTTTTACCAGTCTCTGCCTTGAGGTTCTGTGGCTTGGCAGGTATGGCAAGAGCAATTGCCAATGAAAACTGAGGAAAAACAGTTGAATACCTCAGTCTTCTCTGTGTAAATTGTATCCACTTCCCTGGTCTCGCTCATCCTGGGGCAGTAGCATTTTCTTTTATCTTTTTTTGCTGTGTCATGCACATATTTAAACCCTTCTTGTTATTCTTCACACCCCTAACCAAGTTTAGCTCTAGCTGTGTCTTGGTTTTCCTGGTCCCATCCCTACATTCCTGAGTCACATTCTTATAATATTCCAGGGTGCGTGACCCTGTCTCCATTGCATTTCTTTTTTGTATTTTAGTTTGTTTAAGAAGCCCTGGCAGCCATGCTGCTCTCCTACCTTCCTCAGGTGATTTCTTCCATGTTGGAATTGAGAGCACTTGTGACCTAAGAAAAATCTCTTTAAATGTCTCCCAGCTCTCTTTTGTTCCTTTATCTCTGAGGGAAGAGTCCCAGAAGATCCCATCCCATAGTCTCTTGAATGAAATTTTGTCTTCCTGAAGTTCACAGTCTTACTATGCTTTTTGCCCAGCCTATATCCCTCAAGATCATGAATTCTATTAGGGCATGATCACTGCAGCCCAAACTACCTTCAATCTTGACCTCCCCAATACATTCATCTGCACTGGTGAGTATCAGGTCCAGTAACACAGTTTATGTATGTGCATATTTATGTAGGAAGGGACGGTCAGTAGAATAATAGAATTTATTATTTTCTCGCTACAACAGAATCCCCAACTTCATGCAAACATACCAAGGTGGTTTTTTTGTTCTTATTGAGGGGCAGGTGTGAATACAGAGGCCAGAGGTATAAAAAGGCAGACAGACATTTGAAGACCTTACACAACACAAATTAGACATAATGAAGTCCTCAAAAAATTTCAGTGAGTTCTAATACAATGCAATCAACTATTCTTACGAATGTGTCTGATCTTGAATATTTGCCACATTCCTCCTCAGTTTAAATACATTTAGTCTTTTGCTCTATTTTGAAATAATGTTTGTCCCATTTCTGGACTGATATTAACATTTTCATTAGGTTTGATACCAGTATCCATCACTCTGACCTTTGCACCACATACAAACAATTCAGCACTGTGTTTACCATCCTTTGAGATATCCAATTATTATTACACATTTTACTTGCAAAACCTATAGTTTATTAAGAGCTGAAATACAATCATCCCATCTTAAAAAAAAAAAAAATCTCAGGAGAAAATGAAATCACTTTGGACTTTTTAAATGCAATCTTCTGATCAAACATATCTGCTATATTTATCAAAAGCAATGTTTTGTATTGCTTTATTGTGGACTGAAACACAGAATAGAGGAGAAGCTGTCATAAAATGTTGGAAAGCACCAGGCTTGGGCTTTGCAGTGTCTGCTGAGGGACAATTGAGAAGACAGTGAGACGAGTAGAGGAGTAGAGAATTGGCATGGAGATGGATGTCAGTGGCAGAGCAATTCTTCAGTGTGCTTCCTCTCCCCAACAGCACACAGGGTCTTTTGTAAACAGCACATACTGCACAATCTCTCTTCCTCACTACATACAGACAAACTGTACAATTCCTCTGAGCCAACCAGGACAACCGTTATTTTTTTCCATGAATAGAGTCCTTATTCAACAATCTTTCTGGATGAATTCACCTAGTTCTGGAAACCTTATTCTAGCCTAGCAAACATCACTTTCATAAAGTCCCTTTATAAGTCTTGGCTAAAATTATGTAATAATGAGTTTAGATCCAGCAGCTAAAAGGACTGATTTTTACAATGAGGTCAGTAAGAAGGAGAAGATGATGATGTATGGTTTGGTGGCTGCAGTCCAGTCCAAACAGTCAGCAAGCTAAAGTAAATAGTTTTAGTCTGGCTTTGGTCTGCTCTTCCTACCTGCACCTGCTGTAAGACTAATTGAGGTACAGTATGTGAAATTTATAGTACCCAGTGTGCACTATTAACATGTTCTGCAGTCACCATGAGGTTATAAAATATTAACACATTCATTAAGAAACAAATGACTCATTCTTGTCACTGGAGATGTTTATATGTTTCCATTGTGCAGGTTGCACATACATACCATCTTAAACCATAAAAAGCTAAAAACAAGACTCTAGATATTGTAAAAATCAACTATGCTAAAAGAAAATTAAGAAAACTGTATATATCTTCATGAGAATTTTTCCTTTTACTTGCTAATCAGGCTCCTAAATAGAATTTTACATAGCCACATTATACTCAAAGTTCCTAACAAGAGAGCAAGAGCTTGATGAACGAGGACTAATGCTCCAGACAGGTTTCACTGTTTTTTTAATGTCTTTACAGCCACAGCCACATCACTCAGTTCATGGTTCCTAAAGCAACTTGAAGCTGATATTTTGAATTAGTCTCTCCTGAAAAACAAAACAAAACAAAAAAAAAAACAACCAACCAACCAACCAACCAGCCAATGCATAAGATTACAACACTTAAGTTTTAAATACATAGCAAATATAGCATCGCCACATGGGCAGTTCCTTCAGTCCATAAGTTTCTTTTTTTTTTTTTTTTTGTCCATAGGATGGCAATGATCAGAGACTAATTAATACTTTGCATTCTTAAAAAATAAATAAATAAAAATAAAGGAAATTCACAGTTTTCTACCAAGTTATTGGACTAGATGATCTTTCAACGTCCCTTCCAATCCCTATCATTCTGTGATTCTGTGAATACACCTTTACGTAGAATTATCATGGTCTGAAATTAAAGTAAGTTGGAAATACAGATCTTCTAGCAGTTTGTAGTGTGAACAAGGTCATTTTTCTCTGAATAATTCTTCCTCTCACACCACATTTCTGATGTAGCCCTACTGCCATTGCAAATCCATCACAAAGTTGCAGAAACTGGATAATTTAGCTTTTCTTCCAAATATTCTGCATGTTCTGATTTTGTGAAGAAGGGTGTCAACTCCAGGCTGGAAGATAAGTTTGTCATATCTGCTTACTCCACATGTTCTGATTGGTGCATATCTTGATAGTATTACTCATTTCATAGTTCTCCTTGCCAGACATTTCTTCTGGAGTGAGAAGGTGTGGGTAGCAGTCAAACACCATTTTAAAATTTAGAGGGTTATTTTCATGTGAGGGTTGAGAAGCAGAGAAATTCAGAAATAATTTTTAAGAAACTAATAACTTTGAGGATCATTTTGAAATTATTCTTGACATTTAAGGACTGTGATACTTCTTACTAAATTCAATAGTGTGGGCTGGGAGGATGTTGCTGCCTGTGCATTTCCATGATTATTTTCTCATAATTAATATCCTGGGCCTCTTTGGGCCACAAAGTTTTTGCAAAGAAGTTGACCTCACTATTGTAGAAGTGTCAAGTGGAGATATTTGCAAAACAATTCCACATATCAGTAACTGTATCACATATTACATTAGGTGTGAACAATTGTCTCAAAGGATCTTTGTTATAAGAGTAAAGCTCTTTAATATCTCTCAGAAAATGATTATTTTACTAAATAGTAGAGTTGTGATGTAAAGTTTCACTCCAAATTGTAATAGGTTAAACTTTGAATAATTTCTCTTTAAAAGATGTCCAATGTCTTGGCTTCTGTGGTGTACCTGAGAGTTTAGTTAAGTTATATTTACATATTATGAAACAGGGATCACAAATGCCCTGCCAGTTCACACCTTAGTTATAATGTCACTAACAATAAAGTATTCATCATGTTGTCTCTAGCTACAGACAACTTTATGTTGAATGCAATTTTATAAAGTCATTGTCATGAACTATCAACATTTTCAAAGACTACTGCATTCAGTGAGAAAGCAGCCCTTTTGTCTCATTAACATCTTTTTTTTTCCCTTATAAGTATTAATTGCAAATGCAACTAAGATCTCAGTTGTTCCCACATGAGTGAAGCTGAGCCATTATGTGATACTTTATCTAATCAGACAAGATAGAGGAAGAACAGAACACAGTTATATATTGTTGCTTAGCTTACATTTAACCTTAAGCTCTTTGGAACACTGTCTGTTAATTTGCCGTTTTGTGCTTTACCTAGTATTGTAGGTCTGGGACCTAAACCAAGCCTCCTAAACAATTTTATTTATTTATTTTTAATATTGTGTAAGTTTGTTTTTCATAGTACTTTTTACTATCTGCTTCCAATATATCACTGAATAGGAAGCCATAAAAACAGCAATACAAACTTTTTTTTCCCTGTCCAATTTTTGCTGGGATTTGTACATGTTGGAAAGCCACGTTGAAACCACAGCTTTAATAGCTCTGTCCATTGAAGTTGTAATGCCTCACATTCAGTCCTCTCAGACAAGTAGACAGCACATGCTTAAAAGTTGAATACAGATATGCGTAATGAATTTGATATATCCACAATGTGAACTGACCATCATGTGAACAGAAAGTTCAAGAGCAAAGTTGGTGAGTGCTCCCACTGGTTTGACACTTTGCTTGACACTTGCATCTCCTAAAATATTTCTTTGCAAGTATTTGGCACAAGAAATCTCTTTAGGCCCACTTACTAAAGACGTGACTGAAGCATCCCTGTGCCAAGCTAATTCTAAAAGAAGTACCTAGGAAAATAAGAGAGATATTTGATACTTGTTTCCCCTTCTCAAAATAAGCATTTCAAAGGAGAAGGCACAGAGCAGAACCAAGTGCTTCTAGCATCCTGTTTAGCAACTGGAAACAGTTTTTAATCATGACCATGGGGCATGGGACTAATCAGACCTTTTCACTAGATTGAAAAGGAAATTCCATGAAAGACTGTGGGAAGGAAAAAAACATGTAGATGCTGCTGGAAAATTGGACTTCCAGTCTCATATTTTGTTTAATTGAACTAAGAAGATCCAAACAATTAAGAAAACAAAATGCCTCAGTGAGACATAAAAACATGTTGATGTGTTAAAAACCTTTTGCATTTTCTTCTTGTCATTGATTTTCCATAAGATTTTGTTTGAGGAGGATGACTGCAGTTCTAATCCAGAAAAATATACAGATGACAAATCAAATCAGGATGCTTGAATAAGAGTTATTTCTTAGGGTGCATATAGGACCACTCTGGGTGGAAAAAGTCAAGAAATAGTACCCAGAAAGAAATCAAAGCTCAGTCTTTCAAGGGAAAACAGAGGGACTGGAGAAAAATTACTTCTTTAATGACAACAGCCAGCAGATCATCATTTAAACATCCAAGTGGAAATAATTACAGATATCTAAGGAGAGAAGAGACAAAGCATAAAGATCTCTGCAACACAGCGGCTTTTGAAACTTTAAGCAACTCTGGGGCCTTGCACAATATTCAGAACAATCTTATCTAAACAACCTACACTAACTTTCACTCAAATTTGTGATGATTTCAGAAAAAAAAAAAAAAAAGAATAATAAATTAAATGAAGCATATCTAGGTAATACACAGAGCTGGTATTAAAGTTACCTTCTTTAGGTGTTACCTATTTCACCTGTACAGCTTTCCAGGATCCACAAAATACTTGGTCAGGAAAATTTATACCTTATGAAATAACTCAAGATCAAGCCTATTGCAATACAAATATAAGGATAAAATTGATTACTATCGCAATACAGACATAGGGATAAAATTGGTTGCATAGTGTTTACTCTTTAAGTCAGACTGATCATCCCAGTAAGTTATGAACAGCGCAGCATTTATTCTGACAAATGAGACATGAACCCAGAAGCAAATTCTCTATTATGCAAGGGTAAAACAAGTCCCTTTAGGCATCTCAATTTCAAAGTAAGTCAATCAGAAATTGAATGACTGACAAATTTGGAAGCCGTAATATTGTAGATCTGCAACTGTGCAGCACTAAGAAATGTAACATTCTCTGTTCTTTACAAGTTATATTTAATTTTGTGTGAACAAATACGCTGTAGGCATCCAGGGGCAAAAGTGACCACTGAGATATGTCTCTTGGAAGTTAATTTTTGATCCACACTGCTGTCAGTCTCTGAATACAAAGATTGCTAAAAGCTGAACTCTCTAAACTAAATCTCATCAGTTCAATAGAGAAGAATAATACTCAGACCCTGCTGGATTTCCTGCAGAATAAAGGCAGATAAACTTCAAGTTATCTGGTCTGGTAAACTTTTAAGATTTTTATTTTTCATTTTTTTTTCCCTTTTCTTCCCAATGTTAAACTGACAAAAACAAACAAACAAACAAACAACAACAAAAACAAAAGTAGGAAGAAAAAGTGGATGAGGCCTTCTATGAACAGATAGGAGCAGCCTCACTTTCAGAGACCCTGGTACTCGTGGGGGATTTGAACCACCATGTCTGTTGGAGAAGAAACACAACAGACATAAGCAGTCCACCTGGGGAGCACAGATAAGAACTTCCTGAAAGGGAATCCAACAAGGACAGGTGCTCTTCTGGACCTCATACTAACGAGCAAGGTTAGTATGGCTAACCGAGAATGTGAATGCCAAAGGCAGCCTTGGCTGCAGTGACTATGAGGCAGTGAAGTTCACAACCCATAGAGAAGGGAATAGTGCAAAAAGTAGTTCTGGACTTCCAGAGAGCAGACTTTGGCTTCTTCAAATATGTGCTTGCAAAAAGTCCCATGGGATGAGGCCCTTGAGGAAAGAGGGGCACAAAAATGCTGGTTAATATTCAAGGATCCCTTCCTCTTAACTGAAGAGCAATCCAACCCAGTGAGTAGGAAGTTAGGCCAAAATGCTGAGGGGCCTGTGTGAATGAACATGATCTTGGCTAAGCTCTAATATAAGAAGGAAACAGGGGGCCAGTCACCTGGAAGGAATATGGAAACAATATTCAAGCACACTATGGTTGTTTGACAACCAATGGGCAGCTCAGCTCCACCACGCCACTCCCTCACCCTTCCTCAGAAGAGTAGGGGGAGAAAATATGATGAAAAACAAAGAAAAGCTCAAGTGCAAATAACAATAATAATAGCACAGGCCCTGATGGGATGTAACCACAACTGCTAAGGAAGCTGGCCGACCTCATTGCAAGGCCATTCTCAGTAATCCTTGATCGACCACAGTGATCGGGAGAAGTGCTTGAGGACTGAAGGAAAGAAAATATCACTCGTGTCTTCAGGAAGGGCAAGAAGGAGGAACCAGGGAACTAAAGGCTGATCCTTCAGAAGGTGATGCAGCAGCTAATTTTGGAGACCATTTATTTCCAGCACGTGAAGCACAATAAGGTGATCATGAGTAATCAGCGTGGATTCATTGAGGGGAAGTCATGCTACGCCAACCTGATAAGAATTTATGATGAAATGACTGGTTTGGTAGATGAGGGGAGTACAGTGGATATTGAATCCTTGGACCTCACTAAGGCTTTTTCAACTGTCTTCTATAGGAGCCCCATCTGAAGAAGTGTTGCCCATATGAGCAGACAGTGAGGGATGCTGAAAACTGGTGGAAAAGCTGGGCACAGCGGGTGGTGATCAGTGGTACAAAATCTATCTGCAAGCAAGTAAGAGGTGGTGTACCCCAGGGATGAATGCTGGGTCTGTTTCTGTTCAACATTTCATTAATGATCTGAATGGTGGGGCAGAGTGTGCCCTCAGCAAGTCTGCTGATGGTTTCAAATCTTGAGGAGTTGCCCATACACCAGAAGGTTGTGCTGACACCCAAAGGGACCTGGACAGGCTGAAGAAATGGGTTGACAGGAACCTGATGAAGTTCAGTAAGAGGAAGGGCAATGTCCTGCCCCTGAGGTGCAACAACCCCAGGCACCAGTACATGCTGTTTGCCAACTGAACGGACAGCAGCCTGGCAGAAAAGGCCCTGGGGCTCCTTGGGACACCAAGCCGAACATGACCCAGCAATGAGCCCTTGCCACAAACTATGCTAACAGTATCCTTGGTTGCAGTAAGCATAATATTGCCAGCAGACAGAGAGAGAGAGGTGAGGTAATTCTTCTCTGCTCAGCTCTGCTGAGGCCATACTTGGAGTACTGTGTCCAGCTGTGGGTTCCCCAGTACGAGAGAGATACAGACATAGAACAGAGACTCCAGCAAAGGAAAGCGAAGATGATAAAGGGTCTGGATCGTATGTCATATGAAAGGAAACCCTGAAAGATCTGGGACTATTCAGCCTGGAGGAGAGAAGGCGTTGGGGGGAGGGGAGTGGGTCTCTTCAACATATAGAAATATTTGAAGGCAACGTGCTAAGATGATGTAGCCAGGCTCTTTTCAGTGGTGCCCAGTGACAAGATGAGGCAGTGGGCAAAAAACAGAAACACAGGAGTTTCCTCCTGAACATCAGAAAACAGTTTTCTGGAGAGTCTGTGATCTTCTAGGAAGAGACTTCCAAAACAAATCTTGTGTGAAAATGGCCACATCCCACCCCTACCAGGTGATGTATTTGAAAGGAATTCTGTTTATCAGTGGAGATAAAAATTCTGAGAGATAATAAATAAATTAAGGAGACAAAGGAGACAAGCAGAAAAATGAGGAGGTTAAAAAAAATGCTTTTAAAGATTTAGATGATTAGAAATACACCCAAAATCTTTCAGCTGAGTGCTGATGTTTGAAATGGGATAAAAACAAGCCCATTCTGTCTTTACCACCATATTTATTTACAAGGAAAGGAACATGAGCCTTCCATAGACTATCTCCAATAATACAGGAGATTGCTTATGATGAAGACAAGGCAGTCTTTGGGTGAATTTTACCCATGGTACTGAAAAAGTAACTTTAAATTTAGTTTACCTAAGGCTGGAAACAAAGCCACTCTGACACAGAAAAAGAAGAGAAAAGGAAAAAGGGATCCTCTCTCATAAAGCTAAAACAGATTCATATGACTTCACTTAAAAATATTGCCAGCACTCTGGCAGGAATGACACTGAGTTCTCCTAAAGGCTCCTAGTAACATTAACTAACTGTAGTAGGTGGATAGGTTTAAACCATTTCAGCTTTGCTTCAATACTGTTTGCATAAATTAGACACCATAATGTGTTGTGCTACCTGTTGTTTTTTTCTGAGGATCTGTTATAGATGTAGAAACCTGCTCTGCCACTGTCTATAAGTGTGTTTAAAACAACTACAGGATTTTACCTTTTGTACTATCAAACTGACACATGGGAACTGTAAATTCACCTAGAATAAGCAGAGTACAAAGTAGGAAAGTTTAGGAAAGTTTTACTTTTAGTAATAATGGCATTAACTTGATGAGATATGTCAAACTGCAATATCATTTTCAAAACTTTAACAAAGGGAAAAACACAATAGTGATTACTATTATTCCAATTCATAAAATCAGCTTACAACTGACCAAATTACTACAATAGGGTAACCGTCTAAATGCTGTCATCTTCTCCCTTAGCCTGTTTTAATTTTTTTGCTTAAATTTAAATCTGCTTTTGCTTAAATTCAGGAACATCTGAACAGGAAGAGAACTCAAAGTTTCCTACAAGGAGAGCAAATTCAGTGTATTAAACAAAGAATGTACAGCCCAAGTAATAGTACTGAAAATGGAAGGATTAAAATTGGACATGAGAGTACCAATGTATTTGGGATTATGAATAGAATTGATGTAGTTTCCATTATGAAGATTAAGATTCTTAACATCACACGAATACCTAGTATCAGGAAAAAAACCTACATCTGCTAGGAAATGGACTGTGCTTAGTGTTCTCAGCCCATTCTACTATTACTGTAATTTTCCAATGTATACACAAAATCTTCATGTGTCTTATTATTACTTCTGCCTCTGACCTGTACATTCAGTGACAAGAATACGTTAATGCAGGAAAAGAACTGTTCTTGAAGCTATCCCTCTGCTGTTACTTAAACAGAGGCTTTGTTTTGCTTTTAAAGTTTTTGAAAGAAAGTTTGTTTTTTCCCCATTCTCTCCTTGGATTAGCTTGCAAAACACAGGAATGGATTCCTCTTTTAAAAGTACCATACACAGTTTTCGAGCATTGTCAGTTCTGCACCTGTGCAGAAATGGCCAGGAACACTTGAAAGAGCGGATGCTATTATTATAGATACTGCTGAGCAGAAACAGGAGTATAAATGGAGACACAAAGAGGGAACGGAGGTCCTTTTGGCTAGGTTAAAAATTGCTTTGCCATCCTAGTGTTCTATTGAACAAGGAATGTTTAAATTGGCCTCTGTTTAGGGGAAGGTTAAGGAGAGAGAAGGCAAACCCTAGGAACAAGCTTTTGAACTTCAGTTCTGAAGTTTCTCAAACTTTAAATTCAAATCCAGTGTTTGGAATAAGCCCACTACGGAGTTTGTTAGAAAGTACTGAAGAATAGATGGAAGCTGAGATCCTGACCTAGAGTTTGAGTACTGGTTTTTTTTTTTTTTTTTTGGACTTGTTGAATTGAATGTCATATCTGTTCTTTACATTTGCAAAGGAACATTTGGTGTCAGATAAGTTGGCTTTCATTCTTAATCATGAATTATTTCAATGCCTTGAAAGTGTTTGATATGCAATTATTCATACTCTTCAGTATATTGATAATTTGCACAGTTCAGCTATTAGAATCTAAGCTTATATCTTTTCTTTTTTTTTTTTTTTTTTATTTGTACAAAACCACTATCATGTCTAGTAACACCTAACACAATTAAATACATCTTATGGTTTGTAGCTTGGGTGCTTTATAAGGATACTGCAGGATGTGAATATTCCTGTTGTAAACTATTTCAAACCTTCTCTTTTCATAGTTTCTTTTTATTACTTTAGGCAGGAATAAGAGCATCCTACAGACAGCTGGACAAGCTGTAGCTGAAAGCACTTTCACCCATTCAGATGTTGCCAAACTATATGCATTCTGGCTGATGTTTTCCATCAGACTAATCATATGAACATTATTTTATTGGTTGACTATATAAAGAGGAAATGCCACATTTCTAGGGGTTGCAAGAGATATATTTTTTAAGTTTGAGAGTAGCGGCATTATACTTCACAAGAATGTTTTCCATTTATTAGTTGTGTGCATTTTGCTAGAAGTCTTGCCCAAATATAACTAAATTAAGAACTTTGATTCAAAAAATAAATAATTCAGGAGAAACTTCATAAAAATGGAATGTCACATTAGAGAAGATCTAGACTTTGAAGGCAGCAGAGATAGCAGAACTGTATAAGCCAGTCTATCCATGGTTCTGGAATGGGTCTCACCACTTCCATTTATTTTTCTCTTACTTATATGTAGATTTTTAAGGCCTTTTACTAGAACTTTCAAAATTGGCTTATAGTACAAGCTGTTAAATCAAATATCCTTTCCTAAAGAAGTTTGGAAAACTACCCTCCATTTCTGGTTTCTACATGTATAGCTTCAGTTATGATATACAACATATTTTTCAAATGAGTCTGGGCTACTCAAGAAATCTAGATCCTCCTTTAAAACAACCTGTTCTTAAGCATAACTTTACATTTTCTTAGTAAGCTAAACATCTGATCAAGTTGAACCAACAAGCCTGGGATGACAAATACCTGAAATAATCTTCTAATGATTGGTTTGCAGAACAAGATCATTTAGTGTTTTTTTCAGCATGGAATTATAAATAACAATAGACAACTACACTATAAACTCCTCCTGAGCACTTTGCAAACGGAAAGAGATGCTGAACCTCACAGCATAAATTACTTACTTAAAGTACATGACAGTCAGTAAGCACAATGTAACTGCAAGACTAATATTAAAGTCAACTACCTGCTCACCAGCTGTCACCAACACTGCATTTGGAGGCAAGTGCTCCTTCCCAAGAGCTGCACAGTGCCAGTTTGAAACAGCTGGCATAATGTCTTTTCTCACATTCCTTTTGAACTACAGTACTTCACTGGTAAATGTTTTCCTGAACAACTTGCAGAGCTCACAGTGTAGGTCGTTATAATTAGGATGATTTTGCAACACTGCTGACAGCACTGTACCTGCATTTTACCAAAATGATCCCACTCATCTCTGAAATAAATAGATTAAATGAAGTTGTTAAATTCAAGTGCATGTCAGAAAAGTTATTCACCTATCCTGAAATACATGACTACTTGTTCCAGTAAAAAGGCTGAAAAAATTATTTCCATTGCCCCATTACATTTATTGCAGCTAAATATATATTTTACCTAATGGAGGTGGTTCCTTCAGATGTCACTTTTTACCCACAGTGGAGTAACTCTTCACCAAGGGTTAATTTCCAGAAGTACACTGATTCAGAAAAACAGTTTAACTTATGGTTCTTTCTGGCCATCACGCAGTATAGGTTGCCACCTAAATTATTTAGAAATTGCAGAGAATCAAAGTTGTTATGCTTGGTATTTCTGAGCAATTATTTCACAGAATCACAGGATCATCTAGGTTGGAAGAGACCTCCAAGATCACCCAGTCTAGACCCAACACTAACAAGTCCTCCAATAAACCATATCACTAAGCTCTACATCTAAATAACTCTTAAAGACCTCCAGGGATGGTGACTCAACCACTTCCCTGGGCAGCCCATCCCAATGCCTAACAACCCTTTCAGTAAAGAAGTTCTTCCTAATATCCAACCTAAACCTCCCCTGGCACAACTTTAGCCCATTCCCCCTCGTCCTGTCACCAGGCACGTGGGAGAATAGACCAACCCCTATCTTGGTACAGCCTCCTTTAAGATACCTATAGAGAGCAATAAGGTCATTCCTGGGCCTCCTCTTCTCCAGGCTGAACAATTCCAGCTCCCTCAGCCGCTCCTCGTAAGACTTGTTCTCCAGACCCCTCACCAGCTTCGGTGCCCTTCTCTGGACTCTCTCGAGCACCTCGATGTCCTTCTTGTAGTGAGGGGCCCAAAGCTGAACACAGTACTCGAGGTGCGGCCTCACCAGAGCCAAGTAAAGCCTAGCCCTACTGGCCACACTGTTTCTTATACAAGCCAGGATGCTGTTGGCCTTCTTGGCCACCTGAGCACACTGCTGGCTCATATTCAGCCGACTATCAACCAGTATTCCCAGGTCCTTCTCTGCCAGGCAGCTTTCCAACCACTCATCTCCCAGCCTGTAGCTCTGCTTGGGGTTGTTATGCCCCAGGTGCAGGACCCGGCACTTGGCCTTGCTGAACCTCATACAGTTGGCCTCAGCCCATCGGTCCAGCCTATCCAGGTCCTCCTGCAGAGCCTTCCTACCCTCGAGCAGATCGACACACACACCTAACTTGGTGTCATCTGCAAACTTACTGAGGGTGCACTCAATCCCCTCATCCAAATCACCGATAACGATATTAAAGAGGACTGGCCCCAGTACTGAGCCCTGGGGGACTCCACTAGTGACCGGCCTCCAACTGGATTTGACTCCATTCACCACGACTCTTTGGGCCCAGCTATCCAGCCAGTTTCTAACCCAACAAAGCGTATGCCAGTCCAAGCCAAGAGCAGCCAGTTTTTTGAGGAGAATGCTGTGGGAAATGGTGTCAAAAGCCTTACTGAAGTCAAGGTAGACCACATCCACAGCCTTTCCCTCATCCACTAAGCGCGTCACTTTGTCATAGAAGGAGATCAGGTTCGTCAAGCAGGACCTGCCTTTCATAAACCCATGCTGACTGGGCCTGATCGCCTGGTTGCTCTGCAAGTGCCGCGTGATGACACTCAGGATAATCTGCTCCATGAGCTTCCCTGGCACTGAAGTGAAACTAACAGGCCTATAGTTTCCCGGGTCTACCCTCCAGCCCTTCTTGTAGATGGGTGTCATGTTTGCTAGCCGCCAGTTGACTGGGACCTCCCCTGATAGCCATGGTCAATTTCAAAGAATTGACTCTTGTTGTTGTATTTTTTTTGTTTGTTTGTTTGTTGGTAAGAGGTGATAAAATAGCAAGCAAGTGGTCTAAAAATCTGCAATGGCCAATTAATTTTTTTTTTAATGCATCTTTTCAATAACATATAGAGATCTCATTTAGCAGATTATGGATTACTAAGAATGAACCTTAAAGATGTTCCTATTGTTCTTGATCTTACTGTGAAAGCTTCAAAGAACTGTGCACCTACATAGAAGTAGTATTGCATCAACACTCCTTTTCCATTCACCCATGATGCAGCATTTTAAAAATCCTCAGGAAACAATATAATGAAACTATTTTCTAGACATGTACAGCAACCCTAATTTAGGAATTTAGGAGTAACTCAATTCAGGTCATATCTATTATGCCGAATACAGAACTGCAAAAGTTCTTTTAATGAAAGTTCATTCTTATGATCAGTTCAGGTGAATCCACTCGAAACTTTTACGATAGAAAATCTACATTACAGTCTATATGCAAATAGAATGCTCATGAACCAAAATGGCAAACAAGTAAGGTTGGAGTAACAGCAATTCTGATAACCTTCAGTCAGTTCTTAACCTATCTGCTTTCCCCTATTAGGTTTGCAATAGCATTTTTTTCTTTTTTTTTTTTTTTTAATTAGATCTTATAACATAGCATTTTATAACATAGCATTCAAAAATTTTCTAAGGTACAGAGTGACATCACATCTTCTTACTCCTGTATGAAGAAACATTTTAATGTCTTGTAAAACATTGGAAGATTTTATTCTATTCTTAATTGAATTTAAGTAGGTGTATTTGATATAACTGATGGTACTTTTGGAAAGCTGCAAACATAATGGCTTGGATCCAACTTCCACTGAAGTCAGTGGAAGCACTTCAATTGATTTAATGGTTCTTGGATTTGATCCAACATGCACTTTGATTTAATTGGACAATTCCTTGGTGTAAATGCAATACTTACTTGAGTACTCACATGCAATAAGCTTTTGTAAGATCTGGCCGACAGAAGTGAACAACTGAGAGACAAGAAGAGACACTTGCATGGCACAACTAGTTGAAAATCACAAGAAACTGAACATTTTGTGAATGTGAGAGTAGTTTTATACTTGTATGGCAGAACAACAGATCAGAAATTTACTCCACCTTACATATTCCTGTGAAACATCAATACAAATCTATAGTTTTCAGAGGTCATTACAAACCAAACTCCCAAGGGGTTAAAGAAATGGATGAAGAACTTGTTCTTATAAACCTGGCCTTATAGCTAACTATAGCAATTTCTTGGCATAGTTATTTGATATGGGGGAAAAAAAATCATTAAACACACTTTCTCACCTGTGATAATAACTATAGATAAAATACAGAAAATATGTCTGACTATAATTGTAATCATAATGTATTAGACTATATTCATCTGAAGCTGTTTCTACAAAACAATGACTATCTCAATTCCCTGCCCACTGCAGATTTGATACGGCATCAAAATGATTCATTTTAAGCCATCTCCATTTGGTCTTAAAAAAAAAATAATTAAAGAGCTTAAAAATTCCAATATATATCCAGTTCTTACTTTTGAAATGATGCAGTTCCACCATCAAAGCTTAAGTTTGTTTCACAAAAGTATTAAACAAGATTGAAAACTGTTTCACAGTTTCTAAGATAATCAGAGATTTCTGATCTTCTCTTCTATGATTTCACAGGTCTTAACTAGTGTTCCAAAAAGCTGTTAAAAGTGCTACATTTTCTGCCATGACATGACAAAATAAACAAACAAAAAACAAACAAAACCTCAGTCACCAGCTACAGTTAAGAAGAACTCATACTGAACATTGAATCAACTGCATTTCCAAATCAGTCTGCCTAGGCCACAATGGGCTACATGCTTCATTAGAATGAAAACATCAGCTTGCTGAAAGTACAACAGGCTGTCAGCCTGGGGCTGAAACCTGCCTGCTTCTAGGTGGCACAGTGTCCTGTCCATCCCTTTGTCATACCCTCTGCCCAAGTACCTTGTTCACCTCTGCTCAGGAAGCTCCATAACACTGCTAGTCCATTGGATTGCTGTCACAGCAGCCATACAGGTGCACATTTCTTCTGATCATGACCTCTCCCTGACCTGCATCAGCCTCTAAATGCCATTGCATGAGAAGCCCAGCACAACTTCTCTAGAAAGCCATTGTTAAAGCCTCTCTTCTCTGAGGCACTTTGGCAACCTTTCAGCACTAGGCAGGTACATGAAAATCCACAGCATGGGACACAGGGTGACCTGTTGTCTCCAGATATATCCAAATAACTGTCCATGGAAGCTAAACATGAATAGAACTGCAAACAGTGGCAACAAAGCAACTGAACTCAGCAGTATAAAGGTGGAAAAATGTACAAGGAGAAATTATATCTGTTTGAGATGTAAAGAGAAGAACTACAGTTCAGTCCAAAGTGTGTCCTAGTCCTGGGATTACAGTTTGCTTATTTTTGTGATCTTCTTCTACCCAGTTCTTTCTTCCATACAGTCTAGCCTTCAATCCTTTAATTCTTTTCATTCCTTTTCAATTTAAAAGGATCTCCTGGTTCCATCTCACTAATGCTTCTTCATACGCCAAGATATTTTCTACACACTTCTGGTGGCTCTCCACTTATTTCTCCTTGTATATTTTGTCTCTTAGGATTTTGGAAGAGCTATGATAAAAGAAAGCACTGAAGAGGAGGGAGGATCTCCTCCCCCCTCTAGAAGCATCATGTGGAAACTGAATACTGTAGCTATGGCCATAGAATATACAGACAAAAAGTCTGTTATTACTGAGTTAACTTAGCTCTGCACAGCACTGAACCGAAGTACCTAGGTGCAGAAGAAATCTATATACTTTCCCTACACAGCCAGTGATCTCTGCAGCCCCCCCATAACCAGCTATCCAAACTAACCAAATAACAGTATTTGGCATGCTATGGATACATTGCCTCCCATACACACAAATTCAGTTGGAAAACTCTCCTGAGAAAATGCAAAGCTACAATGCACTGTTGTAATAGTTTTACATCCCTTTTCAATAAGTTCAGTGTTTCTTACAAATCATACAGTATAGGTCTAACGGCTGTCCAGCTCTCCTCTGCCAAATATATCAGTGTAGTGTGCATTTCAAAGCATTTACATTTATTATTTTTCCAAATTTTATGCATTGGATTGAGTTCTCTAGAAAAGCCTCTAATTTAACAGTATTAACAATGTAGTAAATGGACCACTTTGTTTTTCTTTAAGATTTTTTTCCAGCTGTACTCTAAGGTCTAGTAATTAACAGATTGTAAGGATAATTGCAATAGTCTGGTAAAATCAGAATTAGCTGCCAAAGATTACATCAGTAAGAGAGAGCACAGATGCAAATTAGAAACTGCAAATTGCAGTGACCTGTGATTACAACTGGCTTAAATATACATTGAGCAAAACTAACCTTAGTTGTATTATAGCTGAACTGTACTTTGTTAATGTCATACAGGCATTGACACATGAACAAGCAGGTAAACCAACACGACAAGAATTAAATAAAAGACAAAATCACTGGGCTGCTAAACATGTGTCTTTTAGTGCTGTACTGTTATACACATAACAAGCTTACAGTAATGCTGTTCTTTTTATACTTCTTTCTGTCTAGAGAATACAATCTTCCATTATTCAGCTGTATAACAACTACCAGCCATTTAAGCTTTCTGCTCATAATTTTCATGTTGACCTTGCACATATTAACAAGCTTGGTATTCAAAAGCCCTTGAACAAGGTCACTGTATGCCTTCTGAAACCTTGCTTCTGTTGCTATGTTTCTCACTACAGAAATAAATATGTAACATAGTCAGAATTTTAATACTAGGAACTTACGAAAACTGAGAATCTCCTACCCCCTCTAGAAACATCATGTAGAAGTTGAATACTATAGCTATGGCCATACAGTATACAGACAAAAAGTCTGTTAAAATCATCAGACTTAGGCTCCTGGATATGTCGGGCTAATAAATTTACTGAGACAGAGTATTTCAGTTATGCTATATCACTACAATAGTTTAGAGACTTAAAAATGCAATCTGAAGGGAAATAAAAAAATGCAATCTGAAGGGAAATAACAGGACCTACCAAGTGTCACCAATGTACTGCCTTCAGGAAACAAACCTAAACTGTCTGTCACCACAAGTCCAGCTACTGATCCTCAGCACTGCAAAAGGAATTAAACTTGTTAGATAACTGTCTCTCTACATAGGGAGAAAGCCTTTCCAGAATTCAGTGCATCTACCAGATTTACCTGGACAAGACAAAACACCCAAGCAGTTAAGAAAGTAAAATGGCTGCACTGTCACTAGCTTTGCACTTGAGTTAAGAACACTTAAACCACAGAAACTCAAGAAAGGCAACCATCCCAAAATTTAGGCCATATTGTCTTAAGTGGAGTTCTGACCTCAACAACATAGTTTATCCCTTGGAAACCCATCCACAGCTCTGCCTAAAGTGCTCTAAATACTTGTAGGTGGATTATGCCAAGCTTTCTGGACTTGCTTATATTATCCTGATATTCAGATGCCATAGTTTTCAAAACTGAACAGATCTTCTAAAGGTTACAGAGATTCAACATTCATTCAAGGAGGAGAAAAAAAAAAAGCCACAACACAGCATAACATTCTCTACAATAGACAGTAGTTGAATTTATTGCAGCAGCCCTTTTACATTTACTTCATACCAACATTTACTTTTACTAATATCTTTTTTTTTTTTTTTCTGGCAGCAAGTCATGATGTTACTGCTTTATATTCCTAGTCAATGTTAACCCAGCTGTAAAATAAATGATATGAGCTATTTTAGAAACACTGAAGTGGCAAAATGCTACAGTAGAAAATATAGTAAAATCTCCCCTTTTTAATCATGCAAATCAGACTTGCCAGAAGGTATAGCTAGAGCACAATTACTGTTGCATACAGGAGTCACTCTCAGAAAAAGAAAAGGCAATGTTTGTATTCTGAAGTACTAAATAAGCTATAAAACTTTATCATTCTGTATTTAAACTTATTCTCTGACAAGCAAACTACCTTTCTCTCTGGGGGAAAAAAAAAAAAAGCCCCAAAGAGCCACAAGTTTCTGTAAGAAAAACTCAATTATACTTCACCAGATTTTTTCAGAAAGTAAAATGGTGATTTCCTGTTTTCTGCTCTGCGCTCCCCTTCTTTGTTTCGAAGAGAAAGATTACTTTATCTTAAACAGACCATGGTAATCTGTAACAGATTTCAGCTCTCAAGCCACCATCTTGCAGTAAGACATCATTAAGGAGCACGGAGCTTCACAAACTGGAAAAAATTTGCTTTCTTTCTGGAATCCAATCCACCTTCACCATGCAGCAAGGTCTGTGAAAAGGCAGTAAGATAGACAAGGGCTTTATTTGTACAACTGTAGTGAATCCAAAGATATTATTTTACAGCTGTCTGAACCATGTACTTAAGTAAGCCGGAACTGAGAACAAGAAACCAAAGGAAACACTAATTACAGCCCTCTTAGCATAGCACATGTATTTATTTTAAAGTCATATGTGATCAGTTAATTTACTCTGTACACATAAAGCTCAGTAAAGCTAGTGACAATTTCAAGAGTAATCCTAAACCACTGAATTCATGATAACCATATATATATATATCATTTATGTTTTGTGAACCACAAACATAGAAAAAGAAAGCCTATCTCTTCGACTGATGGAAACTTTTTCTAACCGCAAAGAAGAAAGTTTAGATAGTCCATCCTATTTAAAATAATAACTGAGAATTTCACAGTTTAAAAATTATCTAGTTGAGCATCCTTAGCTTTCCTATCTGTTTAAGTATTTCTTTTGTCTCAAGAAGAGCCTGAATAAACGTTTACCCTAGCAGGGATTTTGGCAGCTCCCTTTAGGTTTTGCTATTGCATTTCATAAACCAGTGGTTTTCTTCTTGTTGATAAGATAGCAACAGAGTCAGATGTGAACAGTGGAAACCAAAAGACCAGATTGCTCATTTAACACAAATGAGTGCTTTGATCACTGAATAATCATTTAGCATTGTGTATTAAGTATCTTACCCCACTGTTATTTACAAGATGTGTTTCCTCATGGCTATTGAGGGAAGAAGACATCTTTTCCCCCTTTCTAACTGTTAAAGAAAAGAGAAAGCCAAGCAGACTCTCATTTTGTGGTTGGCAATATGTTTCTAACACTCCTTTCCCCAAGGAGACTAGGGACAGCAAGTTCTTTCATTTTTACCAGTTGCAAGAGAGAAACATATCACAGGTGGCCACTCTCTTGAACATATGCCATTAGCTCTGCTCATTTGTATATTCACTAGAACAAATGACACACACAAGTATCCTCATGTACATACCCAGGGAGTTAGTGCCACCAGCCTGAGAAAATCATACACATGGCTAGAAAAGAAACATAAAAATATCTATTGCATTGAGATAAGACCTTGTGGGGCTCTGCCTCAGTTCATGGTACACTCAGCTGTGTGCTGAGCAGTTTATATTTCTGTAACTGATGTGATGTTCCAACTGACTTAAAAATCTAAATTTATTTTACTAGGCTACCAAACTACCAGAACTGATGAATTGGAAACAATTTTCACTTGTTTAGCTATTTTAGAAAGCACCATAAAGAACAGCACTGCGGGATGAAAATTTATGCACTCAGGAAAGCAGAGAATGACATACCACTATTTTGATTCCAAGTGTCTCAAGGTAATTTAGAAAACATATTGCACTGTTTTTTTGGAAGAAGCATAAAGATTACACTGTGTGTGTGTGTGTATGTGTGTGCATGTTATAGTCTAACAGACTTTCCACCTTACCATAGGGCACTATACAGAAAGAGCAGACTGGTATGCTCAAGCAACAAGAAATATAACTAAAACAGGAATTCAAACCACCTTTATGTTTTTTTTTGTTTTGTTTTTTGTTTGTTTGTTTAAGTCTTGGAAAAGAAGGAACCAAAGCTACCAAAGCTGGTGTTCTCCATACAGGCTCTGTAGCTTTGAACAAAGGGTAAGGCACAGTTTTGCCTTTGTTTTACTTGATCTTTGCTTTGCAGTAAAAATTAGTATTTTTATGTTGTGGTAGTCACTTACTGGAGTGGAGGAGAAGAAATTTTCTTTAACATAGAGTGACCTAATTCCTAGGGTGTGCTTGGTAATACATACTGAAAGGACCACCTACCTTCCTTGGAAAGAAAAGCACCAAGACAAGAAAACAAAAGGGCTCACAAGGAAAAGTCTGAGGTGAAAATGCAGTTACAGCACTTCTGGTCTTCCAAAGGCAAGATGAAATCCCAAGCCTGACTGAAGACCTTGCTTGACCTGGAATACTACAGACCTACTTGTAGGTTTCCAATTCTGCCAGAGCACTTGGCTGAGCCATGCAAACCATTCAGGCATAAACAGTACAGACCGCCTCATAATACTTTTATCCCACATCAGGAAACTTTTGAGGACCAAGCCTGCAATATAGGTTATTAACAGTCTAAGTCTGTTCAAAATGAGCAGTGTCTGCCTGCCAGCCTAGCTTCAGGTGCAACTAAATAGCCAGTATTATCCCAAAAGTCATCTCAGCAGTACCAAAACCCATTTTAAATGTTAGATTATTTGTCCCTACCAAGCAGTACATAAATCTGATGCCTGTCCTTACCAGCAGCCCCTAATAGGTGAGAGTTACAGGTAGCAATATTGCCACATTTCAAACTTTGCTTTGTTGTCCTTTCCAAACCACAGCTTAGTTTACCTGAATTTATTGACTTACTACCCTATCACAGGACCCTTTAATCATTAGCTCTGCCCTTATAAAGGTTAGACCTTAACCTGTCTGGTGTTCCTTCTACATCTCATTTAATCTAAAGCCGATAGCCTCTGTTCTGAACCCTAACTCCATTTTAAGTTTGTCATTTATTACAAACATGTCTTAGATACAGCTACAAAGCCTGTGTTGATGCTAAGCTGTCTTCTTACTGGAGTGTAGATAAATGATTTGCATCTGTGCCTCCTTTTCTAAATTTGGTCAGTGGGGCTTTGCTGATGTAGATGAGCTGAGATTCATCTCGTTAATGATGCAACTCATTTGTTGTGAGCAATATGGAATAAGAGAAAGCTTTAAAGAAAACGCTTAAAAATAATTGCTCTTATTACAAGGTGCCTGGGTCCTTTCTGTAAAACAGATAAAGAATAAAGCAATGTCATCTCTGAGTTAAACTAATTGATGCAGCACCTGGAAGAAAGGAACACAAAGGCAGTTTGAGAAATGTTGTTAGGCAAAGGTGGGACAGTATGCTGGAGGAGCTCCATATACAGCTCTCTGTTTTGATTACTTCTGTGTTGTCCCCTCCTTGAGTTGTGAGCTACCCTCCTGAGGATTCAAACTCTTCATGTGTACAGTACAAGAAGCCAACCTATTATGCAAAATGATTTAGAGTGATGATTTAGACCTGGTTAAATATCATGCCTGTTTGCTCTTTGGCTGTGTAATGGCTTAATTCTTTAATGTATAAAAACAAAAGGATTTAGTGTGTTATGTGTAATGATAAACTGTTACCAGGTTACAGCTGATAGGACCCTTAAAAATCTCTGATCAAATATTCAAAAACTTGTGGAGGGTTACAGAAATATGTCCCTGGATCACACTTGTGCATGGGTATTTGTGCAACTAAATGGATTTGTTAAATTTCCTAGATTTCTGTGGTACTTCACATGGTAAAAAAATCAGACAGCATTATCTTTACAGGTCTAGATATTGCAAGCCTTCTATAAGAGTTCTTCACCACACTGAAGAACATCAGTTGCAGCCATGTTATTACTGGCATAGCTATAGGGAGACTCCTTTGGCTCATGGACTATACGCAGGAATTATTCCCTACAACAGATCAAATCTGGAAAAATTCTGTCCAAGTTACACCTAGGCTACTCTTCTGACCTACTTATTCCAGACACTGGTTATCCCATGAGTCTGCTCAAGTGTCTGGCCAGCAGCTGGCAAACACAATAGCACTGCTATACTTCACTGAGGTACAGCCAGAGAGTACTGGAAGGATGTTCTTACACACTGACAGACATCAGCTTTTCTGCACCTTATCCTCACTCTACTCTCAATGCATTAGTTTGCATGTCCCTATGTCATGGGGAACACAAGTTAAGGAGAAACATTGTTCATGGTCTAGTAAATAACATTAAGAAAATGTCTCAGGACATAGTGGTCTTTCTTACATATCTGAATATCTTAAGATTTTTTTTCAAATGTCACCTGAATAGACCATATATGTATGCACCTTACTGTACCTCCAGGGAATCCTGTAAACTTCATTAGCAGTTACAAGATGCAAGGAGAAAAAAAAAAAAAAAGCACAATTTTTCACAATTTTATTTGAATGTTAAGTGATTTCGAAACCCCAAATTTCAAAATGGTATGTTTTGAGTGATTACAGAGATAGAGCAACAAAACTGTGTAGACATATTTCTAAGCCATGAAAAAGACAATTATGTAGGATGTTTGGAGTAAAACTATGAACTCTGTAGCTATTTTTCTTCAACATATGAGTATATGGATAATCCTGAGCCATGACAAAATAATTTAATATTTTTAGCTTTCATATTAGCTATTATATTCATATTTATTATTAGCTTTCACATATTGTCACTCTGTAGCTGTCTGTTGAATTTGTTCTGAGCTGATCCTGTGTGAACAATGAGTACAGTATTTTTCATATCCAGACAAAAGGCAGCATACCAGATTTTCTGAGTTTGGAAAACACAGCTAAAAGGTCTTTGCTATGTAATTTGCCCACCCTCATGGAACGACCTCCCATCCCACTCCCCGAAATCATCTGACTTCAGAGCAGTTCAGTTCCTGGCAGCCATGGATACTTCTATGGTACCTGCTGTGTCTGAAGGTTTATTCCTGACTTCTTCAATCAATCAATGTCAAGACTGAAAGCACAATGACATGCAGCTCTCTTTGGGCATCCAATCACTCTGAAATGGTGTGTTTGTGAAACAAGCAAAGCTCTTCAATGTGAGGACTAGAAAGACAGGAACACATACAGAGTGTCATCAATCAATGAATTTTCCTGCAGGTGCAACATTATCTGTCAGAGAGCCTGTTTTCCTGAAAGCCAGGGTTTAAAAATGAAACTAAACTATTTTTGAAAACAAAATTACTTATGCCAATTTGTCTCTCTTTTCAAAACAAGATATTCATATTTCAGATCTGTATCACTATTCTAATATCATAAACTGGTTTAATTCTTCCTAGACAGTGGGGGAAGAGATACGCATCTGAGTTATCCAAACCAGGCTAAGGTCTCTTCCTGCATTCAGGGTTTCACAACACATATCAGTAAGGATGAAAGCTTTTATCATTGGCACTTTTAAGAAGTCTTTTATGTTGTACAGATAGTTAGTTTGCAATGACCTCCTTCTTCTAGATTCTCATTTATGAACAAAATCCTGAGCATTTAACGAGCCATTGAAGAGAGCCTTACCAGGCTAGCTCTTGCTATTATTCACGTCTGCTTTCACCCACCTTAGGAGAAAACACATGTGAATTAAAGCAGATGCATTAGGCTGTGGTTTGCATTGTCTGCCAACAGCTGCCTCAGACTCATTCCTGTGAGTACATGTATAGAAAGATTGCATGGAGTCCTTTACAGGCACCCGACTTCCATGTAAAGTGCAGCTGAGATCTGTGCAGCTAAAATGGAAATGAGGATCTGCTACCTCTTTACACAAAGGACTAGTGTTTTTCTATAAGAGACTTTCCTTTCTCCTTTTTTCCATCCTCTGGCTGAGAAGAGAAGAGCAGCTTTTCTTTCCCGGCTGCCTGCAATGTTACTTTGAGGTACCAGAAAATAGCAATTAGATCTTGTCTACATGGAAACTTCTGATTGGTCTGAAAACGTGTCAAAAAATAATACTTGTACTCCGCAACAGCCCTTCTTCTTCAAAGCTGATAAGCAAATTTGGTTTTTATTTCTTTCCTGCTAAAATCAACATCTAAAATATTGAGTGTGTGGTACCATATTAAACTGTGCATTGCACAGCCACTTTATGTTCAGGACAACAGGTCAGCTGAGGAGAAAAAAAAGGCAACAAAGGCAACTTTTTTTTTTTTTTTAAATCTGCTCACATTGTTGAATTCCCAAATTCAGTGCAGCAGATTTCCAAACTCTTGGGAAAAGCAGAGCAGTACAAGTCAGCATGCTATACCGTATAAGCTTCCAGCACAAATGCCAGTAGCCTGGTTACAGCCACTTATTCCACTACACTCTCGTTCGTGTGACAGCAGAGGTCACACTAACAGAAGTCACGACAGATCACATCTGCTCTGCTCAGTGAAAAAGCAAACATGCCAGTCACCTGGTCCGAGCTGATCATGCCAGCCCATCTGGGAAGGGGCAGCCTGGGTAAGCTCTGATAATGAAAGCCTTTGGACTGGCCAAAGCAGGCAGTGAGAGAGGGATACTGCAGCCAGGTAACTTACTGAGAAGAGTAGTGATTAAAAATATATATTTGTATTTTCTCTTGAGGAACAGAAGCAGCTGGGACCTGGATATAGTGAGAATCATTTTAAGATCTTTTTGTTTTGGTTTAGACCTAAAGCAAAAGATGCATTACTGCAGAAGTGTGTTTGTCTAGCTTCATCTCCTAATGCCTCTGATCCTTAGAGATCACTTTACACAGCTTGGTGTGCGATGACAGCGCAGGACTGCCACTGCAACGTTTCACAGCTCTTTCTGAGCCACACCAGCCTTATTCATCACCACAGGTTTTCTCTGTCATGTTGGCTTTTGCTCTCAAGTTATGTTAAAATACATTAATTTTACATGCCAAAATGCGCAAATCCATCTGGACAAAGCTGTAGGAAAACAATCTTACCAAACAGCAGCGTACAGGTGTAAGCCCAACACCTTGGTCAGATTTCTCTTGGATGTAACAACAGCAGCGGGGCCCCAGCTAAAAGACGTCATTCAGAGCTGATTGGGACCAAATCATCTTGCCAGTTTAATCATTGTCCTCTTGTGCTGGTTATTTCCCACTTACCCAGCAAGTTAAGTGGGAAAATTGCTTTCAGTGGATTTTGGATTGGGTCCATAGGCTTTGGTTTTTGAGGCCTGCTGTGAGGGAGAAACTTTTTCTGTTGTTTATTCCACATAAAAGGACAACGGTCTAACAGGTTCTGCAAGTTTTAAAAATAATACCTAAGATGAAGAAATGATTGAAATGTTAATCGGATGCAAATTGTAGACATTAAGTGCTAAATTCGCCACTGCTTAGGGTGTTTTTTAATCTGCGACTTGCATGAACATGTGAGTAATTTCAGCTCTTTGTTAATGCCATGGCACCCACCTGGCCAGGCTGTTCTTCCCCTTCCATGTGAAGTCAATGCCAGAAAGGATGGTTTTTTTTCAGAGCAGTCTTATCAAATCATTACATTTAGCTTTTTCTTAACTGTCCTTGCAATACAGTTTCCTAGATAATCAGCAAGAAAATAATAGTGCTCCAGATCTGAAGGAAGGTAAGGACCATGCTCCAATTAGGTTGGATGTTTATTAATTTAACTCACTGAGGAATTACTGACTACATCTAAGTCAATGTGGCCACAACTCTACTTCAATGACTTCTGCCAGGCAAAGGATTTTTACAACTTCAAGCCTTGTCACAGCTGGCTCTGAGCAAACCCTGAGGAAACATACAGCCTTCATATACAGGGCCTGATATAGAGTGTTATTTTCCAGCAGAACCAGTTGTTAGGAGACCTAATTCTATTTCACAAACTCCTGGGGGTTGCTTCCTTTTGAATCACAATCTGTTTTTCCAAGAGACTGGATCATCATTACATATGGCAATATCACAACAACCACGTCATCCTCCTAGCTGCTGCCTGCCCGTGGAAGAGGCTGGATGGCATTGCTATGTCTAAAAGGAAACATTCCTTTCCACTCACTTCCCTTTGTGGCACATTAGGGAAGGAAGATCAAAAGCTGTCCATCTGGACATGCAAAGAAGCCCAAGCTGGAGACACGGAGCTTTCACCCTCCTCTCTACCACACTCTGTGTGCTGGGGTAATGGTCACCAGTAGAGTGATTGCCACAGGCCTGTCCATACCAATGCAATGTTTCCAACCAGCTCTTGAAGGGGACAGTCCACAAGAGAAGAAAGTAGCTCTTTTCTTGACAGTATAGAAACACCTTCTCATTGTATTACAAAGGATTCAGGGATCATACTATAACCAAAACCAAAGTGAAGTGTTTTAGTGTCTGACAAACATGCTGATTTCTGCTATATGAGGAATGGTTCAGATAAACAAGAAACCTACCTCTGTTGTTTCCATACCACTTTCAAATACTTCATGCACGTACATGAAATAAGGGAGATTTCTGATTTACCACATACCACTGTCTACTCTTGTTATGAATTCGTGGCTTCAGTTCCTGTGTGTTATCTTCTCCTGCAAAAATCCTGACTGTTGTCAGGGTAGGGTAATGACAGAAACACAAGTCCAAATCATCAGTAGCATTGCATTACTCTTTAACACAGAAAAGCAGACATTCTTCAGCTGTGCCAGTTCCTATACGGGCATGGAGATTTACTGCAGCATACTCCACCTACTGTGGTACTATCCAGTTGAAGTCTGGAATATTCTTTTTAAGAGGGGATCTTTTTAGGCACAAATGTTATTACTCTCAAGTCCATCAAATTCCAGCAGAAAATTTACAGCACACTGTAGGAGCCAGGATGACACACTGTCCTAGTTTAAGAAGAATATAAATGGGACAGCATAACAGGGAGATAGCTAGAACAATGCTCTTCCTCAAACTGCTATGGTACTAATCATTATAACAACTAGGAACTAACACTAAATTGAGAGGGAGACAAATCTCTTGTTTATCTGACATATATAATTTGTCTCTCTGATAGGACAATATGTGGCAATTTTGTAGTGGCATTTTTTTAAAATCTTAACTTCCCTGGCAATCAGAGTTTGCTGTATGACTATTGGTGGTAGTTTAAAATAAAGCTCAGTTGTCGTGATTCTGTTTTTGAAGTACTTAGAATGTCAGTTCCTAGGAAACTTAGTGAAAATAAAGAGCTGCATGTAATAGAAAGATACTGCAACATCTGAATGGCTTCTGGCTAGATGGAAAAGTAATGTAGTAAGAACAAAACTGAAGGCTTAGTTACTTATATGAGGTGTAATTATCTTGCTAAAATCTGTAAGCAATTTAAAAAACATTTTTTCAAGGTCAGAAGGAGCAGCAGAGCACGGGAAAGATGAAAATAGTGGGTAAAATGAAAAAATGTAACCTGGAAGTCGAGAAGAATATTTTTGTATGCAGAACTAGAAATTCCAGTTTATAATTATGTAGTTTTATTTCACCCATTACTGACATCTTGAAGTTCATGAATTTCAATGTAGTCTGCTTTTTTGAAGAGTATTGCAATAGAAATGGTATTTGATTTGAAATTTGTTTTTCTCTGCCAGGGCATAATCTGCAGGGGATTCGGCTGGATCTGAAAACAAAAACTGTTGCTGCATTTTATCATCATGCTGACAATGACACTGACAACATGTACAAATCAGCTAGGTAATGAAGAAATTAAGCTTATAATAATTTATAGCTTGCCTCCTAAGAAAGCATGCACAGATTCTTCAAACATTAGTTGTCCATAACTCTATACTCTATCCTCAAAAATCAGAAAAGGGCCTTTAGCACTGTGAAAAGAGTACTGGTTTACTAAAAGAATGAGAATGAGAAAAGCAAGAGGGAAGACTGTAAAATAAAAATGGAGAAAAAAAGCTTGAAAAAGTAGGTGGAAATACTGATTAAGAAATAAGGCAGGAAATAGTGGTGTGGTTTGGGGAATGAGGACAGAAACACTGAGAAGTGAGAAGATATGAAAGGGAGGATTAAAGTCAGGACTTGGAAGGAAACAAAAAGGACAGTGGAAGCAGTGAGGAAAACACACTCAATGTTTGTTCCAAAGAATCATATCCTAAAGAGGTACCATTCATCCCACAACAAGGGCTTAACCATGTTGTAGAATAATTTTACTTCCCTGCCAAAAAAGCATGAGCTATAAGTAGTCAAAGAAAAGAAAATTTGAAAGAAAAAAAGAATTAATATCAAACTAAAAATTCACTACAGACTCACATAGAATGTACCTGAAGCTCAATGCATGCACATCTCAAAGGAAACATGAATCAATAAAAACTTACTACTTGCTGTTATATTAGCAGTTTTATTACTATTTAAGAATTACATTAGATTAAAAACTAGAAACTCCATAGAGTATGTAGATTCCATAGAGTTTCTCTTTGTTCAGAGATGGTCTGTGCTCCATACACTTTGGAATTGTGGCATGCAGAGATACTTACACTTTTATTTCTTTCATTTTTTAGGGGAGAAAAGGATGAACCAATTACCTATTTCTACAGAAAGCAGGGCTAGAAACATTTATAAGCACCATCCAACACCCTAAGTTAAAAAGACCACAGTCTGCTGTCAAATACTTTTTTTTTTTTTTTTTTTCCAGAATAAAGCAAAATACAATACTCAGAGATAATCCATAGAGCCTCCCGGCAAACATGTAGAAACTGCTCCAGAAGTCAGTGAATTTCCTTCATGCCATTGGCTAAATTGCTTCAAACAGATTTATCTTCTCATTTATTCCCATTTTTGCATTTGGTGACTTGTTACAGCTCCAATTTGCTAATGATTTTCTTCAGTGACCATTTAAGGTTTCCTTATTATTCATCTGTTATGAAAAGAAGAAGCTGTCACTCCTTCCAAGTGCAATACTTTGCCATAAGAGTATAAAAAATGTATGAGAGAAGCCAAAGCATGTACAATGCTTTCATAAGTGACATGAAATTTTTTCTACTAACCTCAAAAAGGAGTAGTTGCCTAAAGAAGGTCATAAACTAATTTCTTACCTTATTGTGCATTGCAGAAATTAGAAGAGCCACAGCAGAAAGAATACTGGATGATTACTTCAATATTCAATGATAAAATCATAGCAGAGTAACAGAGGACTTTCATCTGTTTTCAGTGATTCATTAATTTTATGCATTTTTTTCAGGGAATGAATAAAAATGATGGCCTTGGTGATACATAATTCAATGACTTTAAGTAACTAAAATAGAACCACATATGAAGAAGGAGAAGAAGAGTAAAATAACTGATAAAATTAATAAATTTAAATTGTCCAAGTCAATTTTCAAATCTGAGTAGTGTTCCAGGATGCCTCAAAATTTTGGGCACTAAAAAACAGATGCTTTTAAGGTCTGCTTTAAATGTGGGTGTCAGTCAGACAAAGGATGTAAGAAATAGAGCCTTTCAAATTATTACTCATATTTAAAAATTATTCTAGTTAAAATTAAATTTGAGGCATGTCTAAAAATAGTTAAATGTTTCTCAGAAAAAAAAAGGAAGGTTATAATGGCATGTAAGGTAGGTTTCTGCACTGACAGTGTGTGAAGGAAAACATCATAGGTAAATGGTCATCCCTAAACTATTATCTATAGGTTCTAGCAATTATGAATTTAAATAATGCTTAAAAGACATTTGAATATGTTGGTTTACAAACTTACAGTGAAATAAAGGCTGTTATGTTCTACAGTAGTGCTGTAGCATTTGTGATCTCCAAGATTTAGTTCACAATCATTATAAGTGGGATCAAATTATCAAAATTTGATTGATTAACCACTGAATGACTTCTTTAGAATCAACAACATAATAATTTGTTATCAATGAAACATGCCTGTATCCATATTGAGAACAGCAGGAATCTGAATAACCAGTCAAACTTAACCAGAACTTGATGCACTAAGTGGGTATTCTGCAGTAGCTGGAGCTCCAGTTGCTCACCAGAATTGCAAACTCTTGTTTGCAGAAACAGAAAGCCAAGACAAACCTTTGCTCCTGAAGACAACTATAACATTCATTGGCTGGTAGGTATTTCAGATAAAAATTTTGAAGCATATGTCTATGTGAACATGTTAATGAATAACTATTATTAGAACAGTGTTTTATAAAGCAGAAATAGCAAAGGCTGTTCATTTTCAAGATAGCAAGGTGAGAGTTTTTAGTTGTTATATGCAGGAAGCAAATTTTTCTTCACTTTAAAAAGAACCTTGGATCTGCCTCCTATGCAACATTTAGTGATCGGCCCATATTGACAAATCTACCCTTGAGCCTGGGGATAGCCAACAAGCCCCCCATTAAGGGGGTTGCACACTCTGCTTGCACACAATTGCCATGGAAATCAGTAACACATAGAAGAACTACTTAGGAAAAAGTCTATCAGTGGACACCTGCCCATACCCCCAAGGAACCCGGGTCTGCAAAAAGATCATGTAATTTCATAAGAACTGCATACATTTCCAACTCTCTCCTTTGTCTTAGTATCCACAGAACCCCCTTTTAAAAATCATATCTGTATAAACACGGAATCACAGAATGGTACAGGTTGATAGGGACTTCCAGAGGCCATCTTTTCCAACCCCTCTGATTTGCTCAAAAGCTGAGCCCATTCAACAATGCTGGCTGAGCCTTTGCGAGACCAGATTAAAAAATAATAATAATAAAAAAAATGCTGTGCTTCAGCAGCTTGGAGAGAGAAGTGAGAAAATTTGAGAGAAACAACCCTGAAGACACCAAGGTCAATGAAGGAGGAGGAGGAAGTGCTCCAAGCACAAGAGCAGAAGTTCTGCAGCGTGTGGAGGCTGTCTCCCTGCAGCTCATAGTGTACTACTTCATAGCAGATACCCACTCTGCAGCCCATGGAGAGGTCCACAGTAGAGCAGCTGGATCTGGCCTGAGAGAGGCCGTTGCCCATGGAGAGCCCCTGCAGGAGACCATGGAGAACCTACACATGTGCAGAATCTGGGCAGGAGAGGAGGCCATGGTGGAACAGGAAGTCGGGCTCGGAGCTGCCACTCATGGGGTAACCCAGCTGGAATAGCGATGGTCCATGGTACGGACCCACACTGGAACTGTTCTTGAAGAACTGCAGCCTGTGAGAATTCCGCATTGGATCAGTTTGGGAAGGTTGGCATCCCATGGGAGAGACCACACTCTGGAACAGAGGAAGAATGTAAAGATGATGGAGCGATATAAATGAAGTGGTAAAGACTGACTGTGTACCCCATTCCCTGTGCTGCTTGGGGGGGAGGATGCTTGGGGCATGGATGTGGGGGAAGGGAGTTTTAGCTTGCTTTTAGCTCTCACCGCTCTAGTAAGTTATCAATAGTTAGTAAATAATATGAATATCCCTTATGATAAGTCTGTTTTGCTTGTAATCTCATAGAATCATAGAATGGTTTGGATTAGAAGGGACCTTAAAGATCACCTAGTTCCAAGCCCTCTGCCAAGGGCAGAGACACCTTGACTAGACCAGATTGCTCAAAGCCCCATCCAACCTGGCCAGGGATGGGACATCCACAGCTTCTCTGTAATAGGCAACCTGTGTCTCACCACCCTCATTGTAAAGGATTTCTTTCAAATATCTAATCTAAATCTACACTTTTTTTTTTTTTTTTTTTTAGAACCATTACTCCTTGATCTATCACTACACTCCCTGAAAAAATGTCCCTCCCCAGCTTTCCTGTAGGCCCCATTTAGGTACTGGAAGGCTGCTATAAGGTCTCCCCAGAGCCTTCTCTTTTCCAGGGTGAACAACACCAATTCTCTCAGCTGTCTTCATAGGCGAGGTTCACCACCCTTTGATCACCTTTGTGGCCCTCCTTTGGACTCATTCTAATACATCCATATCTTTCTCGTGCAGGGGCTCCAAAGCTGAATACAGTGCTCCAGGTGGGGTCTAACAAGATGTAGTGGGTTATGTGGCAAGGTTTTGGTAACAAGGGGGTGCAGGCATAGCCTCTTGTGGGAATAATCCAGAAGCTGCCCCATGTTAGATAAAGGCTAGTTTCAGCTGGCTGCAAAGGTACCTGCCACTAGCCAGAGCCAAGCCAATAAGTGATGCTGTTTGTGCCTCTGTGAGAGCTGATTTAAGAAGGGAAAAATCAGCTGTGCAACAGCAGCCGAGAGTGCAAGGAGTGAGAGCCAGCCCTGCAGACACCCAGGTCAGTGCAGAAGGAGGGCAGGAGGTGCTCCAGGCACGCAGCAGCAGTTCCCCTGCGGCTTGTGGAGAGGCCCCTGGTGGAGCAGGCTGTCCCCCTGCAGCCCATGGGTCCCACGTGGAGCAGATCTCCACTCTGCAGCCTGTGGAGGAGCCCCGGGTGGAGCAGGTGGATGTGGCCTGGAGGAGGCTGCAGCCCATGGAAAGGAGCCCACGCAGGAGCAGGGGCTCAGTGAGATTGACATCATCCCTTTCAAGTAAACATGAATCTGCAAATAGGGTCCCATGGTTGCAGAGTCCAAAACACTGTCCCTAACACTTGCTCCACAGACAGTTATTGACCTGCATTATCAATGCCCTCCTCCTCACACCCTCAAAACCTGCAGTACTGAAATCACCACATGGGCCCCCATGCCCTTGACTTCCACTCCTGGAACTCTTAGTCACTTCTGATACTTTCCAGGATTCCCCTAATAGTATCATTTTTTCCCGCATGGAAAAAAATCAGAGGACAAGTAGTCAGAGGTTCAGAGGAGCTTCAGCAGTCCTTCCACATAATCCAAGTCCCCTGCATGCAGCAAAGCATGGTTTAGAGTCTGGCAGCCCAGTTCTTTGCTTGAAGAAACATCTGGCTACTCTTCAAATTTGAGGGTAGTCAACCTATTTTTTATTGTAAGCTCTTAGGTGGGGCAGGACCCTTCCTCCTGGTGAAATCACCACCTTCCATCCTTCACCTCTTCCAGAGGTTGTACTTAACCTTAGTACTAGGAGTGGATACTGCCTATGTCTCTACTGCAGTTGAGGGTCCAGAGATCTTCAAGTTGTGTATCACAAAGAAGTTCCTGTCAATTTCCCTTTCATCTTTTATGTTGCTGCACAGACCATTCACTTCCTCTTGTAACTCCTCCACTTGGTACCCAGTTCCTCCAAGATAGCACACCTCCTGCAGGACAGAGGGACATCTCTCCCAGCATCAGAGGACCCAGAAACTCCCTGCAACCTGGAATTTGGAGGGCTGCATCCTCAAGCTGAACCTCTGGAATGGGAATCTACTCCAACACCTGCTGGGGAAACTGTTCTGTGACATGTAGCCACCACACCTGTAGCTGTTTATACCAGTACAGTTTCATTTGAAGTCTCCATTGCACCCTACTTTACAAACTGCTGTAGCTGTTGGATGCTTCCATTAGCTGTGCTGTAAGCCTGAGTCCTTTATAGGCACCATCTGAAAGGGTGCTTAACCCTCTTTAATCAGCAGGCCAGGGCAGCTGACCACACTCAATAGAAACTACTAGAGTTTCCTCAGACCCAAACATGAGTCATTTTTTCATTAACTGGTAGCAGAGAAAACACAGACCCAAACTAAAGCATACCAGTCATTGTTGCTTGGTGTTACATAAAAATGTCTGACTGTACATGCTCAGACCCACAGACCAGACATAAATAAAATAACTCTTACTTGCTAGGGAGACAGTCTATTGTGGGGAGAATTCCAAATATGAATGTGCGATGGAAAAAACAACATCTTATCTCCATTCCATAGACCTCTCTATTTAGCTGTTCCGTGTTTATTTATAACATCTAGAACTGGGCAATCAGAGTGCAAGGGCTGAATACAACCACTTTATAAAAGAAAATCATGTTACATTTCTATGGTAGCAGCACTAATCCATCCCAGAACGTGTAAAATTTTTACGCTAGTTGTTCCATGTAAAAATAGTCCAGAGTATCGGGGAAAATCTTTGTAATGTGAGGAGTACTAGTAAAAGTAATATTCCCATGATATTTTCAGGTAGTCTAAAGAATACTTATATCGTAAGAAGCATCACTGTTTATTTTTTGTGTGTGTTTGTTCAGTCAAAGACTGAAAGACTGTACAGCAACTCCAAAATTTAGGAAGTGGAAAAGAGAGAAAACATGCTTTTTAGATGTTGCAAAATCCGTAGGGTATGAGATATATTAAGAATAGCATACATAAGATGTGGAAGTATATGACTTTGTATGGTAACATCATACAGAATTATACGCTGTGTTAACAGCCCTTAAATGGTATAAATTATCTTGTAACTATATAGGAAAAAAAAATCATTTGATTAGCTTACAGAGTATTCACAAATTTGGGCTGATTAAGCTGTTGAGCAAGCAGCAATTAGTAAAAACATTCCATACACTATTTGCTTTCCACAACCAACAACTAAATTGGTGTTATGAATACTTTCAACTATAGCTGCATTTATGGTATACAAATTCTAGTTTCTAAAGGGATGTACTAAACTACCATATAATTATCAATTATCAAATTATCAATTGACATGTGTCTTCCATAATAAAATCCATAAGACATATCTAGCAAGTTATAAGAGAATTTCAATATTTCCTTGAGTTAGAATTCTGTAATGTTTTATACCTGTCTTGATACTGTAAAATTTTAAGAGAGCTGCAGTACTACCTTTCTTTCAGAGGTAATCAAAAGTTCAGTTTTTATCTTTGTTTAATCTCCTGTGTTCAAGTGCAGGAAAGAGTGGAGCAAGATGCCGTAAAAACATTTGTGTATTTTAAATAGTGGTTCTTTATGAGAGCTCTTAACTTCAAAATTATTATTTAGGACTGATAATTATACTTTGGAAGAGTTGCTGCTTGATGTTTAATCCAAGACTGATGTGTGAATGCTAGTAACAAAGCAATCCTTCACTACAGCTTAAAAAAAAAGAAAAATAATAATAATGTGGCTCTTATAAAGTTTGATATTTAATATTAATTCATATAATATAAAATTGTTCTATGGCATGTGGTATTTAGGACAGCATTAACTAATTTAATTAAATACTCTACTGCTAGAACTTCTTGAGAAATATGATCTCAATTCACATATGTAGTAAAGGAGAATATAGATTAGTGGGAAACCAATGAGGTGAATAGTAAGAGTCAAGAATGTAGTAAGAGTTATATAGGTAACTGCACACACAGAGAGGTAAATAGCTGAGATGAAGTTAAATGCTCACTGTCAACTTGTTATTTGATCCCTAGATTACAACTTCTTCTAAAACCTCACTCCTGAGAATGGTAGTAATTACCAAAAATCTGTGCTGATTGTATTTCATCCCAGACTGTCAGCTTCCAAGAGGTATGAAAAATATATTTAATTTAGCATGATTAGATTATCAAATTATATAAATTGCCACAGTTCCTGTCATTAAAGACAACAGGAGAATTTACACAAGTCAAGAATTCATTGTTTCCACTGAACTCTAGAGTGTCTTCAAATTATTTGAAGGCTTTAAGTTCACCATATCTCTAAAGTACATCTTCAGGCATATACAATATACATTTTCAATTCCTAAATTTGCTTATATTGTAAATTAAATTCCAACACCTCTTTAAAATGTTTCATTGAATAATATCAGTGGGTAACAAAGCTTAGAATTGACACTGAAACTTTTTTTTTTTTAAATGAATATTTCTGAAGAATTCATGTGAGAAGTAGAGACCTAGTCTGAAGATGTACTCAGATGTTTGAAATTGTTATTCATGGAAAAAGTTAATTATAGGTTGATGCTGCAAATAGGGATTCTGGGTTGGCACCAGAGTTGTTATTCAATCTTTTTTTTTAATTTTCCTTGTGCTTACTTTCCTCTTAGTCTGTCTGCTCGCTGAAACATCACAGCAAATTACTAAGAGATCAATTTTTTTACCTACACTTATTTCTTATTGCTTTTTATTCTTTAATTTTAGCTGTAACAAAGTTGTAGCAAGATTGCCTCCCCCAATTTCACAGTTGTCATCACCATTTAGTTGCAAACCTTACTGAATCAATGTTTGCTCTACAAGACAGTACCATTTGATCTCCTATAGCTGAGCTTTTTTTCCAGTCCTACAAACTGAGAAGGTTACTACAAGGTCTGTGAAAATAAAACACCATTAAGTGGAAGATGGAACTTTACAGCTCTATAATACCAGTAGGATGATTTAGCAACACCTATTGACCTAACCTTGAGAATGAAAAACAGCTCCTTTGAAAGAGAGAACTATATATACACATGCACATTTATGTGGATGTTTGTCTTCTCCACCAACTCACATTATGGCAAACTACAAAATTGCCCACTGAGAGGGAAAGAGCATTTATAAAAAGGTATTACACATATACTTCAAAACCTAATTTTTGCTGCTTGAAATATATCTTTTATATTACACACTGTCTTTGTTTTTTTTTAAGAAGAAACTTGATTTTTTAATTCTTTAGTATAAGGAAATCATTTAATATTAGACATTCTTAAAAAAATAGTCAGGATTTCTGAACCTTTTTTCAAAAGTATATTAGAAAATAGCTCAAATATTTTATGACAGGCAAGCAATACACACTTGGGCCATCAATGCTGTTAAACAATCATATAAGTTGCAATATCAGGGGATTGATTATTCATGATATTATGGAGCCTATACTCCATAAGTGTAATAATTCCTAGTTACTCAAGTGGAATAGCACACATTGGAAACCAGAGTGAAAACATCTAAACATATTTTTGCATAGCATAGAAAAGTTTAGGTTTGAAAAGACCCTTAAGATCAAGTTCAACCATCAACCTATCACTATTATCACCACTAAAACATATCCCTAAGTGCTATATCCACACATCTCTTAAATACCTCTAGAGATAGGGACTCCACTGTTTTCCTTGACAGCCTGATCCAATGCCTAACCACCCTTTTCATGAAGAAGTTCTTCCCGATATCCAATCTAAACCTCCCCTGGTGCAGTTTGAGTCCATTGCCTCACGCCCTAGGACTTGTCACCTGAGAAAAAGAGATCCCACGTCTCCACAACCTCCCTTCACATAACTAGTTTTGCTTCCATTTCAAAAAGGCAGTTTTAACCCTCCATGCCCCCCAGATGCCGTAATGTCTTCTAAGCTGGCTCCTATCACTCTGGAGGAAATAAAAATACAATAGTAAGAATTAAGAGGAAAATACCAGAGAACATTCGCCCATAAAATGTCTGGGTGACCCCGTTTGAGTTTGTGAGGAACCCTTGGGATGGGTGTGGGCCCAGGTGGGCCTGATCATGGCCATTTAGGGTCCTTTAGTGCCTCTAGAGCCCTGAGGCACCGTGAAAAAGTGACTGAAAGTGAAGCCCACTCATACCTAATAGAGTGAGAAAGTCTAGGCCAAGGAAAAGAAAGAAGTAGAGAAAGGAAAAAAAAGATAAACATGACTTATTTGAAGAGCAATGTCAACTCAACATGCCTGGCTGGAATTAGAGAAGTTATTGGTTTTGGTGCTGAGCAACACTGGACAAAACCTAGACTGCAATGTCCTGTATTTGTAATAAAAACATGTGATCACCTTGTGTTAGATAGTAAGTCTTGCTCAGCAGTGCTTAAATCATTTAACAAGTGCTCTAAGCATTGTTTTGTTGTTGTTGTTTTTTCCTATTTTTTTCCATAGTTAAAGCAAGTTAAAAGAAATGAAATGACTGGATTTTGACCACTCACTGTGAAGACTGAGCACAAAAACATTCTTGAGTTGCAAACAGAGAAATATTATGTGTACTCTTGGTCATCAGTTTAGAAAATGACCTAGAAATAAAATATTGTCAGCTTACATCTTGCTGACTAAAATTCAAGAAAAATGAAAAAAAAAATTGTAATGTAAGTTACTTGTCAAAAACTGCAATGGAGTCCAACTGGAATCACAAGTGCTACTTACAGCATTCACAAGGGCGAGAGGTCCAGTATCACTGTGAAGTATGACTGGTTTTCAGAAGTCACTTTTGGCAGTACAAGTCTCACAAGGAGAGGAAGTTTTAAACTGATGAATACATTTGGCAGCAGAGGGAAAATATTCTAAAACAAAGCATTAAAATATGAACAGGGAAGTTTTACAAAAAATAAATAAAAAAAAAAAATGCAAATTTCATCCATAGAAATGTAGATAGGTTCTTAACTCGTCTGAAGAAACATCATATTAGTTAGGCTGGAGAGCTACCCTACAACATGATTTAGCAATGAGACTGATGCACATTTATTTATTTATTTATTTATTTATTTTTACTTTCTTGTAGATGTACTTTGTTTACTTTTTTGTACTTTCTTTTAGCATTCTTACCAGCACGTAAAATTAGATGCATTTATGGAGCAACTTTCCCATCTTTTTGTTGTTATCCAAGAATGAAAAGTGAACACCACAGGAAGAAAATATCAAGTCTCTTCAAAGCTTTGTTTTCCTCCATAAAGGAGTTCTTCAAAGACAAATGGCCCGTCAGATGAGAATGGTAGAGAGATCATTTTTGCACTGATTGCTTCAACCCTCTGAGAGTCTAAACTTCTATTAACAAACTGACTTCATCCTGGAAATTAATAAGGGGTTGTAAAGTAGTTAGATAATTATAGCTATTTGAGTTCTTTGACTCACAGGAAGATCAGGTAACAAATTGGCACTTCTTAAATTATGTCTATCAGTCATTCATAAGTGCAGGTAGACTGGTAATGAGCAGTGCACAAGAACTGTTGAGCTTTCTCTTATTCTGATGCCATTTGAAAATCTGAATTAAAAGTGTGGTTTTAGAGGAATTATTCCTGTAAAAACTGTAGATACCCTTGGAAAAAAACTTGAAGTTTAAAAAGACTGGCCAGCAGAAACAAACATAAAAACATGTCTTATATGTCAAGGCACATGCAAGACAAAGAGGTGATCCAAGACAACCAGCATGGCTTCACCAAGGGTAATTCAAGCCTGACCAACCCGGTGGCTTTTTATGACAGAGTGACTGCCTCAACTGACAAAGGAAGACAGACTGATGTCATCTACCTGGACTTCTGCAAGGCCTTTGGCATGGTCCCACATGACATCCTGCTCCCCAAATTGAAGAAATATGGAATTGATGGGTGGCATATTCAATGGATAAGGAGTTGGCTCAAAGGTTGCACTCAGAGAGTGGTGGTCAATGGCTCTATGTCCAAGTGGAGGCCAGTGATGAGTGGTGTACCTCAGGGGTCTGTCCTTTGACTGGTACTGTTAAATATCTTTATCAATGACATAGACAGTGGGATTGAGTGCACCCTCAGCAAATTTGCAGATGACACCAAGCTGAGTGGTGTGATTGATACTATAGAAGGAAGAGATGCCATTCAAAGGGACCTGGAAAAGCTTGAATATTTGTCTCATGTGAACCTAATGAGGGTCAACAAGTCCAAGTGACAGGTGCTGCACCTGGGCTGGGGCAATCCCAGACATGAGTACAGACTGGGAGAACTCATTGAGAGCAGCCCTGCAGGGAAGGACTTGGGGGTTCTGGTGGACAAAAAGTTTGACATGAGGCAGCAGTGTGCACTTGCAACCCAGAAGGCCAACTGCATCCTGGGCTGCATCAAAAGAGGAATGGCCAGGAGGTTGAGGGAGGGGATTGTCCCCCCTTTTTGTGAGCCCCCCTTGGACTACTGCTTCCAAGTCTGGATCCCCCAGCACAAGAAGGATGTTGATCTGTTAGAATGGGTCCAGAGAAAGGTCACAAGGATGATCAAGGGGCTGGAGCACCTCTCCTATGAACAAAGGCTGGGAGAGCAGAGGGCTCCGGGGGGACCTCATTGCAACATTTCAGTAAGCAACTTTCTACTCAGGCAGATAATGACAGGACAGGGAGGAACGTTTTCAAACTAAAAGAGGGGAGATTTAGATTAGAGGTTATGAGGAAATTCTTCACTCAGAGGGTTTGTTCTGAAGCCAAGAGGTTGTAGATGCCCCATCCCTGGAGGTGTTCAAGACCAGGTTAGATGAGGCCCTGAGCCACCTGATCTAGTGGGTGTGTCCCTATGTTAGGGGGCTTGGAACTAGATGATCTTTAAGGTCCCTTCCAACCCAAGCCATTCTATCATTCTAAGATTCTATGAGAAACAAAAACAAAAACAAGCAAATAAACAAACAAAAACAAAGCAACAAACCAGAACAAAACAAAACAAAACAAAATCACATACACATTGACAACAAATAAACTTTAAGTCAGGTCTGTCTGCCCTGTCTTACCTATTGAACTCTCTCTTGTCTGATCCTGGTAGGTTCCCCACCTCCACTCTCCCCTGATTTCTTTAGTTTTCTCAGATTCATCTAGTCCATGATAATCACTCCTTTGTGTGCTGTTACTGGAAATCACATAGAAATCTACAGTCCTGGGCTCTAAAACCTTAAAGTATCTTCTGCCAAGCTCCCACTACACTTCGGGGTCCTATAAAACACTACTGTCACTAGCAAAAAGAACATTTAGAAAAAACTTAGAGCATGGCAACAATAATATTTATTGTGATCATCACTAATATCCAGTAACTGCAGAGTTTTTCATCTCTTTTAATTCATTTTTCAATACATCTTTCCATTCAATACCCTATTGTTTGAACTCAAAAGTAATATCACTGAATCAACTTCAGCCTCACAAGAGGAGGATGAACAAATTCAAATTGCAAGGAAAGGTAGTTACACAAATTGATAAACCTCATTGTCTTCTCAATGTCTGTGTCCACATGACAAAGCACTACTCAATAGTATTTTTTAAAATTGAGGCTCTGAACTACTTCAATAGAAACTACAAACAGGATCTGTAAATCACATATTCCACAGTTTGTTTATTTATTTCTTCATTCATTCTTCCTTTCTAATTGTTGTTAAAAATATAGCATTAAAAAAATGTCATTCACAGGTTGGAGAAGTAAATGACCAAATGCTTTAAAAACATACTGATTTTTAATGTGCTGCACTTGGGAGCTGTCAATAGGAAGCTGATTTCTTTTGAAGATCATCCCATTTTATTACAGCTTTGGGCCTCAAGGATTTTTGAAGATTGTTCTTGTCAGCCACTTGCCACACATGAAGTTTTGTGCATTGAAAACAGTTTTTAATTAGGTATCAGAGGTGAGTTTTGCATTAGAGTTTTAAATACGTGTATTGATCCCCTTTATGTCAAAGAGGCCTTAACTTCTGAGAGACTCTGAGCATTTACACAAGGCTAATGAAAAAAATCCTTATTATAATTCATTTGAAGAAGAGGAGTCATAGTACCACTGGTGCAACTGATCAGCATCTGCAGTCTCAATTTCTTTAAATGTTGCTATTTAACATGGGAAGAGAAGTAAAAAGCCTTGCAGATGACTTGTCTATGGTTTGGATGATACTTGCAGGTCCATGTTAATAACTCCCAGAATTCTTCAGCAAATACAATTTCCGAAGGTGCTTGGCCAAGAAAGCTACCTTGATTGCTGCATTTTCCTCATTCTGAAAATAACCTGAATCCTTTTAAGAGCCTAGGGAAATCTTTGATGAATAATTCTAGTTTTCTGTTTGAAAACTCTACAGTCTCCCTGCAAAAGCTGTGCAAACTGTTGCACCAAACTTCTGACAAAGTGATAACATGGAACACCTCTAGTTGTAGGTCACTTCTCTCCAGGATTTATTTTCTTCCTAAAAAGATCAGCTAGCCTGTTCACACTTGTCTCAGCAGGAAAAGGTTTATTCCCCCCATATCAAACAACTTTTAGAAAAAGTACATGCACAATTTACCCCCCCACTCCAAAGGTGCTGATATTATGCTTAATTTAGTGGCATGGCTAATTAATTTCTGTGCTGTGCTTCTATCCCTGAATTCTTTTTAATCTCCCAGGCACATATAATTTGAGATTTCATGCTGTTTTTGAAAGCCTGTGACAGATCTCATCATTTGGAACAAATGTTCTAAGAATGCTATCCAGGAAAGTGAGGCAGGTCTTTATTGGCAAAGCCCAGCAGGGAAACACAAGGATTCCATAGATACTAACTTCTGGTAGATAAAACACATATGTATTAACTCCCCTGTTCTTTGCCTAGGCCAGAGGCTATCTATTACAACCACTTGCACTGACTAATTTTCAGTAGCTCATAATATCTTGACCCTTTAAATGTGATTTAGTTTTCAAGATAATAATCCAAATTTGTTAGTGTTTTTAGAATGTGAAGAGAAAACACATATGACAAGAAAGCAGTAGTGGGGCTGAAGGGTTCTTTCAACAACTTACTAAAATCAAATTAATTAAGGATTTGGGATCAGAAATTTCATTTCTAGCTCTCTCATTATTTAGATTTTGTGGTAGGTAAGTACTTAGACGATGGTAACAAGCAGCAGCAAAGAAGTCATTTACTGTTTTGTATTCATAGAAACGTAGAATGATAGAATGGCTTGGGTTGGAAGGGACCTTAGAAATCATCTAAATCCAAAGCCCCTGCCTTAGGCAGGGATGCCACCCACAAGATCAGGTTGGCCAAGGCCCTATTCAGCCTGGCCTTGAACACATCCAGGGATGGGGAATCCACAACTTCTTTTGGCAACATGTTCCAGTTCCTAACTACCCTTACAGTGAAGAATTTCCTCCAAATGTCTAATGTAAATTTATCCTTTTTCCCCCCATTTTTCCTGTAGACCTCTTTTAAGTATTGTAAGGCCACTATAAGGTCTCCTCTCCACACTGAACAATATCAACTTTCTCAGCCTTCATCTTGAGGAAATCTGTTCTGTGGCTTACCTAAGAAATGTTAGGATGGATGTTCTTTTTGTTTATTTTTTTGTTTGATCTGAACATGTAAAATAAGCTCTAATAGATGTAGTTGAATTGCTTGGAAGGTCTTCAGGACCATATTGAGTTGGTGGTTTATAGAAATGAAGATACGGAGCATGTGAGTTGACTATGTTTTCTGAACATAAAGTTACACTGATGTCCACTTAGGTATATTTTGTTTGAAGCTAAGAGTCAGTAATAGCTGTTCAAATGGATACCTTTATGGTAAGGTGAACTGAAAAATAGGAAGTCCATTCGTGTTATGTATTTCATTTTTCCTCAAATATGAACAAACTAAACTTTAGAAATTCAGAGGATGGGTCTTTTTTCTTAGTTTGCAAAGGCAATAACAAAGACATTTTAAAAGGAAAGGTAATCATTTTCACAGATTTATAGACACAGTCAATGAATCTTGACTGATCTGCATCTTAATTTGAAATGAGTAATTTAAGCAGTTAAATTTTTTATCTTGGTGGATAGTGATTTTTACAGACTCTGGCAGAACAATCAACAAGAGCCACATTGCAATCACTTCCTCTGGATTGTAGCTACTACAAGGAACTTGAGAAAGATTCATCATTTTGTTGTGGTTTAACCCAGCCGGTATCTAAGCACCACACAGCCATTCACTCACCCTCCACCCAGTGGGGATGGGGGAGAGAATTGGAAGAAAAATAAAAGCTTGCGGATTGAGGTAAAGCAGTTTATTAGGACAGAAAAGAAATATTATTATTATTATTATTATTATTATTTTATTTTTATAATAATTATAATTATTTACTAATAAATAATAATAATAATAATAATGACAAAGGGTGTCAAGGACAACAAGAAGGGCTTCTTCAAATACATCAGTAGAAAAAGGAAGACCAGGGAAAATGTCAGCCTGCTGCTGAATGGGGTATTGACAAAGGATACAGAGAAGGCAGAGTTACTGAATGCCACCTCTGCTTCAGTCTTCTCTGCTAAGACCTACCATCAGGAATCCCAGACCCTGGAGACAAGAAAGAAAGTCTAGATAAAGGAAGATTTTCAAGGAGGATCAGGTCAGAGATCATTTAGGCAAACTTGACACGTACAAATCCGTGGGCCCGGATGGGATGCACTCCCGTGTGATGAGGGAGCTGGTGGAAGTTCTTGCTAGATCGCTCCATCATCTTTGAAAGTTCATGGAGAACAGGAGAGGTGCCTGAGAACTGGAAGAAGGTCAGTGTCACTCCTATTTTCAAAAAGGGCAAGAAGGAGGACCCAGAAAACTACAGGCCAGTCAGTCTCAACTCCATCCCTGAAAGGGTGATTCACCAAGGAGAAATCATGCTTAACCAATCTGATAGCCTTCTATGATGAGATGACTAGCTGGGTAGACGAGGGGAAAGTGGTGGATGTGGTGTACCTTGACTCCAGCAAGGCTTTTGACACTGCCTCCCATACCTTCATAGACAAGATCAGGAAGTGCAGGCTAGATGAGTGGATGGTGAGGTGGATTGGCAATTGACTGTATGGCAGAGCTCAGAGGGTTGTGCTTAGTGGTGCGGAATCAGTTGGAGGCCTGTAGCTAGTGGTGTCCCCCAGGAGTAAGTACTGGGACCAGTGTTGTTCAGCGTATTCACCAATGATCTGGATGATGGAACAGAGTGCACCCTCAGCAGGTTTGCCGATGACACAAAGCTGGGAGGAGAGGCTGATACCTCAGAGGGCTGTGCTGCCATTCAGAGGGACCTTGACAGGCTGGAGGGTTGGGCAGAGAGGAACCTCATGACGTTCAACAAAGGCAGAGTCCTGCACCTGGGGCAGAATAACCCCAATCACCAGTACAGGCTGGTTGACCTGCTGGAGAGCAGCTCTGCAGAGAGATACCTGGGAGTCCTGGTGGAGAGCAGGCTGACCATGCGTCAGCGATGTGCCGTTGTGGCTGAGAAGGCAGATGATATCCTGGGTTGCATTTGAACGAGTGTTGACCACAGGTGAAGGGAGGTAATCCTCCCCTTCTACTCAGCCCTGGCGAGGCCACAGCTGAAGTATTGTGTCCAGTTCTGGGCTCCCCACTACAAGAGGATGTGGTGGTTTTGCTCATGTGGGCAACTGAGCTCAACCACAACTTCTCTCACTCCCCCTCCTCAAAGGGGAAAGGGGAGAAAAATATGATGAAAAGGGCTCAAGGGCTGAGATAATAACAGGGAGATCTCTCAACAATTATTGTGGCAGGCAAAACAGACTCAGAGTAGAGAGAGAGTAAAATTTCTTGCCTATTACTAACAAGCTAGAGAAGTGAGAAACAAAGGAAAGAAACCAAAAACACCTTCCCCCCATTCACCTTCTTCCACCTCCTTCCCCCGAGCAGTGCAGGGGAATGGGGAATGGGGGCTGCAGTCAGTCTATAGCACTTCATCTCCACCGCTCCTTCACGGTCCCTCTCTGCCCCTGCTCCCCGTGGGGTCCCTCCCACGGGATGCCATCCTTCCCGAACTGAGCCTGCGGGGGCTGCCCACAAGCAGCAGCTCTTCAAGACCTGCTCCCACACGGCTCCGTACCACGGGGTCCATCCATCCCCCAGGAGCAAACTGCTCCAGCACGGGTCCCCCACGGGTGGGCGGCAGCTCCCCCCAGACCCCCTGCTCCTGCGTGGGCTCCTCTCCACGGGCTGCAGCTCCGGCCTGGGGCCTGCTCCTGTGGGTGCTCTCCATGGGCCGCAGCTCCCTCCAGGCCACATCCATCTGCTCCACCATGGTCTTCTCCACAGGCTGCAGCATGGAGATCTGCTCCACCATGGTACACCATGGGCTGCAGGGGGACAGCCTGCTTCACCATGGTCCTCTCAACAGGCCACAGGGGAACTTCTGCTCCAGCATGTGGAGCACCTTTCCCCCTCCTTCTTCACTGACCTTGGTGCCTGCAAGGCTGTTTCTCACTCCTCTCTCTCTCCCAGCTGCTGTTGAGCAGCAGGCGTTTTTTTTTTCCTCTTTCTGAAATATGCTTTCATAGAGGTATAAACATCCTATCTTATTGCTCGGCTCTGGCCAGCAGCAGGGCCCCCTTATCTAACATGGGGTAGCTTCTGGATTCTTCTCACAGAAGCCACCCCTATGGCCCCCCACTACCAAAACCTTGCCACGTAAACCCATTATAGAGGGACATGGAACAACTGGAGCAAGTCCAGCAGAGGGCTACAAAAATGATTAGCAGATTGGAGCACCTGTCATACAAGTACAGGCTGAGAGAGTTGGGCCTGTTTAGCCTGGAAAAGAGGTCTGAGGGGATATCTCATCAGTACATATAAATATTTGAAGGGAGGGTGTCAAGAGGATGGAACCAGACTCTTTTCAATTGTGCCCAGTGACAGAACAAGAGGCTACTGGCACAAACTGAAGCACAGGAGGTTCTGGCTGAGTATGAGGGAGCATTTCTTTACTGTGAGGGTGACAGAGCATCGGAACAGGTTGCTTAGAGGTTGTGGAGTCTCCTTCTCTGGAGATATTCAAAGTGTGCCTGTATGCCATCCTGTGCGATGTGCTTGAGGTGATCCTGCTTGGCAGGGGGTTTGGACTAGATGATCTTCAGAGGTCCCTTCCAACCTCAATCATTCTGTGATTTTGTGGTTCTGCAATAATGTGTACAAAACAAGTGATGCACGATAAAATTGCTCACCACCTGCTGACTGATGCCCATCCCATCCCCAAGCAGTGGTCCCCCTGCCCCTGGCCAGCTCCTCCATATTAATTGCTCAGCATGATGTCAGATAGTGTGGAATATCCCTTTGGCCAGTCTGGGCCAGCTGTCCTGGTTCTGTCCCTTCCCAGTTCCTCGTGCACCCCCTCCACTGCCTCCTCACAGGCAGGGCGATATGAGATGCTGAAAAGTTCTTGGCTTAGTGTAAGTAATGCTCTGCAACAAATAAAACATCAACGTGTTATCAACATTTTTCTCATCCTAAATCTAAAACACAGCACGATACCAGCTACTAGGAGGAAAATTAACTGTATCGTAGACAAAACCAGGACAACTTTCAAACCCCCATTCTGCATACTGCAAAAGGTAAGTTTTAAAATTTTGCTTGGCAAAAAGTGTGAATTCACTTCTACCCTTGAAACCATGGAATATTCTGCATAGGCCCATATATTCTACTTAAGCACAGTACAATACAGATATTCTGAGAAAGGAGAGGTTGCTCCACTTCACAAAAACTTCCTTTTTTCTTTTGTCCAGTACTTCGATTTACCAAATAATGCATGCTCCAAATATGCGTGCTCCAGAGGAATAAACAACAGTAATATGTGCAACCTGTGTTTTGCACTACTTATTAAATTATCCTTGGCTGGTATTTAGTTAGTTATTGACAGTTTACTTACATTAGTCTTCATGCTGTTTTAACATACTTACCATAATTTCTAAATACAAGATAAGAAAGAATATTTCATAAATGTGCATGGGTGATGAAAGCTTTCTTTTGGATATATTATTCTTATTTTTAAAAATACATATCCCAAAAGATTTTTAATATATGAGTTACATAACCAATTGCAGGAAAAATCTTCTATTCTGATCCCACACAGGTCTGCCCTGCTGACAAGCACTGACCAAGTATTTGTTTTATATAAATGTTAATGGTTAGGCAATTGCAGTAATTCCTTAACTGCTCATTGTTTCAGCATTATTCAATACTTCATCATATATGTTGCAATTAATTTGTTTTTAAAACCACTTTCTGATAGATGGATAGAGAGAGTCTTACTGATAGCTAAACAAGCCCATACAACATTTAAAGCCCATTTTTTTAGGGATAAATTCAATAGGTAATACAAGAAACAAAATTTAATTACTACTTATGAAATGGTTGGATAAACATAACATAAATCAAAAGCTAACCAACCATGGCTGTTATCATTATCTTGAATGGAATTGTGATTGTTTGGAGACTGCAGATTGTTGTTATGATTAATATAATTTGTACTGCCTGTTTTTCCTAAGTACTTTCTCTGTGAAAATGGCCACAGCAATGACCTCTTTAGCAATTTAATGAGCAATAGGAGGTTCTCATGCAAATTGCTACCGCATGTATAAAATTACTGTGCTTCCTAGCTTGAGACATACATGGTTGTCTGACTATTGGAAATGATAATAAGGGTCATCTTCTTCTTCTTACTCCATATTATAATCATAATGGATCCCTGATGGCTCTACAACAAGTTAAATGCCAGTCTTTTCTGAGGGATTACTTCTGATGCACTGTATAGTATGGATATTTGCTTGACAGCAAGTCCACTTGGTAAACTGTAATGATGCAAAACAACAATATTTTCTGGTGTGCACATAAAAAAAAAAAAAAGAGAGAGAAAATAGAAAAAAAGAGAGCGAGAGAGAAAAAAGGTACATCTTGATTAAGTTACCCTCTCCATACAGAGTAGGTGATGGACCACTTGGAACTTACTGAACCTCAGTAAAATAGATATAACGTCCCAATAACTAAAGGATTGTCTTCTTAACCACTGACATTTCACCTGTTTTGGTGAGTATAGGTTATAACTTAACTGCAAAACAAGATTATTTAAATGAAGAGCAAATCTTCCCCAGCCTACTGGGAGAACAATAGCTTTGAGGAAGGAAGTGGAAGAAACTGTATAAGAAGGACCTGTTTCCCAGCTGGAGAACCTGTTTGTTTCAGGAGAATCTCAGAGCATTTTGCTGTGAAGCAGCCCTTCCTGCTGTTTCAGAAAGGAGACATATATATAAGATATATATATAAGATATTAGATTCATTGTTGACCTTAAAATCTTTCTTTGACTTTGAATTTGGAGATCACTGTCTCACAGAACTGCATTTAATTCCTGTATGGACCTTCCAGCTCATAAATTGAAGGAAAAGAGAGTTTTACGTAAGTGCAGAAGAGGTAGATTAAAAAAGAAACCTTGAGTTAAGTTTTGAAAAATACCACCGTATTGGTGGTATTTATGTGGCAAGTGCTCGGTAGCAGGGGGCCTGCAAGAGTGACTTCTTGTGAGCAGAGCCCAGCAGCTGCCCCGTGTCAGAGAAGAGCCAGCTCCAGCCAGCTCCAAAAGGGACCTACCGCTGGCCAGAGCCAGGGTGTAATGCTGGTTGGGTCTCTGGGAGAGCAGATGAAGGAAGGGGAAAAAAACAAACAAACAAACAAAAATAAAATAAAATAAATAATAATAATAATAATAATAATTAATAATAAAGCTGCTGTGTACCAGCAGCTGGGACAGAGCAGTAAGAAAATGTGATAGAAGCAGCCCTGCAGCCCCCCCAGGTCAGTGCAGCAGGAGGGCAGGAGGTGCTCCAGGCAGGCAGCAGCAGTTCCCCTGCAGCATGTGTAGAGGCCCCTGGTGGAGCAGGCTGTCCCCCTGCAGCCCATGGGTCCCACACGGAGCAGATCTCCATGCTGCAGCCCCCCCGTGGAGGAGCCCCCGGTGGAGCAGGTGGATGTGGTGGGAGTTGCTGCCCATGGAGGACCTGTGCTGGAGCAATGCAGGGGAAGGTATTTTTAGTTTGCTTTTAGTTCTCACTGTTGTAGTCTGCTAGTGTTAAGCGATACATTAAATTAATCTCCCTGTGCTGAGTCTCTTTTGCCCATGATGATAATTTTTGAGTGATCTCCCTGTTCTTATTCCAAGCCTCGAGCCCTTTCCAACATATTTGCTCCCCTTTTCCTTTGAGGAGGGCGAGTGAGAGAGTGGTTGTGGTGGAGTTTAGCTGCCCAGCAGGGTAAAAACATCACAACCACCAAAGTCACCTATTCAGATATCTGAGCATTAGTCCACTGTTTTTCATGCAACAGTAGAGTAGCAACACAGAATGGAAATGCGCAGTGGTCTATGGAACACAGAGATAACTGAGTGAGTAGGGTGCATTCAGTCAAAATGTGAACGTGAAATATCACACTATTACACTGAAAAATCAGATTTTTGGGGGTTTAGCTGAAATACCATCAATTATTCAAGTTATATGAATTTATGAGTGCATTAATTTAAGCAGTAAAACTGAAATAAAACTAGACCAGAATTCCAGCTGAGCCACTAGGCTGCTTTACCTGAGATTAAACTTTAATAAGGCCACTTCAAAAAGAATTATCATACTATTTCAGCTACAGACTTTAAAGTATCGTACAAGTTTGGGGTTAAATATTTTTAATATGTTTTTATTCCAATTGGAGTAAGTGTTCCTTTGACTGCTGTTCAACACAAGAATCAGGACAGGAGAAAGAATGAGACTAAGCTTAGTGTGGGGTACAGAGTTTCCCATTCTGGAAGTAATGAGCTGTTAAAACAGTTTAGTAGCCTGTAGATATGCACCAAATGAAAATCTGCAAAATTCATGTACCACTGCTCCACAGTTTTTTGATGGCTAGAAGTAAATATTTTCTTTTTTTACAACTAGATTTTGATTCAGGGTTACTTGGAGCTGCAGCTTTCCCTCTTGCTTTTAGTTCTCGCCTTAAAATAAATATAAATACTACTGCAATTAACAACTAGGTCAACATGCACTATTCATAAATTATTGCAAAATGATAATTTCATCATTGCACTCATATTAGAAATTCTATCACAGAATCAATTTGTCCCACTAGAGAAAGGACTAAGGCTTTTGTCTTGTTATAATGTTGGGACTAATAACCCCAAAGCATCATTATTTATAAACTTTTCATTAGCAAGGTTCTCCGCTGTTTTATGTCATTCAAATTATTTCAACAAATTAAATAGGACCAGAACAACTGCAGTCTTTGTCCAAAAGTTAGTTTAAATAAATGAAGTTTCTTAAAAAATAAAGACAAGCCCTCGAATAGGCTTTTATATATATATATATATATATGTATGTATGTATAAAGTAAAGTATCTAAATGACTCTCCACTGTTTACACTTCTGAAGGAGAGGTTGATAAATTAGCTGAGAAAAGGCTTTGTTCTCAAATTACAGTTTATAGCTCAGCCCACAACCCTTAAGTTTTAACTTAAATTAAAATACGTTGGCATCACTGCATAGGACAAGATGGTTCTACTGCAGTAAAGCACATTTCAAGTACATAGAAAGTAACAAGCTGGACTCTTCTGGGAAAAGCACCACAGATAATAAGTCCAGGATCTGTAAGTTAAATAAAACAGTAATGGAACAAAACTTCAATCTAAATGTCATTAAATTAGTGTTCAGCAAGTTAGATCCTTCAGGTACTTTCAGATTTCCAGCAGTTTTCTGAATAAAAAAAAAAAAAAAAAGAATGTGCAGAACTAAGAGGCATGAAAGTGAATGTTTAAATAGTTAAGCTGAACTTAGCCATTAAAAAGAAAGAAGAAAAAATACTGCTCAACAAGCACATAAATCCTCTAGGCAACTTTCACTTATGTAATAGGTGTTTTCTTAGGATGTAATCTGGGGGTAACTGTGTCAGAAGGGTAATATGTTATAAAGAAAAGCATATCTGGTAAACATTGTAGGTGAAGAACTTGCTTCAGGGACATGCTTTCCTCACTGAACATTTCCATTCACTTGAACATATATAATGTGGCACATGTTCACAATAAGCTTTTTTTCTCTCTTTCCATGCATATATATTTATGTACTGAAATTGAGCGTTTTGTCAACAGGATTGAAGAAATTGTAAGAATACCCTTGTTTAAGACCAGTTGAGAATAAGGATTACGATGTTAAATTAACAGAAAGACAGAAACAACAAAATATTTTTCTTTTAAGTATTGTATCTTTTTTTAGGTTTGCAAGTATGAAATACCAATTAGCTTCACAACTGATGTGCAAAATTCTTTTGGATTTCCTGGTTTGTAAGTTGCACCTGCAATACAAGATGTTTTGCATGTCATATCTGCAGATTTGTGTAAAATTCCTGTGCAATGGTACAGTGACCTACTTTAGATATATATCTCTGTTTAAAACTAGCACATAACAGATAGATGGAAATCAGCTTACTTTTATGCAGGAACTTTAGTCCACGTTAGTAAGCCGTGACATAAGCTGAGATACAGCAGGTGGACTTAAATTAATACAAAGCACAGAGGTATGACCAGAATTTAGTGATGTCAGCAAATGACTCAAAAACATTGCAGCTTGGCTGTGCTATTGATTTTGTTAAGAGTGAGATCAGGACACAAATAATAAATACTACGCAAGTGTAGCAAAGTGGTAAATTATTGTGTGGACTGGTTCTTTAAAATGCTTGCAAACATCCATTGACTTACACATGACCTTAAATAGGAACAGAATTTAACAAAAATAAAATAAATGTAAATTTCCTCAAGACCATCAGCCCTCTTGACACTAGGTTCAATGGGTCTGAATTAAGGCAACCTATCACAAAAGTATCTCTACATCCAGGAATAAGTCACAAATGGAATTTTTTAAAATATACTTGAAAAAGTAAATCTTTCCACAGCCAAGTGCTTGCTCATAAATATCATACAACATTGTCTTGATTTGGCCATATTTAGAAATTAAAAAAAAAACCAGACTGAATTATGGACCAAATTTTTATTTACATTATACATCTAAGGATGTGTATAGAGAGATGTATAGACATAATTAAACACACAGGTTGCCTTCAGAATATTATTTTCTATATAGCAACATATTTTAGGCATGTCACAGAGTCATCTGAAGTGAAAATCATAATTTCTAGAAGAGGTTTTGCGTTTCAGTCATTCCAGTGGGCAGGTAAAAAGACTCAGTCCAAACAAAATTGAACAAAAAAACTCAGGGTGCAAAAGCACTGACTTTACTAAACAGCATATACAGTCTGAAGTGGAAGTTGCCTGTTGTTTCCATAACTTTCGACAATTTGTAGTCTAGTTTTATTTGATATTAAAATAAAAATGTTACTTTTTCTGCGTATTTTTATTTTTATCTGTTACAACAGCAGAGTCTTTCTGAATGTATGCTTCCAAATATTTTGTGGATTTTTGTTTAACAGCTTTAGATAACAAAAACTAAGCTGTTTACAAATAAAATACTATGATGTTTTAAAGCAAGGTTTGTCCTACAGGATGGGCTTGCCCAGAATTTCTGTGGCCCTGTTTCCTGAAAGATTTTCATATCAAAGTAAACACAAAACATCTCATTTGGTGTTATATGGTGCATTTAAAAAGAAAGCAAGTAAGCTCTCATTTTAAAAGCTGTAGTAAATTAATGTGTATAGAGATAGATAGTTTATACTTTGGGATTATTGTTTCCTTAAATTTCTTCTGACACCAGTAAGAACTGGTTACACATATAGTCATTGGCAAGCACCTGGCAAGTGTTAGCAAATCAGACACTGACATGAGAAGAAGTAACTGCAGGAATGGAACTATCTTTTTATTGGATTATTCATATCTATGTTAAGCTCCCCCTAAAGTAATTAAAGAGTAAGGCATTCACCTGTGGGATAAATCATCCCTGCAAAATAGCAAGATGAGAGGAGGAGAGAGGAGGGGGTGCATACTATGGGACTTGATAAATTGTATGAAATATATATATATATTTCTATTATGCATTAGGTGTTAAAAAGGATTATGGAAATGAGATGGGATAGAGACAAGTGCTCTGTTCTTGTGTTGAATGGCTTTCAGGACAGTATTTAATTGAACTGTTTATCACATCGGAAAGTCACATGAAACATGGCTGTCAGAAGAGTTTAGAATAAAGGGTATTTTAGGTTAAAATACCCTCACTTTCATTTATATATTTTTTTAAATTCTAACATGGTTACTTAATCTCAGAGGAAAAATGCTCATTATGATCATGACAGTGCTGTTGAAATCAGAAAGTCATACGCTATCTGCTATGTGTCTTTGCTAGCAATTTTCAGTTTAACAGTTTTTTGTTGTGGTTGTTTTTGTTTTAATATACAATAGAATTGTGTTAAAAAATAGGTCAGTTAATTTTGGGAGGGAGAAGAAAGTATGGCAAAATAGTGGTATATTAAAAATTAAGTTTCATTTCTGGGTAAATTTCTACACTGTAACAACTTATAATAATAGCAGGTCTTTTTCAAAGTGATGTACTGTAGGAATTTACACACACAAAGATGGGCCCTTTGGTAACATGTGAGATAGATCGAGCTGTGGTTCCTCTGTTCTTGCAACAGAGAGGCAACACATACCTACTGTGGTGCGAGCTTCTCTACCCTATGCAGCTACAACTTCCCTGTGGAGGGAGGCAAACTGTGCCTGTCCAGATATCAGTGCTGGAGATTCCAGTGGGGATGCCTGTGGAGCTGACAGTTTTTTGTGATGGTGCCACCCAGCTTAGGGGAACTGGAGCAAAAGCCGTTTCACACATCACCAGAAGGCTAGTAACTTTTCAATCCATGAATAATACTACATCAAATCAATCAGAGCTCCTGGAAACTTCATTGAATACTTAGGTGGCTGGACCTTGCACCAAGTGCACTGAGCTGACTGCCAGTTTCCACGGCAGAAGACTATCAATAGCAGGAGGTGTACCCTTCTATTTTCTCAGTACTTTCTCAGTGTGCTGCCTATGCTGAGATCACCGTGGCAGGTATCCTGCAGGTGGGACACTGGTTAAGGAGAAGAAATAATTAGTTTAGACCTTTGCCTTGACTTCACTGAAAAGATTTCTAACTGCAGTGTGTTCTCAAGTAATTTGTGTCAATAAAGATTTTCTGTGAAGTTTTCTCTATTATGGACAGCACTAAGAGAAACATAGAGTGGAATTTGTGGGAAAGGAAATATATTAATAAAGATCTCTGGATGAACCCTGGGAATCCTAGTTCTTTTTGTGGAGAAAAAAAAAAAAGCGAGTGAATATCAAAATACTGGTGCCTGCTTTCTCATAAATTTACCTGGTCACTCATTCATCAGAAAATGTGAAGAGCCTAGACATCAGTTCTTACTGTCCTGAACATTATCTATTGGAAATTGAAACTTTGGTCTTTGCTCCCTGAGAGCTGGAGTGAAATCCAAGTTTTTTATTCCCTTGCTTCATAAAGATCGAATCATAGAATCATAGAATATATGGATGATACAGCTGTAGCTCCAAAGAGACATAAGCTATTCTTATTTACTCACTTTTACATGCATAGCCAGTTTTGCCTACAAAGAATATGTATGCATAGTTCTAAAATAAGGTCTTTCTACAGATAAGGTAGTTTTATTTCTAAGAAATAAATTTGGCTTTAGCGTGAACTTAAATTTAAGAGTTTTTTAATATCTTTTTTTTTTTAATAAAAATGATTGCTTTTTTTTCTGTTCGCAGTGCACTTACTGCTGAATGTACACAAAATTCAGGCAGCTCTATAGCTGATACTCAGAACATATTGAACAAAGACATGATAACACTCTTTTGTACATGACTTACTCCTTTTCACAGGAAGTTATATTTTCTTGAGATTGTCTTTGATGCCAACTCCTAGGGAATATTTTATTAGATTAACCCATACTTTCAATTCTCTTCATTTTTGTAACGTAACAACATTAAGCTACATTCTGCTTTCTGTATTTTTCCAAATAGCAGATAGTATGGCTGGCCTGGAAGCAGAGACAGCGCCATGCTTTGTGGATGCATATGGATTTAGGGACAATCTTTAGCATCAAGTTGTCCAAGTGTTAATCTAAGGAGCTACAAATCAGAAGTAGTCACAAAGACCTGGTTAAGTCCAGAAGCCTCAGCAAAGAAATGTTTGTCTGCTACAGCCAAGCCCTGTCACTTTTGAACTGCAATGCCCCATTAAAGACCTAATCAGCAAGAAAGCCTAGTCAGAGAAAGAATCATTAAACCCCTGGGTCTTTACTAACTTCACCACCTTTTTTAGCTGAAACACTATCCCTTTCTAAGTCATTGAATGATGGCCTTTAGTTGTATTGTCTGTTAAATTACTCAAACAGTGCTTTGGAGAAAGGTTAGGGAATGAAACAGGCAGTTCGTCAGTGAAAGACAGAGAAATTTCACCTCCAAAACCATACAACCTTTACCATGTGTGTTCTCTTCTGGTATCTTCTTGTTGATCAATAATAAACTTTCAATCCAGTGTCCAACTTCAAGCTCAAATATACTTTCTTTAAAAAAAAAAAAAAAAAAAACAAAAACAAACACTTCATGAGGAAAGATTCTTTCATTTTTCTGCTGCAAGCAATGACTGACCTGGCTCCTGTGTGTGTTCAGTTGTCTTAGCTACTGCTCAGGAAAAGCTAATCTCCATCAGACAGGGTTTATTTATTTTCCAGTTTGAATTTTCTTTTTAATCTAGACAAAACAATGAAAAGTAACTATCACTTCCTGTGGTTGAAGACATTAGGTTTATAATTCTATTTAGAACTGCACAGAACAGTACAGTGAGGAAGTGTCTTTTGGCTAATAAATGAGAAGCACAGCTTTTTTAACTGCTAATGGGAAGTTAAGACTCCACTTAACCAGAGGTGATTCCTATTTTAATCGCACTATTATTATTATTATTATTATTATTATTATTATTATTATTCCTATGTCATATTTTCTAACAAATTCTTTATTTTCTAGAAAATTTTGCAAAACTTACAGCCACTAGTTAGCAAGTACTGAGTGTCCTTCACTCCCACAAAGTTCAAGCTACTTGTTTCAAGGCAGTACTCCTACTTATGAAAACTAGCTGTTGAACACCAGCCTGTGATATTGGGTCTGTGCTAGTGAATTTGTGACGTGGATTTAAACAGATGAGACCCTAGATCTACAGACAGATCTTGTGGCATTCTGTAACCTATAGCTCCATTTCCAGAAGGCACTGTGTCCATGCAAGAAACAGATCTGACACCTGCAGTTTTGCAGTGCAGGGACATGGGGTATCCATGTTCTTCTGGGATTTGCTGATCTAGGGGGCTGTTTCTCACAGATGCATTTAGAAATTTGAGATGAAGCTTAACTGAATCCTTCAGTCATCACAGTTCCCGGCAGGATACATGCAGAATCATGTAACATCAAACAAATCGAATGCTATCAAGAAAAATTCCCCATCTATTCCATAATAAAGGGATTCCTGTCACTTTTAAGGAAATATTTTTTTTCCTCCTATCTTTCATGTTATCCATGTCCCCAACCTGATATTTCACAATCAGTATGATTTTAGTTTCCTTTTCATTTTTAAGTGGTGCTATTAAAAGAAAACATTCATGGATAAAGATCACTTTCTTGCATGAGATCAAGTATCTATGATATTTTTATATTACATTGTTTAAGCAATTAGATCTTAGCCATAGAAACATTGGGGGAAAAATGTTAAAAGTCCTAGAGGGTTAAAGCATGCAAGATGTTGTGGAGAAGATAAATGTTTGAGAGTCAGTCATTTTAAAGGACTGCTCACCCCCTCTCCACCTCTGGAGGCCTTCCCAGTCCTTGTTGACCTCAGCTTTGATTCCTGCCATCCTCCAGCTAATGTATCATCATCTCACAGTGCAGCTCTGACAGCTTTGTGCCTGACATTGAGTCAGCAGTGCCACAAGCAGCCTTGGAGCCTCTCAAGAACCCAGAGGCTGCCAAAATACCAGCAACATTTCCTCTCCACAGTGAAAAATTCAGGGGAGCTGCAGTGACCTGATTCTGCAATCCCTCATCAAAATGGAAGCATGATATGCTGAACTAGGTAGAGAACAGTTGATACTCAGAGACTTTATAGTGCTTATACTGGTGCTGTATTAGGGCCATGACAGAATGGCTTTGCTAGCAGTGTTTCTTAGCTGTCTATATCTAAAATTTAGGAGAAGTATATTCTCCCTCAGTGAAGCCCAATTCCTGTCAGCATTACAACCACCTTATAAAAGCCTAACACCTTCATGCTGTAATAACTGGCTAGGAAGGATATGATCTGAACCAGTTTCAACATTTCGCATAAAGAAGCCAAGGAAGGATGGTCTTCCATACGAAATTCCATTATGTGCACAGTTTAATTTAACAAGTGGCAGTATTTCTGCAGCTTGCTTTCCCTCCCTCATTGTTATGTTGTTTGTTTCCAGACTGAATTGCTTTTATTGATTTTGTACTGTTTTGTCTAATGATTTTTCTTGTAAACCCCACTTAATATGATTTATGACCTTCACTCCTCTGCTGCAAATCCTGTTGCAGGATGCTTACTCTACCAGTAAATAAATTATTTTAAACATTACCTCAAATGTTCTTCTCAGCAAATTTCTCCATTGCACATTAGAGATGTCTCAGATTTTTTACTCTACCTTTTCCTCCTCCTGTCACTTCCGTTTTAACATCTTTATCCCTTGATGTGCACACACTCGCCTTTGGAATATACTTCTCAGGAATGTCTTTCTAGGATAAGATATCTTGGGGGACACCACTAGGCTTCTTCTTTTAACGTTTACTGTGCATGTGACATAGTTTTGCTTATCCAGAGCCCCAGTGGTTACAAAAGCAATCTGTGAATGTTTTCAGCTTTTAAGTGACAGAAGGGGATGCCAATCTGCTTCAGTTTATCATCCATATAATCAGAAACAAACTAACAATCAAAGCTCTGGCAAGGCTATGATCTGAACCAGCATCTCTCTCATGAGCCTGATAAATTCAGGCTACAGTGTAGTTTGACTTGTTTCTGTGGCATAAAACTACAGAGGTTATAAATTGTCTTGAAAACAGCAAGCATGTAGCTCATCCTTTCACGAGCACTGCACAGGTTTTAAAACCAAACTGACTAAAGAGTATAAAGGTAACCTGTGTTGAAGACAAAGGGATTTTTATGGCTTTAGTCAAAGAAAGCTCTCATTTGTGATTTACATATTAAAAGTTATAGCAAGGAAAGAACCCTCTTGTCTCTTGGTCATGACATATGACTAAGTAAGACTGTAAACCTTATGACACCCTAAGAGTAAGCTTCTCAATCTCTTTTCATATTAAGAAACCCTAAGAAGAAAATACAATAAAACACAGAAATAACTAGTGTATTTTTACTTTAATTTATCACCAAATCTAAGCTGATTTTTAGTCCAAAACCTGTACTAAGAATAAAATGTTCACATTAAGTTAAATTATACAATTACCCAGTCTTCTCCTTCATTCAGCTAAAAATCATAGAATGGTTTGGGTTGAAAGGGACCTTAAAGATCATCTAATTCCAACTCCCCTTCCCTGGGTAGGGACGCCGCCCACTAGATCAGGTTGTCCAGGGCCCCATCCAACCTGACCTTGAACACTTCCAGGGATGGGGCATCCACAGCTTCTCTATTTCAGTGTCTCACAACCCTCGTAGTAAAGAATCTCTTTCAAATATCTGATTTATAACCATTTCCCGTCATCACTATACTCCCTGAAAAAGAGTCCCTTCCCAGCTTACCTGTAGGCCCCCTTTAGGTACTGGAAGGCATCTGTAAGGTCTCCCTAGAGCCTTCTCTTCTCCAGATTAAACAACCCCAACTCCCTCAGCCTGTCTTCATAGGAGAGGTGCTCCAGCCCTCTGATCACATTTGTGTCCCTCCTCTGGACTTGCTCTAACAAGTCCATGTCTTATGCTAGTTAGAGCTGAATGCAGTGCTCCAGGTGGGCTCTCATAAGAGTAGAGTAGAGTAGAGGGAGAGAATCATCTCCCTCGACCTGCTTTAGATGCAGCTCAGGATATGGTTGGCTTTCTGCGCTGCAAGCACATGCTGCTGTCTCATGCCAAAGGTTTCATCCACCAGTACACCTCCAGGTCATTCTCCTCAGGGCTTCTCTCAATGCATTCATCATCCATCTTGTGTCTGTGTTGAACTTCATAAGATTCACATGGATCCACTTCTCAAGCCTGTCAAGGTCCATCTGGATGGATGGCAACCCTTCCCCCCTGCATGTCAAGGGTATACTACGAGGGTATATCAAATGTGGGTATGTTAAAAACATCAGTAAAAATGTTAACCACAAGATTTAATCTGTTTTACACACTCTTCTAACTGCATAGGTGATAGTGGAGCTAAGGATGATTTACAGAATGTACTGGTACAGGGACAGGTAAATCTTATTTGCCATTACTTTCATGAAACTGAAGTTGCTAAGAGATACTAAATCAAATGGATTATACTAAAATAGCCTGACTTGACAAGACTTGCCTGTAAGATGCTGCCATTGTAACTGTCTATCAGTTTTCTGTAAGTCTTTAACATTCACAATTGCCTCCATTTTTCATTTATACCTGATTAACCAAATGTAAAATATGGACCCAGAATCACTCCCAGTAGAGAGTGATTTTCTTATAACTTTGGATCTAGACAAAATAATTTCTGAGTGCAAAATTTATTTTATCAGCTTTATATGGTTCAAGGCACACATAAAACAATTTGTTTGTAAAGTCGCTGAATTTGCTTTTTATTATTATTATTATTTTTATTTTTTTTTTTGACTTGCATGTGAATGGGATTATTTTCCTCCATTCAGTAACTGTTTAGCTACGGACTACAGAGGCTGGAGCATTCCTGTGTACTGCCTACTTTGACACCTTTTATCTGACATAGGCACAACATAACCCTCTCCTGGGACTCTGCAGGAAGGACACTGTGACAAATTATACCACGAAGTCCACTGAACCCTAGTCTGATGTGTCATTCAAAATGAAACAAGCACTTTGTTTCTACTTAGCTATAGAAGCCTGAAGTATTTGTGTCTAAGTTTTTAAGTGATTACATTTGTTATACATATATAGATACATATTTTAGCTGTGTTTTCTGTCTTGTGTCAATTCATCCTGACAAGCTGAAGAACGCACATACCATGCAGCTCATTTGCAAAGAACCTTTTTTTTCTACACCTCCTCAGGTCTTAACCCCAAAACAATTACTTGTTTCTGCTTTACACTATATAAATATGCAATGCTGCTGAATAACATTCCACCGTTCCCACAAAAACAAACAAACAAACAAAAACAAAACCAACAAAGAAAGATTAGTGCCTATATCCTGAGCATATATGGTAAAGTGAATTATTTATCCAGAAGAACTGCCCAATTGCCCAATTGTTCACCACCCCGAATGTGTAGTGTAACTTCACAACCATCACACTGAATGTGCACTTGAGCTAATACCACCTGTTTTGTTTGTTTGTTTTGTTTTGTTTTGTTCTTAATGTGAGACTAAAAAAAAAAAAAAAAGGAAAAAAAAAAAAGCCCTCAGCTTCCTCCAACCATATAAAAAACACCATAGTGCTTTTTGTTTGGTATGTGCTCTAATCTTAGTCTCAGCAATACCATTTCAAGGCACACTCTGTAGAGAAAACAATAAGTTCCAGAGACTGAAAAAACATGGATATATATTTACCTGTTACCATGTTTACATTGAACATTCTTGTAGAAAAGAGGGGTTAACCCTAATTAACTCCTTAATTAACCCTAACAGGAGTTAATTAACCTTAATATGGGTTAATAAGTCTGTATTAGTACAATTTTGTATAATGATGTTAGTTCTCAAATCAAAAATAATGTGCAAGCATAGCATAATCTCTGTGAAGTCACTGAATGTCATTTATCTCTCTTATACAAAACTCAAATAAATGTTTTTCTCACATCAAGATCTTTTTGGCTATCATCATTAATTCAGAATGACAGGGTTAAAAATATGCAACACTAGTGACTGCATTATGTGAGTAGTATTTCAAGAAGATTAATTATTCTTGAATAATTCATCCACAGCACGTGTGAAATGAATGTCTTCAGGAACAAGCAAGCAAAGGTCTTTTCCCAACAGTACCTTTTGTCTCCACACAATTTCCTGTTCCTGTGGGCACTGCAGAAGCAGGCATATGCCTGGTTCCTTTGAAAGACAGATGCACAATCCATTTATAAGATGGCTGCCCCAACAACTGTCCATCTACACCTTACATAGCAGGCAAATGTCCTACCAGTATCTGTCATCTTGCTCACACCGCTCAATATTTAGACCAGACTCCACCAAAATATTGCACAAATAAAATTTGACTGGGAAGAGGTAGCACTTAGCTGTAAAGCAGAGGCACTCTAAAGGACTGTCTCCAGGAGTGCAAATACCACCACTATGGACATTTGTAAAAGGTGTTTGCCCTCCAAAGTGCACAAGTTTATCCCCAGTTCCAGTCATATGCACGTGCCATCAGTGTCACACACTGGTGCCCAGGGGAACACCACCACACAACTCATGATGCAGACAGACTTTCTGTTTCTAGCAAGCGGCCGTGTGAGAATCACAAAAACTCAGTGATAAATCTGGTAACTCATTTGCCCAGATAACTGAGGTATGACACAGCTATGTGTGAATACTTTTGCCCATTTCAATACAATAAGAAGATGTATGAATTTAATAATCTTACATGACGAGGATCTGCATCATGGCGGCTGACCAATTCCTACAGGAAGTAATTGTGAAAAGGAGACCTGTTGTGAGAACTAATTCCCAGTGTCTCAATGGGACAAAGCCAAGAAATTCCTAAGCATTAACAATTAATGATAGGAGACCATTTCTGTTTATAGACTATGCCTTTCTATCCCACCATTACACAAAAATGAATTAACACTATTAAGTATTTTCTTTAATAGAAGAATTATAACCCTATCTGCAACTCTGATTCCCTAAAACATTCAAGTACAGTGATAATTACAGATCTGCTGTGTGATACATCAATTTTTAATGTTTATGTGCTAATATCCTTGAAACATCTCGATCTGTACTGAATATAGTATGATCAGATCAAGAGAGACAGCATGCAACATTGCAAGATTACAACCACTTTTAATTCAGTCATGCTGACCTTCCAACAGTGAGCTTAGAACAGCTGAAAAATGAACCATTCAGTGATAAGACCGTCACTGAAATTTAATTGTCCCTGGTGTTGGTGTGATTAAAGGCCTCACCTTGTTAATGCTTGTACTAGTTTTGGTAGCACCAATAAACAGAATGCTTTATCAGCTCTGACAGGTACACCTGGGAGCAAAGATTTAAAATGGACTAGTAAAAATGATCAAAATATCCTCCTTTTTTTAAATTTATTTTTTTAAGAATTATTTTCATACTTTTCACCCAGATATCTGTCTTCAAGGACCTGCAAAATATTTGTTCCAAATACTATTAGGGTCTTGAAAATATAGTAACTAATTCATGAAATTAATTTGCATTAGAGAGTGCTGCAGCCACAGAGTCACAGAATGGCTGAGGCTGGAAGGGACCTCTGGAGGCCATCTTGTCAACCCTCCCTGCTCAAGCAGGGACACACACAGCAGGTTGCCCAAGACCATGTCCAGGTGGCTTTAGAAGAGCTCCAAGGAGGCAGACACCACAGCCGCTCTGGGCAACCTGTGCCCATGCTCAGTCAGCCCTCTCAGTAAAGAAGGGCTCCCTGATGCTCAGGAGGAAAGTTCTGTGTTGCTCTTTGTGTCCACTGCCTCTTGTCCTGTCACTGGGCACAGCTGGGAAGAGCCTGGCTCCATATTCTTTGCCCCCTTCCTCCTGGTGTTTCTACACGCTGGTGAGGTCCTCCCTGACCCTTCCCTTCTCCAGGCTGGACAGTTCCAGCTCTCCCAGCTCTTCTATGCAGGAGAGGCGCTCCTGGCCCTTTGCCATCTCTGTGGCCCTTTGCTGCACTCTCTCCAGCATGTCCGTGTCTCCCTCCTAGTGGGGAGCCCACAGCTGGACACAGTCCAGTGCTGAGGAGAGGGGAAGGATCACCTGCCTCGACCTGCTGCTGATTTTTTGCACGCTGCAGCCTGTCCTTCTGTCAGCCTTCCTTGTGGCCAGGGCTCGTTGCTGACTCCCATTCAAGTTACTGTACAGCAAGACCCCCGGGTCCCTGTGAGCAAAGCACTTCTCCAGCTGGGCGTGCACTGCTTCGTGGGTTGTTCCTGCCCAGGTGCAGGACTTTGTCCTCCCCCTTGTTGAACTGCTTGGGGTTCCTGTCTCGGCAGGGCACAAGCCCAGCTTTCTACAGAGAGCAGCAGCACCAAGGCGCACTCTGTGCAGAAGGAGCTATCTCGACGGCATCGTGGCCAGGCCACAGCCAGCAGGGCAGGCTGGCGGGAGGGCAGAGCCTCGAGCCCCGGGGGCAGAGGTGGCGGTGAGCAGGAGGCCAGGCCTGGGGCGATGGGGATGGGCACGGGCTGGCCCCGGGCACCCCAGGCTGGAAGCCTCTCCCTGGGAGCAGCTGCAGAGCTGCAGGCCTGCAGCTGGGCAGCACGCGCTTTCAGGGGGAGCACAGCAGTGGCGCCGGGCACCTGGGGAAGGAAGCGCTGAGACGAACACCCCAGCCCTCCTGGCAAAGGGCGGCATCGCCGCGCCCCAATCCCACCAGAGCGACCCCATCGGCCTTCAGGCCCAGCAGCCCTGTGAGGAAGCGGTGGGCACAGCAGTAGGAAGAGGAAGAGATGGCAGCAGGGGTGGGGACAGCGACGCCAACCGTGTTGTTAGCAATACAGAGACTTTTTTGATAGCTTTTGTAGCTTTATTTCTTTTCTCCAACAGCTTCAGACTGCTGTGAGTCTTCTGGTCCCTCCCGGTTGCCAGCGTGTGCCCCATCTGCTGGCCCAGCCCCAGCTTGGCCAGCTCCTGGGGCGCTGTTCTAGTGTCGCCGGCGGGGTGGCCTCTTGGCGGGTGGGGCAGAGTCCTGGGAAGTGGGGGCCCTCCTCTTCGCGGTTCTCCGGGGCCCCCTGCGTCTTTGGTCCCTGCCCTGGCTGGCAGTGGAGGGACCGGCCTCAGCCTCCTGTGGTTCCTCCGGGGACACTTGCTGACTGTCAGGCGCCAGCCCTGGCATGGATGCGGGGTAGCCGGGACCCCCACGGAGGGCAGCTGTTGAAGTTCCGGGGAGCTCCTCCACGTTGGTTCCCTCGGAGGGCTCTGGGCCGGCTGCTGGTGTCCCCACCGAGCTGACAACGTGGCTGGGGACTGCTGCAGGGCTGCCCTCCTGTCCTCCAGCAGCGTGGGAGGCCCCCAGACCCAGGATGCTTCGGGCCTCCCCGCTGCACCGCTGCACGGCGGTGGCAATGAGCCGCTGCACGAAGCCGGCCGTCTGCCTTCCCAGGGAGGTCCTCAGGAGCAGGGTGAGGGCCCCCTCGTCCAGGCCAAAGAAGCGCAGGCCTGAGATGACGTTGCGCTGCGCTTCTGAGGCTGCCCTGCCGTCATCCCCGAGGAGCTGCCCCAGCTCGTGGCGCAGCCAGGGCAGCAGGGGCTGGAGCACAGCAGGGTACAGCCGGAACAGGGACGCCCAGGCGAAGGGGTGGAGGCCGCCCACAGCGGCTGTGGGCAGTGGTCCTGCAGCCTCTGGTCGGGAGGCTGCGTGGGCAGGAGCTCCGTCTGCCTGCTGGGCGGTGACCGGTGCCTCCGCAGGTGGTGGGATGACGAGCTCCTTGAACCTGTTGTCCGCCCGCACCGAGTGCACGATGGAGCTCACCCTCCTCTTGCAGAGGGGGCACTCGGGCTTGCTCTCAGCCCACCGCTGGATACATTCAAAGCAGAAGCGGTGGAGGCATGGCACCACAAAGCTGGGGTTCACCCAGCTGTCCAGACAGATGGGACAGCGGGTGTCCAGCGCCGTGGCCATGCTCTCCACCTGCTGAGGTGAGCTGGGGAGAACTGGCGATGACGAGCCGCTCCCTCTCACCGGCGCTGCAGCAGCAGGTGTCACGCTGCAAAAGGCAGAGAAGAGGCCATGGTCATCGGCTGAGCCGGGGGCGGCTGGAAGAGTTGTGCAGGTTCCCCAAGGAGGAAACCCTTCCAGCTGCCCAGGGAGAGATGTGTCCGTAGCACTCACATCTGCTGCTGCGAGCGCTCCTCCTGGGTCTCCCGACGGCCCGAACGAGGCAGGGCCGCGGAAGAAGCTCCGATGGCTCTGGGAAGGACACTGAGAGCTGCTGCAGCAACTCCCAGAGCACGACACCAGCACCAAGGCCAACCTTGCTCCTCACTCCAGACCTCGCGTAAACGCTCAGCTGGAGTGCGGGCACTAGCCGGCGGGGTGGGACTCTGCGCCCGCATATGAGCAGCGAGGGCCACGCAGTCACAATCCGTCGCTCCAGGCTCTCACAGTGCATCGCTCGGAGCCATCACAATGGGCCGTCCTGCCCCGCAGCGCTTGCTCTGGCAGCGCTCTGGCCCCAGCACATGTGTCTGGGGCTACCGCAAAGCCACTGTCACTCCATTCCCCCGATCTCCTGTCTAATGCTCGGCATCAGTGTTATTCACCAGTCACTGCAGCCTAGGCCGTGTCTCCCCAGGGCACCCTCATCTCACCCTGGCCACGGCAGACATCTCCACATACGTTCAATAAAACCTCACGCCTGCCTTTGAGGCAGCACCACACAGTCCCACAAGCTCTCCCCACCCTCCAGCTCTGCTGATGGTTCTTCCCATGCCTAGCCAAAGGCAGCCCTTGACTTGTTGTCAGGGTTTTTTTCCTGTCTTTCACCCCTCTCTGGGGTGATCTGCTCTGCTCAGCGCTCGTCCTCCTTGGGGTCCTGGGTGGGAGAGATGTCAACAAGCCGGAGGGGTTCAGGAGAGGCCCCTGATGCAGTGGGGCTGGAGCACTCGCCCTGTGAGGAGGGTGTGTGGGGCCAGGGCCGGCTCAGCACGGACCAGAGAAGGCTTAGGGGCACCTAACAGCACTGCCTGGTGCCTGTGGGAAGGGATGACAGGGATGGGGACAGGCTCTTCCCAGCAGTGCCTGGTGGCAGGAGCAGAGACAAGCGGCATCAGCTGGGACTGGAGAGGTTCAGGCTGCAGATAAGGAAAAATGAAAAGTCCCGTGAGGCACACAGAGCACCAGAGTGGGTTGTCCAGCCGGGTGGAGGCATCCCTGAGCATGGAGGTTTTCAAGACCTGAGCAGGCCCAGCCCAGAGCACAAGGGTCACAAGCCTGCAAAGGGACACATGGGGAAGTCCCGGGAGGGAAAGCGTCGGCAGCGTGAAATGCGGCCAAGCTTCCCAAATGAGCCCATGGCAGCCGAAGCAAGGCACAGAGGGCCTAGAGATGCAGAAGGCTCAGCCCCACGGAGCGCTCTCTCCTCAGGACACAGAGCCCCCGCGAAAGCACACGTCCCCTCTCTGTGGAGCTCAGCGCAGGGCACAGGGCCTGTAGCCCTCAAAGTGGGGGAAACGGGTCCCAAGGCCAGGCCCCATGGTGCTCAAGGGAGGGGAAGGAAGCCCTCAAAGACCAAGGCCAGGCCCATGGGGCTTGGATTGGGCCTCTGGAGCCCTGCAAGAGCAGAGGGCCAAGCGCCATGGCGCTTGACATAGGCAAAGGAAGCCCTACTAAACCGTGGTGCCAGGAGTGGTGGGACTCAAGTCAGGGGAAAGAGGTCCAGCAAGAGCAAAGGACCCAACTCAAGAGGTGCTTGTCTCAGTGCAAAGAGGCCCCCAAAGTTGATAGGGCCGGGCCCCATGGTGTTCAAGAAAGGGAAGAGGTTCCCTGCACGAGCAGAGGGTCCGGCAGAGGGCTCTGGGGCACAATATACTCAGAGCACTCAGGTCCAGGCCCCAGGCAGGACAAATGAGGGCAGAGAAGGCTGTGCAAGAGCAGAGGGAGAAGTCCTGCGAGCGCAGTTGGCCAGGCCCTGCGGTGCCTCAGTCAGGGCACCTGGCCACACAGAGCTTGGCCTCCCGCAGCAGCACTTGTGCTGTCTTGCCTGGGGGGACATGGGCTTGCAGAACGAGCAAGCACCAGCAAGACCTCACTTCCCTTTTCTTCCCGTGGTGGGTAGACCTTGTCTGGCATAAGGACGTGCAGATCGCTCACCAGTTACCATCATGGGCAAACGAGGCTCAGCTTGGGGAAGAGTCTTGTAATTTATAGCCACTTGTTAACAGAGCAGGGCAGTGAGATCTGGAAAAAAAAAAAAACAACAACAAAAAAAACCCACCAACAGTGCACTACAAACAGCTTCCCCCACCCCTCTACTTCCCAGGCTCAATCTCACTCCCGGTTCTTCAAGCTCCTCCCCGTGCCGAGTGGTGCAAGAGGATGGGGAGTGGGAGTTGCAGTCAGTCCATCAGGCTTTGTCTCTGCCGCTCTGCATTTCTTCAAGAGGTGCTCCATCGTGGGTCCATACCATGGGGTGCAGTCCTTCGGGAATGGGCTGCTCCAGCTGGGTCCCCCAGGGGATGCGGTTCCCACCAGACTGCCTGATCCTGCATGGGCTCCTCTCCTCATGCTGCCATCCCCACCAAGAGCCTGCTCCTGCGTGGGCTCTTCATGGTCTGCAGCTTCCTGCAAGGCGCAGCCTCCTGCTCCAGTGTGGGGTCCTCCACGGGCTGCTGCATGGCTATCAGTTCCAACGTTGTCTTCCAAGGGCTGTAGGAACTACCTGCTTCACCATGGTCCTCTCCACGGGCTGCAGGGGAATCCCCAGCTGCGGTGCCTGGAGCACCTCCTCCCCCTCCTTCTTCACTGATCTTGGTGTCTACAGGGTTGTTTCTCTCACATCTTTCTCACTCCTCCCTCTCACAGCAGCGGTGCAGCACTGGATCACAGATCCATCTAAGGATGGATCACAGAACCATCTAAGCTGGAAAAGACCTTCAAGGTCATCAGGCGCAGCCGTCAACCTGACCTGCCGAGTCCCATGGCCGAACCGTGTCCCTTAGTGCCCCAGCTGCATGACTCTTCAATACCTCTAGGGATGGGGACTCGGCCACTTCCCTGGGCAGCCCGTTCCAACGCTTGACCACCCTCTCCCTGAAGAAACTCTTCCTCAGATGCAATCTAAACCTCCCCTGGCACCACTTGAGAGGTGCCATCAGTATTGCTCGTTGGCTCAGCTCTGGCTGGCAGTGGGTCCCTTTTGGAGCCGGCTGGAAGCAGCTGTGTCTGACATGGGGGTCAGCTCACAGTCTCTCCTCGCAGAAGCCCCCCGTGCAGCTCCTCTCCGCTTCCAAAACCTTGCCACTAAAGCCACGACACTTCCCTGCTCAGAATTGCTCTGCCCAGTGGTGGTCACTGATGGAGGTCTCCTCCTGGGACAGTGGGGGACAGCGGGCAGCCTCGAACAGCCTGCCTCCCTCATCTCTCTCCTTTCCCATGCAACAGTATAGTGGGTTTACATGGCAACGTTTTGGTAGCAGGGAGCCACAGGGGTGGCTTCTGTGAGAAGAATCTAGAAGCTGCCCCATATTAGATAAGGGCCCTGCTGCTGGCCAGAGCCGAGCCAGTAAGCGATGTTGTTTGTGCCTCTGTGAGAGCATATTTAAGAAAGGGAAAAGAAAAAACCTGCTGCCACACAGCAGCTGGGAGAGAGAGAGGAGTGAGGAACAGTCCTGCAGCCGCCAAGGTCGGTGAAGAAGGAGGGGGAGAGGTGCTCCAGGCACTGGAGCAGAAGTTCCCTGCGGCCTGTGGTGAGAATCATGGTGATGCAGGCTGTCCCCCTGCAGCCCACGGAGAACCACGGTGGAGCAGGTTTCCATGCTGCAGCCCGTGGAGTGCATCTTGTCATCTTGTGCCGAAGCAAGGCGCAGAGGGCCTAGAGATGCAGAAGGCTCAGCCCTATGGGTTGCTGTCTCCTCAGGACACCGAGCCCCTGTGAGAGCACACGTCCCCTCTCTGCGGAGCTCAGAGCAGGGCACAGGGCCCGTAGCTCTTGAAGTGGGGGAAAGAGGTCCCAGGCCCCATGGTGCTCAAGGGAGGGGAAGGAAGCCCTCAAAGACCGGGGCCAGGCCCATGGGTCTCCTTTGCAGGAGAGGCGCTCCAGCAGGCCCTTTGCCATCTCTGTGGCCCTTTGCTGCACTCTCTCCAGTATGTCCGTGTCTCGCTCCTGGAGGGGAGCCCACAGCTGGACACAGTCCTCCAGGGGTGGCCTGAGCAGCAGTGGTGAGGAGAGGGGAAGGATCACCTGCCTCGACCTGCTGCTGATTTTTTGCACACTGCAGCCCGCCCTTCTGTCAGCCTTCTTTGTGGCCAGGGCTCGTTGCTGACTTGTTGAACTGCTTGGGGTTCCTGTCTCGGCAGGGCACAAGCCCAGCTTTCTACAGAGAGCAGCAGCACCAAGGCGCACTCTGTGCAGAAGGAGCTATCTCGACGGCATCGTGGCCAGGCCACAGCCAGCAGGGCAGGCTGGCGGGAGGGCAGAGCCTCGAGCCCCGGGGGCAGAGGTGGCGGTGAGCAGGAGGCCAGGCCTGGGGCGATGGGGATGGGCACGGGCTGGCCCCGGGCACCCCAGGCTGGAAGCCTCTCCCTGGGAGCAGCTGCAGAGCTGCAGGCCTGCAGCTGGGCAGCACGCGCTTTCAGGGGGAGCACAGCAGTGGCGCCGGGCACCTGGGGAAGGAAGCGCTGAGACGAACACCCCAGCCCTCCTGGCAAAGGGCGGCATCGCCGCGCCCCAATCCCACCAGAGCGACCCCATCGGCCTTCAGGCCCAGCAGCCCTGTGAGGAAGCGGTGGGCACAGCAGTAGGAAGAGGAAGAGATGGCAGCAGGGGTGGGGACAGCGACGCCAACCGTGTTGTTAGCAATACAGAGACTTTTTTGATAGCTTTTGTAGCTTTATTTCTTTTCTCCAACAGCTTCAGACTGCTGTGAGTCTTCTGGTCCCTCCCGGTTGCCAGCGTGTGCCCCATCAGCTGGCCCAGCCCCAGCTTGGCCAGCTCCTGGGGCGCTGTTCTAGTGTCGCCGGCGGGGTGGCCTCTTGGCGGGTGGGGCAGAGTCCTGGGAAGTGGGGGCCCTCCTCTTCGCGGTTCTCCGGGGCCCCCTGCGTCTTTGGTCCCTGCCCTGGCTGGCAGTGGAGGGACCGGCCTCAGCCTCCTGTGGTTCCTCCGGGGACACTTGCTGACTGTCAGGCGCCAGCCCTGGCATGGATGCGGGGTAGCCGGGACCCCCACGGAGGGCAGCTGTTGAAGTTCCGGGGAGCTCCTCCACGTTGGTTCCCTCGGAGGGCTCTGGGCCGGCTGCTGGTGTCCCCACCGAGCTGACAATGTGGCTGGGGACTGCTGCAGGGCTGCCCTCCTGTCCTCCAGCAGCGTGGGAGGCCCCCAGACCCAGGATGCTTCGGGCCTCCCCGCTGCACCGCTGCACGGCGGTGGCAATGAGCCGCTGCACGAAGCCGGCCGTCTGCCTTCCCAGGGAGGTCCTCAGGAGCAGGGTGAGGGCCCCCTCGTCCAGGCCAAAGAAGCGCAGGCCTGAGATGACGTTGCGCTGCGCTTCTGAGGCTGCCCTGCCGTCATCCCCGAGGAGCTGCCCCAGCTCGTGGCGCAGCCAGGGCAGCAGGGGCTGGAGCACAGCAGGGTACAGCCGGAACAGGGACGCCCAGGCGAAGGGGTGGAGGCCGCCCACAGCGGCTGTGGGCAGTGGTCCTGCAGCCTCTGGTCGGGAGGCTGCGTGGGCAGGAGCTCCGTCTGCCTGCTGGGCGGTGACCGGTGCCTCCGCAGGTGGTGGGATGACGAGCTCCTTGAACCTGTTGTCCGCCCGCACCGAGTGCACGATGGAGCTCACCCTCCTCTTGCAGAGGGGGCACTCGGGCTTGCTCTCAGCCCACCGCTGGATACATTCAAAGCAGAAGCGGTGGAGGCATGGCACCACAAAGCTGGGGTTCACCCAGCTGTCCAGACAGATGGGACAGCGGGTGTCCAGCGCCGTGGCCATGCTCTCCACCTGCTGAGGTGAGCTGGGGAGAACTGGCGATGACGAGCCGCTCCCTCTCACCGGCGCTGCAGCAGCAGGTGTCGCGCTGCAAAAGGCAGAGAAGAGGCCATGGTCATCGGCTGAGCCGGGGGCGGCTGGAAGAGTTGTGCAGGTTCCCCAAGGAGGAAACCCTTCCAGCTGCCCAGGGAGAGATGTGTCCGTAGCACTCACCTCTGCTGCTGCGAGCGCTCCTCCTGGGTCTCCCGACGGCCCGAACGAGGCAGGGCCGCGGAAGAAGCTCCGATGGCTCTGGGAAGGACACTGAGAGCTGCTGCAGCAACTCCCAGAGCACGACACCAGCACCAAGGCCAACCTTGCTCCTCACTCCAGACCTCGCGTAAACGCTCAGCTGGAGTGCGGGCACTAGCCGGCGGGGTGGGACTCTGCGCCCGCATATGAGCAGCGAGGGCCACGCAGTCACAATCCGTCGCTCCAGGCTCTCACAGTGCATCGCTCGGAGCCATCACAATGGGCCGTCCTGCCCCGCAGCGCTCGCTCTGGCAGCGCTCTGGCCCCAGCACATGTGTCTGGGGCTACCGCAAAGCCACTGTCACTCCATTCCCCCGATCTCCTGTCTAATGCTCGGCATCAGTGTTATTCACCAGTCACTGCAGCCTAGGCCGTGTCTCCCCAGGGCACCCTCAGCTCACCCTGGCCACGGCAGACATCTCCACATACGTTCAATAAAACCTCACGCCTGCCTTTGAGGCAGCACCACACAGTCCCACAAGCTCTCCCCACCCTCCAGCTCTGCTGATGGTTCTTCCCATGCCTAGCCAAAGGCAGCCCTTGACTTGTTGTCAGGGTTTTTTTCCTGTCTTTCACCCCTCTCTGGGGTGATCTGCTCTGCTCAGCGCTCGTCCTCCTTGGGGTCCTGGGTGGGAGAGATGTCAACAAGCCGGAGGGGTTCAGGAGAGGCCCCTGATGCAGTGGGGCTGGAGCACTCGCCCTGTGAGGAGGGTGTGTGGGGCCAGGGCCGGCTCAGCACGGACCAGAGAAGGCTTAGGGGCACCTAACAGCACTGCCTGGTGCCTGTGGGAAGGGATGACAGGGATGGGGACAGGCTCTTCCCAGCAGTGCCTGGTGGCAGGAGCAGAGACAAGCGGCATCAGCTGGGACTGGAGAGGTTCAGGCTGCAGATAAGGAAAAATGAAAAGTCCCGTGAGGCACACAGAGCACCAGAGTGGGTTGTCCAGCCGGGTGGAGGCATCCCTGAGCATGGAGGTTTTCAAGACCTGAGCAGGCCCAGCCCAGAGCACAAGGGTCACAAGCCTGCGAAGGGACACATGGGGAAGTCCCGGGAGGGAAGGCGTCGGCAGCGTGAAATGCAGCCAAGCTTCCCAAATGAGCCCATGGCAGCCGAAGCAAGGCACAGAGGGCCTAGAGATGCAGAAGGCTCAGCCCTACGGAGCGCTCTCTCCTCAGGACACAGAGCCCCCGCGAAAGCACACGTCCCCTCTCTGTGGAGCTCAGCGCAGGGCACAGGGCCTATAGCCCTCAAAGTGGGGGAAACGGGTCCCAAGGCCAGGCCCCATGGTGCTCAAGGGAGGGGAAGGAAGCCCTCAAAGACCAAGGCCAGGCCCATGGGGCTTGGATTGGGCCTCTGGAGCCCTGCAAGAGCAGAGGGCCAAGCGCCATGGCGCTTGACATAGGCAAAGGAAGCCCTACTAAACCGTGGTGCCAGGAGTGGTGGGACTCAAGTCAGGGGAAAGAGGTCCAGCAAGAGCAAAGGACCCAACTCAAGAGGTGCTTGTCTCAGTGCAAAGAGGCCCCCAAAGTCGATAGGGCCGGGCCCCATGGTGCTCAAGAAAGGGAAGAGGTTCCCTGCAGGAGCAGAGGGTCCGGCAGAGGGCTCTGGGGCACAATATACTCAGAGCGCTCAGGTCCAGGCCCCAGGCAGGACAAATGAGGGCAGAGAAGGCTGTGCAAGAGCAGAGGGAGAAGTCCTGCGAGCGCAGTTGGCCAGGCCCTGCGGTGCCTCAGTCAGGGCACCTGGCCACACAGAGCTTGGCCTCCCGCAGCAGCACTTGTGCTGTCTTGCCTGGGGGGACATGGGCTTGCAGAACGAGCAAGCACCAGCAAGACCTCACTTCCCTTTTCTTCCCGTGGTGGGTAGACCTTGTCTGGCATAAGGACGTGCAGATCGCTCACCAGTTACCATCATGGGCAAACGAGGCTCAGCTTGGGGAAGAGTCTTGTAATTTATAGCCACTTGTTAACAGAGCAGGGCAGTGAGATCTGGAAAAAAAAAAAAAAACAACAAAAAAACCCCACCAACAGTGCACTACAAACAGCTTCCCCCACCCCTCTACTTCCCAGGCTCAATCTCACTCCCGGTTCTTCAAGCTCCTCCCCGTGCCGAGTGGTGCAAGAGGATGGGGAGTGGGAGTTGCAGTCAGTCCATCAGGCTTTGTCTCTGCCGCTCTGCATTTCTTCAAGAGGTGCTCCATCGTGGGTCCATACCATGGGGTGCAGTCCTTCGGGAATGGGCTGCTCCAGCTGGGTCCCCCAGGGGATGCGGTTCCCACCAGACTGCCTGATCCTGCATGGGCTCCTCTCCTCATGCTGCCATCCCCACCAAGAGCCTGCTCCTGCGTGGGCTCTTCATGGTCTGCAGCTTCCTGCAAGGCGCAGCCTCCTGCTCCAGTGTGGGGTCCTCCACGGGCTGCTGCATGGCTATCAGTTCCAACGTTGTCTTCCAAGGGCTGTAGGAACTACCTGCTTCACCATGGTCCTCTCCACGGGCTGCAGGGGAATCCCCAGCTGCGGTGCCTGGAGCACCTCCTCCCCCTCCTTCTTCACTGATCTTGGTGTCTACAGGGTTGTTTCTCTCACATCTTTCTCACTCCTCCCTCTCACAGCAGCGGTGCAGCACTGGATCACAGATCCATCTAAGGATGGATCACAGAACCATCTAAGCTGGAAAAGACCTTCAAGGTCATCAGGCGCAGCCGTCAACCTGACCTGCCGAGTCCCATGGCCGAACCGTGTCCCTTAGTGCCCCAGCTGCATGACTCTTCAATACCTCTAGGGATGGGGACTCGGCCACTTCCCTGGGCAGCCCGTTCCAACGCTTGACCACCCTCTCCCTGAAGAAACTCTTCCTCAGATGCAATCTAAACCTCCCCTGGCACCACTTGAGAGGTGCCATCAGTATTGCTCGTTGGCTCAGCTCTGGCTGGCAGTGGGTCCCTTTTGGAGCCGGCTGGAAGCAGCTGTGTCTGACATGGGGGTCAGCTCACAGTCTCTCCTCGCAGAAGCCCCCCGTGCAGCTCCTCTCCGCTTCCAAAACCTTGCCACTAAAGCCACGACACTTCCCTGCTCAGAATTGCTCTGCCCAGTGGTGGTCACTGATGGAGGTCTCCTCCTGGGACAGTGGGGGACAGCGGGCAGCCTCGAACAGCCTGCCTCCCTCATCTCTCTCCTTTCCCATGCAACAGTATAGTGGGTTTACATGGCAACGTTTTGGTAGCAGGGAGCCACAGGGGTGGCTTCTGTGAGAAGAATCTAGAAGCTGCCCTATATTAGATAAGGGCCCTGCTGCTGGCCAGAGCCGAGCCAGTAAGCGATGTTGTTTGTGCCTCTGTGAGAGCATATTTAAGAAAGGGAAAAGAAAAAACCTGCTGCCACACAGCAGCTGGGAGAGAGAGAGGAGTGAGGAACAGTCCTGCAGCCGCCAAGGTCGGTGAAGAAGGAGGGGGAGAGGTGCTCCAGGCACTGGAGCAGAAGTTCCCTGCGGCCTGTGGTGAGAATCATGGTGATGCAGGCTGTCCCCCTGCAGCCCACGGAGAACCACGGTGGAGCAGGTTTCCATGCTGCAGCCCGTGGAGTGCATCTTGTCATCTTGTGCCGAAGCAAGGCGCAGAGGGCCTAGAGATGCAGAAGGCTCAGCCCTATGGGTTGCTGTCTCCTCAGGACACCGAGCCCCTGTGAGAGCACACGTCCCCTCTCTGCGGAGCTCAGAGCAGGGCACAGGGCCCGTAGCTCTTGAAGTGGGGGAAAGAGGTCCCAGGCCCCATGGTGCTCAAGGGAGGGGAAGGAAGCCCTCAAAGACCGGGGCCAGGCCCATGGGTCTCCTTTGCAGGAGAGGCGCTCCAGCAGGCCCTTTGCCATCTCTGTGGCCCTTTGCTGCACTCTCTCCAGTATGTCCGTGTCTCGCTCCTGGAGGGGAGCCCACAGCTGGACACAGTCCTCCAGGGGTGGCCTGAGCAGCAGTGGTGAGGAGAGGGGAAGGATCACCTGCCTCGACCTGCTGCTGATTTTTTGCACACTGCAGCCCGCCCTTCTGTCAGCCTTCTTTGTGGCCAGGGCTCGTTGCTGACTTGTTGAACTGCTTGGGGTTCCTGTCTCGGCAGGGCACAAGCCCAGCTTTCTACAGAGAGCAGCAGCACCAAGGCGCACTCTGTGCAGAAGGAGCTATCTCGACGGCATCGTGGCCAGGCCACAGCCAGCAGGGCAGGCTGGCGGGAGGGCAGAGCCTCGAGCCCCGGGGGCAGAGGTGGCGGTGAGCAGGAGGCCAGGCCTGGGGCGATGGGGATGGGCACGGGCTGGCCCCGGGCACCCCAGGCTGGAAGCCTCTCCCTGGGAGCAGCTGCAGAGCTGCAGGCCTGCAGCTGGGCAGCACGCGCTTTCAGGGGGAGCACAGCAGTGGCGCCGGGCACCTGGGGAAGGAAGCGCTGAGACGAACACCCCAGCCCTCCTGGCAAAGGGCGGCATCGCCGCGCCCCAATCCCACCAGAGCGACCCCATCGGCCTTCAGGCCCAGCAGCCCTGTGAGGAAGCGGTGGGCACAGCAGTAGGAAGAGGAAGAGATGGCAGCAGGGGTGGGGACAGCGACGCCAGCCGTGTTGTTAGCAATACAGAGACTTTTTTGATAGCTTTTGTAGCTTTATTTCTTTTCTCCAACAGCTTCAGACTGCTGTGAGTCTTCTGGTCCCTCCCGGTTGCCAGCGTGTGCCCCATCTGCTGGCCCAGCCCCAGCTTGGCCAGCTCCTGGGGCGCTGTTCTAGTGTCGCCGGCGGGGTGGCCTCTTGGCGGGTGGGGCAGAGTCCTGGGAAGTGGGGGCCCTCCTCTTCGCGGTTCTCCGGGGCCCCCTGCGTCTTTGGTCCCTGCCCTGGCTGGCAGTGGAGGGACCGGCCTCAGCCTCCTGTGGTTCCTCCGGGGACACTTGCTGACTGTCAGGCGCCAGCCCTGGCATGGATGCGGGGTAGCCGGGACCCCCACGGAGGGCAGCTGTTGAAGTTCCGGGGAGCTCCTCCACGTTGGTTCCCTCGGAGGGCTCTGGGCCGGCTGCTGGTGTCCCCACCGAGCTGACAACGTGGCTGGGGACTGCTGCAGGGCTGCCCTCCTGTCCTCCAGCAGCGTGGGAGGCCCCCAGACCCAGGATGCTTCGGGCCTCCCCGCTGCACCGCTGCACGGCGGTGGCAATGAGCCGCTGCACGAAGCCGGCCGTCTGCCTTCCCAGGGAGGTCCTCAGGAGCAGGGTGAGGGCCCCCTCGTCCAGGCCAAAGAAGCGCAGGCCTGAGATGACGTTGCGCTGCGCTTCTGAGGCTGCCCTGCCGTCATCCCCGAGGAGCTGCCCCAGCTCGTGGCGCAGCCAGGGCAGCAGGGGCTGGAGCACAGCAGGGTACAGCCGGAACAGGGACGCCCAGGCGAAGGGGTGGAGGCCGCCCACAGCGGCTGTGGGCAGTGGTCCTGCAGCCTCTGGTCGGGAGGCTGCGTGGGCAGGAGCTCCGTCTGCCTGCTGGGCGGTGACCGGTGCCTCCGCAGGTGGTGGGATGACGAGCTCCTTGAACCTGTTGTCCGCCCGCACCGAGTGCACGATGGAGCTCACCCTCCTCTTGCAGAGAGGGCACTCGGGCTTGCTCTCAGCCCACCGCTGGATGCATTCAAAGCAGAAGCGGTGGAGGCATGGCACCACAAAGCTGGGGTTCACCCAGCTGTCCAGACAGATGGGACAGCGGGTGTCCAGCGCCGTGGCCATGCTCTCCACCTGCTGAGGTGAGCTGGGGAGAACTGGCGATGACGAGCCGCTCCCTCTCACCGGCGCTGCAGCAGCAGGTGTCGCGCTGCAAAAGGCAGAGAAGAGGCCATGGTCATCGGCTGAGCCGGGGGCGGCTGGAAGAGTTGTGCAGGTTCCCCAAGGAGGAAACCCTTCCAGCTGCCCAGGGAGAGATGTGTCCGTAGCACTCACCTCTGCTGCTGCGAGCGCTCCTCCTGGGTCTCCCGACGGCCCGAACGAGGCAGGGCCGCGGAAGAAGCTCCGATGGCTCTGGGAAGGACACTGAGAGCTGCTGCAGCAACTCCCAGAGCACGACACCAGCACCAAGGCCAACCTTGCTCCTCACTCCAGACCTCGCGTAAACGCTCAGCTGGAGTGCGGGCACTAGCCGGCGGGGTGGGACTCTGCGCCCGCATATGAGCAGCGAGGGCCACGCAGTCACAATCCGTCGCTCCAGGCTCTCACAGTGCATCGCTCGGAGCCATCACAATGGGCCGTCCTGCCCCGCAGCGCTCGCTCTGGCAGCGCTCTGGCCCCAGCACATGTGTCTGGGGCTACCGCAAAGCCACTGTCACTCCATTCCCCCGATCTCCTGTCTAATGCTCGGCATCAGTGTTATTCACCAGTCACTGCAGCCTAGGCCGTGTCTCCCCAGGGCACCTTCATCTCACCCTGGCCACGGCAGACATCTCCACATACGTTCAATAAAACCTCACGCCTGCCTTTGAGGCAGCACCACACAGTCCCACAAGCTCTCCCCACCCTCCAGCTCTGCTGATGGTTCTTCCCATGCCTAGCCAAAGGCAGCCCTTGACTTGTTGTCAGGGTTTTTTTCCTGTCTTTCACCCCTCTCTGGGGTGATCTGCTCTGCTCAGCGCTCGTCCTCCTTGGGGTCCTGGGTGGGAGAGATGTCAACAAGCCGGAGGGGTTCAGGAGAGGCCCCTGATGCAGTGGGGCTGGAGCACTCGCCCTGTGAGGAGGGTGTGTGGGGCCAGGGCCGGCTCAGCACGGACCAGAGAAGGCTTAGGGGCACCTAACAGCACTGCCTGGTGCCTGTGGGAAGGGATGACAGGGATGGGGACAGGCTCTTCCCAGCAGTGCCTGGTGGCAGGAGCAGAGACAAGCGGCATCAGCTGGGACTGGAGAGGTTCAGGCTGCAGATAAGGAAAAATGAAAAGTCCCGTGAGGCACACAGAGCACCAGAGTGGGTTGTCCAGCCGGGTGGAGGCATCCCTGAGCATGGAGGTTTTCAAGACCTGAGCAGGCCCAGCCCAGAGCACAAGGGTCACAAGCCTGCGAAGGGACACATGGGGAAGTCCCGGGAGGGAAGGCGTCGGCAGCGTGAAATGCAGCCAAGCTTCCCAAATGAGCCCATGGCAGCCGAAGCAAGGCACAGAGGGCCTAGAGATGCAGAAGGCTCAGCCCTACGGAGCGCTCTCTCCTCAGGACACAGAGCCCCCGCGAAAGCACACGTCCCCTCTCTGTGGAGCTCAGCGCAGGGCACAGGGCCTATAGCCCTCAAAGTGGGGGAAACGGGTCCCAAGGCCAGGCCCCATGGTGCTCAAGGGAGGGGAAGGAAGCCCTCAAAGACCAAGGCCAGGCCCATGGGGCTTGGATTGGGCCTCTGGAGCCCTGCAAGAGCAGAGGGCCAAGCGCCATGGCGCTTGACATAGGCAAAGGAAGCCCTACTAAACCGTGGTGCCAGGAGTGGTGGGACTCAAGTCAGGGGAAAGAGGTCCAGCAAGAGCAAAGGACCCAACTCAAGAGGTGCTTGTCTCAGTGCAAAGAGGCCCCCAAAGTCGATAGGGCCGGGCCCCATGGTGCTCAAGAAAGGGAAGAGGTTCCCTGCAGGAGCAGAGGGTCCGGCAGAGGGCTCTGGGGCACAATATACTCAGAGCGCTCAGGTCCAGGCCCCAGGCAGGACAAATGAGGGCAGAGAAGGCTGTGCAAGAGCAGAGGGAGAAGTCCTGCGAGCGCAGTTGGCCAGGCCCTGCGGTGCCTCAGTCAGGGCACCTGGCCACACAGAGCTTGGCCTCCCGCAGCAGCACTTGTGCTGTCTTGCCTGGGGGGACATGGGCTTGCAGAACGAGCAAGCACCAGCAAGACCTCACTTCCCTTTTCTTCCCGTGGTGGGTAGACCTTGTCTGGCATAAGGACGTGCAGATCGCTCACCAGTTACCATCATGGGCAAACGAGGCTCAGCTTGGGGAAGAGTCTTGTAATTTATAGCCACTTGTTAACAGAGCAGGGCAGTGAGATCTGGAAAAAAAAAAAAAACAACAAAAAAACCCCACCAACAGTGCACTAGAAACAGCTTCCCCCACCCCTCTACTTCCCAGGCTCAATCTCACTCCCGGTTCTTCAAGCTCCTCCCCGTGCCGAGTGGTGCAAGAGGATGGGGAGTGGGAGTTGCAGTCAGTCCATCAGGCTTTGTCTCTGCCGCTCCTTCCTCCTCATGCCCTTCCCCTGCTCCAGCATGGGGTCTCTCCTAGGGGATACAGGTTCTGCACCAGTTAACCCAATGTGGGCTTCCCACGGGCTGCATTTCTTCAAGAGGTGCTCCATCGTGGGTCCATACCATGGGGTGCAGTCCTTCGGGAATGGGCTGCTCCAGCTGGGTCCCCCAGGGGATGCGGTTCCCACCAGACTGCCTGATCCTGCATGGGCTCCTCTCCTCATGCTGCCATCCCCACCAAGAGCCTGCTCCTGCGTGGGCTCTTCATGGTCTGCAGCTTCCTGCAAGGCGCAGCCTCCTGCTCCAGTGTGGGGTCCTCCACGGGCTGCTGCATGGCTATCAGTTCCAACGTTGTCTTCCAAGGGCTGTAGGAACTACCTGCTTCACCATGGTCCTCTCCACGGGCTGCAGGGGAATCCCCAGCTGCGGTGCCTGGAGCACCTCCTCCCCCTCCTTCTTCACTGATCTTGGTGTCTACAGGGTTGTTTCTCTCACATCTTTCTCACTCCTCCCTCTCACAGCAGCGGTGCAGCACTGGATCACAGATCCATCTAAGGATGGATCACAGAACCATCTAAGCTGGAAAAGACCTTCAAGGTCATCAGGCGCAGCCGTCAACCTGACCTGCCGAGTCCCATGGCCGAACCGTGTCCCTTAGTGCCCCAGCTGCATGACTCTTCAATACCTCTAGGGATGGGGACTCGGCCACTTCCCTGGGCAGCCCGTTCCAACGCTTGACCACCCTCTCCCTGAAGAAACTCTTCCTCAGATGCAATCTAAACCTCCCCTGGCACCACTTGAGAGGTGCCATCAGTATTGCTCGTTGGCTCAGCTCTGGCTGGCAGTGGGTCCCTTTTGGAGCCGGCTGGAAGCAGCTGTGTCTGACATGGGGGTCAGCTCACAGTCTCTCCTCGCAGAAGCCCCCCGTGCAGCTCCTCTCCACTTCCAAAACCTTGCCACTAAAGCCACGACACTTCCCTGCTCAGAATTGCTCTGCCCAGTGGTGGTCACTGATGGAGGTCTCCTCCTGGGACAGTGGGGGACAGCGGGCAGCCTCGAACAGCCTGCCTCCCTCATCTCTCTCCTTTCCCATGCAACAGTATAGTGGGTTTACATGGCAACGTTTTGGTAGCAGGGAGCCACAGGGGTGGCTTCTGTGAGAAGAATCTAGAAGCTGCCCTATATTAGATAAGGGCCCTGCTGCTGGCCAGAGCCGAGCCAGTAAGCGATGTTGTTTGTGCCTCTGTGAGAGCATATTTAAGAAAGGGAAAAGAAAAAACCTGCTGCCACACAGCAGCTGGGAGAGAGAGAGGAGTGAGGAACAGTCCTGCAGCCGCCAAGGTCGGTGAAGAAGGAGGGGGAGAGGTGCTCCAGGCACTGGAGCAGAAGTTCCCTGCGGCCTGTGGTGAGAATCATGGTGATGCAGGCTGTCCCCCTGCAGCCCACGGAGAACCACGGTGGAGCAGGTTTCCATGCTGCAGCCCGTGGAGTGCATCTTGTCATCTTGTGCCGAAGCAAGGCGCAGAGGGCCTAGAGATGCAGAAGGCTCAGCCCTATGGGTTGCTGTCTCCTCAGGACACCGAGCCCCTGTGAGAGCACACGTCCCCTCTCTGCGGAGCTCAGAGCAGGGCACAGGGCCCGTAGCTCTTGAAGTGGGGGAAAGAGGTCCCAGGCCCCATGGTGCTCAAGGGAGGGGAAGGAAGCCCTCAAAGACCGGGGCCAGGCCCATGGGTCTCCTTTGCAGGAGAGGCGCTCCAGCAGGCCCTTTGCCATCTCTGTGGCCCTTTGCTGCACTCTCTCCAGTATGTCCGTGTCTCGCTCCTGGAGGGGAGCCCACAGCTGGACACAGTCCTCCAGGGGTGGCCTGAGCAGCAGTGGTGAGGAGAGGGGAAGGATCACCTGCCTCGACCTGCTGCTGATTTTTTGCACACTGCAGCCCGCCCTTCTGTCAGCCTTCTTTGTGGCCAGGGCTCGTTGCTGACTTGTTGAACTGCTTGGGGTTCCTGTCTCGGCAGGGCACAAGCCCAGCTTTCTACAGAGAGCAGCAGCACCAAGGCGCACTCTGTGCAGAAGGAGCTATCTCGACGGCATCGTGGCCAGGCCACAGCCAGCAGGGCAGGCTGGCGGGAGGGCAGAGCCTCGAGCCCCGGGGGCAGAGGTGGCGGTGAGCAGGAGGCCAGGCCTGGGGCGATGGGGATGGGCACGGGCTGGCCCCGGGCACCCCAGGCTGGAAGCCTCTCCCTGGGAGCAGCTGCAGAGCTGCAGGCCTGCAGCTGGGCAGCACGCGCTTTCAGGGGGAGCACAGCAGTGGCGCCGGGCACCTGGGGAAGGAAGCGCTGAGACGAACACCCCAGCCCTCCTGGCAAAGGGCGGCATCGCCGCGCCCCAATCCCACCAGAGCGACCCCATCGGCCTTCAGGCCCAGCAGCCCTGTGAGGAAGCGGTGGGCACAGCAGTAGGAAGAGGAAGAGATGGCAGCAGGGGTGGGGACAGCGACGCCAACCGTGTTGTTAGCAATACAGAGACTTTTTTGATAGCTTTTGTAGCTTTATTTCTTTTCTCCAACAGCTTCAGACTGCTGTGAGTCTTCTGGTCCCTCCCGGTTGCCAGCGTGTGCCCCATCTGCTGGCCCAGCCCCAGCTTGGCCAGCTCCTGGGGCGCTGTTCTAGTGTCGCCGGCGGGGTGGCCTCTTGGCGGGTGGGGCAGAGTCCTGGGAAGTGGGGGCCCTCCTCTTCGCGGTTCTCCGGGGCCCCCTGCGTCTTTGGTCCCTGCCCTGGCTGGCAGTGGAGGGACCGGCCTCAGCCTCCTGTGGTTCCTCCGGGGACACTTGCTGACTGTCAGGCGCCAGCCCTGGCATGGATGCGGGGTAGCCGGGACCCCCACGGAGGGCAGCTGTTGAAGTTCCGGGGAGCTCCTCCACGTTGGTTCCCTCGGAGGGCTCTGGGCCGGCTGCTGGTGTCCCCACCGAGCTGACAACGTGGCTGGGGACTGCTGCAGGGCTGCCCTCCTGTCCTCCAGCAGCGTGGGAGGCCCCCAGACCCAGGATGCTTCGGGCCTCCCCGCTGCACCGCTGCACGGCGGTGGCAATGAGCCGCTGCACGAAGCCGGCCGTCTGCCTTCCCAGGGAGGTCCTCAGGAGCAGGGTGAGGGCCCCCTCGTCCAGGCCAAAGAAGCGCAGGCCTGAGATGACGTTGCGCTGCGCTTCTGAGGCTGCCCTGCCGTCATCCCCGAGGAGCTGCCCCAGCTCGTGGTGCAGCCAGGGCAGCAGGGGCTGGAGCACAGCAGGGTACAGCCGGAACAGGGACGCCCAGGCGAAGGGGTGGAGGCCGCCCACAGCGGCTGTGGGCAGTGGTCCTGCAGCCTCTGGTCGGGAGGCTGCGTGGGCAGGAGCTCCGTCTGCCTGCTGGGCGGTGACCGGTGCCTCCGCAGGTGGTGGGATGACGAGCTCCTTGAACCTGTTGTCCGCCCGCACCGAGTGCACGATGGAGCTCACCCTCCTCTTGCAGAGGGGGCACTCGGGCTTGCTCTCAGCCCACCGCTGGATGCATTCAAAGCAGAAGCGGTGGAGGCATGGCACCACAAAGCTGGGGTTCACCCAGCTGTCCAGACAGATGGGACAGCGGGTGTCCAGCGCCGTGGCCATGCTCTCCACCTGCTGAGGTGAGCTGGGGAGAACTGGCGATGACGAGCCGCTCCCTCTCACCGGCGCTGCAGCAGCAGGTGTCGCGCTGCAAAAGGCAGAGAAGAGGCCATGGTCATCGGCTGAGCCGGGGGCGGCTGGAAGAGTTGTGCAGGCCCCTCGAGGAGGAAACCCTTCCAGCTGCCCAGGGAGAGATGTGTCCGTAGCACTCACCTCTGCTGCTGCGAGCGCTCCTCCTGGGTCTCCCGACGGCCCGAACGAGGCAGGGCCACGGAAGAAGCTCCGATGGCTCTGGGAAGGGCACTGAGAGCTGCTGCAGCAACTCCCAGAGCACGACACCAGCACCAAGGCCAACCTTGCTCCTCACTCCAGACCTCGCGTAAACGCTCAGCTGGAGTGCGGGCACTAGCCGGCGGGGTGGGACTCTGCGCCCGCATATGAGCAGCGAGGGCCACGCAGTCACAATCGGTCGCTCCAGGCTCTCACAGTGCATCCCTCAGAGCCATCACAATGGGCCGTCCTGCCCCGCAGCACTCACTCTGGCGGTTCTCTGGCCCCAGCACTTGCGTCTATGTCTAGCACAATGTCACTTACCACTCTGTCCCACAAAGGGTTTGTCTTCTCAACATCGGTGTTATCCACCAGTCACTGCAAGCTTGGCTAGCACATGTGTCTGGGTCCACCACAGTGCCATTGTCACTCCATTCCCCCAATCTCCTGTCTTCTACTTGTCATCGGTGTTATTCACCATCAGTGCAGCCTTGGCCTTGTCTCCCCAGGGTACGATCTGCTCACCCTGGCCACTGTAGACCTCTCCAAGTCCATTTAATGACAGTGTCCATTCAATAAAAACTCACGCATTCCTTTGGGGCAGCACCACACAGTCCCACAAGCTCTCCCCACCCTCCAGCTCTGCTGCTGGTTCCTCCCATGCCAAGCCAAAGGCAGCCCTTGACTTGCTCTCTTTTCTCCTGTCTTTCACCCCTCTCTGGGGTGATCTGCTCTGCTCAGCACTTGTCCTCCCTGGGGTCCTGGGTGGGAGAGACATCAACAAGCCGGAAGGAGAGGCCACTGATGCGGTGGGGCTGGAGCACTCGCCCTGTGAGGATGGTGTGTGGGGCCAGGGCCAGCTCAGCATGGACCAGAGGAGACTTAGGGGCACCTAACAGCACTGCCTGGTGCCTGTGGGAAGGGATGACAGGGATGGGGACAGGCTCTTCCCAGCAGTGCCTGGTGGCAGGAGCAGAGGCAAGCGGCATCAGCTGGGACTGGAGAGGTTCAGGCTGCAGATAAAGAAAAATGAAAAGTCCCGTGAGGCACACAGAGCACCAGAGTGGGTTGTCCAGCATGGTGGAGGTGTCCCTGAGCATGGAGGTTTTCAAGACCTGAGCAGGCCCAGCCCAGAGCACAAGGGTCACAAGCCTGCGAAGGGACACATGGGGAAGTCCCGGGAGGGAAGGCGTCGGCAGCGTGAAATGCGGCCAAGCTTCCCAAATGAGCCCATGGCAGACGAAGCAAGGCACAGAGGGCCTAGAGATGCAGAAGGCTCAGCCCTACGGGGCGCTCTCTCCTCAGGACACAGAGCCCCCGCGAAAGCACACGTTCCCTCTCTGTGGAGCTCAGAGCAGGGCACAGGGCCTATAGGCCTTGAAGTGGGGGAAACGGGTCCCAAGGCCAGGCCCCATGGTGCTCAAGGGAGGGGAAGGAAGCCCTCAAAGACCAAGGCCAGGCCCATGGGGCTTGGATCGGGCCTCTGGAGCCCTGCAAGAGCAGAGGGCCAAGCGCCATGGCGCTTGACATAGGCAAAGGAAGCCCTACTAAACCGTGGTGCCAGGAGTGGTGGGACTCAAGTCAGGGGAAAGAGGTCCAGCAAGAGCAAAGGACCCAACTCAAGAGGTGCTTGTCTCAGTGCAAAGAGGCCCCCAAAGTCGATAGGGCCGGGCCCCACGGTGCTCAAGAAAGGGAAGAGGTTCCCTACAGGAGCAGAGGGTCCGGCAGAGGGCTCTGGGGCACAATATACTCAGAGCGCTCAGGTCCAGGCCCCAGGCAGGACAAATGAGGGCAGAGAAGGCTGTGCAAGAGCAGAGGGAGAAGTCCTGTGAGCACAGTTGGCCAGGCCCTGCGGTGCCTCAGTCAGGGCACCTGGCCACACAGAGCTTGGCCTCCCGCAGCAGCACTTGTGCTGTCTTGCCTGGGGGCACATGGGCTTGCAGGACAAAAAAACACCAGCAAGACCTCACTTCCCACAAGACCTCACTTCCCGTTTCTTCCCGTGGTGGGTTGACCTTGTCTGGCATAAGGACGTACAGATTGCTCACCAGTTACCGTCATGGGCAAATGAGGCTCAGCTTGGGGAAGATTCTTGTAATTTATAGCCACTTGTTAACAGAGTAGGGCAGTAAGAACTGAAAACAAAAACAAAAACAAACAAACAAAAAAAACACCAACAGTGCACTGGAAACAGCTTCCCCCACCCCTCTACTTCCCAGGCGCAATCTCACTCCGAATTCTTCAAGCTCCTCCCCACGCTGAGTGGTGCAAGAGGATGGGGAGTGGGAGTTGCAGTCAGTCCATCAGGATTTGTCTCTGCTGCTTCTGCCTCCTCACACCCTTCCCCTGCTCCAGCGTGGGGTCTCTCCTAGGGGATGCAGCTTTTGCAGATCTCCAAAGAGGGAGACACCATAACCTCTCTGGGCAAATTATGCCAGTGCTTGGACACCCATGCAGTATAGAAGTACTTTTTCTTGTTTAGATGGAACCCCTTGTGTTCCTGTTTATGCCTCTTGTCCTGACGCATTGTTCATAACACTTTCTTATGAGAATGACTTCTACCTACCACAACAAGTTTCACCTTTAAATCTGTGCTATGTTTGATCCGAGGAGTCACTGAACAAAGCAAAGCAAAGCAATGTACAAAGGAGATTATATATTCATGCATATTTGTTTGATAATTTGACTTAGATCAATTGTAACCACCTTGCTACCTAAATGTATTTTTTTTTTCCAGAGGTATGTCAGATTTGACATTTCACTTTATAATTTTAAAAACATGAAATAATAGAATTTCAGGTCATCCCCAAACTGTTAATACATTAAATCTACTCATATTCATTTAATCCAAACCGTCTGATGTTATTAACATAAACCAATCTGCATAAGAATATATTTGTCTACTGACTCCATGCAAACGAGAAAGGAATTATTATTAAGAGCTCAGGACCCAGTTTGCCCATCATTTTACATGTAAGCACACTGGCTGAAGCTGACTATCTGCAAAGAAAAATTCTGGACTGTGTCAAATTTTATTATCCTGTTAATAGAAGAGCTGTTATTTTTGTGGAGTTAGGAGCTAAAACCATGAAAAAGAAAAGTCTGTAACAAATTATTTTATTTATAAAATAATAATAAATAATAATACAATAATAATAAAATATTATTTTCTCTCATTTTTACACATTATTTCTCTTATATATACATATTTCTACACCTGTCTATATAAAAAATATAGTTTGACCAACAGCAATGAAGGAGAACACAGAAGAATAAACTCCAATTTTTGATTTAAGACTACTTAAAAATTCAGAATAATAATATTTAAAAATAAATGAAATAATTAATGACTCTCTAAGAAATGCATGTCCAAAACAAGCAGGACGTGGGATTTTCCATATCCCATTACCTATTTCCCGTGATGTATTTATGAGACTAGTCTAACTGTTCTTTTGTAAATGTTTGGTATGTCATCCAGGCATAAAACAAGGATGTTCCTTAACTCCTCTACAGTCTTTGATAGTGACTGAATTTCTGGCTGTAAATATAGCTAATACATTCTATCTGTGGTAGCTGTAGGTGATGTTTTGTGACTAAAATGCCTAGAAAAACTCACAAGAGACATGATGCTCGGGAAGAAATATGGAAGATTCATTTCCCAACCATACTGTAAAGGAAAAGAAAAATCTATTCTTTGTAACACATCATTTTTAACTGTCTTCCCTTTCAAAGTAAGGAAAAAGTCAGGATTTACCTCATTCAAATATCACAGATTTGTAATATTTCTAGCATGTCAAGTTTTTCTCCTATCCATTAACAAAAAAAAAAAAAAAAAGATTTTCAAAGTTGGTGTCTGATTTAGACTTCAAAACATACACAGCCCATTGATTGAAATTTTAAAAAACAAACAAAAACCTCACCAAACCCACATTTTATTTATAAACTTCATTCATTAACTAGTAATATAGCAGTTACCACTTAAAATAATCCTTCTTAAAAATTAAGGGCCAGTGGCAATATAACATTATAACATTGTTAATAATGTTCTAATATTGTTATTCCTCATCTGAGGAAACACTGATCATCTGTTTAGATTTTGCAATGAAAGCAGCCTGGCATCTCTTTTTCACGCATTCACTCTTACAGAAGTGTATCATGCTGTTTGTGAAATATGCCTGCTAACAGTGAGACAGCTAAACTAGGTTTTCTTTTGAAATTTTTGACTACAAGAGGATTTAACTACAATTTTGATAAGATACAGTATTCCTACTGATATTTTGTTAAGATCATCCTTTGGCAAAAATACCTCCTCCCCCCCTCCCCCCAACTGAGACGATTCTATTCTGATAATCCCACTGGAAAATAAATCGTTGGCTCAGGATTGAGCTCAGCTCAGCCAGTGGATGGCCCTGTGTTCTTCAAATGCCCACCCACAGCAAAATCCTCTTACCAGAAAGGAGACCAAAGGAGCAGGAAGGCACTCTCACTGAACCAGGGAAAGTCAGGATAAGTTATATTTGCTACTATATGTGTTTACCTTCACTACATCCTTATCTTTAACCTGTGTCCAGAAGCACACAAAGCAGTTTTTGCTTTTTCCACACCCCGCACTTGCACTGCTTTCAGGTGTGCAGTGTCCCCCTCAAACTAGCAACATGCTGGCTGGTCATCCCCAGAGCAAGAGCTCCTGGAAGCAAGGTCCCAAACATTTCCATCACTATTTCCAAATCATCAAAACTTCAATCTGGTGTATTGTGAGTGGTCTTACGCCCTTGGAAAGACTCAGGAAGGGTCAAAGAAGGGTCACTGCTTTCTGGCCCATGCTCTTTTGACCATGCTGAAGTGGGTCACCAACAGCTCTTGCAAGAACACAGTCAACCAGATTAATTCACAGAATATCAAGCCTTAAAACAGATAAATAAATAAATAAATAAATAAATAAATAAATAAATAGACAAATAAATAAACAAATATTCAGCTGGATCAGTTTTCTGGATTTTAAGTTAACCAACTCCACACAAACATTTTTGAATTGCAAGAGAGGTAAGCCAGAAAAGTTGTCTTGTTAGGGCTCCTGAGTCCCAGTTAGATCCTAATTTTGAAAGCAGTGCTGTTCTACAATTACATAATAAAACATTTAACAATAATGGGAATTCTAATTAAGCAAAATGCTCTCTATGCTTTTGCAAATATAATGAGATTGCAGTAATTAAGAATGTTTTAAGAATGCTTGTCCCTAGTTACAATATACACATAATGATTTTATATATGGAGAACTGTTGATCACCTTAATGAATATTTAAGAAATCAATCAATCAATCAATCAATTAATAATAATAATTAAAAAAAACCTAAACCATATATTTAAAAATTTTAGGAAATGTTTCTTAAATTCAAAGGTGGTGTTTAAAATCAGAAACATAGATTAGTGACCTGATTGTTTAAAAAGACCTATTTTTTTTTAACTAAGAATTATGCCAAGAAAGCTATAATGGGAAGAGAATCAAAGCAACTGTCCTCATATTTTTCACATATATACACTAAGACAAAAGCAGATGCATTTATAAACCAGCTTTTTAAAGGCAGAAATGCATTTAATTCCTCTTGCAGAAATAAGGCATTTCACTTGAAAGATTGGACAAGATTAGAAAATCTGAGTCTTGGCCTTGAAAAGGCCAATGCATCTTGGGATGTGCTCACCTCAGTAGCACAGAGGGCAATGAACATGCAATCTGGAAGTTTCTGCAGATGGATGCAGGTCTTTAATTAAGGTGTCACAGAATGCATGGTGTAGCTGGCGGTTAATGCTGATTTGTTATTAGGCTAAATGGTGTTGTTGAACACAGTTTATGCTTGATATTAAATTATTAAGTCAAACACTTGATGCTAAAAGTTTCAGAACTTGAATGGTGTTCCAGTGCCTGGTTACATATTGACTTGAAATATGGCCTGGAGTAGTATTTCATGCTTAATAAATGTCTACTTGAGAAAACAAACTGACAAGGAAGACAAATTTCTCATTCTACTCTATTCTGCTGAATTCTGATAGAAATTTTGATGACAGTAAAGATGGGTCAGGTTTCTGATCTACAGTATATTTTGTTTTACTTTGTGTTAAGGAAAACATCTCTTTCTTTTCCAGTTTCATAGGGAAATGTTAAATCCATACATCTTTCTTTCATGATGCTTAGCATAAATGACCCAAATCTTAATTCTTTTTTCTCTAAGGTTTACTTTCCCTCAAATTGTATTCATTTTCCATATAAACAGCCAAAGGATAATTTCTGTTAATAATATGTTACCCAGCAACCCCATATAAAACAGATTAAATGGTAAAAACTAATATTTACATATACTTAACCATCTTAAAATTAACCAAGCCTAATGTCTTATACTTTAGGATAGCTCAAGGATATCACTAAAATGCCTTTTATATCAACAAATGCAAGCACTAAACTATCTGTTCTCTTATTTTGCATATCCAATAAATACAATGAGATTAACCAAATCTTTGTTGAGTTGATACTGGATATTGAAGAAGCCTTCCTTCCCTTCCCTTCCCTTCCCTTCCCTTCCCTTCCCTTCCCTTCCCTTCCCTTCCCTTCCCTTCCCTTCCCTTCCCTTCCCTTCCCTTCCCTTCCCTTCCCTTCCCTTCCCTTCCCTTCCCTTCCCTTCCCTTCCCTTCCCTTCCCTTCCCTTCCCTTCCCTTCCCTTCCCTTCCCTTCCCTTCCCTTCCCTTCCCTTCCCTTCCCTTCCCTTCCCTTCCCTTCCCTTCCCTTCCCTTCCCTTCCCTTCCCTTCCCTTCCCTTCCCTTCCCTTCCCTTCCCTTCCCTTCCCTTCCCTTCCCTTCCCTTCCCTTCCCTTCCCTTCCCTTCCCTTCCCTTCCCTTCCCTTCCCTTCCCTTCCCTTCCCTTCCCTTCCCTTCCCTTCCCTTCCCTTCCCTTCCCTTCCCTTCCCTTCCCTTCCCTTCCCTTCCCTTCCCTTCCCTTCCCTTCCCTTCCCTTCCCTTCCCTTCCCTTCCCTTCCCTTCCCTTCCCTTCCCTTCCCTTCCCTTCCCTTCCCTTCCCTTCCCTTCCCTTCCCTTCCCTTCCCTTCCCTTCCCTTCCCTTCCCTTCCCTTCCCTTCCCTTCCCTTCCCTTCCCTTCCCTTCCCCTTCTCTTCCCCTTCTCTTCCCCTTCCCCTCCCTCTTTCCCCTTCCCCTTCCCCTTCCCCTTCCCCCTTTTTTAATACATACACATTCATAACATCTGGCAGGACAATAAAGATCTCCATATCCTTCTTGGTTTAAACATAATTCCATATGAAAAGTTAGCAAAGGTTTAAGAGCAAAATGTATGGAAAGACAAAACCCAAACAACAGACACCAAACTAAAATTCATGACAAAGGCATCTCTGCCAATTACACATCTTCATTTGGTGTTGTTTTGCCTCACTGTGAATGTGTCCTACTGAGCTTCATATGCATACAGACATGTATGCAATCTCCTAAAAGTAAATAGAAGACTGATGACCTAGGATTTGTCTTGCTTACTTTCTTACTTATAATATTAAAGAATTGTAATCTCCATACAGCAATCAAGTTCATCTTTATTTCTAAATTTATACGGTGTTTTCCCTTAAAATGGCTTGATTTTTTTTCCTGGAATTTCTACATTCACTTTCAAGAGTCCTGATACATTCCTCATATCTAACAATTTCCTCAGTCTGCTCTATAAATACACTAGGTCACTCTGGAAATTTTGGACGGACTTTGTTTTAAGTTTTAGGGCTCAGTGCAACACTATTGCTGCACAAAACACAAAATTTATTTTGAATTAGTTTTATTAGGTCAAAGACTCACTGTGTGTGATGCTGTGTGTGAAAGCCAGGAAATGACAGGAAAGACGCTGCGTGTGAAAGCCAGGAAATGCCAGAGTGAAGATTGTTTAACAAATATCATCACTGGGAAACTCTTCTGTTCTGAGAACTGCAGCCTAGTGACATGGTTTCATCCATGAAAGTATTTTTCCATATTTGTCACAGGAGCATCATAACTCTATTTCAGCATCTTAACTTGAGGGACATCTTCCCTGCTTGCTGCTACCACAAGCTTGTAGCAGTATACAAAAATGTGGATTACTCAATGCTTTACATCTGTGACAGTCATAATTATATCAAATGCTACCTTATTGCATGAGAACTTTGTTTGCTGCTTGGGAACTACAGAAACAATCAAGGCCAAATGAAGAGGAATGGTAGATGCCCTGTGTGCCAAATACCTGTATCACATCTCATAAACTGTAACACATAAACCATTTGTATTTTTTTTTTCTGTAATAATGAAATCTTATTTCTCTTTTAGCATCTCTCTAAACAGAGTTGCTCTGCGTCTCTTGCCTGAATATATCTTTCGTGAACTGATGGACAGCTGTCCTTGGAGGTGTGCCCTTCAGAGTATTGAATTGGAATCTAGCTCTCAGGAACACAGTTTGTGGCACAGCATCAAACACGAGCACACACATGCATTATAGCAAGATTCATCTTCAGATAGTCATTTAAGTATTTGCTTCAACATTAAATTAAGATGATTGGAGTTGAATTCTAAGTGGCTGCCTTCAGTGAGTGCTAACCTAACTAGATAGACTTTTTCCTCACAGAACTTATTTAATTACAAGGGATGCAAGAAAGAAATCCTTCCTAGCACTCTTGCCATTTTGAATTCTCATACAGTCTTTCACATACAAATTCTAATACTTCAAATCTGAACTTTTTTTTTGTCCTAATGATGTCTTTTACTGAATTCTGAATTATTAACTTAATATTATACCTACATATAACCCTAAAACACCAGAACATAACACCAATGAGAGACCTGAAGGGAGAGGCCCAAGCTGATGGACAGAAGAGTATAATCCCTATGTGATCAGTCCCCATTGCTGCTCCAAAACAAGCTCTCCATTTTGTTGCTCACTCACCATGCAGTAAAAAGGAGTAGCAGAGTCCGTAACTGAGATTACTGGTCTCAGACCCTTGATGGTACAGGGTGATTTGCCCACCTTGTCCACCAGCAGTCACAAGTGCAAAATAAGTGCATATAATATTTCGGGTTTGGACACTATGTGAAAGAGGAAAGGAAACTTGTTCATTGTTCTCCCCCCAGATCAATGCAACACAGCAGCTGGATCTTGTCCAGGCTCGGAAGGAAAAAAAAATATATATATCAATTATAATATGTTCTTTCTCTAAATTAATTTCTAAAGCTTTGCTGAGCTAACCACATTCTTTCAAACCACATCTCTTTCAAAGAACAACAAATGTACAGGTGTACAAACAAGGGTATCTGAAGCATTATCATTGGTTATTCCATTTAATAATTTCTTCACCACAAATGAAGCCCTCTGATTTTAATCAAAAGAAATTGTGTCATTTCCCTTCCTTGGACTGGTCAGATGCTTGAGACAAAAGGTCTTTTCTTTGGTCTTTGTCACAGTTTACTGTATATATCGGCTTGTGCTTCCATTGTAAAATGAACTGTTTGCTGTGCCATGTTGAAATTGGAAAATATACAGGATGGTTAGAAATAACGCAATTCTCTTTGAAATCCAAGGTGTCTTAAACTGTCAGGATATTTTGTTGCTCTTAAACTGTTAGACTGAAGTCAACGTGCTGTTCCTTTTGAGATTATAAAACCATTCTGACCTGTATCAAAGTTCCTGTAGCTGGCAAGCTATAATGTGTTAATATGAACAAGCCTGGACACTTTGCTCTTTGGATATTAAGTAGATCTCAGAGAAATAATTTGGAAATTATTTCTAATGGGCTTCCAAACAGTCTAAATCTCTACATATGTACAACAATTTACCCTAGCAGCTTCAAGGTATATGATTGGGATGATAAAAAGCTTCTAGTAAATTACCTTTTAGACTCTGGTTTACTATATACATGTACAAATAAGGAGAATTTCAATCCAGTAGTAAGAAGAAAATCAATATTATATTACTTTAGATTAGACACCTAACTGGTGAAGTCTGTAGTACTGTAATAGACTGCATCTATTTTTCACTTCATATAGAAATCAAATTGATAAATTTCCTTCCTTAAATAGCACAAAATATTCACTTGGTCTCAGGTTTTGAGCAGCTCCACTGAGGGAGTAGAGAGTTTGCTTTCTTATCTTGTAGTATTGAAGCCATAATTCCAAAAGTGTCATGAGGCAAAAACGAGAATAAGAAGGGTAGGGCAAAGTTACAAAGTATACTTGTTAGATAAGGAAGACTACTTCTACAGAGTACAGATTTTAAGCCTTTCCTGTGCCTGCTCCAGGACTGTTAAAACTTCATGTTCCATCTTCTGCTGAGTTTTCTGTGAAAACTAGGAGTAACTGTTTCACATCATGAAACACCAATGAAATGTATCTTGATGATTAGATGCTATTTGTAATCAACAGGTGACTGTGTAAACTACTCCCTATATTTACCAAACATGAGCTGAATATTACAGTACAGGCTGTTTCTTATGTGACATTGAACATACATCTTAAGACCAAGTAGAAGAAAAAGTGTGGTACAACATACCACAGTAATGAATATGAGAAGAAAACCACATTCCCTTTTCTCATTTCCATGGGAGTTGGAATAGTTTCACAAAGATTTCATTGATAACTGAACAGATTCTTGAAAAAGGAAAAGACCTGATCCAACATTAGAAGGCAGTACTGTAAAACACATTTCATGCATATTTGCGGTTCCTTTCATTGGCTACAAGCATAATTTCTTATGAATTCATTGTCAAGCCTGTCTTATGCATGAATCCATGAATGGTGGTTGAAAGAAAAAAAAAAAATCAACCACTATGAAATTCGTAATAAAACACTGTGAAATTCACAATAAATTGCCCCAAGTTGGCAATACTGGAAAGGATTCAAAACAATAAGTGCTTTCCCCAGGTGTAACATTTATGACACTTCGAAGTTCCAAGGTTTTCACTAGAAAATGAGCTAAGGGCTGCACACTGCATTTGTATATCTTTTATATTAATTTATTAGGCAAAATTATAGAAAGAAACTGCTACTGCACTCGAACACTTAAATGTTTATGAAACTATGCATAACTACTAGGTGTATTTTTTTTTCTTTTAAATCAATGTTAAATCTAGATCTGCAGTATGTGTTCCTTTCATATGGCTAAAGATGCTTTCAGCGGTAGAGATAGCATCTTCCAACATTTTTATTTTCCTAGTCAAATTTTGTTTATTCATATGTAACACTAACCACAGTGCTTTGGGGAGGTTTGCTTTATTTTCAGATTGATACATTTGAGTATCTCTGTTATCAGGCTATTGCTCCAAATACAGCCAAGTGTAACTGCAGGTATAGAAAATGACCTGATTTCATGTGCAGAAACCAATCTCTTTTCTAACGGTGTGAAATCACGCTGCTTACTCTAGATGCTGAGATTCTTGAAACTGAGTGTGCTGTCTGCCTGGGTGGATTAGCATCCTGCTGCAAAGCCGCATGGGGCCAGAGTCACTTGTTCCAGAGGTTTATTGCCAAATGCGCACAAAGCTGTTATATATATGTAGGATGCAGCTCATCACGGGGCACAATGTAAGATATAAACTCAGTTTCTAAACCAGGATCTGTAATGGCTTAGAGACTCAAAAAGCATGCACTGCATCTATCCTCAGCACATCTTTTATTTTCACTAGGCATTACCTTCAAAATGCTCAGGATGTGTGCTGTGGGATATTCCACTGCAAATGCCCCCAAAATATAAATGGTGTATAAGAATAATATATATCCCAACTAAGTGGGATTTTCCTTTGCAGAGAAGAGTAGCAGTCTCCTGGGGACATAATTTTGCTCTGAGAAGTACACATATGCAGTGCATGACTTTCAGGTAAAAAGAACAACAAAGAAAAACATATCTGGTGTCTTGCACACATTTCTGTAAAAATACATTAAAAAAAAAAATAACGGTAAGGGGGTTGGTAGCAGTGATTGTTTTTTTGTTTTGTGCAAAATCAGAATGAAATATCAAAATGCCAGCAAGGACACCAAAGACTTCGGAAACTGCAATTTCTTTGCTTATTTTCAGTACACTCTTGCTCTAACTTACTAAATAGTCACTGATCTTTCTGGTTTTGTTATGCATCCAGAGCTAGAGTTTGAAAACCTGAAAAATCATTCTCTCTGCAAGGTTTGCTGCATTTGACAAGCTGTTTCCCTAGTGTCTTTGCAAAACAATCACTGAGGTTTTGTGTTGTATTAAGCACTCTAATGCACACATACAGAATATTCATGGTTTGGTTTGGTTTGTCCACATGATTTTAACACAAACTTGTATTGCAGAACTTTGCAGGCATGGTATTATACTCAACAATAACTTCTGTAGGCAACTTCAGCAGTCAGAAATACACACAAAGGGTTTTTTCTTTCTTTTTTTTTTTTTCATTCTCTCTTTCTCTCTCCCCCTCTCTCTCTCTCTCTGGTTTAATTCCATGGCTTTCACCATGGCTAATAAAATTATTCAAAATCAGAGTACATCAAAAGATGCAATTACCTTAAACAGCGTACTCTAATATAATACAGAAAAAAGCAGACGGTTCAACATCAAAGCCATTTCAGAAACAAATGCAACATTTTAGGGAAGAAATTTATAAACTTTACACTTGGAAGCTATAGAATGAATAAAAAACTTTCCTTAATAAAAAGTACTTGAAATCTCATCTTATTGTTGTCACGAGAACTAATAAAGTGACTATAGACATTTTCTTCATATGTTCCTCATTATATATGGCTGATGTACTGGTTTATGTTTTGCTCTATTTTCTAATATCTCCCCCCCCCGCTTTTTTTTTTTTTCCTGGAGATGATAATCGTTTTCCACAGGTATACTTCTAGTCCTTTGCACTATTATTAAATTCAGCCTAATTGGTACGGTGTAACATTAATGAAATTGAGTAATTACCATAAAGTCCCCTTATCATTTTTTTTTTTCTGTAGAATGATGACAACAAGAGTGGCTTACCCTGTAGGAACAGGGTAATACAGACTTTGTATCTTGAAACAGGGGAAAAAAGTGGGCTGAATATGTGGTACCTGTCCTTCCACTGCCTGAGAAGACAATACTGAATTTCCCATGCCTGTATGTGAGGAGTTTAGGACATAATGTGACTAAGAACATATGAGCTGTTTTACTGTACCCTGTCCATTCTATTCCTAAATGCCCTGATACACTAGTGATTTTGTTTCTGACTTCAGATTTTTATTAAAATGACACATCGTGCCTTTAGAGTCATACAATATTCTCTCATATTCCTCATTTTCTTTAAAACATTATTTATAGTAAATTCCAGATGAAAAAATTCCTGGTGTTTCTATCACTCCAGGAAGGTAAATAGCTTTTATAACTGTTTGTTGCCAAGTCTTTATTGTGTATTTATCTAACATTTGTTATAGCTCCTGGATCTTATATATGAAGATCTTGGTGATATGATGCAAGGAAATGGCCTCAAGTTGTTCCAGGGAGGTTTAGACTGGATAACAGGAAGAATTTCCTTGCAGAAAAGGTGGTTAGACATCAGCATGGGCTGGGCAGCCCATGGGAAGTGGCGGAGGGTCCATCGCTAGAGTTATTCAAGAAATGTATGGATGAGGCACTTAGGGACATGGTTTAGTGGTAGTTAAGTGGATGGCTGGACTTGGTCTTGAAGGTCTTTTCCAACCCAAATGATTCTATGATTCTATGGAAGATTTTCAAGAATCTGAGGGAAACTCTTCAGAGGTCTTTGGAAAATCATTCTTTCTCTCATTTATTCATTGTCTATGCTCTTTATGGTCTTTTTTATTCTTCAGTCATGATGTACTTTCCATTTCTGTAATAAGGAAGGACATTACTTGTGAAAAATCAGAGACACAAGTTAAATTCAACAGTAGTCCTCATGAAGTTTTGTGTAAATGAGTTTATAACAAGACACTACTCCCACCTTAATGAATTTTTCATCACCATCTTAATGAATTTTTCCCTTTGTTACTAATAGGTAGCCTGTAAAATAAGAACTTTAGTCATAATCTGCTTGAGTGTTTTTATTCCTGATCACTCATTTCTCAAATGTAAGTTCAATAGTTATGCAAACAGCTTCATTAGAAGCCAAGACAAAGATATAAACTTTTAGGTGTACGTATATATGTGTGCGTGTGTCCTGGTTTTGGCTAGCATAAAGTTAATCTTCTTCCTAGTAGCAAGTATGGTGCTGTGTTTTAGATTTAGGATGAAAGTAATGCTGATAACACACTGGTGTTTTACGTGTTGCAGATCAGTGCTTACACTGAGCCAAGGACTTTTCAGCTTCTCATAGAACCCTGCCAGCAAGGATACTGGGTGTGCACAAGGAGCTGGGAGGGGACACAACCAGGACAGCCATCCCTCATTAGCCAAAGGAATATTCCATATCACGTGGTGTTGTCCACAACAATACAACTGAGGGGAGTTGGCTGGGGAGGCTACCACTGTTTGAAGACTGGCTGGCATAAGTTGGCTATTGGTAAGCAGTTCTATTGTGCATCACTTGTTTTGTGTATTCTTTTATGCTCCACATTCCCCCCCCCCCTTTCTTAATAAACTGCCTGTCTCTCAACACACAATTTTCAATTCCACTCCTCTGCCCCCAGTTTTCTTCCCCATCCCAATGGTATGGGGAGTGAGCGAATGGTTCTGTGATGTTTAGCTGCATGCAAGGTTGAACCACTATGACGTGTTATGGATATAAATAGACATAATTACCAAAGTTGTTTCCCCTGAAGACTATCAAGCAGGTGCAGTTACCTCTCTAATGATTTATTGAATATATTCTACTTATACAAAGAGAAAGTTTAATGAATTTCCATGAAATAACTGCCATGATTTTAAAAGCACTATTTGAATACATACCAGGAGGTAAAATCTGAGTGATCCTATAGACTAAATGAAAAACAAACCAGTTTTTAATTTGTTTCACATATATATTTCACAGTAATTGTGGAGCATTTCAGGGAAAGCTCTCATCTTTTACTTGAGAAATGAGCATGACCATTTGCTTCTTTGCAGTGCTTGGTCAGGGATGTAGGGATAGCATAGACTGTAGCGACCAAGAGAGTCAGGAGTTCAGGAAACAGAGAGAATGGAACAAGGCAAATAGTAGGAGCACAGCCTTGGATTTCAGGAGAGCAGTCTGTGGCCTAATTAGGAATCTGCTTGCAACAATCACATAGAAGATGGTTAATGAGAACAGAGGATTCAGAACTGGTTGTTTTTTTAAGGAACATTTCATCTGAGCTAAAGAACTTCATGCGTGAGAAAGCAAACAAAGGTGGCAAGAGGCCTGCATGGATGAATATAGAGCTCCTGACTAAACTCAGACATGGCAAGGAAGCATAAAGGAAACGGAAGCAGGAACAGATGATTTAGAAGAAATAGAGAGAGACAGTATTCAAGAGTGCAGGGATGGGGTTGCCACCTGGAGCCACCTGGAGTTGACCATGGCAAATGAAGGGCAACAGCAGGGTGTTTCTACAGGGTTATTAGAACATAAGGAAGATGAGGGAAAATGTGGATCCACTGCTGAATGGGGCACAGGACCTGGTGACAGAGGACATGGAAAAGGCTGAGGTATTCAACGCTTCTGTGACTACAAATTCACGCACAAATTTTACCTTCAGGAATCCCAGGGAAATGTCTACCACCAGGAAGACTTTCTCTTGATAGAGGAGGAACAGGTTAGAGAACATATAAACAAATTAGACATGCATAAGACCATGAGACTCAATGGGGTGTACCCGTGCTTTGGGAACTGTCCTTAGGACACCACTCTCTCTTGAAGGAATTTGAAAGGTGATGGCAATCTGGGAGAGGGAGGGAGCAGTTGTTTTTGAGCACTGAAAAAAAAAAAAAAAAAAGCAAAGGTCCCTTTTGTCTTCAAAAAAAGGCAAGAAGGAGGGTGCAGGGAACTACAGTCCAGTTACCCTCACATCAATCCCTGGGAAGGTGGGGGGGGAAAAACCTCTGAACGCTGTTTAAAAATGAATGAAGGATAAACAGGTGCCTATGAATAGTCAGCATGGATTCACAAGGGGAAAATCAGCCCTGACCAATCTGACAGCCTTCTACAGTGAGATGACTGGCTTGGTGGATGACAGGAGAGTAGTGGATGTTCCTTATCTGCACTATAGTAAGGCTTTTGAGAGTGTCTCCCGTAACATCCTCATAGATCAGCTTATAAGGCATGGATTACAAAACTGCCAAGAGTCCAATAAAGGTCTATGAATATGATTAAGGGATTGGAGCATCTTCCATATGAGGAGAGGCTGAAAGAGCTGACACTGCTCAACCTGAAGAAGAGAAAGCTCAGGAGTATCTCATATGTGTGTATAAATATCTGGTGGGAAGGAATGAAAATGAGGGAGCCAGAATCTTCTCAGGAGTACACAATGACAGGAAAAGAGGCATTGAGCACAAACTGAAATACAGAAAAAGCTGTTTAAACATGAGAAAACACTTCTTTACTGTGAAGGTGATTAAACACTAGCACAGGTTGCCCAGAGAGGTTATGGAGCCTCCATCTGTGGAGATATTCAAAATCTGAGTGGACACAGCCCTGCACATCCTGTTTTAACTGACCCTTCTTCTTCAAGTAGGGGAATTGGACTAGATGATTTCAAGAGGTTTCTTCCAGCGTTAATCATGCTGGGGTTCTGTGACTGCTGTTTTCAAACAGTTTATGCACTTTTAAATCATCTTTTTCACCTCATTTTAATATTTTGGACAAGTACAATGTCAAGAACTGTCTGTTACCATTCTTCAAGAATTGCACATAGCACAAGAAATTTGAGCAAAGACAATGCACACAACAGCACTTTGACATAAGAAAATACACTTGTCAGAACTCATAGTCTTAAACACACTTTGAACCACAGAACATGACTTTATGCAACATTAAACATAATCTGAAAAGAAAAGAAACATCTCGTCATATGAAGTTTTCCTCATTTTAAGTTGATCATGATCCATGTCCCTGGATCTGGGAGGGTTATGCTGTTCCAATCTCTATATACTGCAGGTGGAAACTCCACATCTGCAGAGCAATTAAAACTATAATCACAGAGATCTTGTTCATCTTTTATAACGTCTTACTGTGACAGTAAGAGTTGTTATACTTTGAAATGCATTGACATGAAGTACAATAGCTTGCTGGAGCATAGTTCTGTGAACAAACAAAAAATATCTATTTATTGTTCTCTTATGCATGTCATTATACGGCTCTAAGCAGATCACAGCAACCAATGGCGAAGTGATACTTCTATTCTAGTTGTTCTTTTCCAGTTTCTCCTGATTTTCCCTAATAAATGTCTTTGGGATCAACATTTTCCATACTTGGTGTCTGTTTAGGTCAAATATGTTTTTCAACAGTGTGGGCAACCATGGCTGCTTGTTAGGTAAGTGATGATGAAAATATTTATCTCCTTGTATATTTCAAATGGAAATGCTCAGACAACCCTACAACTAAAAATCTAGAAACTCAAAAATAAAATAAAACTTAATAGTTGGCAGGTAGCTTATTTCACAGAGACCACTATTACCAAAGACATGGCATTTTCAACATAATAGTTTTTTAAATCACCTGCTTCACCATGAATAAAAATCTGTGATTCAAGGCATTTCATGCTAGTTGATTACTGGTTGGAGAAATAGAGGTTGTCAGCTTCATGGAGCAAACCATACCTGCTAAAAATTTGTCTGAAATGCTACATTTCTATGGGGAGATGGAAAGGTGTGAGTCTGCCAATGACCTGGAGTCTCCAGCTTTTATAAATTCTGCCAGTACAGCTATGAGATCAAAGAGTCTTTAACAAACAGGAAAATTAAAAGAAAACACAACTAGATTTCAAAACAAAACATAGCAAAATGATCCCTTCCCATTTTCTTTTCCCTATTAGTTTTAAAAACTTCAGAGATGTAGATCCCAGAAAGCATTCATATTACTTCTAGATTGCTGCAACGTCAAGCATTCAGTGTAAGCATGTACCAGAGTTTTCAGGAAATTGGTTTTGGAAAAATTGTTATGATGTAGGTAAACCAAATTAATTAGTCCCATGCCAGCTATTTGTCTTCAGAAGCAAATCAGTTAATCATTCTCTGAAAAGGATTCATACTAAAAAATTGTTGAAATTGTTTAAAGTCATGAAGTGAAAGAGGGAGAGGAGGTTTTCATTCTTCAGTTGTGTCAGAGGTTTTCAGCCAAGACTTTGGACTGAGAAGGACTTCCCCCTGTGACAGTGTCTTGTGAATGGGTAAGAATGGTCTGAGTAAGTGTAAAAATGTGGTTTACATTTTTTTTTAATGCTCCCTCTTCCTTGCTTAGCCTGACTTTTTATTATTATCAGCTTTATTTTGTACCTCCAAGCTATACAAGATGTACTCAGTTATCCTTTCTAACACTCATTTGGGAAACCCCCGTAATTGTCTGACATGCAGAATTAGTGACCACAGTGTGAAAGGTTAGGTTTGATTTTAGGACCTTTGTTTACAGCAAAATCCCAGTATAACATCAAGGGAAGGAAAGGGTGGTTTATAAAGAAAAACAAGGCAAAACAAAAGGATCATTAGTCCCGTCTCACTGAGTCTTAGACAACTCAGTGAAACTTCTGAAAAAAAAATGCATTAGTAAACAAATAGAAATAAAGTTTTCTTTTGACATTTTAGACATGATTTTAATTAAAAACAGACTGCATAATCCTTGGCTCTTTGCATTAATAGTGTGCCAGCCGACCTCTCTCTTTTTTTGATGAAGGGCTGCAAAAGCTGGCTGAGAGCAATTCAAGGAAATAATTATATCACCCTATGAATGAAATCTTGCCACTGCTATTCCCAGAAAATCTGACAAGTAACAAGAGCAAGGGGAGCTGAAGTGGATTTCCAATGAAAGGGTGCGCTCATTTTTGGAGAAGATAAATTCAGTACATTTGGTTTAACTCAATGACAGCTCCAAGAAATAAAGGCTGACAACAAAGAGAAGAGTTGTAATAAAGGTTAACCAAAAATAAATAAATAAATAAATAAATAAAATAAAATAAAATAAAATAAAATAAAATAAAATAAAATAAAATAAAATAAAATAAAATAAAGATGCTTTGAGACATTATCCAAAGCAAACATGGCTGCTCAGTGGCTCTGCAGGGTTCAGTTTCACGTTTTTAGAGTTCCATTGTAAACTTGTTGAAATGAGGCTGAAAAAAATAAACTCATTCATGTTTTAATTTACATATTCTAGAGTATTGCAAGGTGGTAAGCAAAACAGAGCCATGCTGAAATCAAATATGTTAGTATGCAGACCCTAAGGCAATTTTCATAGCTACAGCTGAGTCACTAAGGCAGCTGGGCCACTCTGTGAAATTAAACATAGTAAATTAAAGGCAAATGTAATTGACTGTCTGTATTTATTGCTCTCTCCCTTTTCAGTGCATCTGAATATGCTCAGGATCAATTTCATAAAATCTCTTTTGGCAAAATTCCTGTTCTCTTTCTTCTACTTCTTGTGAAAAAGACTTTAGTGAACATCAAAAAATAAATTATAACTAGTATTAAATGATGTATGAACAAAGTGATTCTTCAGGGTTTCTCAGGTCCCCTTGCCTTGCCTTGCCTTTCCTTCCCTTTCCTTCCCTTCCCTCCTCCCTTCCCTCCCTTCCCTTCCTCTTGCCTTTCCTCGCCTCGCCTCGCCTCCCCTCCCTCTCTCCTCCCCTCTCCTCTCCTCCCCTCTCCTCTCCTCTCCTCTCCTCTCCTCTCCTCTCCTCTCCTCTCCTCTCCTCTCCTCTCCTCTCCTCTCCTCTCCTCTCCTCTCCTCTCCTCTCCTCTCCTCTCCTCTCCTCTCCTCTCCTCTCCTCTCCTCTCCTCTCCTCTCCTCTCCTCTTCCTCCTCCTCTCCTCTCCTCTCCTCTCCTCTCCTCTCCTCTCCTCTCCTCTCCTCTCCGTCTCCTCTCCTCTCCTCTCCTCTCCTCTCCTCTCCTCTCCTCTCCTCTCCTCTCCTCTCCTCTCCTCTCCTCTCCTCTCCTCTCCTCTCCTCTCCTCTCCTCTCCTCTCCTCTCCTCTCCTCTCCTCTCCTCTCCTCTCCTCTCCTCTCCTCTCCTCTCCTCTCCTCTCCTCTCCTCTCCTCTCCTCTCCTCTCCTCTCCTCTCCTCTCCTCTCTCTCTCTCCTCTCCTCTCCTCTCCTCTCCCTCCTCCTCTCCTCTCCTCTCCTCTCCTCTCCTCTCCTCTCCTCTCCTCTCCTCTCCTCTCCTCTCCTCTCCTCTCCTCTCCTCTCCTCTCCTCTCCTCTCCTCTCCTCTCCTCTCCTCTCCTCTCCTCTCCTCTCCTCTCCTCTCCTCTCCTCTCCTCTCCTCTCCTCTCCTCTCCTCTCCTCTCCTCTCCTCTCCTCTCCTCTCCTCTCCTCTCCTCTCCTCTCCTCTCCTCTCCTCTCCTCTCCTCTCCTCTCCTCTCCTCTCCTCTCCTCTCCTCTCCTCTCCTCTCCTCTCCTCTCCTCTCCTCTCCTCTCCTCTCCTCTCCTCTCCTCTCCTCTCCTCTCCTCTCCTCTCCTCTCCCCTCCCTCCTCTCCCCTCCCCTCCCTCCCCTTCCCTCCCTCCCCTCCCCTCCCCTCCCCTCCCCTCCCCTCCCCTCCCTCCCTCCCCTCCCCTCCCCTCCCTCCCCTCCCCTCCCCTCCCCTCCCCTCCCCTCCCCTCCCATCCTTCCCATTCCTTCCCATCCATCCCTTCCCACTCCTCTCCCTTCCCCCTCCCCTCCCCTCCCCTCCCCTCCCCCTCCCCTCCCTCCCCTCCCCCCTCCCCTCCCCTCCCCTCCCCTCCCCTCCCCTCCCCTCCCCTCCCCTCCCCTCCCCTCCCCTCCCCTCCCTCCCCTCCCCTCCCTCCCCTCCCCTCCCCTCCCCTCCCCTCCCTTCCCACTCCTCTCCCCTTCCCCCTCCCCCCTCCCCCTCCCCCTCCCCCTCCCCTCCCCCTTCCCCTCCCCTTCCCCTTCCCTTCCCTTCCCCTTCCCCTTCCCCTTCCCCTTCCCCCTCTCCCTTTCCCCAAGTGGGTCTTGGAGGATAGCAAACTGTCCTCTATAATCTGAGGAAATATGTATATATATATATACTATTTTTTAATATAGTTTTTCACTGCCTTTGAAGAGGTTGGTTACGAAAACATGTACGTACAAATGAAGGCCATCTTTGACATACCCAAGCATCACTCTGACTTTAATAACTTACCCAAATCTGTCATAATAACCATTATTACAATAGCAAGTAGAAGTGCTCCTGTTCCATTTAGTTCCATCTGACATATCTGTCACTGTTATAATCAGTGCTCCCTTGCACTGCCCAGTTATCTCCTAAGTGGCATGGCAAATCTGAACAAGTTAACTGAATGTTTATGCAGCAAGAGCCCAGAAGAAATAAAGTGCCAGTTTTCACCATCAGGGTCTTCAGAACTCTGGCTGATCAAGTGGAGCTACAACAAACTTGCTCTACCAGGAATAGTAATACTACTACCCTCTCCTCCTCCTCCTTTCCTAGTCAGCTCCATCCATTCAGCAGCAAACCGAGTTTCCAACTAAGGTTCTCAAAATGAACAGCTCCAGAGATGACTCCCCAGCACCTATGTTGCTCTGGCAGAGCCTTTTTTTTTTGAAGACATGGCACTCCTGAGGCTGCCAGCACAGTATTAATGTCACCACAACACATCTGTTTCAGGGAGGGAAGCTCCCTTTGGTAGGCAGGACTGCAAGGAACTGTTTCAACAACAGTGGACACCATCAAACAGGGTGCAGGCAGGTGAAGTGAACTTCCTAGAAAGTTGGCTGACTCCTCTCTCAGCTCTTACTTATGCAGAAAACAATAATGAAAGGAAAGTATTCAGGCTCTAAGAGCATTTCATATGCTGCAAGGAGAATTTATCTGAAGGTAGTCACAACTCTAATAGGGTGGCATAAATACTGATTTAAAACAAGCCTACGAAAATTCAACAAAAATAAATAAATATGTAGACAACCAAATATATCCCCCTTTCCCTCTTTTCATTTATGTTCCTGCACCCTGCAGAATTGACACCCTTTGGCCACTCTTAATGCATTAAAAACAAAGAATTTTAAACTGCTTTACTAATCCACAGGCTGTCTAGAAGTGGTGGTGGATGTTGCAGCTCTCTGTCAAGACAGCATTAGCCAAACATCCAGAAGAAGTAATTCTTTGGCATGTGCACGGAATTAGACACCGTATTCTGTCAAATATAGTATCAGCTGAGGGGATTAAATGCTGGGCTTTATCATTCAGTATTAAAATGACAAGGCAAGACGGCATAGGTTTCACCACACGAGATTTAAGACAGTACCACAACCTCATCTCTGGACAGCTTTCGTTGTGAATGAGAAGTACAGAACTTTCTCTCTGTTACTAGTTTCTGACAAGACTGATAAAATACATTAGTTATTCCATGATACCATGCTTTCCCCCCCAAAAGCTAGTTTCTTCTCCAGTAAAACCTAAGTCATGATGTGACCAGCCTTGCGATGAAAGTCTACCCCATTCCTCTTTGCCTATGCTGCCCAGCACAACACTAATCATTTGCATTTCAAGGAGAAAAAGACTTTACTTCATTAACGTTGGCCTAATTACTCCAAACAACCTCAGCGCACTTCACAAAGGACAGAAGTTCCTGCCATTTATAAAATAGATAGATTGAGCTGATACCAAAGTGAGTCAATCAACATGTAAAAAGCATGCAGAAATTAGAAGACACACATCTAACAGATTTAAAAGCCACTTTGTAAACAAAAAGGATCTTCATTATCATTAACTTAATGGAATATCAAATGTTACTAAAAGCATAATTTTTCTGACAGATTCATATTAATTTCTCTAGTACTTACTGGAGAGCAATTAGCTAATAAAGGCACCTTTTTTCCCTTTTTTTCTTCTTCTTCTTTTTTTTTTTTTTCTGAAGATATAATTTAAAGTAATTACAAAAAAAAAAAAAATGTTTCCTTTATAATAGCTGTGGAAAACAGAATGACTTATTTGCTTCATACACAAAATGAGCTGCAGAAGATGTGTCAAAAATTTGTAAGAACCACAGCAAAATAAAATGAAACTGAACATTTTACCAGAAAAGAAAAAATAAAAATAAAAATAAAAATAAAAAAATAACATACATGGCTTTTTTATATATCATTTTTTACATGCAAACTGCTTACCAATATTATTCTTATCTCTACATTCCAGCAGGCAGCCTTAAAGTGGTCAGCTCATATTCTGATGGCAATGCATCCATAACAACATCCAGCCTAACACAAACTGGTCTACCCTGCTCTCAACTTCAGCTGGTACTGGCCTACCTCAGTGCCTAAACCAGCCAGTACAAGCTTAAGTGCTGACACCCTCATCAGTTATCTTACCCTAAGAAACCTCAGGTTTCTCCATAGAAAAATAATGACAACAGAGCAGTGAACCTTCTAAGATTCAGAGTGTCTATCTTCTTAATTACTAGAACTGTAGCCTCAGAAATAAGTACTGAGTTTGCTTTTCAGAACACATCATTTCTCCAAGTGGGGCAAACAGATCACTAGAATGGGATTAGTTGACCATTTATTCCAATTTTATAAATATTTTGTTTAGACTATCCAGATGCATTTTTTACAACCTTTTACTTTATTTTTGCATATGCAAATTTCTCCTGCTACCCTCTGTCTCTTTTTAAGCAAAAAAGGTGAGAGGAGAGGCTTCTAAAATGACAGACAGTGCATTGAGAAATGTAGGAAGGGTTCCAATGGAAAAAAAAGAAGGGAGGGGAGGGGAAGCAAGGCGAGGCAACCATATCAGAAAGTCAGCACTTCAAAGTACAGCAGAACTGCTGAATAAATTTCATCACCAACTTTAATTCTCATAGTTCATAATTTCCAAGAGACTGATTTAGCAATCTTCCAGGTACTTTGAAACATAACAACCTGCTGTTATATTTCCAATGCTACCCTCAGGGTCATTGCACAGAAGGCAGTAGGCTTCCTGGGTATTCCCGGCTGACTGTCATATGGCAGTCCTGCACAGCTGCACCCTGCCATGCTTCTCTTCCAAGAATAACCAGGTAGCGTTAGGCTCCTGAGCTGTCAGAGAAGCTGACACCTTGAATTATCAATGTATTCCCTCCCCTTCTTCCTCTCCCCCTATCTCCTTTCTTCAAGAGCTGTTCAGTTGACCTGACAGGAAATTTCTCTTATTCCTTGGGGAAAAGAATCTGGTTTATTTTCATATGAATCTGCCAGCCTCAATTCATGTACTTACTACAGTGCAAGTAATTTGCATTTGCTTCAAAGAAAGGCATCGACCCAGTTTAACTAACTCAACACATATTCCCAGAGGAAGGCAATGGAAATGTTATGGAAAAGCCCTCTCCACTCCACTGTCATTCTCTGGCAGAAGGATCTGTGGAAGTCAGGGCAAGATCATGTGTAGGTTTGAGGAAGGGGATGGAACTGTGTGAATATTTCAAACCCACCTGGTCCCGGGCTGGGCCTCAAGTCTTCCCTTCACAAATAAGAGCACTTCTAGACCTGAAGAGGACATGTCTGCCCTCTTAGGAAATTAAAGTTATTTCAAAAGTATTGAATTCAGCTGCCTCTTTTACACCAGCTAATACAATCTGCCAAACTTAACACATTTAAGAAGAGTACATTTTCAGGTAGAAAATGTGGAAAAGGCTGGAGGGGGAGTCTTTCATCAATGTTGCAGCATTACAAACCTATTAGGTCTCTGTAGCCAAAAAGCAAGGCAAAGCAAGAAGAGTGGCAAGAAACAATTCTCTTCCCAGCCTGACAGAATAATGAAAGTATTTGGAGGTATAACCTTAGTGAGAACTGTTACTGTTTTTGAGCTGTATTATTCCCACAGTATGCCCTCAGTTCAATGGTAGTAATTTATAATTCTGAATGCGAGAAAAAATGATCAGAAACGTTTATTATGGAGTTGTTTGGCAACATTCCCAAAGCCTTATTAGTGCTTTTCTTACGGTCTCTACCCCACCTCAACTCTACTCATGGGTTTATAACAGTGAGGACTGAATCAAACCTGAAATAAAATAGGACCATCCTTCACTAGGAGCTAAGCATGTTCTGAAATTAATGCCAGAAATTAATTCCAGCTCTACCTTTATTTTCTTTATGGTCATATGTGCCTTTCCCAAATTCTGACAAGTTGCACCCATGAGGGCTGAGAAAGCTGGCTGATTTCACTTCAACGCCATTCTTGGTAATCTTTAAATAATCATGGTGACTGGGAGAAGTGCCCAAGGACTGGAGAAGAGCATGAGCGACGCGTAACTTCTAGAAGGGCAAGAAGGAGGATCAAGGCAACTGCGAGCCAGTCAACCACACCTCGATCCCTGAGAAGGTTATGGAGCAGCTAACCCTGAAACAATGTCCAGGCACATGAAGGACAAGAAGGTGATCGTGAGTAATCAGCAGAGATTTACAAGAAGGAAATTGTTCTTAACCATTGAACATCCTAAAATGAGGTGACTAGCTTGGTGGATGGGCTAGCAGTGGATGTTGTTTACCTTGATTTTAGTAGGGATTTTGAAAGTATTCTATAACATCCTCGTAGAGAAGGTGACAAACTATGGATTAGATAAATAGTCAGTGAGGTGGATTGAAAACTGTCTGATCATCTGGGTCCAGAGAATAGTGGTCAATGGTCAAAAGTTCAGACTGGGGCAAGACACTACTGAGGTACCCCAGAAGTTAACACTGGGACCAACACTGTTTCATACTTTCACTAATGACCCTGATGATGGGACCAAACATGCCGTCAATAAGTTTGCAGGTGGTACAAAACAGAGAGATATGGTATATCAGAGGGTTTTCCAGACATTCAGAGGGACCTTAACAGGATGGAGAAATGGACAAAGAGAGACCTCTTTAAGTTCAATTAAGGGAGGTGCAAGGTTCTGCTTTTGAGTAGGAATAAACATAGGCAGCAATATATGCTGGGAGCTAACCACCCGGAAATCAGCTTTGCAGAGAAGGACCTCAGGTGGACAGCAAGCAAATCATGAGCCACAATGGGCCCTCACAATAAATAATGCCAACAACCTTCAGTATTGCATTGGGAACACCATTGCTAGAAGGAAGAAGGAGGTGATCCTTTCCCTCTGCTTAGTATTGGTGAGATACATCTGGAGTCCTAGATCCACTTCTGGGCTCCCCAGTATAGGGAAACATGGACATACTGGAGAGAGCTCAGCAAAGAGCCACAAAGATGTTGAGGGAACTGGAACTTCTGTCATACAAGGAGAGGCTGAGAGAGTTGGGATTGCTAAACCTGAAGATGAGAAGGCTCATGGAGATCTTAACAATATCTATAACTCCTTGTATAAAGGGGTGGAAAGAAGATGGAGGCACTCTCATCATTATTGACCAGTAACAGAAAAAGAAGCATTGGGCAAAAATATTAATAATAGAGAAAACAAAACCACAACACCATGAGATTCAATCCAAACACAAGAAAAATACTTTTATTACTGTGATGGTGGTGAAACACCAGAACAGATTGAACAAAGAGGTTTTGGACACTACATCTCCAGAGATATTCAAAGCCTGACCGCACGTAGCCCTAAGCAACCTGCTCTAGGTGCACTTGCTTTGACTGTGATGTTGTAAGCATAAGACTATACTTGTAGGAGTGGCAGTTTAAATGATTCACGTCAACTTCACCCACCAACTCAGCCATATTTAACATCATAAAATATCAACATCACTTATATCCACAAAATACAATAAAATGGGATCTCAGGTGATTAAGGATACAAGTCCAGATTTAGCTATTCTCATATAATAATAAAAATATGAAATAAATTGTGATTAAAAATATATGGAATTTAGGTAGAAAATACACTTTTCTCCATGAAGTGAACAAGAGTTTGGTTTTTGATTTCAACAATGATAGGATGTGTATGGTGGCAGCAATTAATGTCAACCCCCCAAATCTTTATGGAACTTAAAATGGTGAAGCTTCAGGCTTGTGTAGCAACCTCTGTGGAGATTTTGTTTCTTGTCTTACTGAAATTGAAATGTTAATGCCATTTGGGGTTTGTTTTGATTATTATTATTTTTTAATTTATAGGGATAATTGCTTTAACAGCAGTAGCTCTAATTGTAGCAATTAGCTATGTCACTTTTTTCCACTTAAAAAAAATCCAGCTGAGAGCATGGAGAGAAATTATGCAAGAAATAAGATTAAAGGTACTGAAGACTTCCCATGATGACATATTTCATTTATACTCCCACTAAACCAAGAGACAACAGGATGATTTTCATTTCAGAGCTTACCATGAAGTTTTAAGAATAAAAAATGAACACATGAAGGAATCATAGAGACCACAAAAATTTCTGTCCATCCTACGAGATCATTCATTCTTCTCCTGAACAAAACCTTATCTTTCTGTTTAATAATTCTCTTTGTCCTGATGTGCTGCTTATCTAGAAGCAGGTGAGTTGTAATAGAAGCTTAGAGACTAGCCAATAAATACATAACTAAATGAATTACTGACATCTGTGCTACATTTTTCATCCTTTCTCTTCTCCTGTTCCTTATTGGTGCAGCTGGTTGGGTCACCAACTGCTGAATCTTCTATTCAATCATTGCAGTGCTTGTGTAACTGGAATGGAAAATAAAGTAGAAGCTATTTAAATTTCCAAAGCATTTCCTGAAATTTCTCTAGAAACATGTTCTATGACCAGGCATTCCCAATTTTGCAGGACAAACTGCCCCATCAACCACTTCATTCTCTTGAGAGGCAGGTAACAGCAGAGAAGCTTGGTAGCCCTCCTCTTGTCCATCCTCCCTCTTTAAAGCAAACACTAATAACACATGGTAAATCCAAGCCGGATAGAGATGCTCCACCTCTTCTGCTCAAGTGAAATGCCACAGGTTGACCGCAAATCACTTACAGGAGAACATCATTAGCTAGAGATGGAGCACAATGGCATGGGTTTTAGCTTTTTATATTGCTTTTATCACCATTTTCCACTGAGCAAAAGGGTATCCCTGTGTCCTCAAAGTCACTGCATTTGCTTTTGTCTCTCTCTTTCAAATCCATCTCAAAATCCTGTCAATCAATTACAGGAGCATTTTACACAGATTCTGGGCATACAGCTGAAATTAAGACATGCCAGCTGTATCAGCTGAACTGAAAGAGGAATACATTTTTAAAGGAAGGATAAAGAGACAAATAATTTGGGTGGCCTTTGGATGAATAGCTGTGGTAATCCTAGTGCTGTTCAAGGGCTCTGTTTCAGATGCCATTGATATACTATACAGCTGCATATATAAGTCACTTTTAAACCTCTCAGCCATATTGGCTGCAGCTCTCTAGCAGCTCAAGTACATTTACTTCTTTTCAACCAGCACAAAGTCTATATAACAGCCTATTGTATACCCTGAGGTAGTCCAAAATGATATACAGCAGTTATTCCATGAAACATTGATTTGTAGCTTCATATTATTTCTGGCATATCACACTGCATCTTAGCATAACACAAGATAGCCACTGACTGCATATCTTTTGAGAAAAATATTGCTAAAAGGTGGAAAAGGCAGAAATATGTAGTTTCTTGAATTTCCATCCTGAAAAAAAAAAAAAAAAAAAAAAAAAAAAGATTCACTACACTAGAATCTAAACACTTTCAATATATTCCAAATTTTTCCTATATGTTCCAAAAAGTAGAAAAAGCAAAGTGAATTTAATTCTGGAGAGTAGTTCAGGTACTCTGGTAACAGCACTTCATACATAGCAAGAAGGAAGAGAAGGGTGAAAGGATGAGGTTTCACTGTTTCATGTAGGTATCTTCCTTGCAGTAATCAGGAAAGTCAGTGACTGGATGTCAAATCATTGTGCAGAGAAAAGACAAAAGGAGGAAGGAAAGAAGAAAGGAAATCAAAGCAGTGAGGAATAAGGAATTCACTCATATTTGACAGAATTATTGATTGGTAAAAAGAATAAATAAATACATATATTTAAACCCAAGCATGTTTGAAAAGGTTAATAGAAGTCTGAATATATATGTCAGAATCTTTGGAAGTTTTGAGTTTTAATCTCCCATTAGAAATAGGTTATTATCATCAAGCCTTCAAACTAGAAGTTGTGAATGTGAATTAAATCCAGTGACAAACTACAACCTAGAAAAACTGTGGAAATTAAATTTTGGCTGTGAAATGAATACAAGATCAGGCTGTGTTTCAGTTCTGAATTTGTTCTTAACCATCTGTTCTGCATCTTGGATTAATATTTGAGCCTTCCCTGAAGTGGTTTTGAAGTCTTAAATAATTCTGCTTCAAGAAAACAGCCAAAACAACAAAACAGGTGTGAACAGACCTGATCAACATGAGTGATGTCCAAAGGCATTGTTCTGGGTAGCAGCAGCAGGAGCCTGTTGCAGATTAAGATGTATGAATGCCAGGGTCACAAAGAGAAGATTTAAAAAAAAAAAAAAAAGAGTTTATAAGTGTTTTCATCACTGCGAATGAGAGGAGTGGAGAGAGAAAGAGAAACATATTTTAATGCCTTTTTCTGGTAAATGAATTATTATTTTTACAAAGAAAATTCAACTAGCTGCCCAAACATAATTTATTTTTTGCAATTTTTCATTTTAGGATTTTTTCAAAGAAAACATTTTAAAGAGGATTACTTTCCTTAAAGTAGTGCTCAGGGGAGTGATCCAGCTCTACTAAAACGTCTAGCAGCTGAGTTCAGTTTCCTTTAAAAAGGATTTTATTTTGGCAAATAAAGATTGATGGGCAAGATACCTAATATATTTGTGCTATCAAAATATTATTACAAGTTCAATTTTTCATTAACAATTCTATGCCATACACTTAATTTGTTAAAGGTCATGTGTTCATTTCCATACACAACACCCTAGAGGGAGTTCCTCCAGGCCTCTATTATGACATTCCAGATAACCTCCAGGACAACTCTGAATTATTTTTTCATCCCTGGCCACTGGACCCTCAACCAAAATCAGAGAATCACAGCCTTAAGCATACTTCAGTTATGAAATCCAGTGAGCTGCCAACGACAGAAATCCTGCAGAGGCTGACATCCAGTCCCCTTGTGACAGTAACCCTGGACAGTAACCCTGGACTGTCCCCTCATCAGAGGAATGGTGTTCTTTGAGTGAGGACTGCATGGAAGTAGTACATGACGTGACACTTTCCTCACTCCTGGAGGTTTTAGTCTGCAGTAAACCTTGTCAGGTTTTCTGGGGCTTTGAACAATGGTGTGAAGATGGACAAATATGGGATAGTTTCTGCATTTCTTCTGAAGGTTGTTAATAACATTGTACTGCTTTTCTTAAACGTTAGGTGAACGAATACTGCCAGTAACTAGTGTCTCTTGCTTTTACACTTAATGAGCATATGTAGCACTTTGCCTCTCTGCTACTTTAGCTTAGCAGTGGGGTTACCTTTGTATACGCTGTCATTGTACATTCATTTTTCCGAATCATTTCCCTGAGTCATCCTTGCCCTCCAGAGAGAATTAAGAATTATCCATGGCCTAATAATCATGCCTGTGACTTCCCCAGTTCACATCTTAATTTCAGTAGGATTTTAGCTACATTGCAGCCTGGGCGTCCTTATGCTGTTGGTAGCCAGAATCTGGGGATATAGCAGTAATGCAAATGTGCTGGATGTAGGCAATGAATTGGTGTGAATCCACCAATAGCTGATTTGCCTTTCTATGGGCTAGTGCTCATTGGACACTGTGATTTTTTTCTGACACTCTTCAAGAGGTGTTATTGGGACTTCAGGGCGTGAATGCTGATGAGATGAGGTGTAAAGCCAGGGCCTTCTTTGCCCTGCCAAAATGCTGCCCTGTGAAGTGAGGCATCACCCTGTGAACATCAGCCAGACTGCAGGTGAGTCATGACTGTCTCTTGCAGAGCAGGGCATGCCAAAAGATTTTTTCTTTCTCGAGCCTGTCACATTTTCCCCGGTACCTTAGAGAATTTGACTGGTGTTTGCCAATTGCTTATCAGGCCACACACGTTGTAGGACTGATGTGGGGTGCTGCTCTCATATTTATTTATTTATTTATTTTCTCTCTTCAACTCTGCAATTGCTTCTAGCCTAGTTCTCTTCCCTGGCTCCCTCTGCCAGAGAGGGCCATATGATTGTTTCAAGTATTCAAAGCTGCACAAGCTATTTGACTGAAACTTTTTCCACTTGTGAATTAGATGGGAGAAGCTTTGTGAGCTCAGCTGCTATTCAGGTAAGGGAAAATGAGGGCAAAACAGAGAAAATCTTTGTATGCACAGAATAAGTCCTCGATATCCCTTCATTTGGCCAGCATTATGCAAGTGGGCACCAAATTGTCACTCTCACTGCATAAGCAAAGTAACTAAGGACACTGAGGAAAGTTTGGGATGATTTGGATACCTTTCAGTTGCTCTAAGCTAACATTAGACTGCTTTACCTCACTGTAGTCCTGCAGCTGTGAGCCTTGTAAGCAAAGAGTATTAATTAATGCTTCCTAGACATCTGGGCCAAAAATTTTTTTCAATAAGAATTGTTTCCATTAATTTCACTACTCTCTTCCTTATGATTGCACATTAAATGAAACCATGACTGAGAAAATAATTCATTTATCTAGAAATCCTGTGTGGGATCTCTGGCCAGAGCAGCTGCAAAAAAAAGTATTAAAACTTACTGACCTCATACTAGAATTTATTTTAACAGATTTGGAGAGCTTGAGAGAATCACATCATCACTGACACGTACAAACAGCCTCTGATTTTTACCCAGAAAAATGAGGCAACTTTTTAAATGAGATGTTTAATTCAAAAATATAGAATTCTTCTCATTCAGTACTTTCTACTCTTCTTCATGGGGAGGATATTTGACAAGATTATTTGAATAATACAAACCCTACAAATCACTAGGGACAAGACCTTACTTCCAAGAAGTATATCTGGAGAGTACCTGGTATTACCATTTTGCTAAGGTCTAGCAAATATTTGAATTATCACTTTTCTGGCAGAATTATTCTTACACTGACTATCTAAAAGTAAGGTGTATTACAGAACTTTTCCCATTTTACTTGGTTGCATATTCTGGTAAATTTCATAAGCTAGTCTTCATAAACCAATATAATATTCAACTCCTTTGCCATTCGGCTGGATATTTTACACTGGGAAAAGAAAAAGAAAATGCTTTAAAACATAAGAAATGACAGTTTTTTGAGAAAGTCACACAAAAACATGATCTTTTGCATGACCCAGAGACAATGCAACATCAGAACTAAACCATTTGTCATCCTTTAAGCCTAAAGATTTCATTGTAAAGATTCTTCTGGAAGTGTGGATTACTGTAGTTTTATCTGCCCAGATTCACAGTGGTCTTTTCAGAGCTATTGAACTGTAGATAGCCAAAGTCTCACTCATCTGCTTTTCCCAGTGGCAGGTGCTGACTGTGATGCACTGCTTCATGGCAGTGTAACCTGGAGACTTGGAGACTACACAGCATTTATTGCATTGAATGTTGTCAGTGACTTGAGACATCCAAGAAGATGGCAACTTTTTGTTTGTTTGTTTGTTTTTTAAATTCAAGTCCAGATCACACTGCTAGTAACAATATTTTCTTACCTGAGTATGTGTATTTCATCATGTTCCATGCTATAAAAGTGATGCTGTGCTCATGTCCACCCCTTCTCCACTGAAATCAAGTTGCTTTCCTTATGACTATGGTGGTAATGGGATTTTGTCACCAATAGTTCTAAATGCACATGTGTTGGTGTGTCTGAAGATGAAAAACCAGCATACAAGCAGGCAGGAAAAACAAATAATTTCTAGCAGTTTTATGAGGTCAGTTTTGAGTAATACGTAGATGGAGGGTGCACTAGTATGCTTGGTACTGAGATTTCATGGCTGTTTCTGTGGTAGATCCAAGGTATGTGTACACAGAGAATATTCATGACTAGCCCTTTGTATCCAGCAATGAGTAAAAAATCTACACTGATATTAAAAATGATAACAAACGATAATGAAATAATAATGAAATGATATTAATAATGATCATGAATAATAACTAAAAATACTTTTGAGAGAGAAATCACTGAAGTTTTTCTTTTTTTCAGTGATTTTTATCATCTTCTAACTTCAATAAAAATAATTAAAACTAGACATGATGCAGCAAAGGTGTAACTGCAGTAATTTAAGGATATTATAACAGGATAATAAATGTTTCCGACTTTTCTTAGCAAATTGGTAGGGCTAACAAATGTGCATATGATATTTTCGAATAAAAGTTCTTCATGTATTGCAGAACAGGGCACTATGATTGTTGAAAGCCCTAGAAAATATTTCAGACATACAGTATGAGGTCTTGGAGCAAACTACTATAATTTTTCTCCTGCTGTGTTTATTTCAAAAGTCAGATGTAGTGATGAACTCTTTAAGGAAAAATAGCAATAGGCTGCATTCAAAAGTATTTATGAACATGTTAACAGACTCCCCTGACCAAAAAAAAAAAAAAATCCTTTGAAAATGAGACTTTTTGCTGTTTTTGCCATATTCAAATTATTATTCTTTTAGCACAAATGGTTTGGAAGTATGGGTGGTATCTCCTTGTTTCAGCCAAAATGGATGGAGGAAATTAGCACTTGCTTAGCAACACCATAAAGGTTATTATTCTCACAAATTAAAATTTTCCCTTCAAAGATTTTTATATTTTAAAGACTGAAGCTGACTTCACAAACACAAAGCTTTCAAAGCCATGTCTGTAGATTTGAGAAATATTACTTATGAAGCCACACACAATTTGAACAAAAGAAAATATGCAATCTTTCCATAACTACAAATGACTAATTTAGTGGTAGAAATATATGTATAACATTTTTCTTTTAAGATGACAATGGTAATTCCTAATTGTAAAGATATAGCCTGCAGCTGAGGCATAATTTTATATGGGTGGAGTTTTACACCTGACTTTGTAGTGGTATAAAGAACTTAGACAATGGAAACATAATATTTAAAGTCATTGTCATCACAATATTGTCATATTATTTTTAAGTGACATATCTTTTGTCTGAGGCTTTTATTTGCTATATTTTTTTTTCTCTCTCTCTTTTTTTTTTAATGGTTACTTTTAAATATTCAGTGTACAATATATTGTAAGCTAGTGATGTGAAATGAAATTATCTCATAAATCGACGGCCTGTGATGACTACAAAGCAAAAATACAGTAAACGTTGCTCAGGCCTAGCTTACCCGTAAACTGAGAGAACACATAGGCAAATACTTTCTTCTTCATTCCTACTGCATTTCCTCTTAGTTTTAAATTTAGTCTTAATTTTAGTTGTTAATTTTAATTTTTACAGTGCAAGAAAATCTGAATGCAAGGAAAACAGTCAGATAAAGTGTGTCACATCTTAAAGAGAAATATATCAATAACCAGGAAATGCATTGGCAAGGGTTTGTAAACCAAATAGCTCAGAAATGTGCTACCTGGAGAGCCTTACGAAAATGACTTTATACGTAAAAGGAACTGCAGTAGTCAGACTCAGCTATGAGCCAGGAGATCATACAGATATAAATATGACACTAACAGCAGCCAACCCAAAATTTTCTTGTCTGTTACATCTCTCTAAATATTTTACACTTTACTACATTGCCTTACCTACAAAGTAATTTACTATTAAGCAATATTAAAAAAAAAAAAAAAAATCAGGAGAAAGGACAGCAAAACCCATGTCTACAAAAGACAGTAGTAGAGTTTTCTTATAAGAGGAAACATAGAATCATAGACTGGCTCAGGTTGGAAGGGACCTTAAAGATCACCAAGTTCCAACCCCCTGCCATAGGCAGAGATGCCAACCAGTAGATCAAGTTGCCCAGGGCTCCATCCAACCTGGCCTTGAACACCTCCAGGGATGGGACATCCGCAGCTTCTCTGGGTAAACTGTTCCAGTGCCTCACCATCCTCTCAGTGAAGAATATCCTCCTAACCTCTAATCTAAATCTCGCCTCTTTTAGTTTAAAACCATTCCCTCTTGTCCTACCATTATCTGACAGAGCAAAAAGTTGTTCTCCATCTCATTTGTAAACCCCTTTTAAGTATGCTAACACCACCTTGCTTTTGGGTCCCCAGCTAATCTGGTGCTGAAGAAACCAAACCGAGACTATCCTCCATTTCATCCATTGCTGGTGTGGGTCTGTATATAAAAATATACTATAAAAAATTACTCTTGAACTGTAAACATTGTATGCACGTATCTTCACTGTGTGCTACAGAGCAATTATATTTAAGCATTTTACTTTCTAACTTCTACACTTTCAGGAAAACCAGGATCAGTTTGTTGCCAGAAAATAGTTTGGGTATTGTCCTAATTGAAAGAATTATATGGAATTTATTTTATAGCATAAGTATAAAATGACTTCTATGAGTCTTAGGGTGTGTTATTATTTCCATTTGATGTAATTGATGTGATACAAGGAGTAAGGATTTCATACTTTCTTCTCAGTGCAAATGGATGAACATATATATCCCATTGATAAACTGAGTTCACCGTGGATAAAGAAATGGATGTTTATCTGTTTCTCCAGTCATACTCAATTTTTCACAAATCAACAACAGAAATGTAATTAGTCTCTAGCAATACAAACACGTTTGTGAAGTTGTGTCCTTTTGTTAGAGACTCTATTTATTGTCTGCTTCTGAGCATTTGTGCTGAAATTAATTTAGGACCTTCTCAGCCAGTGATACTGGTTGTAGCTACAGGATGTTCTGATTGCATTTGGAATTTTGCAACGAATTATTAGCTTTACTGTCTGCTGGTGCTTCTATATAATTTCTTTCAGTCTTTGTAAATTACAACCATTTTCATATATCTGATTTCAGAGAAATGAAGATAATTAAATATAGCAAGACAACACAATGCCATAATATTTCCTGCCCAGAAACTGCAAGACTTTTGGGAGAAGGTCTGTACTTGTGAGAATTTCAGACCAATTTCACAACTAAAGGGCTTTGATAAGATTCTAAACCTCAGGGCATTTCACCTAGTGCTAGTAATCCTTTTGAGGTCTGCCATTCACTAATATTTACATGTAATTCTGCTGTGACAGGGAGCAGTTTAAACAGGTTAAATAGCTGAAAATACTTACCAAATAAAGGAGGAATGAAATTTTGTGAAATTTCAGGAATTTTCTAAGGAATAACATGATATTGAATATCTCTAACATGTCTGCATGATTATTTAACATTTCACATAGGCTGAAAGATTATGGACTATGTTGAACTTGAGAAACTGAAGAGATCCAATGGACTATATTATTTTTAGTTTCTTTTCCAATGAACCATAAGTGGACTGATTAATCCTTTGGTCTATATATATAAAGGAGAAATAGTATATCTTGCTATCTTGAGGATCTCTAGTTTGAAAAAGCATTGTCTTCTGATTATTTCTTTTGAAATATTCTTCCATAGAATTTGGAAATTTAGATTTTCCTCCTTTGTAAAGCTCTCTTCATCTCCCAAGCTTGCGTACCTCAGGAGTACAGCCTGAGGCAGAAAAACCCTGATGGCTCATGAGAGTATTCCAGTAATTTTAATACTTATTTTATACCTGTCTAATATATATCTTTTGAAACAAGCCACTTTTTTTTTTCTTTTTTCTTTTTTCCAGTACAGCCAATGCAGAGAACACAGGGAAAACAGAAATATGGAAGCAAGAAAATGTATTTCTGGGGCAAGACATGAGAAAGAAAGCAACATTGCTCCTTCTACAGGTTCTCTCTTTTGCATGGTATTGAATAATATGTGATAAATAAACAATAGGAGATTACTTACAAATTGTTTCATAATGTGTTAAACATTCTCAATTTTTTCTTAAGTTTTCCTTATGTGGTGACAATAAAAATAACATAAACAGTCCCTGCATAATATATGTCAGAAACCTCTGTCAGTACTTAGAGTTTAAGTGTACTGTTGAAGGTTTTTTGCTGGTTCGATCACAACTGCTTCAAACATCTGCTCTTTTATATCAGCAGCTAGAAAAATAGTTAATTTTTTTTTTCCTCTCTCATAGAACCATTCCCTCTAGGGAAAAAAACAAAACAAAACAAAAACAAATTAAAAAAAAAAACCCTAAAGGTTGTTGAAAATTCAAAAAAAAATGCTGAGTAACTTCCTTATTATCTGTTGTATTTTCTTTAACTCAAGTCAGTGTCTCTAAAGATTTTTTTTTTTTTGTCTGCTTGGTCAGTGGAATTGCAAATAAATATAGCTTGTATTACACTGAATTATCTACTCTGAAATCTGTTTACTGTTTTATCAGACATACTCAAGCTGAAATTTCAGGAGTTAAAAGGATTGTTTTGAATAGATTCACTCTACCCATACCTTTTCAAGTCCCATAAATGAACTAAAAATAAACCTGGTATCACTTAGAAATGTGACCATCTCCCATCTCAATAAGATTATTATCTGCTAATGGGACATACAGTAACTAAGTCTTTTTTGTAACGTTTTCCCTCCAGGAAATACAGCTTTCTGGCAGTGTAGTATAATGACAAGAGTGAAAGCCAAGCCATTAATGTTACTCTAGTGATACAAAGAAGTGTGCTTACATGGAGGGCTTCTCATCTTCAAGACATTCTTTGAGTGAAGAGGGACTCTGGACTCTAGCAACAAGGGCAAGTTTGGAAGCAGATTTTTCTTTCACTCCTTGTCCTTCCCCTTTCAACCTACATGTTTTTATATTTCGTGTGGAGATATTTTTCCCAGACACTCTAGTATCTGCTGACTGCTAAACACAGAGTTCCATGACAAAACAATTGCATGGGCTTCTTCACAGCACTCCTGTCAAAATAGGAGAGAATAGGGATATATCAATCTCACTTGCAAATGAGTGCTCTTGACATATTTTCTTATGTTCTTATTAACAGGAATATTACATATTCAAAAGCTCTAATATAATAACAGATTACTAAAATGGAAAAGGCTAACTTAAAATATGTCAGACTGTAAGGATTTGTCAGAGACATTCTGAATTTTAAGAGATAGTTACTTTTCTACAGGTCATTTATTCCCCAGTACCCATTACAAGGAGCTCTGAACTCTCCCCACAATGAGGTCAGCTGAGGTACTCTACTGAAAGTGCTACTTCTGTACCAGAACAGTAATGCCTGCTCAACTTTATGATCAAAGTATGACAAAGCATTATCTTTCAGAAGCAACATATGACCACACAAGCATAAATAAGTTCAGAATTGGCTACAAAGTGGTCACAGATCAAGGCTGCTGATGTTATTCCTCCTCTGAGGGTCTGTTTTGTAACTATACCAAATCCTATCAGATATGTCGCTACAGCTTTCCGGTGTCAGTTGGCTGGTGATATCTTCTCAGGAGTCACTTCTTGTAAACGCAGAGGCTGTCAAATTGAAGTGGAATATGTGAACACTAAAATTACTAGCACTAATTACTATGGCAACTCTGACAATTCCGATGTTAAAATTAGGCACTTTGGTTTACCTCTCCCCTTTCCTCTGGAGGAAAAAAATAATAGCATTTCTTTTATCTTACTTATAATGAAAATATTTTAACATATTTACATTCTTCTCATAGAAAATCTTTAAGTTCAAAATGGAATTTTAATCAAACTGATTAGGATCTAAAATCTGTAAAATACTGTAAATATAAAGCAAATTTATTATACAGATATTTTGTAGGTAGAGTTGAAAAATGTGGTATGGAAAGTACACAACAGCTATTTTCCATTTGTGCTTATCACACCAGTAATTAAATGCCTTGTTTCCAAAATAACAAACAGCAGCTCTCTATGTGGAGAAGTAAAAAGTAGTAAAATATCATCCATTGAAACAACTAGAGGAATGGGTGCAACTAAAAAGTGCAGAGCACATTCTTTGATTATCTAGAATTAAAGTTTTCATTTAGTAAAGATTTATTTGGGTAAAGAGGAAAATAAAAAAATGAAAAATTAAATGGAAGAACATCTACTGAAATTAAATTTTGCTATCAAGATTTCAAAACAAAGCTGTCTCAGTTTAAAACGCTGAGTTATTCTAATACCTAAGAGGGGTTATAAAAATAGTAACATCAGAAATCTTTATAGATTTTCATTGCTAGGCACTTTTTCACCACTGTTTTAACGAATGTTATAATGAAGACCAATAAATCATGAAGCCATGCACAGCTGAGCAGAGAGAAGCAGTGCTTCTACCAGGTGTAACTGTTGTGGTCACAGAGGTGGTAAAGTAACCAGAAGAAATGACAGCCCCTTCACTCTGTGCCTGCTTTCTCTTGCATACACCACCAGAGCTGGTTCTGGAAAGACATCTCAGAGTTCCCCATGGCTCCTAGCAATGAAAAGGCAACTACATTTTACAGGCTTCAAAACCACTACGAGAACATTGAGAAAGCTGGGGGAGATTACTGATTCGTGCAAACAAATTAATTTTGAATATGTTATTCCATAAATTTTCATAATAAAAACTCATCAAGGGGTTTCTGGTTCCTTACAGTGGCCCAGAACACAACCATGGTATGCTAAGCCACATTATCTATGTAGCTTCCTTGTCTATAATGCGTGAAAATTGCGTGGGAAATGAGACAAAGATGGTATTCTTGACAGAGCACATTGCTGTGCTTATTAATAGGTTTCCCCTTCCCCCTCTCACTTTGTCACAGTTGTCAGCTCATCTCAGATTATGGAAATGCTTTCAATCTGCCTTTTTGCATTAGTCTGTCATAGTTTTACACTTTGTTCTTTCATCAATGGCTCTTAATTACTGTAATTTTGTTCTACAGTCTTTGATAAACTCACGCAGTGTCCCTTTTTCACGTTTTCATCCTACTGAATTGAAGGCGATGACTCCAGCAGTTGGAAATGGTGTTAATGCAGGACTAAAATACCCAACCACACGCAAATGATTAGGAACCCATATCATGGCTCCTAGTTTCATGCAGTTATTTTAGGAGATAAGGCTTTGATGCAGGTTAAAGAAAGGCCAGTATCCAGCACTTGTGGTAGAGAACGAGAACAAAACAGATTTCACTACATTTTTTCTGGACCTGGCTGTGGCTTCAGTCCAGCTTTCTGGGCCGTTCCCTGCTGCCTGCTTCTGAGTAGGCTTCGGATGTCTCTGTCTTATCACCAGTGTCAGTGGTCACAAGGAATAGGCTTTAGCTTTGTAACATGTACATGGTTCGACTAGGGGTGGTAGACTTCACTCACTCCCAGAAAAGAAAAACATAATGTTGATCTCTGACTGAACAGAGTTGCAAACACAAATACTATTCTGAAGATACCTTCTAGCTGACAGATTCAGAACAAGTATAGTCAAAGGTAGGGTAAAGAACCACTATGAAAAAGCAGTTTAGTTTCTTTTCTTTCTTTATTTTTTTAACTGATCCACAAAGACCAGTTTTCACTGTTTCCCTCCATTCTTTTCCATACAAAAGACTTCAAATATAAAAGTGTGTAAAGTTTATTATATGAACAGATTAGCTGCCTTGCTCAATAGGCACTTAAAGTGGGAGACCTATGCAATGGTCTGGATGATCCTCTGGATGATCTGGATGATCCTCTGTTAAGCAGACACAAAGAACATTTTTCTGGACTCACATTTTGCCTTTGAAGCCAGCTATAGGCTTCTAAACCCAGAACTTGAACTTCGAGTTGCAAGGGGACTTAGCTGCAGAACTCGTTGGTTTTAGTTCAAATTGTATGTCTAGAAATCATGTTTCTTTTTAAATGTATGTGTAGCCATTTGTTGTTCTTCGTTAGTAAGCATTTCTACTGACTGAACTATTTATATGTAAAGCAAAACAACTGAAAGTTGCTGTAAAATAATTCAAATTTCTGTAATATTCAATGCTATATTTCTATGATTAAAGTGCTTCCATATTTTCAAAAAGATCTCTTGGCTAACATTTTATAGATAAGAACATTATCTCTGTGAAGCTGGCTACATTGGATCCTTAATCAACATTATTTTAATTAAAGAGTACAGAATAAATACAACTTAAGAGAAAATCATATAAGTCATTCTTATAACTGGGGTTCATAGGAGCCCATAAATGGGCTCAGAATCTTATTGTGCATGGAACAAGCACAGGCCTAGAAGTGGAATGAACCCCAGAGACCTACTATCAAAGTATCAAATAAACAAGGAATGGAGCAATACTAGTGTCTATTAGTAAACAATGACAAGCAGAATACACTCCAGGCAGCTGCAAAAGATGCTTATTTAAAAACATAACAACAAAGTTTTGCAATGGGATCATATATCAATAATGAAAGAACGGTGGTGTGTATGGCAGTTAACTAAGCTCTGAAAGTGTAGAAATGCAGCAATCATTGTATGGAATACAGAAGACGGTTGGCATGGTGCACAGTTCCTAATACATATCTACTCAAAATACATCAAGAAGAAAATATTACTGCATGTTCTAGTATGGATGTGCTTGAGTTTCTAATGGTTCATCCTCACTTTGATCTCTAGCATGGTTGCCACTGAATTTATTAAGCCTGTCAAGGCAAAAATAAAAGTATTGCCAGGTTTTTCCTCTTACAATAAATAAAATTGCCCTTGTCAAAAATGTACACTGTTGGTGAGTTACTATACCTTTAATAAAAGTTAAGGGAACAGCATTATGCAAAATGGAGCACATGTTGTCAAGCAGTCAAAGGTTACTCACGCCAGACAGGTGCGCTCCACAAAGCATTGTTATTAATTGAAACTGATAATGCTGAAACGGTGAGGGTTTCTACAGGGAGAATGGTGATGATGATGATGATGCTTAATGGCATCCTATTTCTAGGAAAGGCATTGTGATCTCATAAGTTTTAGCAGGTTGTCAAATTACATTGCTTTGATTAATCTTTGAGCTGCAAATTGATTGTTCCTATGATCAAAAATACACTAGTTGATGAAGCTAGTCACGTTTGATTCCCTTGGCTTTTGTTCAAGAACAATTCCTGTGACTGGAGAAGTTTTCCACCAGTTTCTGCCAGTAAGGTCTTCTTAGCAATTTCAGCTTTGACACCATGGAGTTGCATTAGATTTCCTAAAAACAGTCCCCTAGGAACAGTGACATTTGAGTCCTTACCTTTTGTCATCAACAATTTAACAACTTATTCTCAAGGGTAAATAGTAATTTTGTTCCTGACTTCTCATTTTTATTTATTTATTTGTTTTTAAATCTGTATAACCACAGTATGCAGATGCTCTGGGCATGAGCCCCACAGAAGAAGACACAGTGTGCACCCTGTCATAATGCTTCTCCAGCCACTGGGAATCTTATCTTAAAACTCACCTCCAGCATCTTTTCTTTGCTCCTTTTTTTCTTGCACCCATCAATGTGTAAGCCTTAAAGATAGACCATCCTTTCCTAGTCTGATATTTGGCAAAGTCAAATAACCTTTTTCTTCTCTAGGTGAGGGGAAAAGTGGCACAATATCCACCATGGTAGGCATTTCTTTCTGTCATCCCATGCTTCCTCAAGATATCCTGTACTTATCAGGCTTGGAATTACTAGTTGCCTGTTTCCAAATATAGTGCCATAGTTGGATATGGGATATCAACTATGCAAGTAGAATCATCAAATCATAGAATATCCTGAGTTGGAAAATAATCAAGTCCAACTCCTGGCTCCACACAGGACCACCCAAAAATCAGACCATGTGTCTGATAGTGTTGTCCAAATTATTCTTGAACTCTGGCAGGCTCGGTGCTGTGACCACTACCCAGGGGAGCCTGTTTCAGTGCCCAGCTACTCTCTCAGTGAAGAACCGTTTCCTGATATCCAGCCTGAACCACCCCTGTCACAGCTTCAAGCCATTTTCTTGGATCCTGTTGCTGTCACCATAGAACAGAGCTCAGTGTTTTCCCCTCCACTCCCCTCGTGAGGAAGCTGCAGGCCGCCATGAGGTCTTCCCTCAGTCTTCTTTCTCCGGGCTCAACAAACCAAGTGTCCTCAGCTGCTCCTCATGTCTTGCCCTCTAGACCCTTCAGCATCTTTGTAGCCCTCCTTTGGACATACTCTAACAATTTTACATCTTTCTTGTACAGTGGTGCCCAAAGTTGCACATGGTACTTGAGGTGAGGCTGCAGCAGCGTAGAGTAGAGCGGGACAATCACCTCCCTCGACCAACTAGCAATGCCGTGCTTGATGAATCCAAGGATATGGTTGCCCCTTCTGTCTGCCAGAGCACACTGCTGGCTCATATTCAGCTTGCTGTCGATCAAAACCCCCAGATCCCTTTCTGTGGGGCTGCTCTCCAGCCTCTCATCCCCCAGTCTGAATGTATAACCAGGGTTGCCCCTTCCCAGGTGCAGAATCTGGCACATGTTATTGTTAAACTTCATATTTTAGGTGATTGCCCAGCTCTCTAATTTGTCCAGATCTCCTTGCAAGATCTCACCACTCTTGATGGAGTCAACAGCTCCACCCAATTTGGTGTAATCTGTGAACTTGCTCAAAAAATCTTCAAGTTTTACATCCAAATTTTTTATGAAAAGTAGTGATGGTCTTTTAGATAACCCCATGTGACCCAAACAGCCCTGGCATAAATTAATGGAGTTACACGACTGCTGCAGTGTGTGTTAACTGTGTGAAACCAGCAAAGCAATTCTTTTCCATAGGGTTTTCCTAACCTCATCCCACTCAGGAAAAACTAAAGATGGCCTCTAACAGCCTTTCTACAGTGCACTGTGGGCTGTTGGCAACTACTGCTCCTGCTGCCTTGCTCTACAGATACATGCACTGACAATCTTGTTTTGACCTGCCCCAAAATTTTAAGTATTAGACTGCATTCCAAGAAAGGAAACTTACTTGAGAGGATAGCTCTCAGTTCTCCCTACAGTCACAGGAATCCTGCTGCCTCTACACTTATTCAGTTCAAGCAATGTATCTCCCCCTTTAATCACAGAATCATAGAATGGCTCAGGGTGGAAGAGATTATAAAATCATCTAGTTCCAAGCTCCCTGCCATAGGCAGGGATGCCACCCACTAGATCAGGTGGCTCAGGGTCTCATCTAACCTGGTCTTGAACACCTCCAGGGACGGGACATCTACAGCCTCTCTGGGCAACCTGTTCCAGTGCCTCACCACCCTCTCAGTGAAGAATTTCCTCCTAGCCTCTAATCTAAATCTCCCCTCTTTTAATTTAAAATCACACCCCCTTGTCCTGTTGTTAACTGATTAATCAAAGATTCACTCTCCATCTTTTTTATAAGCCCCCTTTATGTACTGAAAAGCCACAATGAGGTCACCCTGGAGCCTTGTCTTCTATAGGCTGAACAGCCCCAGCTCTCTCAGCCTGTCTTCGTAGGAGAGGTGCTCCAACCTTTGTGGCCCTCCTCTGGACCTATTCTAACAGATCCACATCCTTCTTGTGCTGGGGGCTCCAGACCTGGATGCATTACTCCAAGTGGAGTGCAGAGCAGGGGGGGAACAATCCCCTCCCTCGACCTGCTGGCCACTCCTCTTTTGATTCAGCCCAGGATGCAGTTGGCCTTCGGGCTGCAAGTGCGCACTGCTGGCTCACGTCAAGCTTTTTGTCGACCAGAACCCCCAAGTCCTTCTCTGCAAGGCTGCTCTCAGTGAGTTCTTCTACCATTCTGTTCTCATGTCTGCGATTGCCCTGGCCCAGGAGCAGCACCTTGCACTTGGACTTGTTGAACCTCATGAGGTTCACGTGGGACCACTTCTCAAGTTTGTCCAGGTCCCTTTGGATGTCATCTCTTCCTTCCATTGTATCAGCTGCACCACTCAGCTTGGTGTCATGTGAGGTTCAACCTCATTCAACCTTTAGTGAACGTGGGTGCAGCCTTTTGTATTCTTGGCAATTAGGAAAGCTGACGTTTCATAAAGAGTGATAGAGCTCAAAAGAGAACTGGATTTGAAGTCTGCTTTATAAACTTTGTTCAGGTTTCAGTACAATTTTGTCCAATAATCTTAATCTTTTGCATTCATCACTATGCTTTCTCCTAGATTATGTTCTTTTACATCACTTTTCCAAAAGTTGATCTTACCCTTACCACGACAAAAAATATGTTGCAAAACTTCTGAGATGATTTAGGAGTTTCAAATGATGTCAGCTATAGCTTTAATTAGACAAATAATGTCATCAAAAAGATTTTCATCCTTCACTCTATTCTTCCCTGCAGAATTACATTTCAATAAAAAAATTCAGAATAAATTTCAGAAAGTCGTGAAAATCCTACCTCAAAGCCTTCTTGTCTGTTAATTGGCCCATGAAATAAAACCAGAAATTCCTTCTGTCTTATTCTACAAGTGAAGGTAGATGAAGAAGCACCTATGATTCAGCCATATGACTGAATGAAGTGGCACAGATTTCGAAATTCCTTTCTAAAAGCTATTTTGTTAAAGTGTTGGATATGTTGTATCACAAAAATATGGCTTATATAGAATATGGCTTATGGCAAGCTATATAACCAGTCTGATTTATGAGTTGTATCTGGCTTTAAAAATGCGAAGGGAAGGGAAGGGAAGGGAAGGGAAGGGAAGGGAAGGGAAGGGAAGGGAAGGGAAGGGAAGGGAAGGGAAGGGAAGGGAAGGGAAGGGAAGGGAAGGGAAGGGAAGGGAAGGGAAGGGAAGGGAAGGGAAGGGAAGGGAAGGGAAGGGAAGGGAAGGGAAGGGAAGGGAAGGGAAGGGAAGGGAAGGGAAGGGAAGGGAAGGGAAGGGAAGGGAAGGGAAGGGAAGGGAAGGGAAGGGAAGGGAAGGGAAGGGAAGGGAAGATTTTGAAAGAGGAAGAAAGTTAGAACATCTAAAGATGTTTTGTAAGCAGTGTTGAAAGACTTCCTAAACAAAATTTTATTTCATTAGATGGTAGATACAAAACCAGATCCTGAGTGCTGTCGATATGTGATCTGAGTGACTGGCTACCTTGACAGCAGCCTGTCTGTACTTACAGTCTGCAAGGAACAAGCTCTTACCTCAAGCAGTGGAAACCGCACATATTCTCTGATGCCTTTGCTGGCTTTGTATGAAGGAGTTGTAGCATTAGTGGATAAGGGAAGAGCGACTGATCTCATCTATCTGAACTTGTGCAAAGAAGTTGATACTGTCCCACACACATACTTGTCTCTAAATTGGAGAGACTTGGATTAGATGGATGGACTATTTGGTAGCAAAGAATGGATGGATGAGTAGATTGAGAGCAAACTATGCAGACTTGCAGGTATTGGTGGATGAAAAATTGAATATGAGATGGCAGTGTGCAACTGTAGTCCAGAAAGTCAGTTGTATTCTTGGCTGCATCCAAAACAAAACAAAACAAGACAAAACAAAACAGAACAAAACAAACAACAACAATAACAAAAACATGACCAGAAGGGCAAGGGAGGTGATTCTCCCCCTGACTCTGCTCTTGTGAGGCCCCAGCTGGAGCACTGCGTTCAGCTCTGGGACCCCCAGCACAAGAAAGACACAGACCTGTTAGAGCAAGTCTGGAGGAGGGCCACAAATTTGATCAGAGGGCTGGAGCACTTCTCCTGTGAAGACAGGCTAAGATAGCTTTGATTGTTCAGCCTGAAGAAGAGAAGACTTGATGGAAACCTTAGAGAAGCCTTCCAGTACCTAAAGGGGGCCTACAGGAAAGCTGGGGATGGACTTTTTGTCAGGGAGTGTAATGATAGGACAAAGGGGAATGGTTTTAAACTAAAGAAGGTAGGTTTAGATTTAATATTTGGAAGAAATTCTTCACTGTTAGGGTGGTGAGGCACTAGAACAGGTTGCCCAGAGAAGTTGTGGATGCCTCATCACTGGAATATTTCAAGGCCAGGTTGGATGGGACTTTTGGTCTAGTGGGAAGTGTCCTTGCCCATGACAGGGGGGTTGGAACTGGGTGATTTTTGAGGTCCCTTGCAACCCAAACCATTCTAAGATTCTATGATTCTATGACTTTATTCTCTACATTGGACAGGAATCATATTAGTTTTACACTCCTCTTTTAGTGCTGACATCCTCTCAAACACTGTATGGAAGTTAAGTTACAGCTTTCTGTAGTCTGACTCATGCCAAAATTAGCCAAAAAGATGGTGTGAATATGCCACTGAGTATATTTATAGAGAAAAGCCCTCTAATTCCAGCAGTATGTAAAACACACAATCTGTATTGCTGATACTACTTTGTAACTTCAAAAATTGCTACAGTACGTCTTGCTATTGCAAGTTCAATTTCTTTTTATTTGTAGGAAACCTTAGGACACTTCTATATTGAGTTCTAACAGATGCTTCAGTTTTAGAGGTATGCCCTAATAGTTTCACAAATCTGTCTTTTCTGCCTCCTCTTAACTTTTAAATACCAACAGCAATAATTTAATTGGTTATTTGCCGCTCTCCAGAGTTCTTGCCCTCCTTGGTCATTGGGTGAATCTGTTTTGACAGCATTATGGTGAGTGTATTTTCACATATAACTTGTTGCTGCTATTGATGACTACATTTAGCAAGTCTATATGACACAGATAGACAACAAATAGGTTCTATAGAAGAGTAATTGAAGGTGTGATTCAGTCCCCTACAGAAAAAGTAAATTTGTTATTTAATAGTCTCAGTCTCAGGTTTTCAAATCCCAAGTATGTGATGGTTTAGTTTACTAATACAGAATATTTCATTTAAAAATATTTCTGGCCATGTTGGTAGTCAGGCCTGTCAGCTCCCTCACTCACTTCGTTCATCAGCTTTTTAACAGGAGCAGCACAACAGTTTCTTGGAAATACTAATCAAAACCTTGATCAAAATCTTGACTTTATCAGTCCAACCAGGACTGGAACTTGACTTTGCAGAAAAGGCTTCAAGGGTCCTGGTAGACTGCAAGCTTATCATGAACCAGCAATGGACTCTCACCATAAATAAAGCCAACAACCTTCAGTACTGCATTAGGAAGATCATTACCAGAAAGAAGAAGAACATGATCCTTTCCCTCTGTTCAGCATTGATGAGATACATCTGGAGTCCTAGATCCGCTTCTGGGCTCCCCAGTTACAGGGAGCCTGTGTCCAGTGAAGGGCCTCAAAGATGACGAAGGGACTGGAACATCTATCATACAAGGAGAGGCTGAGACAGTTGGGATTGCTAAACCTGACGAATCTTTTTGGGGATCTTAACAACGTGTGAAATCCCCTGATGAGGATGTAAAGAAGACAACAACTGAACTCTTCTCAGTAGTTCCCATTGACTGAAAAAGAGGCAATGGGCACAAATTGAAATACAGGAAACAGAAAAATATTCCTTACTGTGGGCCCAGTTGAAGAGGACAGAAGTGCAGAGGTTGTCCTTTGAGGTTGTGGACTCTTCATCTGTGGAGACGCTCAAAACCTGACTGGACAAGGCTCTCTTGCCTCTTCTATGAATAGGGGTTCAGATCAGAAGGTCTCCGAGGGTCCCTTTACGTCTCAGTCATTCTGTGATTGTGCATGATTATGAGAAATATGAGCAGTACATAAACATGAGAGTTTTCACTAAGGTGCTTATTCACTGACCTCCACTGTGAAAAGGAAGGTGAGCTGCAGAGTCCTTGTAGACCCCATTATTTTGAGAGTGCTAACAGAATCAGCTTTGGAGTAGAGGTATATGGGTGCATTTTTTTTTTCTTTTTTTTTTTTAATGTTTCTTTTCCAAACTATTTTCCTGAAAGTTTAATTCATTCCACAAATCTTACTGTTAGATTACAATTAGCAGTTAAGTCTGTAGTAAATCAACATAGTTGTCATGAGTTTTTGCAAGGAAAAGGTTATTATAAAAATGTGACCTCACAAAGTCTGATATATGTCTCAGGGGAGAAGCACCTCCCCGTTCTTCAACATTTTGTTTCTCCATTTTAGATGGCTCACTTCTCTGTGTCACTAAACCTTTTAACACCTGCTGGAATCAATGAGAATCTTCACGTTTCAACCTTAATTTTGGAAATGCATTTTTAAGTCTGGAAAGGTTTTGTCTTTTACTGGCAAGAAAATCAAGATGTCAGGAGAGGAGACTGAGTGAAGCAGTAATAATATTCAGGACAGTTTAAAGAGAAGTGACAGACAGATGCAATAGGCTTGCAACATAGCTGGGAACTAATTCCACAAAGTGCTGTAGTTCAGAAACTTTACCTAACAGTGACATCATTAAAGTGTCTAACTTAATCATACTTGCATGAATAAACTACCAAGGTGCTGAGAAATAGTTTTACCTGGAATATATGATATATGGTTAAATTTATAAGCTTGGAGCAAAACTTGTGCTCAAAATTTAATTCTTTTCTCTGAGAATGGCAAAAATGACATACATTTTCTTAGCCCTCTATCCTTTTTAAGGTTGTCAACAGCACCTAAATACAGTAGAATCTAGGACCTGAAGGTGGAAGGAAAGAAATGTGGGACAAGACTGTAGAATTTCCCTGCAAGTGCCAGCTCTTTGTCTGCTTTTTGCAATTTAAAAAAAAAAAAAGAAAAAAGGAATAGAAAATAGTTTTCTTCAGAATATGTTTAGTAACATCATTGTAGCTACCTGAAAGGAGGTTGCAGTGAGGAGGATGTCAGTCTCTTGTTTCAGGTGACAAGTGATTGGACATGGGGCAACAGCTTCAAGTTGCTCTGGGGTGGTTTAGATTGGACCTCAGGAAGAATTTCTTCATGGAAAGCGTAGTTAGGCATTGGAATAGGCTGCCCAGGGAAGTGGTAAGGTTGCCATCCCTGAAGTTTTTACAAGATGTGTTTAGTGGGGGACTTGCAGTGTTAGGTGGGTGTTTGGACTTGATGATCTTAAGGACCTACTCCTCCCCAAATAGTTCTAAGTTTGCTATTACCATTTCCCTGCCACTAAGCTTCAACACCTAGTACTAGAGACAGATATCCCGTCTTAATTTCTCTGAAAATGAAAATCCCAGTAACACAACATCAGAACAGACATTTATTCCAAGCTTGCTACCTTGGACTTTGGCAGAGCAGACTTTGCCCTCTTTAGGCTTCTGCTTGGTAACATTCTTGGGACAAAGCCCTGGAGGGAAGAGGAGCCCAGGAAAGCTGGTTAATAATCAAGGATCACCTCCTTCAAACTCAGGACTGATGCATCCCAACAAAGTTGGGCAAAAACACTATGAGGCCTGCATGGATGAACAAGGAGCTCCTGGCCAAACTCAAATAGAAAAAGGAGGCCTACAGAGGGTGGAAGCAAGGATAGATAGCCTGTGAGGAATACAGAGAAATTGTCTGAGAAGCCAGGGATCAGGTTAGGAAAACCAAACCCCTATTAGAATTAAATTTGACTACAGACATCAAGGGCAGCAACAAAGTCTTCTAGAGGTATGTCAGTGGTAAAAGGAAGTCTAGGGAAACTGTGGGCCCTCTGCAGAAGGAAATGGGAGAGTTGGTTACAAGGGATAGGGATGAGGCTGAGGTACTCAATGACTTTATTGCCTCAGTCTTGCCTCAGTTCAGCAAAAGCTCTAGCCACATAGTCCAAATCACAGAAGGCAAAAGCGAGGACTGGGAGAATGAAGAGCCACCTACTGTAAGAGAAGATCATGTCTGTGACCATCTAAGGAACCTGAAAGTGCACAAGGCCATAGGACCTGATGAGGTGAATCTGGGGATCATGCCTTGTCTCTAAATTGGAGAGACATGGATTTGATGGATGGAACACACTATGAGTAAGGAATTGGCTGGATGGTTGCACTCAAAGAGTTGTGGTCAATGGCTCATTGTTCAAGGGGAGATTAGTAATGGGTGGTGTTCCTCAAGGGTCAGTATTGAAACCAGCACTGTTTAACATCTTTGTCAGTGACAGGAACAGTAGGACTGAGTGCACCCTCAGCAAGTTTGCTGATGACACCAAGCTTTGTAGTGCAGTTGATGCACTTCCTGGAGGGAAGGGATGCCATCCAGAGGGACTTGGACGGGCTTTTAAGGTGGGCCCGTGCAACCCTCATGAAGTTCAAGTTCAAGGTCCTACACCTGGGACAGGGCAATCCCAAGCACAAATAAAGGCTGGGTCGAGAATGAATTGACAGCAGCCCGAAGGAGAAAGACCTGGGGGTGTTGGTTGATGAGAAGCTCAATATGAGCTGGCAATGTGGACTTGCAGCCCAGAAAACCAAACATATCCTGGGCTGCATCAAAAGAAACACGAACAACTGGTTGAGGAAGGTGATTCTCCCTCTACTCTGCTCTCATGAGACCCCACCTGGAGCACTGCATTCAGCTTTGGGGCCTGCAGCATAAGAAGGACACAGACCTATTAGAGCAAGTCCAGAGGAGTGCCACAAAGGTGATCAGAGGGTTGATCGTCTGGTACTGTTTTCTGCGCTGTTTGCATCTTCTCCTTCCTTTCACATTTATGAACTCTTGTTCCTTCCTTTCTCATAACTGGCTCTTGTCTTATGTATCAGGGTGAGTAAATTTGCTCATCCACAGACCTTCCTTACAAACAGAAAAAATAACTTTTCTTGGCTCCTTGCATGAGTTCCCATACACTTACCTTCCCATTGCCCACCTGTGTCTCCTGCTGATGCATACACATTTATGCTTCTTTTCCATAAGGTTTGGCTCATGGGCTTCCTTACCTGGTGCTGAGCTGAATCCAGACAGACCTGGTAGAGCAGAGAGTAGCAACACGCCAAATGTATGGAAGGAAAAGAAGAAACGGAATTTTCTCTTTGATTTCTTGCCTGCTTCCTTCTCTGCCTAGTCCCATATTTCTGCCAGTGTAGGTTCTCTTCTAAGGGTGTTGTAAGATAAATTGTGATCACTTCTGGTCTTTTTTGAACACGACTGGCAGATCCATGGATTTGTCCTTGTGTCCTTCCCTTAAACAACTGTTGTTTACAGTAAAAGAAATGACACCGTTATAAATGTACAAGCAACACAAATTTTCTACTATAGGCTGTTTTGGAGAAGAAAACACTGCATTTCTTAATCACTTTTATGAGAGACGTCTTCCTATAAACTTTTTTTTTTTTTGTTGTTAAACGCATCTATATCCTTTTGATATCCTCTTGTATCAGCACATGCTGAGTGCATGGCTCATTACTGCACTGCCAGTGCTCAATTTGGCTGCAGTCACTTAAATAAATTTGCTCAGCTTTATCAAGAGAAAATAATCTGTCATAACTCATATTCATTCTGGTCTTCTTATCCAGCAAATCCATTGTATTAATGCAGCAAATAAAAGGCTATTGGTGAGCATACTCTATTTCAACCACATATCTGGGGTTGATATTTTTACAACAGCTCTGTACTACTATCCAGACGTCTTTACACAGAATCAGAGAATATCCTGAGTTGGAAAGAACCCATACAAATCATCCAGTCCAACTCCTGGCTCCACACAGGACCACACAAAAATCAGACTGTGTGTCCAAGAGTGTTGTCTAAACAGTTCTTGAGCTCTGGCAGGCTTGTTCACCTGGAGGTAGATCCCATTATACTATCATATTGTGTATGAACAGGTTTCTACTTATGTCAGTCCAAGACAGACATTCAGGAGAATTGTCCTTGCTCTGGTCTAAAACTTGCTGGGATCAGATCTGACTTTTGGTTCTGAGGTTGAACCGTGCTCTGCAGTTCTCTCTCCTTTCACTCACAGTTCAATCATCATTGTCAAAGCATTCAGTCAGCTCATCTTCCCTTTATCAAAAATAGCAGCACATTGATGAATGTATAAAATATATATAATAATTTATTGCTCCATATTAATCTAAGCCTGTGTGTGAGTCATGAAAGCTTCCCAAACACCCAAGTATAATTATCTCAAGAACAAGCATGTTTTTCTGCATCACCCATCTTGTTCTATGATATTTATTAATTTATTTGTTTGTTTATTTAATGAAATCAGTTAAACACTATATGCCAGGAACAACTGAAAGTTTTGGGCACCTGTGTTGGCTAGCATACTTCACTTTTAGAAATATCTTCATGGAGCCTATGACATTGCTGGGGTTTCCTTATTGAAGGGATGTCTTCAATGGCTGTGCACAGAAATTGTGGCAGGTGATGTTTTTGACCTATGTATTTACTATCTGAGCAGAGGGTGAGTATGCTACATCAGAATCCCGCTGAATCTGAGAATCAGTCTCTCATTTGTTCAGATAAGTCTGGTAAATCTTGCTGGCTGTATGAAGCCGAATGCTATGCCCATAGTCATTTAAAATTATTGCTAGACATGGCTGACTTATGAACACTAACACGCTGTAGGCATCTGATGTGCAGCAGAGGCACTTGCCCAGATATAGTCTTCCCACCAGCACTACAAAATAAACAAAATCCAATATAGTAGATCTTTCAATCTCTACCTACATGGCTAAGCTCTTCACTAATGCTAAATAAATACTAAATCAACAAGGATGCTTAAATTTATCTTCAAAGTTCTGACAGAAGTCAAGCATCTGTTGAATACTTATATGTCTAGAAAATAAGAGCATAAAATAACAGTTTGTATCATCTAGTTTATATATGTGTTGTCTTACATTTTAATAACCATTTTAATATTCATTTTGTTAAAAATGATGGAATTGCTAAATCTGCTTCTGGGATTTTATATAAAAGATTTGAAGGGGAAAAATAAAAATAAAAATAAAAAGAGATCGAGAAAATCCCTGGAGTCTATTCATTTTCCTAGAGTTAAGAATAAGAAAGGTTTTGCATCTACTTGCCTTGATGGTAATCCAGTATAAGGGAGACCAGAGGAAGGGTGAAGTAATAATATTCAGAACACTTTTAAATTATAGTGACAAATAGTATATATTTGTGTATAGGCAAATGGAAACAATTTGAAGCAGGACTGGAAATTCATTCAGCAGTTTTATATGGCAGTGACATCATAAAACCATAACAGAAGTATTGTGCTAGCTCAAATATGTTCAGCTACTGTTGCAATATATATTGCAAATGGGGAGACCCAAGGAAAGGAAAATAGGAAGGAGAGGATAAGTCATGTTAAACCAGCTTATTAATCAAGTGAATAGATGCTGACAGAAAAAAATGTACATAAAATTATTCTAAGAAATAAAAGAATTAAGAAAGGATTGATTTAACTTCATATGTTACTTACATACAGACTTAGTACAGAGAAAAAACCTTCAGTGGTATTCAGTTATTGTAAAGAGATAGACTTTTGCCAAACATCTTGTGCTGCAATTTAGGACCTTAATCATCACTGCTACCCTCACTTTGTGGCTGATTTTTCTATGTATCAATTATAGGCATTTCTTTTTCTTTTTCTCTTTTTCTCTCTTTCTCTTTCCTCTTTTCTCTTTTTCTCTTTTCCTCCTCTTCTTCTTCTTCTTCCCTTTCCTTTTTGTTTCCCTTTCCCTTTTTATTTTTTTTTCTTTTTTCTTTTTCTTTTTCTTTTTCTTTTTCTTTTTCTTTTTCTTTTTCTTTTTCTTTTTCTTTTTCTTTTTCTTTTTCTTTTTCTTTTTCTTTTTCTTTTTCTTTTTCTTTTTCTTTTTCTTTTTCTTTTTCTTTTTCTTTTTCTTTTTCTTCTTTTTCTTTTTTTTCTTTTCTTTTTCTTTTTCTTTTTCTTTTTCTTTTTCTTTTTCTTTTTCTTTTTTTTCTTTTTCTTTTTCTTTTTCTTTTCTTTTTCTTTTTTTTCCTTTTTTTTCTTTTTCTTTTTCTTTTTCTTTTTCTTTTTCTTTTTCTTTTTCTTTTTCTTTTTCTTTTTCTTTTTCTTTTTCTTTTTCTTTTTCTTTTTCTTTTTCTTTTTCTTTTTCTTTTTCTTTTTTTCTTTTCTTTTTCTTTTTCTTTTTCTTTTTCTTTTTCTTTTTCTTTTTCTTTTTCTTTTTCTTTTTCTCTTTCTCTTTCTCTTTCTCTTTCTCTTTCTCTTTTTCTTTTTCTTTTTCTTTTTCTTTTTCTTTTTCTTTTTCTTTTTCTTTTTCTTTTTCTCTTTTTCTTTTTCTTTTCTTTTTTTTTCTTTTTCTTTTTTCTTTTTCTTTTTCTTATTCTTTTTCTCTTTTTCTTTTTTCTTTCTTCTTCTTCTTCTTCTTCTTCTTCTTCTTCTTTTTCTTTCTTCTTTTTCTTTTTCTTCTTTTTTTCTTTCCTTTTCTTCTTTTTTCCCTCATCTGGTTCTTTTTTGAAAAAATAGAGCAGAAGCACAGAACAGTCCTCCAGTCAGAAACTCACCAGTTCTTAGTCCTTAGTTTTCTCCAATAATTTTAATTGATTTGAGGATGCAGGAAAATAAAAGATGTAGACTGCAGCTGTGCTTTGTTTGTATCTTAAAGCTAGTTTTGCTCTTTGGAGAAAAATCCCTTGTGTGGCAAAGTATGTGTAACTAATTACCAAACCAAAACACTTTTAAATTACTTATTTGTTCTATTTAAAGAAAGTGGTTGTTAACTCATGCTCCTTGGAAATCTCCATATTTCTTCTGAATCTGCAGTGCACTTCTAAGAGCCATTTTACCCTTATTATAACTTTTGAAGAGAAGTGTGGCACTCTTGACCACACTGTGGTACAAAGTTTCCCAAAGGCACTTTTGTGCTCATCCTTCTAGTCTTTGGTGAGTGCAGAAGACAAGTCTGTACTGCTTTTTTGGCACAGAGCCTTTGGCACCTTTTTTCCCCATGTTTCTCACAATATGGTAGATCTTCAAGAGTGAAGTGTCATCCCCCATCCCACCCCGCCTCCCCCTCCCCAGCTGAGTGGAAGGACTGCTGGTTTTGTCTTTCCTCTCCTTCACAAAGTCCCTTGAGAGGAAATAGGGAACTTGAAAGGAACCAGACTCCCCTTTCCACGTGGGGACAGGGAGACTGAGGGTCTGCACAAGGCTCCACGCCACCCCAACCCAACAAAACCTCAGTTTGACATCCTCCATTCACTCCTCCCAAGTCCTGATTAAAATAGTTTTGTTGTTGTTGTTGTTGTTGTTGTTGTTTTTTCTTCCCAAAAGCAGCCAGCAGCAGCAAATGGCTTCATCTGCACACTTGCAGCTCCAAAGAGAGGCATCCAGCAGCACTGGTAGCACCAAGGAGGTGCCTTAGGTAGAAGGTGCAGACTCCTTTGGCCAAGCCCCTTGCCTTCCCCCAGCCTTCTGCCTTTCCCCAGCTTGAGAGCAAGTACACTCTGCTGCAGGATATATTCAGCAACTCTTAGGAAGCCCAACCTGATGTCTTTCGTTCATCTGGAAGATATAAATGCTCTGTTAAATTAAGTACTGTGAGCTGAAAATCATGTCAGTATGGGGCTGGTGTCAGTATTTCTGTGATTCTCTGTATTTCTGAGATTGTTTTAAGAACAGCAGTGTCTAAAGCCAAAGCGCAAGCAGTTTGCAAGCTGCTTCATAGCAATGAAACCAGGAAACCTATTTCCAGAGTGAGGAGTTTTTGGAAGAATTGCTCATTATGCTCTTTTTTTTGTGAATCCATTAATCACGCATTTACAAAGGGACATCATACATATAGAAATTTCATTTTACAATCAAGATTATGATTCAGACTAGACAAAAGCAAACAGTTGAATAGCAAAGACATTCCCATCTTAATCTATATATCCATAACATTACTTTAACACTTTTGTGCTTCTTTTTTTTTTTCTTTTTTTTTTTTAATGTGATCTCCATAGAAGGCATATTATGCCTTAAACAAACTAACACAAGTTCTCAAGTTATCTCAGGATAGTTATTTCAAAAGACAATGCAATATTTCATAATAAACATTTATAATCAGGTTTTTAACAAAGTAATTCATCATATAAACAAATGAACCAGTCAGACACTAAATAAATATTCATACTGGTAAATACTAGCATTTTGCTTATATCATTTAGGACCTGATCCTGCAAGCCCTCTGTATACATCTTGATCCCCATTGAATGATTGGTTCCATTTCTTGTTCTAGTCTACTATATTACTTTGAGCTGAGCAAATACTTTCTGTCCACTAAGTTAAAAAATGAAATAAGCACTGGATTATACCTCAGCAGATAATTATCTCCTTAAACTTGTTTGTAAATAATTATTTTCATTCATGTTTATGAAATCATCACAAACTTTTATCAATGGTTATTCATTTTCAGATATTTGCAATCTGGGTTGCGTCAGTTAGTTGAGATTAATCAAATAAAACACGTTTCCTTGTTCTTGGCTATCTAGCTGAACATAGCAAAAGCTTTGCACTCATTCAAGCTGAAAGAGAAATTCACAAGAATTCCTTCACAATTAATACTAAATTTTATTTTTCCCAGATGTTTGAGCTAACAATACTGGGCTAGGAAGGAAAGAGCCTCCAGGAGAATAATAAGCCAGGAGCACTCCTTGGGGAGGGCAGAAGAGCATGAATCTGTTCTCATCTAACACAATTACTACCTTTTCCAAGGCAATGGGGATGACCTTGTTTAAAGAATACAAAAAGGCTACAGCCAGCCCTTTGACTCAGAGTTTACTTATTCCCTTTCGGGGATGCCTTTTTCCTTACATAGCAAATCCAAAACAGCTACCCACAGATAAGAGATATTAACTGACCTATGCACCTTCCCGGTGCCTTAGGAAATTTATCAGGATATCTTCACACAAAAAGACATGTTAGCAAATTCCAGTCTCCTGGTTGTTGTTTGAAAGGAAACACAGAGGAGGTCAGTTACTCTTGAAAAAGTATTTAGCATATGAAAACTTCAGTCATTGCTTACATTCTTTTGCCCAGTTCATTCTGAAATACAATTTGAAATCCAGGGTACTGAGGTTATTGGATGTACCCACTGTATTAACTTAAGTTTGGCTGAATGCTGATGGTTTCTTGGATGACTTTGAGCTCTAACCAAATTGTAATATGAAATGTTACAAGCATGTGGTAAAAATAATTGCAATAAATCACTGCCTGAACTGAAAAGAACACCTTTTGAAATTATTCTCTTTATATTCATATATATATATAGGGACATAAGCACACACACACACACTCACACACACATAAATATATATCCCCATATAAACATTTCTCTAAAATACAAAAAGTTATTTTCATTATTTCTTATGTTGGTATCATTTTAAATACTTTACTGTGTAAATCAGTAATATGACAACGTCAGGCTGTCCAGAGAGATAGATCTTAACATAGTCTTACAACCTCCACTAATATAAATATATTGGCAAGGAATTTTGACCAGCAATAGTAAATTCTGAAACTTAAATAATTATTCTACAATTATTTTAATTTTAACAACAAATTGCTTCTGAGTACCAATATTCACGGAAAACATTAAAAAAAAAAAAAGATACAGCTTTAACTTCTAACACTCTGTATCAACTGCAGCTTCAAGAAGGGAATGTAAAAGAAAATTATATATTAGAGACTCATTCTAAAAAGAGAAACGGCAACTTATACTATATGTTTGAAAAAAATAATACTGTATGCCTGCACTTTATCATAAATTACCATCTTGTGTCATAGTTTCTTGCCTGCAAATGAAGGACATTGGTTCACAAATGTCCTGAAGTGTACATGAGGATTTGATTAGATTCTGTTCCTTGTGAAAATAAAGTTCATTTACACTTAGAGTGAACAACAATGAGGAGTTTGTTATTCTAATAAGACATTTAAGGACCTTGGTAGCCAGTACCAGCTGCATTTGCAAGTAACTCCTCAGTTTTTCTTTTTCTTTTTTTTTAAAAATAAAGTTACAATCATAGTTATTCATTTACTTTAAAAATTTTAAAGATGAAGAAAAGTAGTGTTTATACATATAAGTCCTGATATAAATTATAAAACTCAAGTTTATCTAACAGAGTTCCATCCCCAGAAGAAGCATAAAGCACTTTTGTGGTACCTTCACCAGAAAATATTTGTATCACATCAAGTCTGAGAAATGCAACAAAAATGATACTGCATCCTAAAGCCAAAAGAGAACACTCTTCTGATGCAGTCTCTCATGGTGGATGTGCTCCACGGGATCGTATGATTGCCATGACTCGACTGACTTTCAAATAAAGGAAAACTGACAATTCACCTAACCAGTTCAGTAGGTATAAGAAACATCAGTGAACAGCAGACTCATCTTGTTTGAGGTCAACAGTCTTTGGAAGACAACAAAGAGGGAGTTTAAAAATACAACAGCAAAATAAAATAATAATAATAATAATAATGAGGTAAACTCCCCTTAAAAGGCCAAATGGGTTGAGATGTCAGGAGAGAGTTCGATTGTACCTGACACCCAAATGTTTCTCTAGCCAGAGTTCAGCAAGCTGCATGGTAGAAGCAAAAGTACTTGCTTTGGACCCTAAGCACATTTTATATTGTTTTGGATCTAAATTGGGGTCACACTGAACTGGGTGAAAAATATGAACAACTCCTACTTCTTGACTTCTAAAAGCCTTCAAGCCAGATGTTATCACTTTAGTATAGAGGTCTACATCCTCAAGTCCCCAGCCTTGAATTGAGGTATCAAATCCACCAGCAGTAAGTAGATCACTTTTGTAAATACAGGTTATTCCAAATCCATACTCCCTCCAAAATCCAGTTCTTTTTGTGAAAACAAAACTACTGTCAGCTGGAGGATTGCCTCCATATACTACTTTTGGATCATATTGGCTGAAGATGATAGGGTAGTAAACCTGTTCTCCCTGAATAGTGTTCTCTCTGCATCGCTGGAGGAAGTCTGGTGTGAATATCAGATCAACATCACAGAACAGAAGCAAGGTGCCATTGTCAAATTGAGATGAGGCCATTTCAAGACCTAAACCTCTTGAAAACTTTCCTGCCATAGGAATCAGAGTCATATCTGCTGTAGGATACTTAATGCTATATTCTTTCAACAGTTCTATGTGTTTGCTGGAGTCTTGGCCTGACTCAGAACTGAAGAGAATTATTGCCAACTTTACATTCTGCCTGGGAATCAAGCAAGTCTTCTCAAAGTTATCCATAAATCTCGAGAAAATGTCAAATCTTCCTATAAGAGGGACAAGAATATGTATTTTCTTGTCACTGCGTCCCCCAATGTCTTTGGTGCCTTGGAATGATGAGGAAAAAATCTTTAAAGAATTTGAAAGAAAAGAAAAAGATTTTGTGTCAGTGTTGGTATCCTCCAGCAGGCTTCTTACATCCAGTTCTTCTGCTTCTCTGAAGAAAGGCTTGCTAAACAATTGCTGAAGGTAAGCATGACGTCTTACTGGAACTGTAACTTTCCTTCCTTTGTGCCTTTTGTACAAAAGCAGTAAATCCAGGATGTACTCCACCCCATGCATAGGATCCACCCTACGGTAGCCATACTGTATTTCCTTGAAATCAATCAGCCTTCCTCTAGATCTTGAGTTCTCATTTATCATTTCCATGACTTGCATCACAGCATCATCCAGTGCAGCCCGCAGGACACTGCTCAGGCTCTGCCGGGGTGGCTGGTTCTCCACCATTGAGTAAAGAAATTTTCCTGTTAGGAATTCCCACTCGATGACTTCATCCCTTTCATGTGGCTGGAAATGATTGAAAGATGGTAACACTCCCAGTTGCTGATCTTCCTTATTTATTTCACTGTTACTGAGCTTGCTCATGAGGGCACGTTCCCTATGGAGCTGGATGGTCCGATAGCGCAGTTCAGAAATTTTGCGGCTCAGTATATAATTGTGCAGCCTGTATTGGTAGGCTGGTCTTTTGTTTGGATGAAGGGTTATGGCTGTGTGAATCTTGCTGTTGTGAAGATCTTGAATGTAACCCTTTCGATTATGTTCATAGTTTTCATGAAACAATTGTTGCATCTAGAATAAAAGACAGGAAAAAAAAAAAGACATTAAGTGGAAGTGCTTCTACCTACAAAATGAAGCACATTGATACTGTTTATCATTAGGAATTTTGATAGATCATAGATGTTTTCAGGCACAAACTTTAATGTATTTAACAGCAACTATTGGTTTTGATTGATTTTAGTCTCAGTTTCAGCACAGCCTGCAGTAAGTAAATACTGTCCTCTAACTAAACAGAAGGGCAGATATTGTGGGATTATCTTTATTTAATCAAACTGCAAAGGTCTGTAGGTACTGCAAAGGTCTACGATTTCCTGTGTGCAGGCTGAATCAGACTGTTCATGAAACACTGTCTTCAGGTACATATGATTAGCAAAGATCCTTACTAAAATTTTAGCATCACTGAAAATTTTTCCTTAAGAAAATCTTGGATTTATATCTATGCAGCACATAGTTGCCTGCACTTCCTACAGCCATACACAAATGGATAGTGCTACTTAATATTCATTAAGCAAACGGACTTCATTCCACCACAATTTTTATTTATTTATTTATTTATTCCTGTTGGGGACCAACAAGGGGACAAAGAATTAAGGGACTGAAATTTAATCATTGGAATATGTGTGCTGGCAGCGATACATCTAGTAGTATGTCAACTATATCACAGATCATGCTAGTATAATTCATCCTAAGTAATTTCCAATGTATTTCTGTGACAAGAAAAGTCATTCTACTTCTGTCAAATTACTAATTGTAATGTATCTCTTAACTTTTTAGAAGACCTTTTATGGCTGAAGCACAAGTCTAAGATTTAGAATACTTGGACTTTATACCCTTCTGTGCTAACAGCTGAAGTATGAACAAGTCATAAAACTTTTTCTGACTCAGCCTCTTTCCTAAAAGTGCACATAGCTCATTAGACATTTAATGTTATGAATATTCATTCTTTAAAGGAGAGCAGTATGGAGGAGTAACACATTAAGTTCATAAATATGGACCCATAAGCCTTTGCGAAGTTAATACCTACAAACTCCATAGGAAAAAAAAAATAATTTTCAGTGAATAGTAGGTAAAGAAGAAGAAGCTGTTCTTTTTATCTGAAAACAGACTGGTCTGTAATTAAAACATAAGGCAAATGTGTTAATTAGGTAGAAATTGTTCAAGGAGGTGTAGTAAGCTTGAGCTATAATCAGATTTGAGATTTGTATTGAAGTTTTTCTTTTATACACTAAGGAAATCAAGAAAGGTGGCATCTGATGACACAACATAGACTAGAAACATGTAGCCCATTTTACTGCATTTTTTTCTAGAACAGAAGTCTTGTTACTAGAAGTAATAATAAGCATAGGGTAACAAATGTAAAATAACTCTTAACAAGCTAAGATCCATGACAATTGTTCAAAAGTCCATTACCACGTACAAGGAATACACATGAGAAACACAGGGTTTCAATACAAAGTTTCTAGAATCCCCCTCCCCACCCAGGCGCTAAATGACTCTGGTTGAAGAAACATTGCTAGTCAGCTCAGCATTTTTGAGGCTATGGTCACAACATGGAGAAAAAAAATCTTCCTAATTCTGCAAACTATCTTCAGTGATCTTAACTTCACTTTTAACATAGCAGATATTCCAGAGTGAGAGCACCAGTGGAAAACAAGACTCAAAAGAAGACTCAAATACTCCTAATTCATAGAACACCTCCTGTCTAAACATGTCAGACCACGTCTTATCTTGAGAAAGAGGTATTTTGGTTCTTACTTGAGATGAGACGAACCAGCAACATGGTTTGGGTGATTTCCTCGCTACCACAGGAAACAGGCACCAGCGTTATCAGTACTAAGTCCCATAATCCCAGAATGGTTGTGGTTGGAAGGGACAACCCCTCTGGTTAAGCATGGTCACCTACAGCAGGTTGCCCAGGATCATGTCCAGACAGCTTCTGAAGATCTCCAAGGAGGGAGACCCCAAAACCTCTCCGGGCAGGGTTTCATCAGTAGTGCTGGTGAAATCAAAATACGGCTTCCTCATGGATGAGAGATCAACATTGGCAGGACAGGCAGATTACAGGATGAATGACTGAATCCCAGAGAAAAGTGCTTGGGAATGGCCTGGGTGAGGATGCCTTATTTTTGTAATAATCATTTTCCCTTCTCCCTCTACAATTTACATTTTGAATCATGAGAAAACATCAAATGGTCAGGTGAGATTTCCGTCTCTCCAGTTGTAAGCTTCACTCCCTTCCTTGCACAATTTATTTAAAGCTGTCTACTGTGTGTTCTGCAAGTTGACTGTGCTTTTATATTTTCCTTTCAGTCACAAATCCCAACAGCTAGATCTTCTGTCTTCTTAGGATGCCAAAAGTACTAGTGTTTTATTAATCATAAAACTACTGGAAAGGTTATGTTATTTTCCAGAAAAGAAGTTGAATCTGTAATTTTCACATTTAGAATTTCACATTACAATCCCCTTATAGAAGAGAAAGAAGATGTATAACTTCTTTTTAAATGAAAGAAAGAAGGGAAGGCTGTTTAATTACTGAATGGCATCAACATCCTTCTCCACAATTCCTGACACTCCTCTATTTCCTAAGTCCTCTTAAGCAAAGAATCACTTGAGTTTCTCTTCTTCATCCATAAAAATGTTTTTTGAGTAAAACTGAAACAACCATAACCACCTTTACAAATTTACCTTATCTGCTTATCTGAACAGCAAGTTTCACTTAAAGAAGTATATATATATATTATATATATATTTTACCCCAAAGATTTTTAACAGATGATAAACTGCCACTGTAAATCTAAACACTATCTTATTGTGCAAATTCTTCCATAACCGTTGACTAATTACAAGCTTGGCTTCACAGCAGATTCATTAGCAGCACTCATTCAACAGGAATATTCTGTTAACATAAATAGTGCATTTTTATTACATTCCAATTTCAGATGCCTTAGTTTATTAGATATGCTCCACTGAAATCATAGTGAGAAGATGTACTCCATTATACTAATGACTTAGCCTTTGATAATCAACAACAGATTAACAGCAGCAATGAAAAAAGTTTGCATCAACTCAGTAATATAATATTTTCACACATATAGAAAACTGTACTAATTCATTTTCACTGCTGTTACTGAACAATTTTAATACATCTCAATAATGAGAAAACAGTCCAGAACATATATGACACTGAAACTATAAACTCTTCCTGAAGATAAGAATTTTTCTTATTTGCTGTTCACCCATTGCACATCTTAATTCCCAAACGCTACTATAATACAGAGAACAAATAAAAGAGAAATTCAGTTCTTGAAACAATATGCTAACAGAATACTCCAAATTTCTTTTTTTTTTTTTTTTTTTTTTCCCCTTTGCAAAGTTCTGGTATAGTAGTCAGAACAATGACTGATTTCAAGTAATCTAGTGGAAACAAACTTAATTTTTGATGGAAATATTCTATGTTGGAATTCTCTCTCTCTCTCTCTCTCTTTTTTTTTCTAAAACAACTGGTTTACTTTTATGGAATTTCAGATCTGAAATTTGCATTGGCATTATCAAAATGCTGTTTTTCTCAACTTTTTTTTTTCCTTTTTTAAATCTTGGTGCCACATAAAATATTTATTTATTACTATTTTCTGTAGGAGAAAAATGTCTTCTTATAATTCAAATTCAGCTAAATGTGATGCTTTTCTCTGAAATTTCTAAATAATAGGTCTGTTTAGTCTGGTTCAGCCTAGGAAGCAAAAGGGAAGATGGTTAGCTTTCTTGAATGACAGATTTGTGCAATGGCATGAACTGGTCAGTGCAGTCATAAGTGACCTGGAAAAAGAGGTGACTTGGGAGGCAGTAAGATATAATAATCTAAACTAAAATCATTCAGCATGGTAAAAATAAATCTGCCTAAAAAAGTTCTCATGATTTTGAATGTCTAGGTAATAAAATAGATTAAATTCTCTGTAGAAAAATGTACAGCACTTGTGAAGAAGGCAATCCTAATTACACCTGAATGATAACAGACTGTGTGCCAGTTGTTAGCGCTCTGGAAAGTTATACAATAGGCAATTCTATGCAAATGTCACCTCACTGTTCAGTTGTGCTGAAAGAACAAGCAAATGGGACACATGCAATCATTTGGACAAGTCCAGAGTGAATCAGAAACATCACTGTACCATTGTGTAAGTCCATAGTGCACCTGAATCTCAAACACCACACACAGGTACCTTGTCAATACCTTGGTGTCCCATCAAGGGAAATCAATAACATAGGAAGAGAAAGGCACTAACCAAGGTCATCAAATGATCATGCACGTGTACCATTAGATGACTAGGGTGGAAGAGAGTAATCCAGAGAGGGCCATCCCCAAGATAGCACCATAAGGGAAGTGGATAGGAATAATCACTGTCTCCTCTCACATTGAGAGCTCTGACACATGCAATAATGCTCTCAAGATTCAAAAACAGAAATGCAAATACTGACATAGCTCAATCACAGAATTTACTGGTACAACAAGCTGTGGATGAAAAACTTCTACATGCATTTCAAATCTGAGTGGACAGCTTAATGGGAGTCTTCCAATATTGACATGTTAAACACAAAGATCGAATTTCTCTACACTACAGATTGGTGGTGCTGAGGTTGAGGCTGTATCACAATATGCCTTTATTCTCTTATATCTGTCCCCGCTTCTACAGGTTTCTGCAGAGAAAGCGTACTTGGTCAAAGGAACATTTCCCCTGACATGATACAATCACTTTACTGAATCACTTTTACTACTTTTTTACTGAAAGTAGTGAATGGGAGAAATTATTTTCAATTCAATAAAGGGATGCACAGCGTTTTAATTTTTCACACTGCATGACTTTGTGACTTTCCTGAAGAGTTTGCTGCCTTCAGAATAATTCTTACAGCACAACTAACACAAGAATTGGCAAGGGTTTCTGCTTGCCTCTTTTCATGCCAGCTGAAATTAGAAGTTGGCAAGAAACACCGATAACCTAATCATGCTCAAAGGAACTCTGAACTGCAAGCAGGAACAAAAGAAAAAGAAAAAAAGAAGAAGAAGAGAAAAGATAAGAACCAAATTAGAATAAAGGCGATGCTTTATTATTGTGGGAGAGAAATACAATAGATAATACGTAAGCAGAATGTAATTTGCATTGCAAGCCCTGAACTCTTTGCAATCTTAGTGTCTTACTGATTCACTGATGTAATAGAAAAGGAAAGTTCTTACTACAGACACACAAAAGCCCAAACCAACACACTTTTATTATTGCAAAACTATCATTCATTAAAAGATAGAATGCAAATGGTCATTTTTAAATCAACAGATTTTTTTTCTTTGAGTATTACTTAAAACAGTCTCTCCGTAACAGTGAGGACATGATACTTAATCCTCCATCCACTCCAGGTATTCTTAAATCCATAATACTACTAAACTGTCCACCAATTTATCTAAACTTAGCTTTTAAAAAATTCAGAAATATGACCAAGAACTATTACTGTTTTTTCTTCACCCTGCTTTTTAGAGTTTAGGTCTCCAAAATATAAAGAATTATTCAATATTTTCCGATGATTTCGAGAGACACTTCATCCATATGAGGAATGTATATAAAATCTGAGCCTGGGGTGATACTGTCTGGCTGAACACCAGCAAGGTAAGTACCTGAACCAAGGAGAAAGTGAAAACAAACAAAAAGACAGTTCAGGTGCAGGCTGAGATACAGCTACAGGCACAGTAGGATGTTCTCAATAATATGTTGTGGAATACAACGCAACTTTAAGCTTTCCAGTGGGTGATCATAAACTTCCAGACATGAAACAGATTTCTGCAAGTCTCATGGCGTAGTGTTATGAGAAAAACTGTCAGCCTAAACAAGATAAGGATTAAGACTGAAAGTACAAAATGCATATGAACTGGATAACAGAGTGGCAACAACTAGTTGTGTTGAAATGGGGGACTGTTAGTTTAGAGGAAAGTTATTTACAGAACCTTCTGGGTAACTAGTGCACTGGCACAACATGTGGAGCACAGCTTATGACACAAAAGAGAAGGCATCATGATCAGACAAGAGGAAGAGACATCCAACAAGAAGAGCCAGGGAACTTGAAGCAGTAGTTTCAGAAATTCCAACATACAAAACCATACATCCATGATTATAGGAAGTAGGTGATTAAACGTATTAGGAAAGTTGACCTTTTAAACTGGGAATAACTGACAAGTAAAGAAAACGTAAATATATTAAAGAGAATGTAAGTATATTAGCAGACAAGGTGATGGAAAATTGAACAGAGAATGAGACATCAGTGTTTCCTCCACCGAAAAGAAAAATGAGATTCTGTGTTTCATTGGTCAGTGTATTTCTGAAAGACACAGCAGACAATTACAGACAAATCTGAACCTGCATCTTTATCAAAAGTGTGGGATCAAATCAATGCCAATGAGATTTGCCAGGACTGCAAACTGTTCTATTAGAAGAACGTAATGTTATTTGGCTTTTTTAACTTCAGAAAATGAAGGATAAGGATCACACTGTCTCTGAATATATTAAGAAAATAAGAGAGAGATTAACTAGAGCAAACTAGCCATTGGATTACCTGGGTAGGAAATTACAAAGGAATTTTTAGCTGTCAGAAGAAAAAGTTTTAGATCAGATTTTCAATACTGGTAATATATATAACTTTGAGTTTCATCAGGTTATAAAAAACAGATTTCTTCTGAAAAGGGGAATCTATGACTTGAGAGATCCACTCATTTTCTCCTAATGATAGTGTTTGTTTCTTAGTAAGAATTAATTACATATTAATTGGCAGCAGACAAGCTTCTTACAGATATTACACTGAAAGTACTTTGCATCCTTTCTCTATTCACAGTTCTTAGCCAACAGCAGTTTCTTATGTTTCCACTTAATGTAACATCTAACAACCAGCTTTACAACTTAAAACAATAATTGTAATAGCCTTATTTTTATAACAAACCCATTTATTTGTAGTTTATAATGCATCTGAGTAACAACTTTGTGGAATATTTTGCCACAAAAACAGAACAAGGATTCATGGTTTACTATTCACATTATTGTAAGGGGTTGAATACCTTCATACTATGCACATCACTTTAATATATGATGCAGCCGGGTACAACACAGGAAGAACTGGCTTATAATTATAATCTAAGAGTGATTATAAAATGCCATATTTACAACAGTTATATCTTCCTGCATAGTGACAGGCACATCTGCTAATTCTTCCTGGAGAAATAAGTTTGTGCCAATAAAGCAGCAGAAGAAAGTACTGAACACTATATTCTGTTTCACTCATCATTAACAGACACATTAAATAACTCAGGCACCAGAATCAACAGCCATCCTGCTGACATTGTCCCCAGAATGAACAAAACTTGATGTATCAATTCCAGCTCTGGCGTGTAGGGGCTGGTAAGCAGAAAATTTACAAGTACACACCATGAGTTCAATTAATAGTGTTTCACCATTAGGACTGCTCACTCACTACAATGTGGTCTATCTTCTTATTTACAGTTAAGCTAGATATGATATGTAATGTTCATAACAAAATAAATTCATAATTAAAAATAACAGTTTTTTTGACTCTTGTAATCAGTAGAATTGTGCGTTACTTGTAACTCTTCTGTTTGCTCACACCTTAGATTAATAAATCATAAAATCATAAAGCTTAACATCAAACCTTTACAGAGTGTTTACCCACATCTCCTTTCTCACATGAGCCAAGCCATTGGTCTGAAATAAGCTCAGCACTCTTTACGCCAAACGATATCAAGGAAATCTGAGATAAAGCTCTCATGAAACAGTACTGCTCTGTTACGAGTAGCAGATTTTTCTTGACATCTCTTTTTTGGCATAGCTTTACATTAAAACAAAACAAAACAAAACAAACAAACAAACAAAACCACTCCAGATCTGAAAGCTTTCCCTCAAAGTAGGAGAGACAATACAAGAAGGATGTATGAAGTCATGCTGTTCTTTTATATGATTTTACCAACTCTTCTGTTATTAGGAATAGGTCACCAATCCTACAAGCCTGTACAATGAAAAAGCCTATGTTAAAAAAGAATGCTAAATACAAGAACTTCTGGATGTTAGGAAAAGATTCTTCACTGAGAGGGTGGTTGGGCATTGGGACAGGCTCCCCAGGGCAGTGGTCATGGCACTGAGGCTGCCAGAGTTCAAGAAGCATTTGGACAATGCTCTCGGACATACAGTCTGACTTTTGGGTGGTCCTATGCGGAGCCAGGAGCTGGACTTGATGATCCTTGTGGGTGCCTTTCAACTCAGGATATTTTAATATTCTATGATAAACCAACAGCACTGACATACAAGTACTGCAGCACACCTGCAAGAAAATAGCAAAATGTCTAAAATGACCCTCTAAATTACCTAAGTGAAACAGCTGTGGAAAATGTTGCATTTCAGAAGCCAACAGGTTCAAGGAAGCTAGGCCTTGTCCCTTTCAACTCTCTTGGGTTTGGCCTGCCTAGTGCCACTAACCCTCTCCTTAGGCTCCAACCAGCTTTCAGAACAGGAGCAATATGGGTAACAGGGAAGGGGCAAAGGATTAACAAATTGGTAACAGTACAACGATGACAATGAGCAATAACCCTGATTCATGGACAATCTTCTTTCCATTTGTGTGTAAAAAGGAGAAAGCTAAAAGTGCTGTGTTATGTGTGCCACCACACTCTTTACCCTTGCAGACAACAGCTAGCTCAGGTGTTTTGATGATGCTGAAAATGTTCCACTCCCTATTCTGGAAGAAAAAGGAGAAGCAAACACAGGGAAGGTATAACTGATTTTCCCCCAGGAGCTTACAGTTAATGTAATTCAGTGATCTTCAGATTTGTGGTTGTTCTTCCCCCATAAGTCATTGGGAGAGCTCTGGAGAGGACAGCATATCCATGCTTTCATGGAGTTACACAATGAGACACTGGCAACTGCACTGAGTCTGGCTGTGTGGTCAGCCTTGGGAGCCAAACAAACCCCCTCTCAGCACGGACTGAATATGCTTGCAGTCCAGCAGGAAAACTCACCTGCAGTTCTGCCATCCTCAGGCAACACATCTGTGGTTAAGATAAATATTTCCAAATGATTTCCAAAATGTTCTTGGGTTTCCCTCCCCATTAGGTGAAGTGGCAACCTGCCCTTGTGTGAGAGAAACCCTCCCAAGCCCCCAGGGCCACACTGTGCAAACTGCATCTCACCCAGGTTCCTGCCATGCTGCAAAGACTGTCCCAGCTCCTGGTACGACCACCCTGCACCTCGCTCATCCCTGATGCCTCACATAGATTGTCTGGGAACCTCTTGCAGAAACAGGGATTCTGACTTTATTCCCTGCAGGAAGGACAGATTTGAGACCTGGCACCCTGTGTGAAGGTTGAAGAGATTGCTGCCTTGGTTTCCAAGCAAACTGTTTCACATCTGGGAGAAAGGAGAGCTGACAGCTGTTCTCTACTTGTCAGTGTGTCAATGAGCTCTAAAACAATTTCAGATGTGGAAAGACTGTGTCAAAGGTGGTTTTTGTTAATTATTTTTATTATTTTTTCCTTGTTGGAGCTTGCTGACAGAATAAATGCTAATATTTATTCTCAAACAATTCTTTTTGGTTGGAGTTTTCCTAAAAACAAGCAGTTCTTTTAATATCTTATAGCTCAGAGATACTGTGTAGCATCCTACAATAGTATCTATATAAATGACTTGGAAAATACAGTTCTTTATATATACAAGTTGTATCTTCTGACTGTAAATGCAATGATGATTGTCCTAGGATCAATAGCAGTACAGTACAATGCTCTCATGCTAAGCCCATAAATAATTTGCTGTGATCAAGGTAAGGAAAATCAATTTTCTTTCCAAATGCTAAGATCTAGATTTCAGTGATTTCTCTTTTAGATATACAGTATGAGACAGGAACAGAGTCGATTAATAAGCAATATTTCATAATTTTTAAGCTATAACTTTCATTCAGCATTTCATAACTTTCATTCAGCATTTTAGACACAATAAACACAAACTCCTTCAACATTTGTATTCATGTTCTTTTGTGATTAAAATAGCATGATTAATTTCGTTATGCTGGTCTTCTCACTACTGTTAATCTGAATCAACTATTCTCTACAAAAAAAAATGCTAGCTATTTCAGGTGCTTTAGACATAATTCATATTATATTTAAAGAAAAAAGGCATTAATAAACTTACGGAAAGATAAAAATACATCTTCAGTGTAAGTCACAAAAACTTTACAAAGGTTTCTATATAAAACTTAAACAGAGCATTTAAAAATGTTTTTATCTATAAGTCATAAGCATTTCTATCATTTCTATTATGTAATTTAAAAAAAAAAAAAAAAGCTTAATCCTTAACTTCAAGGAACAAAAGAGGTAAATTACTTTGTCAACATCTTAACCTTAAGTAGGAAATTTCCTGAAAGCATGTTAGAACTACTATTGAACCATAAAGTAAAGAATGCTTTCCTGTTAGCAAAAATAATGAATGTTTTATTGTGTCTGTGGAGTTATTTATTAAAATAAATTTGAGTTACACTTAACTCTATTACATAAAAAATGTATTTTAAAGTGTTTAAGTATTTTTCCTTCCTGATCTTAAACTGTTTCTCACTGTGTTATTAAAAGTAATAAAAATCTCTTGTCTAATACTTATTTCTTTCTAGACAAACTGGGGTGAACTGTCCTGATTGTGCCTTCTAGCACTGAGTAAATGAGAGATTTGGCCATACACAGGCAAAAACATTAAAATATTCTAAATTGCTAGTCGCTAAGACTTTTGAGTCTGAAACACAAACAAACAAAAAAAACTTTAAATGTCACAGATCTGGTTAGAAATATCAAATTCTATCCTTTGGATTACAGAAAAAAAGATGAAACGGTGACTTGATGACTGATTATCTTCTCTGAATTGTTTCAATGTGTCTTGTGAAATGAGCTAATACATTTGTTTAATGATAAACTTCACTAAAACATGCAGTTGTTCATCTGTGGATCTGATCAGAGATCTGAACGCTGTAATTATTCTTGTAAGTGCATTATTAGCACAAAAGCTGATTTCACATCACAAATTATACCCAAACTGGAAACTTGGTATTTTTGTGATACATGGATAATACTGCATGGGACTAACAACATATCCCGTTTTTCAGGATTACCCCAGAAAGAATTCTTCCTGAAAAAATTGCGTTTAGTTACACAAAGAATATGAACAATTCCATTATTTTCGTGACAAGTTAGATTTTTAAAGCTCTTGATTTTTTGGATCCTCTGTTTTATTACAGAGTATTTGGCAATATTCTGTGTCTTCTGATACATGGTGCCCAGTATTTATGAATTCTGAGGGAGAATAAATCTAACTGAAGAATCTTCATGGTTTTACTTTAGACTGTTGTCCACTACAGAAACTGTACATTTTAGGTTGCTCTGCAAAAGTTAAAAAGTTCTTCCCTAATTGATTCAGTCCTAAGTCTCCTTTCTTTTGAAGTAACTAATTCAGCAGTTTAAATGTTGAAGAAATTATTGAGAAAAAAATCACTACCGTTTCTCATTCATTTGAAAAAAACATTAAAATCAGCTTCAGGACTATAAACCCTGAGATCTAACTGCTAAGGTAAATTGCTTTATGTTAGAAATGCTTCTCTGTCTCACCAGTTAGCCACATTTCTGGCTAAATAAGGAGTTCTAAATAAAATCAATTATTCACGTATAGTATTCACAATATATTTATTATAGCATATAAAAGGGAAATGCTCTGAGGTATTATACAGCGGTGTAATCAATTGTTAAATGTTTTTCCTCATCTCAATTGGGTTTTAGTAGTCATTAATAAGTATTACCGTTTGAGGCTATAATTTGAGGCTAAAAATAAAGCAAAAACCATTGTTTTCAAGCTTTTTAGTTGCTGTTTATCTCCAGGTTTACCTGATTTTCTGACTGATTTATCTTGATACAAAAGACAGAGCAAAAATCGGGTTGGAAGAGACTTTAAAGATCATCTATTTCCAAGCCCCTCTACCATAGGCAGGGATGCCACCCACTAGATCATGTGTCTCAGGGCCTCATCTAAGCTGGTCTTGAACACTTCCAGGGATGGGGCATCCACATCTCTGGGCAACCTGTTCCAGTGCCTCACCAGTGCCTGGGCTCTCTTGATGCAGCCCAGGATGCAGTTGGCCTTCTGGGCTGCACGTGCGCACTGCTGGCTCATGGCAAGCTTTTTGTCCACCAGAATCCTCAAGTCCTTCCCTGCAGGGCTGCTCTCACTGAGTTCTTCTACCAGTCTGTACTCATGTCTGGGATTGCTCTGGTCCAGGAGCAGCACCTTGCACTTGGACTTGTTGAACCTCATTAGGTTCACATGGGCCCAATTCTCAAGCTTTTCCAGGTCCCTTTCGATGGCATCCCTTCCTTCTATTGTATCAACTGCACCACTCAGCTTGGTGTCATCTGTTCAAAAATGAACAGATCTATGCACCTTGAAGTCCACAGTAATTTGGAAAGAGTACTTTACTTTCCATGAATGCCTAAAAATAAAAAAATAAAAAAAATAAAAAAATCTGTAACTAGAAGATTTCTGTATATGTCACATAACAAAAAAGTTATCCTTTTAAGCCTGCATAACTATTTATTGATCGCTAATTAATATTAACTGCTTTTTCATGGCTATAGGCATTCCAACACATCACGCTGTCACCCTCAAGCACTAATCTTCTGCAAAGACATAAGCTTTTGGAACTTGTTTGCAAGTACTTTTAATCCAGTGCAACCTGCTGCAACTTTGATCCTCAGCCCCGAACCCTTAAGAGCAAGGGACTGGGCCAGATGATCTCCAAGATCTCATTCGACTTAAATTATTCTGTGACTCTACAATCCTATGTTAAGATGTGTTCTGACATTAAGAAACACAATCCAAACAGTAACATGTGGCAGAATTTTCAGAATCAGTTTCCTGAAGTGTTCTGAAAAGCATATGAAGGGAAGGATGGAAATTAGTAAGAAAGAAACATTTTAAAAATACAAAACATAAAAAATACAAAATATGAAGACAAAAAAAAAAAAGCATCTTAAAAGAAATTCTGCATAGGATAAGGATGGGCAATAAACCCTTTTTGAGGAGTAGTGAGGACCAATTCACTTATGGGACCAAGAAAGAACATTCAGATACACAGGAAGGAATTTCTCATTCAGAAAGCAGACTTTGCCCTGAATAAGGGAATGTTGTACACTATGAGATATGTTCTCTGCTACTGAAATGTTCCTGAATGGTAAAGAGAGCAAAGGCAGGGAAATGCACGTAGGGCTTGCTTTGTCTGACACTGTGCTCTTTATGTCAACAAGTGACTACTAAGGGAATGCTCCTAATACCAGTGAGGCACTATAAGGCTTGCTTACACCTACCTCCTTCCACTGGATGTTAAAACATACCAGGAACGTTCACACAGTTGGATATAGGGGATTTAGCTGCAGGGGACCATGAGAAATAAGCAGTATGCTAATGAAAAAGCCAACATTTCCAATACTGAAGAGTTGCTAGACCAAAGAACAACTCTGACGGGGCCTAGGATGCCCTAGCCAGAGCAATGCCAGGCCCTGTCTAAGGTGCCAAGAGACGAGAGTATGCAAGGGCCCGTGGAGTGGAGCCTGATATATGGGTGGTTGGTGAATATTTCAACACAGAGTTTGTTCAGATATACAAAAGAAGAAATATAACAGAATGCTTCATTTGCCTTTGCTGTTGCTTGTCTGATTAATTCTAGAGATATTTTCTCCTCAGATACAGAGAGGTCTGAAAAGACACATAAAGTGTTTCCATATCTGCAAATATTCATAACTCATAATAGCAAATCAGATTAGTAACAAAAAAATAACTCAAGCACTGAAATGGGAAAAATTGTTTTAAAAGTCATTCAGGTCCTCAGGAAAAAAAAATGAGATTGGCTGGAAAATAAAAATATAGAAAACAAAAAACCTGTATCTCTCTGTATTTCAACAGAATCCATAATCATGCGTCTAAAATTTGATTTCTCTTGAGGCACAGGCACGCAGCTTGTTTTTGTCTCTACTGTTCAGCAATTACAACCATTTTTTTTTTAAGAAGCTATCACTCTACTGCAAATGCACTTCGGAAAACTGCTGTTTTTACCCCTTAAAGAATCTTTGAAGCCTCTAATTATTAGAATAAAATCCAATAAATGTTTGCATAACCAATTAAGTACAAATTTATACTGCAGCACTATCAGATAATGTTTAAATGATGTATGGAGTACAGCGACCATAACTTCTATTAAGTAACACCATGAATTTTCTGTTTTAAAACTTTGTCAACCAAATGAATCTATATTCTGAAAATATTATCCACTTGTTTTTATTAATGTCTCTGCACCTACAATAAAAATACTGCTGGAAAAAGAGTTGGCCTCAAATGTCTTCTTTTTATTCAGAATTAGCAATATTTCACAGAGAATTACTTCAAGTATTAAAATTTTCCAAATCCATTAGCCCCATCTGGACAGATTTTTCACACAAAAAGACAGGTCAAGCATTATAAAGAGATACGCATAACTGAAAACCTTAAAAGCTTGTCATAGGAGTGACACTTGGTTATTTCTTTAAAGATAGAGTTTAAGAATTCAATCTGCAGCAACTGTGTTAAATTACATTCAGCCAGACAGCATCAGATAAAAATTCACTGCAACCTTTCATGCACTGCAGGTCTAAGGACAAAGACAAGAATGGGACGTCGAGGTAATACATGTTTTTAAAACTAACTTGCATAAAAGCACAATACGTTTTCAGGGCAAGAAAACTGGAAAAGACTTAAAAAGCTGCTTGGAAGCTTTTTGGACATCTTAGATGTTTCCTTGCTTCAACTACAGCAGATGATGTTTGCCTTTCTGTTTTGGGGTAATAAATGCAACATATTGACAAAACCTAAGGTATCAAAACGGATAAAGACTGACAGAAATTGGCAAACTGAAAATAGAAACAAGTCAGGGCCATTATATATCCAAGAGTTACAAGGAGGAACATATTGCTAATATAAAAAAGACAATCATAAAAATCAGCAGCTGCAGCAGAGCACTGACTTTCTGCTTAAAACTCGAAGCATTTTACATTTATTTGATTTTATTTGAAGTCTTCACGTTTATTCAAACTGCCTTTGAAATGTGGTGTCTTGCAAAGGGTGTTGGGTGGAGTACGTGTTCAGTTATGGATGTGTTGGAGCAGAGGAGTCCTGAAAGACAGCACCCAAATAAAATAAAACAATCAAACAACAACAACAACAAAAAGGAACACCAAAAACCCCAAAACAACAACAACAACAACAAGAAAAACAACAAAACACCACCAAAATTTGTAAAGCTGGCAGAAGCTACAACTCCTTCTGCACACATTTGTCTGGATATGAGATCACCACCATCATTCCACTTCATATGATTTCAGCATACCTAGGCTTGACAGACAAATGACAGATGACATGAGCACTGAAGTGTGTTTAAGTACCTGGCTGTGGCTTGATCTGTGTATACACATTTATAGGGAAGTTATGAGAGCTATGAGAGCTGAGTATGAGCTCTCAGAGTACTGAGAGCTATGACAAATGGCTGCCCACAGAACAAAGTACTGCTAACTAGTCACCTTGACCTTTCTTATATGATTAAAACAGGCATAAATTGGAGAATGACAGAATCACAGAATGGTAGAGGTTGGAAGAGACCTCTGGAGATCATGTAGTCCAACCCCCCTTCCAAGCAGGATCACCTACATCACATTGTACAGGAATAGTATTTCTACAGCAAGTCAGTGAGCAATGCCCCACTCTGAACACCAAATCCTCCAGTCCACTTTATGAACCTTGGCATCCCTCAGCCACCTCCCGAGATGAGCTGGCCTTTGGTCACACCACAAGGCTTACCTGCTGTGTCCAGACCTTTTACACTTCTAGGCTCCCCCTTGGGAACGCAGGCATGAACGCTGTGTTTAGCAAGTGCATAGACATGAAAAAGGAGACCAAAAGAGCGCTTTTCTGAAGTCAAGGCTCCTCTCTTTGTTCGCTCAACCAGCAGTAGGGCTTTGTCTTTGCATTATGCAGAGGTCTTGCATTGCAAGTTAAGTTGAGTTTGGCACTGGGAGCTGTGCTACAAAGGTGACTGGAATGGAAAAAAAGCCAGCTTTTTCTAACAATAGTAGGAATATTAACTTTACAGAGGAAACATGCAGTCATGCAGCTTCAATAACACAGGAATAATTTACAAGATAAGGGAAATCAGACATGTCTCTTTTACTAGGGCAGCGAAACTGAAAATCAGCAGACATAAAACTTTGTAAAGGAAAAAGTCTGTGTATGATGAACTACTTAAGGAAGCCAGCATTTCTTAAAATCATTGAAGCACAGAACTTAGCATGAAGCTAAAAGAATTAAACATACAGATAACAAGAGCATCCAAGATGACATTATAAGGGACAAGAGCAGCGAGGATCCTTGTTGTTCTAGGGCAAAAGCAATTTGGTAGCTCAACAATGGCACATTGCAATATCTTGGCATGTGCTCACTCCAAAGATCAAGCCTACAGGATGCGATATTAATAACCCTTCTCAGAGAAAAGTATTTAGTAAAAAATGAGATTTTGAACACTCTCACATATGTCAGAACACATTTTACATACTAAAAAGTTGAATTTTCAGTACCTTTGGACAACAAAATAATAAACATGGAGTAGTGAAAAAAGAGTTTTTCTTTCTTTTTAACCCGATGAGCACATTCCAAAAACAATTAAATATATTTCAGAGTCCCATTTTTACCTCTCATGTTAAATAAGAAAACACAAGCATCAGCAGACCTGTATTGCACAGCCCAAAGCTCTTTATTCCATCTCTGCTGATTAAATATTCTCTTCTTAAAATTAACTTAAACATAACATGTATAGCAGCTTCTACAAAATTTAGGAATGACTAAAACATAATTCCAGTGGCTGATAGAGTATTAAAAGTTGCTCCCTAGAAGTTAGCACTGGAGAATTAAAGACTGAGATAAAGAAATCAGAATCACCCAAATAACCAGAACTCTCCCCCAAAACAACAGTCAAAATCAAGAGGGCAAGATCTTCTGTTATACTTCTCCACTCCCTTGATATAAAGGCTGTTCACCAGACTGCACATTGCTAGCCTGCACAATTGGCCAGATTTAATCTCTGATTTAATTTTGCTGCACTTGCACTGCATCGAATCATTACTCAGCTGAGGAGCTGAATAGTACGCTCTCCTTGTTAACCTACTTTTTTCCTTTCTTGCTTTGTCAGTAAAAAAAAAATTAAATGCCATAAAAAAGGATGTTCAAATTAAGATTTTACTCCTTATGGTGTAATCAAGATTAAGTAAAGCTTCCTTCCAGCTGATTTTATTAACATTAAAGTTTATGATAAATTATGAACCACCCTTGAGCTAAACATTCAATTAAAGTAACATAAACATGGCAGGATGTCTGTTACAATGTTTTTCTTAGAAGAAATCCTAATTATATTGCCATTATACTTTTCCACAGGCATTGCTGTGTTTTCTGACTAGATGGGATGAAAATATAGCATTAATTAACATGAATGTATTCTTACAACATTACCAAGAATTAGTCTTACACTAAAAATAAACATAATCCATGCCTACTGAGTTATGTGCTTCATGGGGACTGGAGATATTGCACTGAACAGTGACTCCTCATTTTCCTGGTATTATAAAATATTCTTAACAATACACTTTATTGTTGGGTTTCTGAATTAGGAAGTGCTGCTGTTTAGTAAAAAGTAAAAATCTTCCAGCTGCAGAGTGGTAATTTAAAATCCATTTTATGCTGCCTCTTATGTCTTTATAGCTGAAAATGTTATTGTTTTTACACATTTGAAACAAACACTAGAAGATCTATGTTAAAAAAAAAAAAAAAGTGGTATTACCTTCCTAAAGGCAATTTCTAATTCAAGCCATAGAATTCATACTTTCATACTTTTTTTTTTTTTTTTTTTTTCAGATGGTGAAAGACCCGAATATTCATTGGTTCCTCAGTAATAAACTCTACCAATTTTCTTACAAATCACAAAAGCATGTCTAGCCTAGCGATTAACTTAGAAGGAATTCATAATCTACATGCACTGTGTCTTATATAACATTATGTCATACATTTCTGTATGAGATAAGTGTGACCAGTGATAAGTGATCAGTGATGGGACCTGAAGGAATAAGTGACCAGTGATAGAACCCACAGGAATGGTGTCAAGCTGTGATAGGGGAGGTTCAGGCTAGATATCAGGAAGAGGTTCTTCACCGAGAGGGTTGTCGCACACTGGAACAGGCTCCCCAGGGATGTAGTCATGGCACCAAGCCTGTCGGAGTTTAAGAAGCGTTTGCACTGTGCTCTTAGTCATATGGTCTGAATTTTTGGGTAGACCTGTGTGGTGCCAGGAGTTGGACTCGATGATCCATATGGGCCCCTTCCAACTCGGGATATTCTGTGATTCTATGATTTCTGTTTTATACCAAGTCTGTCATAGTATGATGAAATATATAGGAAACTGTTCTATAAGCTAACCATAAAGATTATGGAATCATAAAAATGCAAAACAAGAAAATTGGCAAATGGGGAATTGCAACGGAGTATAACTAATGGCCAGGTTTTACACATTTGGAGAAATACTCAAGAGTAGCAAATTCCCAGTGAAAACAATTCAGAAAATAAAGTGAATTGAAGTGAATTGAAGTGAATTAGTGAAGTGAAGTGAAGTAATTCATATTTTATCAATACAATTGACTTTTTTTTTTTCCAGAAATGAGTTACCCATCACTTTTATTAAGTTGTTAGTTGTTTTGTTTGTGTTTTGAGGGGAGGTTGTAAGGTAGACAAAAGAGTAAAAGGAAAGTAAAAATCAAAACAAAGTACAATAGTTCATTTTATTTTTCCCTCATCTCTTGCTAGAAGTGTTACAATCCCTTGAAGGAATGAGACTAGAACTAGAGAGATGGAGCTAATCCTGTAGGATAACCTCTTATTTATTTTAAATAGGATAAATAATAAGAAAATTACTCCTCTGTCTAGGTGGCCAGCAGTTCTATTTCTCATCGATAGCAAGATAAGTTCTTTCTCACACAATTTAATTTTCTGATCAGCTTGAAAAAGCATTACAGAGCCATTTGAAACCCACCTAATAGGACTTTTACATTTGTTTTCTTGGATATATGCTTACAGGGAGCTGTTATTTCTGTTACAGGCATGCCTACCAATTCCTATAAAGAATAAAATTAAACATTTATTTAAAATACTGAACTAAAAGGGGAAAACAAAACAGAACTTTAGAAAGATGCGATAATAGGAATAATATCATTCAAAAACACAGTAACGAAATAATTTTTCCTGCACTGGGACTGAAGACAGAATGTCGAAGGTGGGGATATAAGCAGTTAGACACAATGGGTATTTACACTCAAGTTGCACTGAGATAGAGTTCAGGAAGGTGGGTTGAAATGTTACTGTACTTGGCTCAAAACAAGGTGGACTTTGCCTTCCCAGAAAAACTACACATTATAATATGCAAATGACCTCACTCATATATGGAGTTCACAAACCTTATCAAAAAGGAAGAAGGAAATAATGTATTGGATCCTCCTTGCTAATAAGCTGAAAAAACAGTAAAACTAGGAATTGGAGACATAATTGGTTATTATTCCTACCACTACTGTGGTAGGAATGAACTGATCAATACAGCTATCATCAGTTTGGAAATGAGTTTTGGTCTTTTCTATTTACTGTCAGATAGTTGTTTGTTAGTTTAACACTTATCAACATATTTTCCTTACAGCTATCACCAAAGACATTGATTTCAAAGTCAGGTCTAAATATATTTAGAATTGCAATCAGTTCTTTCACCAAATAGGCATGTTGTATTTACTTATGAAATAAAAGTAAAGCTATTAACTATGCAACAGCTACTGTATGTGAACATATTTCAACCACTACCAGCTTAAATTATAGTTATGCTGGTGACCTGGAATAGCTTAACATCACAAAAAAAAAAAAAAAAAAATTAGCATGTACTCATTCCTGGACTGGTGTCAAACTGATAAACCTATTTCCTCACCTTACAATTGCAACTCACCTCTCAGCTTATTGAAACTATACGTATGAACTCCTACCAGGTCCTCCCTTCTTCCAGTCTACAAAATAATTCCTTAGTGACCCCTAATTTTAAAATGCTCACATTAGGAGGGTTAACTCATAATGACACAAAATCTATTTTTGTATATAATAAATTCAGAATCATAATCATTGAATTTTAGTCATTTTCTTAAAATCCTTCCCATACAACACTTGGAACAGGCAAAAATTAGATGCAGCACACTGAGCAAGGAGCATTCACAGACAATTACGCTTAATCACTGCCTTAATATGGGCAATTTCTGGTGTACGAGGTTTATTTTTAATGCAGTCTGAACTATTAATTTCATACAGTTGGCTTAGAATAAAAGTGTGAGAGGAAAAAAACAGAACCACTTAAAACAGGAAATGATGCAAAAGCATTGCTTCTTATTAGTTTCTGGTGATCCTTGAATAGTAGTTTTATAACACCTTCAAGTGCATACAAAAGTAGGCATATAACTCTGCCTTCAAGTATTTGAAATATTTTTCTCAGGAAGCTGGTAGACAGTAGCTTTTTAAAAGTTATTTCAAGTGACTTTTGTTAACCTAAGAGTGTCATAACCCTCTAGTTTTGTCAGCCTCAAAACTGTAAAATCAAAATCCTCTGGAAAAGGTCCTGCAGCAGCAGAAATTCTTAAATTACCATCTTCAGTTTTAGAAAGATTAAATAAAACAACTTAGCATACACCAAAAAAAAGAAAAAAAAAGCAGACAACTTTTACTTAATAAGTTCAGAGAAACAGAGGATCAGCATTTTTCAGATGAAACAAACACTATCATTGTCTTGGACAGCAGTCACATCCACCAAACTAAAAAGGCAAGATCCACAAAGGTTCCCAGTTTTCTCTATATAGGCTAGAACATATGTTGAGGGAAGATTCATATTCTAAGAGACAAACAGAACTGATTTCATATTTTATTCTTTTTTATTTATCACTTTCCATAGGCTAGTGACGCAACTAGTGCATCTGACACCATATACAGACCAACTACCAGACAGCTTTATTTGTGACTCTGTATAAACAAATAAAGGAGAGTAAGAATTCATAAATAGAATTGTTAATCCAATGTTTTCATTAGTCCTTGAAAACATCATCTACATACTTATTGCATAATGCACAGGGAATACATCTGCTTGCCAGATCTACTACCTAGTTGTGTATAAAATACATGCTTAATGTTTTCATTCCAAATAAGCACAGTATGGTTCTTTTTAGAAAGGCTATGAAATGGATCTATGAAATGCATGAGTAACTTTCTAACTTACAATCAGTGAAAATGAATCAGGATTTATCAGTTCAGACACTACAGTAAAGGCTGCTAACCATCATCAAACAAATAGATTTTCAGTACACTAAATTTTAAATCCTGTGATACCAACTCCATTTTTCTAAAGCTTACAGCTACTTGAAAATTACAGTAAGCATGTCAATACTTAAAACTGTCTCCATTACCTACACATTTGCCTTCCAGAGATGAATTAGAAGTTCAATAAGCTCAATATCTCCATATGAAGTAAGCTGCAAAGATTACAAACCTTTATAAATATAGTATTTGTCAATAAAATAGCTAAAACATGTTTCCCAGAAATGTTAAGCAAATTACAAACTATTTTTATATTAAGTATAATTTTAAGTTTGCTAATTAAGATTTAGAAGCTAGGAAACACAAAGCTCTTTAGAAAAATATCATTATATTTTAAAAGGATTAAAACATAATCCACTTCCCATATTCTGTAAGCACAAAGAAAGATCACCCATTACATAGTATTCCATTGGAATAAATTACTTCATCACCTTTCCAACTCTGTCAACACTTCCTCCCACTAGCTGTAGTTTTTCTTCAGATGATCTAAAAGATTTCATATAATTAGATGGCAAATAATTGTTTTCATGTTGTATTTCGCTGGATATTGTTGGAGCCTGGAAGAGAGCTTGTATGTCCAAATCCTTATTTTTCTACCTCTACCGTGTAGCTCTAATAAATAGCATTATGTCTCCCTACATTCCTCACCTGATATAAAAGCTCATAAGCATTGGTGGAAGGGAAGAATTAAACCCAACCTCCCACAGTTTCTGAGTGCAGGAGTTTTCAGTGCTTCTATTTCTTACTACATTCTGGATGCAATTTTCCTATTCCTTGACAGAAACAAAAAATTAAAAAAAGTACTTGCTACCCATCCATATGACATAAATAATTGCTTTTCTCTAGTTTTGGACTTCACAAGAAATTTCAGGATCAAAGGTAGGGGATGTGGCAGCCTAGGGCTGCAAGTTAAGACAGTTCAAAGCACACAGCCTTAAGCCTGGGCCAGAAATAAGCAGGTAGGGTCACATCAACTCCTGGCTGCTCCTATTAAATCAGTTTGGTCTTCAAGATCCCCAGCAGAGGCTTCAGCAGAGGCTTTGAAGGCCAATTAGAAAAAAAATAATAATAATACAGAGAGTTTTTAGCTCCTGCTGACTGAAATGGAGAGCAGAAAGGAGACCTGCTGCTGCCAGTTCTACAAAGCACATGCCCTAAAACTTACAGTCATCTCTCTCTGCCCTCATCCATACTTATGATCACACCTACTGTATTTTTCCTCAAATCCTTGCTCCTGTCCAGTGGCTTTCACAGCCCTGCTCCCTGCCTATCTGCATTCCCAGGCACCCTATCACGTACCCCATGCTCCCTTGATGTACAGAGGTGTTTCTGCTTTGCCCCTCCAGCCAATGCACTGGCTTGCTTTGGAGGGGTAATGAGTAAGTAGTCATGTTGGCAGGTAGGTGCTGTCAGATGGCAATAAATCTTCCAGCAGAGGATAGCTTCAGACAGCATAATTACCTGTCTTTCCCACAAAAACAATCTGTCTGTACGTAAATTTTCACAATGATGGTAAGTATGCATCTGCACCTCGATCATCAGTCTGCTAGCTGATGATCCAGTAGCCATCCCCAAGTACGAATGTGAACCAATCGGTCAGTAAGAATGTATTTCTGCTTTTCTTAATGCTGACCAGCAATATAATTTCCCTAATCTTGTTCTTCAAAGATGTCATTCACATCTTGCAAAATTATAAGCAAAGAAAATAAAGCCTTTTTCTAGGAAGATTTATGCAATCCATAATTGACAGCAGCACTATCAGTCCAGGCTACACGAAATAACGACATAAGCTCAGTAGAAGAACAGAGCTTCTTACACAGAATTAAGTCTACCTTCTGCTCGCTAAAGCAAAAGACAAATAAAAGTCTTTGATCAAAAGTCCAGACATGTTTACATGATGTGTTCGGATTTATCTAAAATTTCCTATCACTGTCTGTTACTATAGTATCTCTGTTTGATAAATGACTTCAGCTCCTCAGAGTTTGTGGTTAGATTTGCAGATATTTGAGTACTGATGTCATGGTGTAAAGACTTTAAATAATCTGCTTAAGATTTAAATACAGGATTTTTAGTCCTTTTTTCTTCATTTCCTTGATTTGCCTCTTTTTACATTGTTTCATTTCCACAGCTTCAACCACAGTCATAGCTGATTATTTTTTCCCATTCAGAAAAACAAGATATCCCAGCACTAATCAAAATTTAGACCAACCTGATGTTCATTTCTCATCAGAGAATTTTAAAGTTTCAATAGGAAAGTACATCATTTTTTTCCTTCTATTAGAAAATATGTTATTTTTGGAGTAATCTACTTAGCCAATGCTGTTCTATTTGTGGCTTACAAAAAATTTTGAAGTTTCGTATTTGCAACTTCTCCTGTTGATTTCCACTTGCAGAAAACATCATATGTTACCTAGGGCTCCTCATTCTGTCTACCAACCAAAAAAATGTTTTGTGTGGGCACTACACTGCTGATAACAGCTAACTGTAACACTTAAGTCTTCTCAGTTGAAGCCAGGCAATTTTTGATAGGAGTCACTTTGGGTACTTAGCAGCCCAGCTGAGCTACACACTAGCCAAAGGTGTACTGGGTACTTCAGAACTGTGAACACAGGATATTGTAGGTGCATAACTGATGTTTGGGGATTTTTCTTGTAATGTATTACCGAAGATTTGAACTATGCTGAAAATGTAAAAGAAAACCCCATGATCTGACAATTAAGTTTAAAAAAAAAAAAAAAAAAGAAGAAGGAAGGAAGAGACAGTAATAAAAAACTTGTTCCCAGAATGAATTCCTACTATTTTTTATACAATTTTATACTCACGGTATTTTTCCTCACTGATACTGCACATTTTCTTCAGAAGGCATGACCACAAAGACCAGTGTCTCTATGACCTTCCTGTAGGATGCGACACGGTGACAGGAGCCTGCACTAATAAAAGTCTCAAATCGGAAGTGCAGCACCCCTGTGACAAACCTTTGATGGAAGCAGTTCAACTTAGTTGCCTGCTCAGCAGTGTGTGTATTGTATTTATAGCCTTCTACTTGTATGAATGAAATCTTTGCTGATAAAAGCAAAAAATACCATCACTTACACTAGCAAAGTGCTTTTCACAGATGTTCAAGGGCTATGAAAAAAAATTACAAGTCAAGCTGATTTTACACTTGGTTATATTTCCATTTAAGACAGATGGATTTCTTTTTATGGCTTGTAAAGACAATTTTTTATATATATTTTAATTATCTCTATTCCATCTGTACAGTTTAATTACTGATTTATTTTGCTTTTTAGTATGACATCCATCTCCATATATTTAATTACTGTCTATACTAAGGAATGCAAATAACTTCATTTTTCTTATGAAAGCGATGATGTGTCTTTTAAAGACAGTACGGATAGGCCATATCATTAAAAAAAAAAAGCTACAACAAAAAACCTGCAGAGAGCAAGATGTGTAAGTGCAGTTTGTTTTACTAAACCCTGTATCTTATCACCTAGTTGTAAAAAAGTTTTGATGAGACAAAACAACATATATGGTATCTCAAAGTCTGATTCCACCTCATTTTGCTTAAAGCTTGCTCAAAATTGCATTACAATTTTCTCTGTGAATCCAGACGCACTATCTCAGGCTCTCTGAAAACTCTCTGTCACTTTTTAATGTGAACACTAAGATACAAATAGTGTAATTTCCCAGTTCAAACTTGGGCAGACCCATTTTGGTTTTGATGTAACTCTGCACATAAGGAGAAAATTAGCAGTACTTCCCTCTTCAGAATGTGACTTTTTCTAAAGCAATGAAATACAATGTTGGTCCAGTTATGAACATTCTCATGATTTTGTAACAACCCTGTCCAAATGGCACAGGTGCTTAAGTAGTCATAAGGAAACATATGAATACAATAAAGAAATAGTACAGTTGATTCTGTTCACAACTGAGAGGTTACTTATGTGAGAATATAAAATTTAGGAAAATGGTGTAGTTAAGTCCATAGAACTGATCACATGAATAAGTAAAACTAGCATAGTTTTAACAGATGCAATACTTTTATATACTTTTAAAAATCCTGGCTTTCTTACACATGTAAGATATTTCTGATCAAATGGAGTGTAAAGCATTATAAGCGTTTATCACTATGGCTCATATATCATTTTCCTCTCCAAGAGCAATTGCCAAGAAATAACTGTACATTTCAATGCTGACATTCTACTATAAGCAAAAACACATGCAAAGCCTACAGAAAAGCATTAATACTGCCACAGACTAATATGTATACCAAAGCAAATTCTAAATGTCTTTTATAAATACATGTAACTTTTCAACATAATGATACAAATGGGATCAAACTGTACCTGAAACAAGTACTGTTTACATTTGACCTAGCAATAGTCAACACTGATGGAATGATTGGGAAAAACAAAAAACTACACGCTATCATTACTCACAAACAGCCGCTGTATTTAATTTATATCAGAGCTGCTGTGAAGTATCAGAACTTTCAAACCACCTTGAGATAGCTGAAGCATTTTATTAGAAAGAGGAAAGAAAAAAAAAAAAAAAGATCCAGCTGATCTAGGAATTAACAGATTATACATGCCAATATGCATCACTCTCCAAGAACACAGGGTTTATCTAAACAAAATTATTATTCCTATCCGTTTTGTTGTAATTGTATCTAAGACAAACTTCAAAACTGTGGTTTTGTTCTTGCTCTGCTTGACCTTAATTTTAGATTAAGATCATGCTTTCATACCATTATATTCATACCATTAAGCTTTACAAAATCTTCCCAAAATAAATAATTTATGAAGCAAACTTACCTCATTTGCAACATATTTAAAGGGTGAGGTCTTTACTTGAGCAGATAGCTACAGTCATTATACCTCAACCACTCTACTTAGTTTAGCCTAAATGAAAGCGGTCATCCTATGAATCAATGCAGAAGCCAGGCTGATTGATTATGACCTCAAGTACTTCTGTAACTCAAGCTTCCATACCTTCCTTAAATTACTGTACAGTTGTCACTATCACACAGGTTTTAGGTCCCCTTTCCACACTGTGACTTGGGCTGCTTGATGGGGGCTTAAGCAACCACCTGACTCATGGATTTTTGTACAGAAAATGGGAAGAAGGCATGAACAGTTAAGTAAATCTGTGTTATCCAGAGCAGCAGAGAGGAAGAAGAAAGAGATTCCTGTGATGATGATGGAAAAAAAAAATATCATACCATACTGCATTAGACAGCAATGGGAATGGACTCCCAGTGGCTTTGTGCAGAGGCAAGCTCTGGATGTGCTCCTGCAGGGGCCTGTGTGCTGCCTGCTGCTGCAGGCGGCCCAAGTTCCACATGCCCCAAGCAGCTGTACCACTGCCCCACCTGGGACCCATGCTGGAGCAAATACATGAGCCACCTTGGCATGGGACCAGCTCTGCGCTCCTGTCCATGATCCTGTCAGTGTGTAGCCCAGATAATCCAGCCTTGATTAAGTTGAGAGAGAATGTCACAAGAGAGCTGGGGGCATTGAGAAGATGACCTTTAAGCCAGCTGCATGATTTACCACATAAGACTATGAATTGCAGCAATGGAGTCTCCAGGTGCTTGTAAAAGCACCACCTTGTGCAGTGGCCATGCTAAACCTGATTTCTGAAGGATTGTATACCACTCACCCAAATCCAAAGGCAAGCTAGTATTTTCATTTGTGCATTAAAACTTGCAGGTGTGTTCCTTCTTAATTGCTGCCAGAGCAATAGAAATGACAAAATCCATGAGATGCAAAGTGCAAGTGATTTCTCTGATCTTTCTGTTGTGACAATTGGAGAGCTGATTACTCAGGTTCCTACAATGCAAATGTGACTACCACAATTTCCAAAGAGATTGAAAATGTCTTAAACATTTCTTACTTTACTTGCAACAGACTGTACATATAGATTAGAGTAAGTATAGAAAGAAAGAATGATAAGCATGACAGTCCCACACTACCTCAAACAAGCTAACTATTCAACTGGTTTCAATATCATGTCTTTGCCAAAAGCATCATGCTATTGATATGTCTAAGAAACCCACCTTCCTATGTGCACCTCAGTTGATAAGGTCAGTGCCACATATATGATACTTTCACTCAGAAATGAGGATTCCTCTTATTCTGTAAGGAATTTCTACTTTGCTAAATGTTTATAAAACCAGATACTACTTTCAAAGAGCACTTGATCAACAATGCCCTTGTGCCACCCCCTTCTCAGGGAAACAGCACCTGATTCAAGCAAATTATATTTCAAAAAATATAACAGAAAAAGATGGATACAATAACATTAAATGTGCTTTTGCATCATGCATAACTTTTTTATTGACACTGCCTCACAAAAAGTTCTCATTCTATTTAGTTTAGTCGTTTAAAGCTATCTGGCTTGACTTTCTGGTTTAAGTCATGTAAAATGTTACTAAAGTTCTTTGTTCCCTAGGCAAGGATATTGTAGCCCTCCATGAAGGAGAACAGATTATTACAGCTAAATTAATTATAATAATGTTCTTATAAGGCTGCTTATTTAAACAGAGGTTAAACATTCATCTTCAGTAACATGGTTTAGAAACCTCCAAAGAGGAGAATTTTTAATTTAAGAATTTCCTTAAGTCTCAAAACAATAAACTGAAATTAAGTTAGCTGATCACCCTATTCATAGACCCCAAGATCTAAGAGATATCTGGACATAAACAGTTTTTACTGATGACCATCCCAGCAGCATCCCAAAGTAAATCCTGTGTGATGATCCTAGAGCACTTTCTGAAAAACTAGGAGTCTCAGAAGGTGACTGAGCACAGCTCTTCCAGGTTTTGTTGAGGCTCTTTCAATAGCTAGTGAAAAACAAAAACAAAAGAAAAACAAACAATGAAACAAAAACAAAAACACTGTAATGATATCCCAGTAAACCAAATGTTCAATACCTTTTTTCCTTAAAAAGAGAGAAATGTACACTGTATATATCCCATGAAGAGTATAATCAGAGGCTTATTTGGTGTTCCAATCAGCTAAAGGTAGGAGTAGATTTCTGAATAACATAGATGAGGTTAATATGGTATTACCAAGACGTGCATTAAATTTATACTAGCAAATAATTTTTTCAGCTAATGTCCACTAGTCTGTACCTAATCTTCTGACAGCTTCACAGACTACCACACAGAACAATAAATTTTTCCCTACTTTTCTCTACATTCTTCAAGGGAGAACCTTTAATGATTTCTTGAGCAGTCTGCAATTACTGTAGCTTGATCAAAGGTAAAACTTTCGAAAGATAAAATTAGTAACAGTAGGAACATGCAAATATGCATAATACAATGAAATGAAACCCTAGCAAGGGGAGAGGGAATCAATTTTAACTTTTTTTTTTCTTTTTTTTTTTTTTTCTCCGAGGTTAGTATTTTGTGCCAGAAAGTAAAATAATTCAAAGAATCCAAAAATGTTCTAGGCAGAGTACAAGACAAATATGATGAGACCTGATTAAGACATTGCTTTAACATCATGTCTGGAAATACTAGCTAGTTATGAATTTCACTGCAGGTCATAACTTCTCCTTGACCACTTCACTTTGACTTGGGATGGCTACTGTAACTGAGCTGCCTTTTAGACAGCCTTTTTTTCTTTCATCTGTCAAAATCCCTAAAAAGAAAATTACAATTTAAGACATCATTAAAATTGAAGAGAGGGTTTTGATGTGTGCAACACATTTTATTATTTTGGTTTATTGTGTAGACACTGGCAATAATCAAGCCATAATACCAGAGGTAGTAATGAGCTAGAGCAGTGTGTTCCACATGCGGTATAAACAACTGACAGTGTTGTAACATGTGCTTAGGCCCAGAGTCACATGCACCAATGTTTATAAATATCTCCCTCTCTCCTTCCTTGAAGGAACATCTCAAAACTAACACTGCAGGTGGCCTAAGTTACTGATTATTTTTATTATAAAGTCGGATGTACAAACATAGAAAACTATGCATTCTTGAACCTTAAAGGGGATAGGCTTAAGACCATTCTTATTATGAGCACAGATCGTATAAATTTACATAAAAGCTCAGTCAGACTTTGACCGACCAAACCAGCCAAATTCTAACCAAAACGAAGTCAGCCTTTTGAGTCTGTTGTCTTTACATATCTTTAGGTACTACGGTAAAACACTGTGCTGTGTTTCACTTAGTTCCCTTGTTCTAAATATGACCATCACGTGTTTGTGGCAAACATTCTGCATGTTTTTTTAAGAAACTTTTTTGCAGTACTTCTGTGGGAACTGATATACAGTGGTACTTGCCAAATTTTTTCAAAACATGACTTTGTCATCATATTTTTCCACCTGCTAATGCCTTTTCCCAGCTTGTGTTGTACGTTTCTCACATATAAACATTGTAAGAAAGATACAGTATTCTGCAAACTGAATTTTCTTCTCAGCTAAAAGCTGGTTGAGAGCAACTAACAGTACTGTAACAATACAGCAATCATTATTACTTTATTGCTATTGTTAATTGAAATACAGCAATCTTGTAGACAGTATTCACAATTGTTCATTGACGCTTATCTACAAGCACAAAGTAATACAACTTATTTTACAAGACTGTCTTCCTTGTATTCCATAGTCTTTTGCTTCACACAGACTATGCTCCACAAAAAATTCTAATTTTCATATTAAAGCTAAGCAAGAAACACGTTTGCTGTTACATTTCATTTCCAACTATTGACAGTGCTAATTTTAAAAATTGTAATGGTGACAGAAGACAGGAATTCATGTGTTATATAAAAACTGATGTAAAGAAAATGTCAGAAATAAATAGCTGGTTACAATATCTGCACTAGGTTCTAGAGAGTGCTACCTTCATGACAGGATAAGGATTATTTAGGGAGAAACTGGAGTTTCTAGTTAAGAGTTTGAACTTCTTATGTGTTCTCATATTATTGAATTGTACGGAACAGTACCTTACCTTTGTTCCTATATTCAGCTATACCTAACAGAGGAAGTAAACATAACAGAAAAATAAAAATAAAACATCTTAAAACCTGACAAAATAACATGGTTAATCAACATTTGATTTTAAAAACTTAACGATACCCTCTCAGTTACGTGCATTCGCTAAATCTTAAAAGGAAACATTCTGGGGCTTGTTTCTCTGCAATCATTCAAGAACCACTAAAAAAATTAAAATTGTGTTGTCCTTGTGACTTCAGAGCTAAACACTGTATTTTCCTCTGGCAAACAGGTCATCCATGTCCAGCGAAAGCATCATGAATGAAACCACTGCTCAGTTGAAATAGTGGGCAGCCCGGTAACTAAATGTTTCTGCAGACAGCCTGTGAGTGCTTACTCCCTTTCTACAGGAAAATGGTCCCAGCTACATGTGAAGGTACAAGTGAATGCAGGAAGCTAACTCCCATTGCCTCCTACTTCATCATCTGCTTTCACTGTGAATCTACAGGAGCACATTCACTGCACTTCAGTTAGGGTTCCCCCTACATATGTCGTGGAAGGGAAGAAAAGGAAAAGGAATCCTTTCTTTTGTTACTTTTTAGGTTTTCTCCAACACTTCTTATACTGTCTAACTTAAAGAAACGAATCAAAAGATTTGTGACTTGTCTTCTGAAATTCAAATTCCAGATTGCAGGAAAAAATTACTTCTATATGAAACTTATCACTAGGTAGAAGAGAATCCAGCAAAAATACTTGAGTAGAAATCAGGAAAAACAACAGCAACAACAACAACAATGAAGAGCTGCTGTTTGTTTCCACTGCCAATTCAAAGTTAAATTTATTTTGGATGGGGAGGGTGTGTGTTCAATCTTTTGGGTTTGTTTGCTGCAGCAACTCTGCTCTCCAACTGCATATACCATCAAGATGTAGTACTAAAGTAATGATGGGAAAATATTTTATAATTCAAAACCAGTGCTCAAACTGCAGAAATACAATCTAGAACACTAAACAAATGTACAGTTCCTGCCATCACTCTTCTCTCCAAATTTGTTTAACAGTGTTTTGTAAATATGAGCTCTCCCCGTTTGCTAGTGTATTTTAAAGGATGTAAACGTAAGAGGGTGACCTCTGTCCATTAAGGTTGCTGGACTGAAGATTCTCTCTTACAACTAAAAATGCCAAAAATACAAAACCAAAGCCAGCACGAGGATATTTATTTTAGCTATCATATCCTATCACAGTTCTCTAAATTCAAACACATCATGAGTGCTTTTTCTACACAGAGTAGAACTTAGTTTTTGTGCACAGTTCCTCAAAATTCCTTTAGAATTTATCTGGAAATTGTCCCCCCAAAGTGATTATAATAATCTATCTTCAGCTTTTTCAACTCATAGGGCCTCAATACTGGATGTCACAAAGGAAATTCTGAAAATTAAGCAATTGTATAACGCTAACTTCTACTCTAACATGCCAGAAACATATACCTAAAAGAAGGGCCCCAATGACTCTGCAAGAGAAAAGAAAAGAAAACAAAACACCAACCCTGAACACACAAGTAATAAGTTTTTCATTGGAAAGAGAACAATTCAGTTTTTCTCTAGCAGTTTTCTAACAGACAACATCTACTTACGGTTATTTTTTTCAGCAGCGACTCTCCACGACATTTGATTTGCATGCCAAACTCGCTTAAGAACTACTAACCTCAAGTTTCAATTAGGGAATACCTTGCAGCTGCAGAGTGCTTGCCAAAATATGACACCTTGCTGCTATGTTAACACATTTTATTGTAGTCTCTACTGGGTCCCTGTTTTTTTCAGAAAGAAAAACTCAGTCACATCTTACATTTGCTTAAGGAAGTAGACCTAATGGAAAAAATCTTTCTGGTTCCACAGAAATGTACTAGTGCAAGATCTAGTAGTATACATTATGCTACAGGCACACAGAGTGCTGTCATTTAAAGAAAGAAGAAAAAAAAGAGAAAAAAGTAGCATCCTCATCACTTTGAAAACTACATGTATTCATCCCAGCAATAGACTGACATAACATTTGTAAAACCAGTGATCTACCTCAGATATTCATTAAGTAAAGACAATAAGAGTAGGTAAATTAAAAGGAGAGGAATGACAATTCATTGATTAAGCCATTGCAGTTTGAGGAACCCATACTCAGTTCCTTATGCCATTACAAACATACTGGTGACACTTCAGATGAGAAGCTTTGAGTGATGATAAAAAAAAAAAAAAGAAAAACAAAAGAAAAAAAAAAAAAGAAGAAGACCATCAGAAAGGCACTAAGAAAAGATTTGGGTCCTTGGAATCGAAAGTCTCAATTAAATTACTTTAAAGCTTCTGCTTTTACTTGCATGTATCTTAGGCCACGCTTGCAAGTACTTGTTCCTGCCATGTGCTGTCATGGAGCAGAGCTGACTGAGCTGAAGTGTATTCAAGAAATTGGCTAGATAACACCAACAACAGGCACTAGCTGCAAATATAGACTCACCTCTAGATACACCATGATATTGTCAGGGTGTCATCGGACTGACCACCAAACATCTGAGGAGCTCAAGACCATGCAGGGTTTTTCACTAAATCCAAACTTACTCTGGGAGTGCAAGACTTCTACTTCTGCAGCCACTCATCCCTCTCTCCTTCACTCTCCCCACCACATGTCCCCTTTCTTTCCTGACTCTCTCTTCTTTGCCTTCGTTGAAAAAAGAAACAGACTTGGGCAACCAGGGCCAAGAAGTCAGCTCAAAGCAGCATGTTTAAGAGGCTGAAGAAAATCTGCCAGGGTTTGGAAGGTTGTTGCATCATTTTTCTGTCTTTCTTGTTCTCTTCCCCATTGTGCACTGCTTATTCTTTCTGGCCTCACCTCTCTCTTCTCTGGGAGAGGAAAGGAATATTCAAGGTATTAAGATCAAAACGCACCTCAGTTCAATGAAATTCATGCTCCACCCACTGTTCCCAAAACTTTCCAAAAGAATGCAAAGAGCAGTTTTTCTCATTAAAACAAAATAAAACACAAAACAGATAAAGAAAAAGAGAATAAAAGAGACTGTCAAGAATGCAAACATTTCTTAAAACTTTGAGTTACAAATGTTTTCCTGGTTTTCCTCCTTTCTGTATTTTAACAAAGTGTTTTAAAGATTTAAGTAGCAATTTTTTGACAGAGACAAGTCTGTATCTGAAATCCCCAACTCTGTATGACTGCTTAGTTTTCAGTGAGAGGATCACATTAATTCAATTGAATTTCTGGGCTCATTTAATCTAACAAAATTAACATACTTGGAGTAAATAATTAGATAGTTGCAGTGTACTAAGAAAAGACTCATTTAAAAGCACAGAAAATCTGTCAGTTATCAACAGAAATTAATGAGATTTCTCTAATGTGGTAGAAAGTTCCACAAGCCAATGGTTTGAAGTGTACTGAACATTTGGAGATTGTTTCACAGTACATTTGCAGCTGTTGACATCAGCCAAACTCATGCATTCTCTCTACGTCAGTTTTTCTGTCAGCATTTAACAAAACAGCCTTTTTTGGAAGAGCTGATTTGATGTTTTCTAATGCACCCTCCCAGGTAATTTTCCCCTTGCTGTAACACGTAGTTTAGAGGCAAGTGCTAACAATCTCCCTGACTATCATGCAATCATGATCACTGCCAGCACGCTTGGAAGTGGCATGAACAAGGGAAAAAACATAGGTTTTCAAACCAGACAATGAAAAACTTTGAGATGCAGCCATGGGACACCTCAAAGGACATGTGAATATATACCATGTTGAACTGTGGAAGTCCTACTTGCTCGTTTTAAACTGAAAGTCAAATCCAGGAACCACTTTGCTGAAACTTGTTGAAAGACTTATACAATGTTTTAATGGTGAAATTCCTGAAACAACCCTGTAACTTCTGTTTGTCACATCTTTTGAAAAGACTGTCAGTCTTAAAAGATGTGGCGAGAAGGCAGCATACACATCTACTGTTAAATTGTTAAAGAGTTAGTTGCCTTAATCACTACAAATTGTGCCTTGTTTCCTGTCTAAATTTGACCACTTTAAACATTTTTTTATTTTTTTTATATTTTTTATTTGCTTTTGTATCTTGCCAAGCCTTTGCGATAGAAAAGTATTCACCAAACCAAAACATCTTACCCATGCAAAATTTGCAGTATGAAAAGGGATTAGGAAGGACAAATGTATCATGGAGGTGGTTTCATGGAATTCCAGTGCTTCCATTCAGAGTAACTTAAACAGTAATGTCTCTTAACAAATTATTTTTATTTACTTAAAACAACCAAATATTACTGAGCATTCTAAGAGTAGGAAGAAGTATAAGTGCATAGGTAAAGGAACGGTAAAGAAAGAATTCCTTCTGTATAACAGAAGTGTTTAACTTTCAGTTTCATTGTTCATGCTTGTGGCTTATTTATTTCTCATTCTCTCTTATGAGTATAAAATTCATAGTGTTTACAGGAGGCCTGGGTATACATTATTTTATCATCTATTTGCACCTTCTGCCTTTTTTTTTTTTTTTAAACTACATAGAGAAGTAATTTGAAAGTCAGAAAGCCAGTCCGTGTTTAATGTCCAGAAACTTTCTAATATAGTTTCAAAGATAGCTCAGAACTAATCCAACCTGTAGGGGGATAGCATGGAAGCAGTACGATGGATTTTTAATTTTATCAAAGAACTACATTGACTGTTTATTCCACCAACCTTTTGGTCTTCAATGTTTGACCATTTTCTGAAGTAATGTCAGATTGTAAGTAAGCAAAAGTCAGTGCTTCTCAAACTAGAAAATATGTTAAATTTTGACTACTAAAAAAACCCAACAACAACAAAAAAACACACCTATTCTTAGGTCTCCTTTAATCAGGTCCAATATATTGCTAAATGTCAAAGACGTACAAAAAATACTTTCATAGACCTCAAATCTGGACAAACGAAAAGGGAAAACAAATGGAAAGGGGAAAAAAGAAAAAAAGAAAAAAGGAAAACCAGGACATCTCAAAAAGAAAATGAAGAAAGTTGAATGTTTGCTATTTTCAGCTAAGGAGAGGAATCAGGCTCAAGAAGAAATGCAAGAGGAAAACAATAATAGGTGAAGCTGGAAATATGCTTCAATGCATTCAGAGGAACTCATAAAACCACTCCCAGAAAATGGACTAAGCTATAAAGAAATTCAAAGTCTCATGGGTTTTGCTAGTTAAAATGGCAGATATTTTGCTTTTAAACTACTGTTGGGCACTTGATATATATATATATATATATATATAATTTCAGATTGGTATTTCAAATATGACAAAATATTTTTTAGATATGCCTTATTTTCAGGTTTTCTCAGTGTATAAACAGTATAGGAAGTCTAAACATAACAGCCATATAATCTTGATATAAAAAAAAAAATAAATTTCAGCTGCTAAAATAACTTAATTTCAAAGAGTTTCTATATATATTACTCTAAGATGCTGGTGCAACAAACATGATTTGACTAATGATCTTTTCCTCCACAGAAAACAATTCGTTTTCCTTCTACATTTTTAGGAACTTAAGATTCATAGAGCAAAACATGCTTTGAAAACTACCACAATGTAGTACAGAACAGAAATATAGCAAAATTAAAAAAAAAAAAATAGAGAAATGACTATATAAATATCTAGTAACTGGAAAATATTAGGATGCTTACACTTTTGGCTATTTTTACATCACTAACACAAGGCGTTGCCATGCCAACATCGGAAGAATAGCTAACCAGTATACATATATATATATATATATACACATACATATACATACATATATTTTAATCATTCATCTTTGGGAAATTTCTGGTTCTTAAAGGGCAAAGAAACTCAAAGTAACCAAATTCAGAAATCATTCTAATAAAATGTAATATGGTTCAATACTGTACCTAAAATGTAAATACCTTTTGATACTAAGCATGGACTTAATATTTAATTTCAACCGTCCATACAGTTTAGTCTCTTTCTACATATGGTACTTTCAGCACCAAGTTTTCCATTAGGATATATACCTAATGGAGAACGATGTCAAAAAATTTGAATTGCCACCATCTGTAAGAATGACTATACATAGGTATATCATAACAGAAATAAAACAGTAGTTTTACCAATTTTTGCCTCAATACCATAGGAAAAAAAAAAATTAGAAAGGTTTGTGTTATTGTTCTTGAAGTAATTTTTCTGGATTTATTCTCAGTCATAGAAGTAACAGGAAATTTAAACTGTCTCTTTTTGGAATTTTGTTTTTAGAAATTTTCGATTGACACAGCAAGACATTCTATGTTTTCTGCCTTTAGTTGAAGACACTTGGATACACTGAATCTTTAGCAAACACATAATCTATTTAATCGTTCTTGAACTGTAATTGAGCTCAGCAGGTGTTAAAATACAGCTTTTTTAGACATTGAGAACAAAAACTATTTCCTTTCCTCCATCACATATTTGTTTCTTAATTTGAAAAATAACAAATTACATGGCCATACCATGAAAAAGACATACATTTTAATGGATGGAATAGGAAAATTTTTGTATACTGCATGGTGTTAAAAGGAGCAAATGACTGAATTCATACATATAAAATATTCTGTATATTTTATAAAAATGCATAACTTTGCTATATGAAGTGTTATATATAACATGTAGTATATTTCATATGCAACATCTAAAACATTAAAGATTTTACCATGGTTAATTAGAGACTACCTACATGAATTTGATTTACTCTACAAATCCAACCCCCAGTGAGTTAATGCTTAAAGTCATGATTTAAGATAGCCACAAATGTAAGACTGCTCAAGTAAAATGTACACACAAAGATGACCACCAATAATATCCTTACATAATCACTATATGCCACAGACAAGAAAAACCCAGAGATTCTCACTTTCAGATATATTCAAACTGACATGTTTCCCTCTTCACATGGTGTGGAAACCACTGAGGAGCTCCTCATGAAAGGCACTATGAAAATCCTGCAGTTAGGGAGGGATGACTCATTTATTTTCTGCACTGTCTTTGAGAAAAGTCTTTATGTGCCTTGATGAATCTACTAACTTCTTCTTAGGCTGGAACCATTTACTGTGTATTTTCTGACCTGTCGATCATTTGGACCTCAGTCTGGTAAAATGGTTTTCAATCTAAATAGATACTGCAATAAGTGAAGCAACCTCATGACTTCTTGTAATCATCTCACTTAGAAATGCCCTTTTTCTGATTTGGAACAATACACTCTTAAAAAGCTAAAGGTTATTGTTTTGTTTTGTTTTAATGGAAAATATTATTGCTGCTCAGGGCCTATTTTTATCATCTGCTGGCTGCCTCACAGATTCTTATGAGTGCAGTAGATTTGAGCAGTTCCTAACTGCATCTAGAACAGAAAAGCTGAACTCCACTGGATCTATTCATTATTTATTTATTTATTTATACAGACATTTAATCTTCTTGCTCACTTCACCTTGACATTCCTTCTTCCAGGCTCAGAGCGGAAACAATGAACAGCATAGCACAGATGTCAGCTGCTGTCCAGACTTTCAGAGTAAGGCATTGAAAGAGGGAACTAGTAGAAAACCAGGTTCACTGTTGCAAATGAAGAACTCCCCACCATGCCACAGCTGCCTATTTAGGTGATCACAGCAGCACACAGAGTCCAAAGGAACAATCTTCATCATCTTGTGTTATTTTAGCCCACCAGGAAGTGTAAACCCACAGTTGAGTTGATCAGTATGCTCCTTCAGATACTGTTAAAATCGTTGCCCTGCTTATTCCCATTGGCAACAATATTCGTTGCTATCTGTTAGAATTGTTTTAAGCGCTGCTCCTGAGAACTCAATGTCGTTCTTGAAGTTCCTCTCTTTATAAAGTGACCAACCTCTCCCACACCGCACCTCAGTGCATGTCAGTTTCCAGTAGCTTCCTAAGTGCCACTCTCTTCTAATTTACTCCACTTTCATGTCAGCACTGTATTCTCATTTTCTGCAGTATCATGCATGCTTTCATTCTCTCTCCTCTGCCACAGCTCCTGGAAGCATTGTACTTTCCACTTTCTTCATTTCACTGCAGGAAGACATCAGAAATTCAATTTAACTAAGTAACACACCCAAGAGCAGCCTGGCAGCAACTATGCCAGAAAGGCTCATCGCTTTTCATGGACTAATAGACAGGCTAATAGACTAGAACATCTTTCATAGTCAAGCTTACATACCACAGACCCTTTCATACCTTGTATTTGAGCTTCACATTAAGTCTATACATTATTCTTGGCAAAGAAGTAGCTTTTCAAAAGCTGTTGTGAAGGAATCAGAAGGAAAATAATCTGTCATTTGCCTCAACAGTTGTTTCAGATTTTAAATATATTCCCTTAAAAAAATTTGTTAATTTTTCAGTTTGACTTTCTCTGCTTGTACCTTTCAGCCCTTTTTGTTTTGTCTGACTTTGATAAGAAAAGGAACCACCTAGTAACAGTATTTTCACTTATATTTTCAAATAATCTAGTCATACCTCCATCTCTTTCACATAAGATATACCACTGGATTTTGCTAACTCCAGTGGCCACACTGTAGGGTCAGGCTCAGCTTTCTGCCTGCTTTGCTGGCTGAACCCTGGGTGGAGTTCTTGTTTTCAGGAACACAAAGCCTTCCACCACATTTTATAGGAACAGTTTCCTTTCCACGTTCCCGAGCCACTAACTCTTGCCTTGGTTAAAGGCATACAGTGTTCAAATTAACCATGTAATGGAGATCACCCTGCTCCCTTTTAACCTATCTTTCCATTGTGCTTTTCTTGACAGTTGTCACGTCTAGCAGGGGATGTTATTCTCAGGAAAAACTTATGATGATTTCTCCCAGTTGATAAATATTTGTAAAGACCTCACATACTGTTAGCTGTATCTTAATGACTTTAGCTTGTACTCTCTTCATAGCATTTAATGCTGTTAAGAAAAATGATGCCAAGCAGTATTAAACAGTTAACAAAAGCCATTAGTTCTACACAATTTACCTTTACTGAGCAAACCTGAATCTCATCAGGGGATACCAATGAATTAGGCAGAGAGTTTTTATTTTCCATGTAACAATTGTGATGAATGTTAACGACATTCTTCAGTTTTAACTCTAATTCATTCTTCTTCTAATTGTAACAAATAGTGGAAAGCTGCCACTGGACCTAAAGATATTGATCTAGTTCCAGAACCAGTCTACAGAAGTCAGTTATGGAAGAACTACAAACTGGGACAGCAAACTGGGACATACACCCACCAATGTATGGGCTTGCAAAATACCTCTGAAGCTGAGCACCAAAAAAAATAAAAATAAATAAAATTAAAAAAAAATCAAAGCAAGCAATCCTTCTATGGAGATATGGAGATGCAGGCAGAGAGGAAGTCACTGGTAACACATGATAAAAGTATCTGACAACTGCAAAACTGTCCCATTCCATGACAGACATGGTGTGATCTACTACATTAAAATAGTTCAAAAATTAATCACTTATAAAATTCTAAGGCACACACACCACTATTCCAATGGCATGCCTAACAGCATCCAGACAGACAGACAGACTAGCAGGCAGAGATGGAAGTCCTGATAAAAATATAGACGAAAATCACTCTTTTCTGCTTTGGTCAAAGTTTTTCCCTGCTCCTTCTCCCTATTAAGCATTGAATCTGCTTAGATTAGATTACAGGGAATGCTGAAAACATCAAGTGGGTATTAAGCATAGTAATCTCTTTTTTTTTTTTTTCTGAAAAACTATCATGAAATATCCATGTCAGGGAATTCTAAAGACCAGAGCAAACAGAATGTCCACACCAGAGAGGAGGTAGTAGGCATTTTGTGGACTGCAACAGTTAAGTGAACAAAGTTCCTTCTGTCTGCTAGTTCAGGCCACCAGCCAAAATAACCAAATAGTCAAGTAACTTTTACAGTAAGTTATGTAATTTCACAGTAGTGGATCCTATTACTAGATGACATCATATTTTTGAGCTAATGGTTAAAACTCCTGGCATAAATCTATGATTGAATGTTCTGTCAAAGAGTAGGTAAGGTATGACCTGAAATCTTATACTGCATTTTACAGTTCACCATTTAATGTACAGATTATTATAAAATAGTAAAATGCAGTAATATAAAAGCTCCATCTTATGCATAAAATGAAGTATTAGAATCAGATATAAGCTACTGAAAAAGTAATAGGAAAAACAATTTAAACCACCAAAAATGGTTTAAATTCAGCTAGTGCTTGCTCCATATGTTAGCTGGGAGAAAACAGAAAAGACAATCGATTTTTTTTTTTTTAATAAACTGCACTCTAATTGAAATGAAACAAGAAAACATACATCAAATGCATGAAATACTTTCATCAATTAACATCTTATACGGAAAGGTTGACTCAGATGATAAGCTTTAGTCATAGTACAAGCAGCTTGTCAGTGATCACACAAAATAATTTTAAGAACAAATTCTAGCATACTAGCCAATCCTTCTACAAACCCATTTTTAATAGCTGTTTGTACAAGTCATGCTATACCTGAGGAATTATTTCTGTAACTAAGTACATTACATACAGCATCCACTGGAAATCACAACACTTGAACATAAGCTGCCACTAGTGCCTCTAATGTAGTGATCCAAACTCAATTCAGGAGACAGCCTAGTATGGAAATATCTGAGTCTATATTTCTAAGAGGGCATATCAGATTCATCTAAAAAGTGTAACTTATGGATTTTAATGTGGCTCTTAAAGTGAAGAACAGTTAAAATTGGGAGAATTTTAGCAAAAATGAGAAAGGACTGGAGGAATTGAACAAGCAAAGATACTTAAGAAAAAGAATCAAGGGAAAAAAGAATACAGCATTAGGAAAAAGGCAAGAAGATACAGTACTGCTTAGCCGGATTAACCTTTACGGAACATTATGTAAACAACTCTGAATAATATAAATGCATGTTATAGTAAAGAAGATATTAAGGTTCTTAAGCTTGTATACAACAGTTGTCACAAAAAAAGAAAAAAAACAGCAAAATAAACAGGCTTACTAAAAATGTATTTCGGAAAGTGGTGAAACATAGACATATTGTTCATCTTATTTCCATTTCTAAGAGAGTTTTCAAGATTGAATGCAAATCTATCATCTTGGTTTACTGTATTTGTAAACATAGAACAGGACTATGTAGGGCAACATCTGCCAGAATTTACCACCAAATGTTCTTCCCAGCCATAATTTGTAAATAAATCTCCTTGGGTTTAAAAATTTAGATAACTGATCTCTTCTGAATGTAACATCCAGTGGTGTCAACATCCAACAAGCACAAAAGCATGTTTTATTTCTTTTCCAAGACTGTGGCAACAAATAAATAAATGCTGGGTGCTAGATTTTGTTGTCGTTGTTGTGTTTCTCCTCTTTTCCCCTCCCCCCACCAAGTTTTAGTTTTCTGCACTGATTACTTTGCAGTCCCATTAAAGCAGTCATTAGTTTGACTGTTTCACCCAGATTTGTTTCAAAGGAATCTAATCTTCATGTAACTGGAAGTTTTTCTGAATTGGTTAGATTTCAGGCTCTAAAAGACTAGGTTATACCTTAAACTTTTCACCTTACCAAGCAATCCAACTATGCTTAAAGTGTTTGACAATAACAATATAGCTAATGTTGTAAGGAAACACAGATAAAGAACTGCTGATTTTATGATAGTATCACTAGGGACCAAGAGATCCAGCTCTCAAAAGGAAAAAATATATATATATATATATGAACCTCTCTTATGTTGTTCTCTTTCTAGAAAAGTGATCTCCTGAAAAAATTTAGCCATAAAATTACATTATATATATAAAGCTTCACTGTAAGAAGCACAAGATTGTTTCTGTGTTTCCCTTTTTTTTTAGTCAATTTCAAATCCATGGATAATCACATCCGCTTTGCTCTCAAATACATGATGCACATAATACCTATCATTTACACACACAAAACAAAGCGAAAAAAAAACCACACTATTATTTACAAGCAGATGATCTAAGCAAGCAGAAGCTTCATAAACATTGAAGCCACACAACATTTGTGGCATATACAGTTCCCCTAGATCATTTCTTATGCAACAGATAAGTAGCCATTTATCCCAGATGTTCTTCCTTTCTTCACTCTCAGGTACCAAGTAGTCGTTTTCAGCGCAGGGAGTGAAAATCCTCACAGATCACCAAAATGGCTTAAATAGCATGTAACATCCTCCCATCCTACGCATCATGTCTCCAAGACTAAATACATCTGCCAAGTATATGTCACAGGATAGGACCTGCTCAGTTATGCTCCTGTAATCCCACTGTTATGCTGCTTTTTCTAGCATCTGCCACTCACGGTTCTCCTCCCTCACAATTTCATTCATCTTGGCAGGCAAGCTCCCCAGCAATGACCAGCAGCTGCTATGTCTGCAGATCCCAGCAACAGATGACAACAAGCAGTAACAATACATGCCAGAGATGCAAGTACTGCTGATTTCTGCATCCTCTCAACAGGCTCTTCAGCCAAGAAACAGTCAGGATGTGGAAGTTTCAATTATTTAAATGAGCTAAAATAACAAACAAGAGATAAAATGAAGTCTTGCTCTGCCTTCCAGCAGAGACAAGGGCGTTCCAGCACAAAACAGCGGTCCGGCTCATTGAGAACAGAGAGCCTGATAAATCAGCTAATACCTATTAAAAACCATCAGTTTAAGTCATTAACTACACTTAAGAGTGATCTTAAAAAATAGGCTTACAGAATGTCTTATAAACAGTAACAAGCCCTAACAGAATTATTAGCTATTATATTGGAGAACATCCTGACAATACTCACCCCACTGCTAGTAGTATGCCCACAACTACAAATGGATTTATGTGAAGAAAGTGTGAAATTCTCTACATCAATATGTAACAATGTCTTCACACCACACATCATGCTCCAGGTGCTGGGTGTATTGGGTTCCCCTGTCACAGTGTTTGTGGGAGAAGGCTGCACAGTGCCCTGTGCTGGTCGCCTCAGAGCCCCCCTGGCCATGGTGGTGGCACCTCAGTGAAAACTTACCTAAGAAAGGGCAAAATACACTGGACAGGGGAGGGTGAAGGAACAGTGTGGGAAACAGCACAGAAAGCAACAAGATCAGAGAAGGAGGATGAAGAGGTGCCATTTGAATTGGCAATAAATTATATTAATTTTCTCCCATCCAAGTCTGTTTTGCCCCTGATGGTAATTGTGATCTCCCTGTCTTGATCTCGACTGATGATCAGCTTTCCCACTTCTGATTTCCCTATTTTCTCCCCACTTCTCACTGAGGCAGCGGAGTGGCTGAGTGGGAGTTTGGTCCTTAGCTAAGGCTAACCCACCACACTAGGCAAATGCTTAACAAGCAGCTTCTAGCTTATAATGGCAAGTACCAGAGCAATAGTGTCCAAGCCCCTTTTCAGCATGAGCAGCTTGCACACTGCAGACACAACAGAATATTTCATTACAAGGCCTGTTCTGTGACCTAATTTTCTAATTTTGTCTGGACAGAGCTGCCAGGATACATATGGCCAAGGACAATGAGCCAGTAAGCTGCAAACAAGCTTGAATGAAGAATTCCAGACTACGCTATCACAGCACCACTTGTGAATATATCCTTAGGCTTAGTAAGCTCCATGAGAACGCAACCAATAGCTAAATCAGTATCTGAGCAAGGATGTAATTTTCTCCCAGTGCAACTAAAACAAAGTACAATCCACTGAGTACCTGACTGATACGATATACTTTGGGGAGAAATTATAACACAACACTGATTTTAGGCTGAAAGCATAAACTGAATCTCGATTAGTCAAAGATGTAACTCATATTCAGTCTGCATCTTCTCAATATACCTTCTGAGCGATGGCCTGACCTTCTCATATCAAAAATATGCAAACCAGCAGAGCATTCTTCAGAGACAGAATTCAATGACACAAAATGACAGGTAGAAACTAACACTACTTCCTTAACTCTTCTTGGAAAACAACTTTTTACTCAAAATCCTCTAATGGAAGATTCCATGCTTTCAGTGCTCTAGACCTAATAAAACAACTGTTTCCTAATGGCAGTCACAAGATATAAAAGCACCAAGTCACTCTGAAATCATGCCCTACTCTTTCCTTTCTAACATAGGACAGCTGTATGTCATCTGGAGCTAATCTGATTACAGTATGCAAAAGTAATCAAGAAGAAATTAATAGTCTAGGAGCAGTGAAGAATACATGACTTCTTAGTTTTTAGTAAAATTGTTTTTTTGTTGGTTTTTTTTTTGGTTGTTATGAGCCTAAGGCCATGAGCAGCTAAGTCTAAAAATCAAGTTCCTCTTTTTTTCTCAAGATGCTATTATGAGTGCAAATGAGAAAGCATTAAGAAAGTCATTTAGGCAAGTGGGAACAGAATGATGATGAGGTCCTTCATGCTTGTTGAAAACTGGAAGTCATAATAAAGGAAGCAAATGACAAGAGTAGTAGACAACCACCAGCACAAAGGATTGAAAATCAGAACAGGTTATACAGATACGGCATCAAAAGGAAATAAGAAGCCAATATATCTTGAGCTCTCTGCACCATCATTCCCCATTCTCACTACCAAAACTCAGTGTCTCATCTTTTCATAGACTAGAAAGGGAAAAAGAAAGAAACAAGCAATTTGGAGATCCAGGTGCAATTGCTTACTTCTTTCTATTATACTGATAATACTGTTTTGCAATAAATCTTTCAAAAGTCTCAATGAGAAAGAGTAGAAAGTAATTCCTATAGAAAAAAAAAATCAGAAATCCTAGTTGAGACACAATCCCTATATTTAAGCCTTTTTTTCAGAGGATTCTTTTCCTTCATTTCTTTGTATCATCAGAACAAACTCTCAATTTCTCACAGCCTAAAAAGTGCTGAAACATGACAAGGAATTGCTTCAGTTTCACTTAGCTAATCCAAACAGAAAATGTTAGAAAAGTGAAGATGAAAACCTAGTCAATATGACTAATAATTTGGTATAACATAAATAAAAAATGTTCCTCTGAGCATTAATTATTATAACCTCTGTTTCATTCAGTTTCAGGCACTACACTTGAAGTAATAACCAATGATAATAATGAGAAGTTCTATGTCTAGAAGATAGAACCATTGAAAAGTGACTGAAAGAATTTGGGATACATATTTTAGAAAAGAATGAGAGGAAACATGCTGTTCAACTCAAAGAGGTGTTCTTTGTCTCCTGTGGGTTTTAACAAGTATCAGTAGTTAACACTGCAGCAAGAGAGAGCAAGGGAGGAAGCAGTTAGTAAATGGAAATTTAGTTAATACTGAAATAGACTGCCTAATGAGGTGATGGTATGTCTATCACAGGAGGTTTCTAAAATGAACATAAGCAACTGTTTATCTGGAATGACATAAGTAAGTGATTCTGAAAGCATGAACTAACTGATGTTGTGAGATCTGCCCAAGCCAGATTTTACAAAGAGTAACGTTAAGGGCTTTCTCTACCATGGCCAATAGCAGTGAATGGATGATGGAAGAAGGGGTAATGTATAGATAAAATCTCTATCGGTTATTTAAGAGAAAGACAAAAGAAAATTCAAGGGTTTGGTTTGAATTTAAGCGAGTCATGGGTAAGATGACACTGCATTTACTGATACTTAGAGCTTTCAGATGACACACCACATGGTGACCATCACATTTAAATGAAGCTAAAGGGTGTAATTTTTTTATGAATGTATCAATAATCTATAGAGGTTGGGGAAAGCATAAAAATACTGAAAACAACATCTAGTTAGGAAAAAAAAAACCTGAAAGAACTGCAAAAACAAAAATGAGGGAAAATAAGGTAGCAATCTTCCAGTATTCAAAAAATCACTATTGAGATGCACTATGCAGTGATGAGCTTTTCCACATGTCTGCTGGGTACCCAAGGAAAAGGATATGAGGAATGGGATTCCATTTGGAGCAAGATTATTTTGCTTGCACGGCAGAAACAAATATTTTAGCTATATACTGAGGAAAAACTTTATGATATCATTAAACTGGAAATGTCAGTGTCCGATCTAGGAGGCTTTTAGGAATGAATTTGACAAATTTATATAAGGGATAGTGTAAGCAGACTTTAGCAGATTGCAGTGCACTAAATCAATTGAATCCAGATGACTTTCACGTAGCTATATTCCTGCATATCTAAATACCCCTGAAAGTTAGACCCACATTTCAAATTCAGCAAAGACTAATGTATCAGAGCGAGCAAATCAGAAATTAGATATATTTTATCACAAAAAATGATCCTTTAAAAAATTTCTGTGGATTCATGAAACAATAGTTTACATGCAGAAACATCTACTTTCCATACAGATGTAGTCTAAAAATTTCTCTATTTTAAATAGTATTGACAATTTAAAATCCCAAACTTGCAATGATTTATATAGTGTCTGTAAGACTATTGTTATCTGGAAAGATACCGCATTCGTCTGGAAAAATTCCAGTAACCTTGGAGTTTTCTAAACTGCTAAAACCCGATGCTCCACAATAAAAGTTCAGTTCTAACTCGAAGGCTATATTTTGTTTGAATCTAAAATACTAAGATAGGTCAAAACATTCACGGTTTCCTCAGAGGAATGCCTTTCATGTACTAACTGAAAAGTGCTATATCTACTCTTGAAAATTATCAAAGCTTTTATACATGTCAGGCAGAACAAAGTCTTTCTCACTTAAATTTGTCCTGTTGAAGACCATTACAAAACTTTTGCTCAGAGGCAATAAGGATTATTTTATAACACTCTTTTTTTTTTTTTTTTTTTCCTTTTTAGTACTGTTTACTATTTTTGTATAAAGAAAACCAAAGCTTTCTTTTTAAAACTCTGCTAAGGACAGACAACATGTGGCAACTCATAATCAAGCAGTAAAAAGTCTGTGATACTACACTGCTTCAAAAAAGATAGAAGAGCTCAAGGTCTCCCGCATGTGGCCAGCAGCCATATGTTCCCGCACATTTCTGTTGGTCAGACTTCAGATGTCTGAACAGAACCAGTACAATATAAAGGACAAGTAACAACCTTCCAGGGATTGACATGACTCACTCACAGCTCTTTGCAGCTCATTTTCGGAGAGGTACCATTAAGTTCAATCTGGGTAAGCAAAAAACACCTCCACTTGAGAAGGCATAGCTGCAAATCCCACGTAATCTCATTACAGTGCAAGCAGCACCGTAATCTCATTTCATGATTTTCTAGTATTTTAATAGGTGCTCTAATAGAAAACGCATTTTGGGACTAGGTTGTCATCAAGCACAACAGATTTTTATGAACAAAAAGGACAAGGATAGAGAAAGTAAAAAATGTCACTATCCTGATCAGTGATTACTCTCCTAATCTGCCTCTATCTATTTACAGAAGGAGATAGAAGACAGGAAGAGAAGTGGACACAGAAGAGGAAAGAAGGGAGGAGGTAAACAAGACGAATACTTATGAGGAATGTGAATGAAGAAACCATGGAAAATGGAAAAAAGAAAAATTATTAGCAGAGGATTCTGTCATTAATAACTAAAATACAGGATGGCATAAGGTATCTGCCTAAAAGTAGCTGGATGACAAAGTCAAGGACATTATAGCGTTTTTATGAAAAGTCAGGCAGGCAAACCAAAACCTTCCATGACGCACAAAAAAAAAAAAAAAAGTGAAATTAAAATCTGTGACTATAAGAACATACGTTTTAAGTATTGATTGTAGTCATGAAAATGTAGTTATGAAAAAATGTTCCGTGATATGGTATGCTGGTATGCTGATTAGCATACTTAACTGAAGATGAAGTCTTCTGGGGCAGAAAGAAGACAGCGGTTTCAAAATATTTGGAAGACTGTATTCATAGTGCATTATACTTCTGTAAGCATTTTGTTCACTTACTTTTCACTCGAATTTATTATCACAGACAACTGAGTAAACAATGTTGAAGTTACTCTCACACTACTCTGACGTTACTCTCATACTACTGCTTCTCACTAGTCCTGTTTTCTCCTTTGTGAGATTTCAGTTTGCGCATTCTCCTGTTTCTTTTTCATCACAAAGTGCAAACTCTCGTCTTTCCTACCTTTTCTCCAGCTCAGATTTTCACTTGCTTCCTCACCACTTTTTCCCAAACTCTATCATTCTCTTCCCACAATACATACACGCAGAGCACTTCACTTGACATATTAAAGGTAACAAAGTGATCAATCAGTGTAGGCAAGAAATACAATGTAGAAGTTGAAACACTGGGCATCATCCAATTGATTATATGTCAGGTAATACCTTAAATAATTAGTTTCCCTCTTATCCAGAAGTTCACACTGCTCAATCAATGCTCATCATCGGTTTTGTCTTGGCCATTAAATTTTAGTCACATCAATGACTGTGAGTTTGAAGAAAATCAGGGGTGGTGCTTACAGCTCATCTGAAGCATGACTGATCCAAAGCCCCAGCTGAACACAGGGCAGCAGGGACCCCTCTAGCATGCTGGTGTGCAGCAGATGGGCTGCAGGGAGAGGCTGGCAGGAGACTATCACATGTGTTCACAGTCAGGTTTGAGCACAATGGTCAGACTACACCTTTTACATAGCATTTCTGTATTAAATGCAAAATTTCACATACATACTGCAAATTCTGCTAGCCTGTAAGCTTGTTTATTGGAGCCACTACGCAGTGAAATACTCACTAGGAATCAGTACCTTTCCATCTACACATGAAACACAGCTAGGAAAGATTCTGACTCAGATACAACTTTCTCTTGTAAATTTTTAACTATGTATGCCCATTTTCATGGCTAATGTGACCTACAGCCCTATAGGTGGGATCTGCATTTATACCTAAATGATCTCTAACCTGCCCCTCTCCCCTCCACCCCCAAGGCATGCTTATTCAGACTGCATTACACACACTACACCAGATGCTTTCAGTAAAAGCAAGTTTTAAGCTTGGCTAAAGGTTGAACTTTAAAGTCCCCAAAATACTAGCAGCAATTAAGATAAGCTTAGGCAAGCCTACCTAAATAAACTTATTAACTAAAGCTAAAGGAAACTGAACTGCACTAAAACTGAAGTATCCATGGAGGAACTTCAAAGAGTTTAACTAAATTGGTTTCAACACTTTAAATCACTCCATGAACACCAGCAGGTCTTAGATTTCTTAACCTCTCACAATTTCAGAACATTCTCAAAGTAAGTAAACACTGACCTTCAATACAATTCAGCTCTGCACCATGCAAATCAGGGTGACAGCTAGAGGAAAGGGCCACATGTTCTCAGAAGATGTCAGACCTTGCCTTTCTAAGGTCTAAGAGAAGTTTCACAAAATAACATTAATACATTTTGCTAGTATTGACATATTTGTCTAACATGCTAAGGTTTGGAAATCGGTTAAATAAGATGTTGCCATCTTTGCACTCTGAGCTTGTGCACTGAGTTACCTAAATCTGTGTAGAACCTTTTTACCCCTTGGATACAACTCTCTCTGTAAAAATTCTCCAAATATTTTCAGGAAACTGTGATTTTCAGGAAACCAGATATTTTTAAAATTTTAATAAGGTTGCCTACATAATGTAAGAGCCTGCATAATGTAAGAGCCTTAAGAGGCCCCACAGGACTGGGATGTCATTACAGCAAGCCTCATATAAGTATTGTTCCCCCTTTGGCAAGACCCGGCAGCAACATGAAGGGATAGCATGAGTCCGTCAGGCAGTAACACACCATCAGCATCCAAGACCTTGTCATCCTTGATTGGACAGATACCAGGAGAGATTATAACTTACACAGAGGTTAAAACAGGATTGGAAGGACAAGGGGGGAACCATGTGACAATGGAAAACAAACATCTGAATTGTCTAAATGAAGAACCTAGAAGAACCTCTGTCCCTGACTCACCTTTTTCCACTTTGCATAGAAAGATCCAAGACAATGAGTTGATGAAGCTGATATGCAGAAAGCTGATATGAAGATTCACAACTATGTAGGCACAAAATTCTTTTCTGTACCTTACTCTCTAGAAGCTATTACCCTGTGCTTATTAAGCATATCTTTCTGCACTTTTGAAAGGAACACAAAAGGAACACAAGCCATTGTTTTAAAAAACTAGCCTGATCACACTCCTGAAGACTTACATCACACTGTTAATTATCCTGATTTATTAAGCCTTCAGTATTAACTCATTCTTAAATTTCACAGCTCAGACAGATACCTATAAAAATAGAGAAATACTCGGATACAAGTAGGTAACTTGCATACACTATTTAAAGGGAAAATATAATTTGTCAGGAAATAAAATATCCTAAAGACCTTGAATATTGGAATTGAATACCAAAATTAATAGAAATAGAAAGCTAATAATGAAGATTAGATTCACAAGATCACATGTGAAGACACTGAAAATGATTCTGAAACTGTTCATAGGATAATACCACCAGCTGACTGCAGTAATATTTTGAAGTGTTACTTTTACTCCAAAGTAAGTTTCTGCCAAGCTGTAAAGCACCTGAAGGATTTAAACTCCAAGCAAAGAAAATCGGTGAAGGTATTATACACATATTCCAAGTTATATAAATTTAATGCTAAATACAATAAATTCTTCCTCTTCCTCTCGCATAACAGCCAGCTGCAATTCCTGGTGACTCTTTTTCTTTGATTAAAATGTAACCAATAAATACAAAAGAAAAGTTATGCTATTAATAAGAAGATGCAGGTATTTCATGATGGTTAGGCAGTTGTAAATAGGTACCCCAGAAAAAAAGAAAAAGCGAATTTTATGAAAGAGTATAAAGGAGAACAGGTGTACAGCTTCAGCAAGACAGATTAAGAAGATGGTACTGGAGAAAATGCCAAAAAGCAGTTGAGGCAACTGATTTTGTGTGTCCTAGGAGCAGTTCAATGGTTAGCAGAAAACAGAAAATTAAACATGACAATGAGTACAATCCCATCTAGAACCAGAGGGATAAAATAAACATCACTTCACAAGTGTGATTTTTTGTTCTCTTTCACTTTGCACCACTAACAAAACCAGTCAGAATTTTTACTCTTTTCTGTGAATCTCAACATGCAATTTGGAGCATCAACAAATTAAAGCTTCAGGGTTCTTTTTAAAATGAAGTATTTTATTATGCAAGACCTTGTTCAAGGAAAATGTGTTGTAAAACTATCTGGCTTCAGTACATTCTGTTAAAGAAAAGAAAAAATGGACTATGCTGTATAGATTGCAACAATTTAGAGCTCATAAAGCCATTTGAAATTCTTCCCAGCGAGTATTTTCAGGCTCTTTTGCTCCCTCAAGCCATTATAGCAAAACACTTAAGATACTATTAATAAACCAGCAGTGAATCTTTCTGAATTCTACCCAAACACACCAAGACTGAAATGCAGCCTTCACCTGGGGCAATTTAGTTAAGGCTGGAATGACTGTGCTGTATTAGAATCATTTTAGAGGTATGAATTCAAAATAATTTTTCTAAGTGATAGTACATCTTCTGTCCTTCACTTGCTAGCTCTGTCTTCCTTGGTACATTACCATGAGCTGCAGATTCAGTGGACTTGCTTGACCTATGTGTATAAATAGCAGGTGCTGCTTTCTACATTTAGGATCAAATAGAGCTACAATGAAATCAATGACCATAACTCTGGTGTCAGCACTATCTAACTTCACACAGGGATTAGAATTCATTCCAAGCACCAGCAGCTCCCATTAGTGCCAATGGGTAAAAGGGCTCCTTCAGCAAAAATTTTAGGAAAGGTTGCCGGCGGAGGTAAGGGTGAGAGTTGGCCAGAATCTGGATATGCCACATGGCTACAGAAACATGTTTCTACCTCTTTTCTAAAGGTCTAAAAAGAATTTTATGAGCTACAAAAGAATTGTTTGCTCCTTGGTGAATACTGTTCCTGTTTGTACACTAATAGTGAAGGCTGAAATCTTTCTTTTTTACTTTGTTCAACATTCAAATCTCTCTTATCCAGCCACAAGCAGGTATCTGCAATTACATGTCATGCAAAAACTTGCTAAAGGAGACCTACCAGTAATCATAATAGAACAATCTGTTCTCTGCTTCATGACATTCTGAGGTCTGTACTGCAGAGAGGGTTTGCCATGGCTTTAGGGAGAAAACAGGCAGATGGAAGCAAACAACTTGTGTCCTACTCTCCTGCTGTTAAACTTTATTTATTTATTTATTTAACTCCGGCTGAGTGCCTTGCAAGGATGCATTTCCAATACTTTGACATTTCATTTCAGAACTTTTTTATGTCTTCCTTATGAAGGACAAAGACAATTAATTTTGTTCTTTTTATGAAATAGGTCTAACTTATTTATTTGAAACAAACAGTGCATGCTATACATTTTGGTTGATGTGCCACCAGCATTCAGCAGTTTGATATCAGAAGACTACACAGAAAATAAAATAAATAAATAAATAAATAAATAAAAGCAATGAAGTAATTTACAAAAAAAAAAAAAAAAGAAGAGAAAGAAAAAGAAAAAAGGGAATTATTTTCGATCAACAGTAAGAGGTCTCCACACATTCTGTTGATGATTACCTTCTTTATTACACTAGCACTTGAAAAGCAGAAATATTGTTTTGTGGATGAAGGTGTGCAGGAAAGTATAATGTATTTTAATGTTTAGTGCTCATACTTTAACTAGACATGTTAGTTACACTCTTTTTTTCCCCACAGTAAAATGTAACTTAAAATATCTTGATTCTGGAGATCTGTAAAACTATACTACTTACTGCATGGATCAAGAGGTTTTACTCAGAAGGATGAGCATTGCTGCTCTAATAAACCAATTTCAGTTTCCAGTCTGTGGACTTCACTACTGCAAGAGTCCCACTCTCATGTCTTAAATATATGGAGGTAAGTACTGAGAACAGTCACACTCCTCCAGTTTAGTGGAACTTGGCTCCCACACAGAAGTGTCTGAAAGCATGCATGGTGCTGTGCTCGAGCCACCGAAGGTGCTCTGCTTCCAGCTCTACTGTTCTGTACCACAGTGACACAAACCCGCCTGCTGTCTGCTTTGCTTCTGGCTTGAGCATTACACTATATAAAATCCAGACAGATGTCTTAGCAGGCAAACTCACATTGTGGAACAGCTAAGCATAACTTAACTCTCCTTTTTTTCAAGCTTCCAGTCAACGGAAAAGCTTAAGGTAATGGCACAGAGCTCATTTGAAAATTACTCGACATAAAGCTCTCTTCTGGCTATGGGCTTCAAGACGATATGTTGTAATTTAGACTTACAGGCTTGTCAGACCTAAAAATTAATAAATAAATAAAATATTATATGCCATGATTGGGACAGTTATTTAAAATGTCGTCTGAAATAAAATACATTCATTTCGGGCCAGCTCAGATGCTGAGGTATCCTTAGGATGGCTGAATCCACAGGCTACAGTTTGTACCTCCAACTTTTATAAAGATGAGTAATGAGCAAAGGCAGTATTCAACTGTGTAGTAGTGCAAAACTGTTACATACATCAGATATTTAGAAGCTAAATATTCCTATAAACACATGTACTTCATGAAACACAGTAAAGTTAATATCATGATAAAAGGCGATGCCTTGATGTCTTTCATGTTTCAACTGTATATGCATTAAAATTTATTTCTGTGGAAAAAGCTTGTGAAACCCACAGAAAAGAGTTTTTACTGTGCTTAATGATTTAGAGGTCATGTGAAAATCTGTTCAATAAGGAGAGTGATGGCCATGACTGGAAGATTCATTTTACAAGCACAACCTTCTCCCATTTAAAGAAATTAAATCTATTTAACTTTAACTTTCTCATTATACTGGTTGAGTAGTACTGAAAAACAAGTATGATAAGCTTTTGGGGCATTTTGAAAGTTTGGAGGAATTACTTTTAAATCTTCAAGTGCAATGAAGACTAGGATTCCCTCAAAGAAGGAAAAAAATACTACATTAGTACATATTTACAATGTAATGAATTATTTTCTTGCAGTTCTCATGTAATTATTAGAATGACCACCATTGCCTTTTCCAGAATTAATAGCTTAGAAGCATTAAGTGTCATGCATGCATTTGGAAAAGCTCCATGTATTCAATGGAAACTACATTAGACAGAGTAACAATTTTTTTTTTTCTCATATAAGTATCTCACTACCAATTCTAGAAAACTGCAATTTACTCATTAGTTTTAACTTGCAGTAAAAGATGTAAACACTGGTACCATATCAACTTTTTCAATTTTGTAATATATCCACTTTTTTATTCTATTGCCACATACAGAATAATGAATCCAGGAAATTCCTATCAGCTGCTTTTCTTTATGGGAACAGACATTGGACAATGAAGGAATTGAATCTGAATGCAATTATTGAATTTTGTCTGTTTGTTATTACAACTAATAATATATTAATATAATACATTATCCATAGCAAAGTATAAACGAGAAACTTGTACTATTTTGTTATTGATGTTGCCCTCCTGAAATTCATTCCACTTTTTCTAGCTAAAACATGAAATTATTTAAAATTGTTAATCAGGAATTGCTCTAAGACATGACATTAAAATAGCAAGTTTCTCATGTGCATAGCTCACTGAAGAAGAAAAATTGAACATCCACTTGAGACAGCAGAGATCCCTCAAGGGAATGCCAACCACAGGGATATACTTAATTGCTGGTTGCAACAAATCACAGAACACATTAAGAGGAAAACCAGGCCTCAGTTTCCATGCACAGAAAATTAATTCAATCCCACAGGGGCTCGTACGATTTTCAGTTGGTGGAGAACTCAATTGGAAGTTTTGTAGCTGGTATGTGTGTGGGTGTGTCAATGTGCACAGGCATCATTGCAGTGGAAGAGAAAACCATAGCACAAGAGAAGAACAGTACAGTTTAGTCATTATCAAGATAAGTACTGTATTTCTCTTGTGTTGTGTGTTGCCCAGATAAATAAAAAAATACATAATGCAGTTCCTCTAGACAGGCCTCAGTTGCCCTCTCCATACCTCTCCATATGCTAGTGTGGTTTTCACAGTGAACAACATTGCACCTGAACAGTCATCCTCAATGAGGATTCTGTTGGCCACCCCCTAGCTTGCAGATAGGGGCTGTAGCAGCTTGGGCAGAACCCAAAAAAACAGCATGGAAGAAAGCCACGAGGTGCTTTACAATTAATTGATCAATTTTTCTGTTCTAACAGAAGAAATGGCTACTTCCACCCTGTTAGTATAATTTTGATGCCGAACAACCTACACCGTTCTTCTTTTGTGTAACTGCTTTCTTATGCCTCCACTACATTATGCTCTTACTGCATGTTACCACTAATGCAGAATAAGATGGCTAATAGTATTCTTGCTGCTTTAGGCAAAGTATTGCCAGCAGGTAAAGAGAGGTGATCCTTCTCCTCTACTCAGCACTGGTGATGTGACACTTGGAGTGCCGCGTCCACTTGTGGGCTCCCCAGTACAAGAGAGATGTGGACATACTTGTAAGAGTCCAATGTAGGGCCACCAAGATGACCAAGGAACTAGAGCATGTCTCCTGTGAGGAGAGGCTGAGAGAGCTGGGACTGTTCAGCCTGGAGAAGAGGAGGCTCAGGGGACATCTCATCGATGTCTATAAACACCTGAAGGGAAGGTACAAAGAGAACGGAGACAGGCTCTTCTCAGTGGTGCCCAGTGCCAGCAAAAAGGCAATGGACACAAACAGAAACACAAGAGGATCCATCTAAACATCATGATAGATGTGTGGGTGATTTACTGTGTGGGTGACTGAGCATGGGCACAGGCTATCCAGAGCAGTTGTGGAGTCTCCCTCCTTGGAGATCTTCAACAGACACCTAGACAAGGTTCTGGACAACCTGCCTTATGTGATCCTGCTTGAGCATGAGGGTTGGACCAGATGACCTCCAGAGGCCCCTTCCAACCTCAAGCTTTCCATGACTGGGTGATTCTGTAGTAATAATGTGTGATTTTTAGCAAACTGTAAAAAGTGCTGTTGTGGATGAACTTCATTATACCATAATAGCATGCTCTGTTACAGTCAAAGTGCAATTGAAGTGCTTTGTGGGGCTGCAATAAGTATATATCATCCATTATGCTTCATCAAATTAAATTTAATACCAAGTAACCACATGAAACCTACAAAATTTTCACAACAGTCTCCCCACCAAGTTTCTCTTGGTTTTACAAATCTTCCATGTAAAATATCTAAAGAGTTTTTAAAAATACAATGGGCAATCTGTAAGAAAATAGTGCTAAACAATATTGTCACATTCATTTTCATCACTATTACAACGTCAAGCACACAGTGCAGATAAATACTTCAGCTACCAAACAACAGCAGCTCTAGATATAACTAATTTTAAAATTAAATTGCTTTGTTGTTCTTCAGAAAACACATATTACACTGATTTTATTTTATTTTATTTTTAAAGAAAACACACTGGAGAGCTTGAGTATGTTGTTTGAGCTAAAAGAATCAGCAAAATATTGCAGTATTCAATTTATGACAACTGTAAAAATCCTTTCCAATAAAAGTGAAAGGACAAATCGTATAAATAGGAACCTATTTACTTATTTCTACTAATACATAGGGATGTACTGGAGTTACATGTTTATGTTGACAGACAGACAACCTATCTGCCAGCAGCAGATGTTTGTCTCAGTGAAGATTTACGTATACAAAAGAAATCGTATTTCAACAAAATTAATTCCACTAAATCAATTCAAAAATATTTATTTCAGTATTTAACTGTACTTTCATTCTGCACTGGTTCCTGTTACATTCATTAAATTTGCTCTCATTTAATTGGGTTCTTTATTTCCTCACCAGTTGCGTTGCCTTTCCTTTCCTGAGGCTACTCTCTCCATTTCAAATTTCTTGTTTCAGATTACTGCTCATTCCTCTCACCCTTTGTTACTTTCACAGCTATTTCTACCTGGATGGATTTTTTCTCTACTTACTTTACCAGATTTATCTCCATGAGAGCAAATATCTGACAATCCATTTTATCTTCCATTTATTTCTACTCATTCACCTTCTTGATCCCTTAAATTCAGACTGTGTATTTCCATTCCCGTTAACAGTACAGATGTAATTAGAATGTACATTGCAGAAAAAGAAATAAGAAAGTATGAAACAGTATTTCAATTTTAAAACATTAGTGAAAACAACAAATCCCTCCTGTAAAGTCATAGGCCAAAAGTATTGCACTTAAGGGAACTGTAGCCATGAAACCAGTGTTATACTGAAGAAACTTTATGTCAGATTGATTGTATCAAATCATTTCCCACTGCAAGTCTGAAAATCTGCAAATGCAGCTATTCCATGCAGCATTGTTTTTAGTCTCTCATAAAACTCAGAATTCTTCACTGTCTGTGTGGTACCCACTCCACTCATGGTATACTGCTTAAGTGCACATATTTTGTCCAACAAAGTGATTTCAATCACCTCTATAGTTGTTGTAAATCCACCAAAATTTAATACGATCTCCTTTTGCACAGGGAGAGAAAATAAACTTTCATTCATCAACATAAATTGTCTTAATCTAATGACATTGTTCACAGTATCCAAATTAAAATTCTCTTTTTTTTTTTCAGATTTGACATTCACTACTTCTGCAATCTGATTATTTAAAATTCCATACAAGAGATATTTTTCATGTATTATTTTAAATCAATAGGTCCACATTCATACAGGACGAGACAGATTTCTGAAAGTTTGTTAAATTCAGAAGTCTTTAAAGTTAAGCACACACAGAAGCGTATCACTGGCTAAACTATACCTACATGGAACAGCAGCACTAATGACAGTCTTTGATTCTCAAACATTACTAATACTTTTTATCCATACAAACACTGCAGCATGGTTTAGTTAAAGCAATACTTTGTTAATTGTCCCAGATGTCTGGAAAAATCACTATCAATTCAAAAGCAACTGGGATAGTCTAATATTTAGACTTAGGGTTGACTGGATTATTTGTTGGTTATGTTGGTTTTATCTGAAGCTCTAAAATTACTCAAATACATTAAGATCATATATTAAATTTTAACAACATAAAAAAAACGCTTCTACTTAGCTCTCACATTTTAGGAATCAGGTGAGTCAAAAATCCTTCATGTCTGTTTCCAAGCAACACAGGAATATTTGTTTACCAAAGTTATGATCTGTCTACAAATTTCTTAGTACTCTTTCTATAATACTTCACCAACCAAAAACCAACCATCAAACAAGACAAAAAGAGAAAGAAAAAAATTGGCAAGTTTTTTTTTTTTTTTTCCAAGTGTTCTGCCAGGAAAGATTACAGACAAATCCTTACTTATTTTGACATCAGAAGATTATGTTATTACTATCTGGTAGAATTATAATTCAAATGTGTGTATTTTAGTATGAAACAACTGAAGACACAAATAATAGTAACTATCCAAAATGAGTTAAATGTAAACCAGCGATATATGGCATGGTCATGGAACAAAAAATTGGTACAGGTATACTTACATGTCTACTTGTACAGAAGACCTTTTCTGCAATAATATTTAAATATACAGGTACGCTGATAAATTACATGGTCATATATGCACACACTCCAAATTTAAAGTGACACAGAGCAGATAAGATAAAAATTAAAGAAAAAAGATGAGTTCAAAGAGAACTTACTGTTAGACTGCAAACAACATTTAAAAACTTGAAAGATGTTTTCTTCTTTAATGGATACACAATTTACAGTTGTCTTAGAACTACTACAAGTGAGCATAATGTATTAAAAAGTATAATATCACCACAGTACTAAAAATTGGGAAACATGCAAGACATTTGTAGGGAGACTACAACCCCAAAGAATAACCATTATTGTTCTTATTATTCTTATCATTATTTTCTTAAAAATAGGACAATGTCCTGATTAATTCCTATTTAATTTTGGACATTAATATTAGAAGCCCTAATATACAAGGAACAATTTGTACGGAATGGCAAAAACATTTATTAAAATACACAGAAAAAGCAAGCCTTAGGTGCTAAAGTTAGCAAGCCTCAGTCTGCAGATATTCAATATATAGATCTTGAATCTAACTAGAGAAATAAATACAGTTCCTCTTAACATTTCAAAAGTTGTATCTATTAGCTAGCAATAACACAATCAATTTTGTTCCAGCTGTAAGGTACACTACATTTTAGCATTTAAAACACTCTCAAGAATGTTGTCTTTGATTGAAACCTTAACTTTTAATATAAAACTGGAGAAGATATTTCGATCTACTTAAATAGGTTTAGTGTGCTGTACCATATTAAGGCAAGTTCTCCAAAGAATGTTCCAGTAAAATTTAGTGAAAAATAACAACTGCAAGACAACATTGCACTACAATTAAGACACTAAAAGTGACTGTAACAGCATAATCACAGTCTTAAACAAAACAAGCATTTCAAGCAACCAACTGGTGAAGGATGTCATTACTTAGGGAGACATCCATTTCTAATGAAAAGCACCTGTGAAAAAACACAAATAAGGCTTAACACAGAATTCTGATATAATTGTATTTTTACTACCACGGCTTGCAGTAAATCTCAAATATCCATGGTCACACAGTTTACTTCAAACCCTGTAGGAAAAGTTCCTAGTTACATCAGACTTTAAAAATTTTAAATCCATAGGGCTGCTTTGGACAGATATGTCAAAACTTCAAAAACTTACAGCACTATGTTTGAAACTTACTTTCACCATTTTATTTCAACTAGCATGAGAGTTTTTCAAATATAACGCTCTCCACAGTGATAATTTATCTTTGCTAAAAATGAAATTAAAATGTTAACAACATGGGACCACAGCAGGAGGAAGTGAGCATATCTGCAAATACAGTTTTGGGTTGCAGAAGCAGTACTTGTCACTATCCATGCAACCAAATGAATGGTTTTTGCTTTCAGTGAAAGATGTGATGCTTACTTATAATTTAAAATAAAAATAACAGCTGCATATGATTTTAACTGGAAATACTTGTTGATGGAATGCACCTTTTTTTTTTTTTTTTAGTTTCCAATCCTTAATTCTTTTTAAATGTAGTCTTAAAATAAATAATAGTAATGGAAAAAGAAAGTCACATCTTGAAATCTGAAGCATCGTTATCCAAAGGAAACTTACCCTTCAATCGTTTTTGGAGTTTAAATCATGTACTGGGAGAGATTTGTTCCCAACTGAACCTTTCAAAATGATATATGAAACAAACTCGTGTTAAAAAGGTAGTCAGAGCTTTCTAAAAGTGTACAAAAACCTGTAAAATGTGTATGTGTATGACATTAAAAGAGTAGGATGTAGCATTACCTGAATACTTTAGAAAAAGGATTTTATTACTGAGTTCAATCTGTTTGCACTTTGGCAGAAGTTTCCTCTTGCACTGTAATTCTTTATAATGACCTTTCACAAAGTTCAACATGAGTGAGAACTGCATCTTTTTTTTTTTGTTTTTTAGTTTAATATTGGTGAATTCAGTTTGTATTTTGAAAAGAGGAGAAAGTCCTGTTATTAAATTAGCTGTTACAAGAATCATGAGAATTTTAGCAGCCAAACAACTGCAGCAGAATGTTTTTTCCTTACATCTACAAGCCACCCTTTAGTACAGTTCTGCCATGTGGTTGGTCACCAATCCATAAACATGATCAAAGTGTTTAATCATTCTAATAACATACCTAGCATAATAAAGTCAGACTCCCATAAGAAGAAATGTGTTCAAGCATAAGACTACATTGCTTTGACAGTAATTCATCCCCACCGAGGAAAATCCATGTCAGTCATTGCCAGAAAAAGACAAAGGCAAATTTTGGTGCAGCATATTTTTATGAAGTAGCTAGCTATCACTGATGTTTAATCTCTGTTTCATGGTCTACTGAAAATTTTTTTAATATGTATATATATGACTGTTGGTAAATTGTTCATTCAAATGAAAAAACAAACAAACAAACAAAACCTTTCCTTGATTTCTTGTTCTGAAGTAAATACTTTGGTACTACTAAGTTACAGTAAATATTATATTTGGTTAAATTTTACAGACCAAAGTAGTCTTCACAGGTCTATTTAGTTTGCAGCTTGGTAATGCCTTACATTGGTATTTTGCCTTCTGCAAACTAGCACATTAGTTAAAATGTCATATATGAACAGCAACTTTCCATGAGTGCAGACTGATTTTCCAAGGCAGATAAATTTGATGAACTATTTGCTGTGGAAAATACCCTAGACTGAGAATATAATTAAAAAAAAAAAAACAAATTTATATGTTTAATAACTCCTTACTGTTATTAATGTAAATATGTTAAAATCTTACAGTCTAAGCATTTCCACCAGATATTATATAAAGTTACTGTACAGACTTTTAACATATGAAATCTATTTTTTTCACTGTGAATCAAAGGAAAGCACTTTTTATCCTTTCCCTTGTTGCTGGAGTTGAATTAGTGCTCCCGCACTTACTAAATTTAGTTATGCTTTTTTTTTCCTTTTTTTTTCATCAAAGGCACGGATAATCCATGCAACTGAAATGCAAAGGTAGGTTTAGAAAGCAACACACAATACCACAGCAAATTCATTGCACAGAAGGGCAAAGATAATTGATTACAAATCCGTCTCAGCAAAAAGATCTGAAGCAACAATAAATTATAGCAGTGAGCATACAGTAATTATACAAGATGAAAACTGGACCTCCGCTGATCTGAAGTTATCAGCTAATCCTATTGTGCTTTTAAAATAAAATGTATTAGTTATTTCCTAGAGAAGTTACCCCATTATTAATGGCACTGCTCAAGTGCCATTCTGTTCAAGTCAGAAAGTCACTCATCTAAGATGTGTAAAGATGTGTATGTAGGAATTTCTGAAACAACTTTTCTTCTAACACTTGCACTCTGGACCTTCTGAAAAGTCATGCAGAGTACTCAAAATCCTGACAGCCCACATCACGTGCATGAATGCAGTAAACAGTGTAGACACAAACACAAAGCAAGAACTCCCTCTTTTACAAAGCTGACAGCACCTTTCCGTTCTCACCTACCCCGTAGTATTGTAAAGGAAGCTTTACAAAGGAAAATAATTAGAAAAAAAGTCAAAAACCCTCAAAACCATCCCCTTTCATATCTGACCACACAAGTCACCCAGCATTCCATATTCTTACAAAATTTTCCCAAAGCTCAACTAATCTTATTTTTTTTTGCATACAGCTTTCTCTATTTTTGCATTCCTGTCTCATCTAGCTATACAGAATTGTTTCCAACAGCACACAGGCAGTTTGTTTGTTTGCTTTTTTTTTCTTTCTTTTTTTTAAATTCCTTCAACAAAGAAGAATGGAAAGATAGGAACAACTGTTTGGCTAAGTTTAACACTGAAAATAGTACATAGAAGTCATATACTGGAAAATATGGCTCACAACATACCAAGAACTAGATAGTCAATTGTAATAGGAGACACCTAATAAAAATACAATGCCTATGGATTTTACGCATCCAAATAAGTAAGTAAATACAACATAAATGGAATTTTTACACTAAAGGTGGAAGAGCAGAGAAATCTATTACTGCATGAAATTCAGGTCTTTAGGTAGCTGCATGAAGTCAACAAGCAACCTAATGGACCTGATTAACCTTGGAGACGTGTTTCTTCTTTCACAACTGACAGCAACGATCTGTACAGTATAGCATCATCTACCTCCTCTCTCACGGAAATAGTTTCTAGTCTGTAGATGTTTCATTTAGTATGTTTAAAAATTTATTGCAAGTTTGAGATTTTATAGGAAAGTTCATATACATGATACTGACACGTAAATTCAGAGACATGTAAACATCAGCTGGAGATAGTCTTCATCCAGATGTTTACTGATGTTATGTTCAAGTTGACATAAGCCATAGAATACAGCAGGATTACACAATCTCTATAATAAAATTAAGTAGTGAAATGGGAGATTAACTCCAGTATCACAAGGCTCGAGAGCAAAGTACAGAATCCACAGGGAAGTCACTCAGTAGAGGTTACAAACTATTGCAGTTATTAAGCCAACAGCACCATATAAAGCAGGCTTTTTGGTTAATACCACAACACCAATACAACACACTAAGGGAATGAGGCAAATATAAACTTCTAGAATGCTGATAAAATAAATTTACAGATCAATTGTTTGGGCAAATGTAAAGAGAAGTTGTTGGGACCATACTAGCATCTGCTGTTGTGAACAGCATATCTAACAAAGTTTTGGATGGCAGTGAGAAAAAACAAGTTAACGTGAATGGAAGAAACAGTAGAAAAAGAGGTAAGAGAAGAAGTAAGAAAGAAAAGAAACACAAAAAAGATGGACTGAAAACGAAGTCATTTTCAGGTAAAAAGTAGTAGACAAGAAGTCCTAAGAAAGATACATTACTGTGAAGAGAGAATTGTGAAGGTTGTCTTTTGCTGGAGAATTCTCTGATGATAATATGAATTTACCTTGGCTACAATTGCCAATCCATGTGAATTTCTAATTCCACTCTACATTTTTCTAGTTAATTTCACTCCTTCATTATATACATATCTTAAAACCAAAAGTAAAAAACAATTCTGCTAAGGTCTCATCATGAAAGATCTTTCAATATTCTCGATACATATATAGGCATGATATATATGATAGTATATACTTAGATAGTACTCTACACCTCATAGGTTCATCTGCAAGGCACCAATATAGGATATATTATAACAATTTCATTACAGTAACTTACTTACTTTTGGATTCTTGCATTTCATTACATGCAAATAGGGAATTGCCTAAAACAAAAGTCAGTTTTCTATGGATAATCTCCAGATTTTATTTAACATGGTTTAAACATGTTTAAACAACTAACTGAATATTTTCAAAATGCCAACAAATAAGTAGCTAGATTAAAGTAATTTTTTTGGCAATGAAAACCTAAGTATGTTAACAGAACTGCATTACAAGGAGGTTTATTTTCACCAATTATCTACATTTTTGTTCCAAATAATAACATTTGTGCTTGGGATTAATTCCATTTTATTTTCAGCTGAAGGTGTTATCAACAGAGTCTGAAAAACAGCAAGTAACGCTTTATCTCAATAAAAGAAATAGGACCATGTTTCTTTAATTCTAGACCAACAATATAACTTTTCTTCTATAAAGAACGGTTCTCTTGGTCTCTGTGATCTAGATTCAAATGTAAATAGAATACATACCTACGATTTCCAAAGGGCTATTTATTCAGAATATCTGCACTTGTTTACTCATAATATGCCTATGAGACGCATCACATTACTTTAACAGGACACTGACCATTGCTAACACCAGAGACATCATTGACCAATCATATTAATTACATTAAAAATAAATTCAACACCACTTTTAAATTTATTTGCATGTAAACTGCTAATTCAATTTCAGGATCTCAAACGACTTTACAAACATTAGCTTTTAGCTTAACAACATATGTGGGAAGAAGCCAGCTGTTAGTTTTCCTTTTGAAATTACATATGCCATAAAAAAGACTTGCCCAGAAATACCTGGGGTGCAATAAATTCTAATGCTTAATCCATGTCATATTTCTTCTTCTCACTTTTTGTATTTCCCTGTTATAGAGGAACTTTCTAAAAATCAAATCCTTAGACTGGAGTCTGTGGAAAATTCTGTAAAGTTTCAGCCTACCACAAACATTAGAACAGCATTCCAACCTAGCCATCAAAAAGTGAAAACCAAGAACACTGTTTCTAGATAGGAAAGGACAGAGGAAAAAGACAGGTTCTGAGTTATGAATCAGATGAATAATTGTATTATGCGTATTTCCAAGACTACATATATCTCAGTAAAGATGGCTTGGTAATGCTTCAGAGAACAGTATGTGTAAAATTCACCTGCGCCTTCTTGTTAAAACCCACATATAATGGTATAAAAATGTCAGAAATGTAGGAATGACTTCTGGAATGAAGTCAAACACTTCTGTGAAGAATTAAGTTATACAACTTCTCAAGAATAATTAACATTTTCTTGTTCACACACTAGCAGAGGCCTTAGACAATGTTCTCATCCAGTAGACACAGCCCTTAAAAAAGTATTTTCAGGATTTCAGCTATTGATACAAATAACTCACATCTCATGACCAGGACACCACAACTGAATAGCTAAAGTAAAATTCAGTCACATGTCCTTTAAACCTCTCCCTTTGCAATACTATCTGCTAATTTTCCTCTTTTAATAAACTACTGCTATTTCTACAAAACAGAGGATGCTCAAAATAATTATATATCAAAAGAAGCTAGAATCAGACAAAGTGAGATAAGATGAAATAAATAATGCCTTCTTAATCAAACAGACCAAGAAAGTCTTCCAGACAAAAAAAAAACAAAAAAAACCCACACCTCTCTTCCTGGTAGTGTTCCAGCCTCATTAAAATATATCTTCTGGTAAAACATTAATTATAAATATTTCATAGCAAGACTGCCAACTGCATTCAAATGTTGATAATCTGGAAGGTGTAACTGCCATGCTTCAAAGTGCGTCAGTAAAGTTCATGCATTTTACACAAAAGGGGTGTCTTACAGAATAAAATGTTTACTACTAGAGTACTCTCAGCTACATAAAGTGTCTACTTTACTGTATACACTAAAGAAACTCATATTTTACCATTTTTCACATACGCCAATCAATAGGTAGCTTTTGAAGAAAAAGCAAACAATAAAACTGGAGAGAAAATGGTGGAGCTTATCATCCCATTGTAGGTTCCAAAGACTCTCTAAAAATATTCCTTACCTGTAGCAATTCTACAATACCTTACAAACAATTCTATGACAAGGATCTTCCTTTCACTAGATAGATGAGGACATGCAAGAGCAGCTCCAGATTCCCAGATTTATTCCCTGCTCTGCACAGTTCCTGCAGCCCTCATGTGGAGAGTCTCTTGTTTTCTTCACTACCTGCTCAAGACCCCAAAACCTGCCTTAAATTCCTTTATTTCCCCCTGCGAATTTCCTCTGGTACTCCGAGACCCTGTTCCTGGCTTGAATTACCAAGTGATTTGCTATCAGTAAAACACAGAGAAGAAAGTGGAGACATTGTGGGAAAGAAGAGGCACTAGGCATCTTTACACACAAAGGAGAAGTGTGAAGAGGTAAGGAATCCAGCTCTTTTGTGAGGCAACACTGCTGTTGGAGTGATTTGGACTGACTGAGATTTGCGTGATGAGTGAAATGATAGAAATGTTTATTGTTTATCACCATGGAAATGGACTCTTGATATTTATAATCATATATATATTCTTTGTGGTACACCATTAAAGTTACTTTTAATCAAACCACTTTATTAACCTATAGCAGACTACTCCCAGCAAGTACAATGGGAAAATTTGCAGTTTTTCAATATGCTTTATGAGAATAAGCTGATATTTTTTTTTTCTTTTATAAAAGAACTGTGGCAGAGAAAATAATGATAAGGTTTACATTAATTTGGGGTGTAAACCTATTTTCTATTTGCAATTGCTTTTCACACATTATGTACTATCCTTTATTCCACAGTCGAGAGCTCCATCTATTTATTTCCTAAGTACTATTTTTCCTGTACCCAAGCATAAAAGCATATAGACATAAAAATGGAAATTGAACCATAATGCACTTGAATACAGGAAACAAATTAAGCTGGTATGGCTAATCTTCAAATTGACATGTTTTTAACTGTGACTTCGCAACATATCTTTGAATACAGCAACTACACATTTAAACAAGTAACTTCTCATTTTTATACTTTATTTGCAGGAGTTGAAGTCTTAAGTATAAAATTCCAACTCAATAAAATGTGTACCAACTTCTAAAAAAATATAGCTACAAATATTTTAAAAACAAGGGCAATTCTAACCTTATTTTACCAAAGCAATGAGATACACTCACACAATTGTGAAATTGTAATGTATCACTCTTTCTAGTGTTTTTATATATATATATATATATATATATATATATATATATGCTGATACTGCTTGAGAAAAGAAGCAGTATACTGGACTATCCAATTCTAAATTAATATCAAAGCACTTACAGGCAGAAAAGAAGCATAACTAGTTAAAAAAATAAAAATAACTTTTCCATTTGATATAAGTATACATTAAAAATTTTCACAGCGTAACAGTTGAAGTACCAAATGCTATCTATCCCCTGAATGTTTCATATTACATCAGTGAAAAATATTTAAATATTAAATCACAATTTTCTTCAACTGAGTAGGGAAGTTCTAAATTTTACCTTCACTTGAAGAAACCTGGGCCCAATGTATGTAGCTTAATCAGAGAGATAATAAAATGATTTCAATTTTATGTTGCTGCTTTGGACAGTAAATAGAGTAAGATGTATTTTTAGAAGGTCATTTTATAGTATCATTGAAACAATTATATTAAAATCTTGGCAGTAGAAATAATTAAAGTTTTGTGACAATTTGGTCATCAATAATATACTTGCAAAATGTAATAATTCATTCGTTTAACATCCACTGGGAAAGGTCCCAGTGTGAGAAATAGCAAAGTTAATTCAAAAATAACAAAGCATACCCTCTGGAAATGGAAGCAAAATTATGTATCACTCATTCCATACACATCATATGTGACTGGTATGTGTACTTTCTGCAAATGGTAGAGGCTGATAGTGGCCAGCACCGCCATAAAGCACACCCGACAAAGCAAGATAACCTGCATATAACCTACCTGGAAATCAGCAGGAAATTTGGAGCCAACATAATCCCAATAGCCAAAACACAAACATTTCTGCAAACATTCCACGAGGATGTTTTGTAACAAATAATCTTATCTCCAATGTTTTTCAGCACTCTGTGGGGACCTTTCCTATTAGTGAGGGTTGGTCAGGTAGCAGCCTGGGGAAGCCATGTGGTTAGTGGCAGCTAAACAGTGAGCGCTTGGGCTCTCCACATCAGGGGACGTACATAAAGAAAGGTGAAAGGTATCAAATTGCCCCCAGAAAGGAAAAATAGCTCCTTATCAGAGTTGTCTTGGATGAACATAACCACACAGCTATGACCTCCAGCGAAAGAAAATGACTACTCTTCCCACCAAATTGGTATCAGAGGAAAGGTGGCCTTGGGAGGTCAACCAGAAAGAAATGTCACCTAAGGGTTTGAATATGAGCACGTGAGTGTTGGGTGCAGGTGCCCAGGCGCTGGCAGCAGGGGGCTGCAGGTCCTCTGTGAAGAGAGGCCAGGGCTGCCCCATGCTGGTAACAGCCAGCTCTGGCCAGCCCCAGCTGTCCCACTGCAGGGCACAGCTAGGCCCAGCAGCCACAGGTGAGCACCTCAGCGAAAAAGGATTTAGGAAAGGATAAAAATACCAGACAGCAGTGAGGACCAAGGGGAAAAAAAAAAGAAAGAAAAAAAAAAAAGAAAAAAAAAGCAAGAAAACCAACCCTGCAGACTCCCCCAGGTCAGAGAAAGAGGAGGAGGTGGTGTTTCTGGCACCAGAGCAGGGGTTGCCCTGAAGCCTACAAGAATACTTAACCATGGTGATGGTGAAGTAGGTATACTTGTACAGTTCGTGGACAGAACAACACTAGAACAGATACCCACACTGCAGCCTATGGAAGACCCCAGGCTGGAGCAGGTGAATGTGCCCAGAAGGCAGCTGCAGCCCATGGAGGGACCATACAGGATCAGGCTCCTTGGCAGGAGCTGCAGCCTTCAGGGGACCCACACTGGAGCAGTCCGTTCCTCACAGACTACACCCCATGGGCAGGACCAATGCTGGAACAGTTCCAGAAGGACTGCAGCCCATGGGAAGCCCCCATCAGAGCAAGGGAACAGCACGATGAGGGAGAATAATCAGAGACAAAGTGTTACAGACCAACAACAACCTCCATGCCTTGTCCCCCTTCCACTAGCTTGGGGTGGGAGGAGGAGACAGAAAAGTGGGAACAAAGAAGTGAATTTCAGCTAGAAATGAAGGCAGTTTTCTGATTATTTCTCACCATCCTTCTCTATTTTTAATTCTCAATATTTATTTATTTTCCGCAAGTCAAGTCTGTTTTGTCTGTGTCAATAATTTGTAGGTGATCTCCCTATCTTGACCCACAAACTTTTATCTTCTCACCCTCTCCTGTTGAGGAGGGACAGTGAGAGGAACTGGGTAGGTGACTGGCAGCCAGCCAAGGTCAAGCCATCACAGTGTGAGTGTGTGCACACATGCACCAAGATAATCTTCCGGGCAACTTGTGACTAACTAACAGCCTCAATTACACAGTAGTTCTCTTCTTGCACAACCCATCAAATACATTCTCCAGTATCTCAAAAAAATTACTTGGCAATGCAATACTGCATTAGCAAGAGCGAAGCTTAACACATACAACCCCACCCTCCCAACCCCCCGGATTACTCTACTGGCAAAGGTAGGTATGGCTGCAGAAGGACAAAATTAAAAGTGATTTTTATTCTTTTAGTTCCATTATCAAATTCAGATGCCTTATTCACCTCCAGAGTTTTCAGCGGAAGGTGGTCATCACTGATAAGCACATCCTGCACTTCCTGAGCATCCTCAACACTCCAGTGTCTGCAATGAAAGCCAGGCCTGCTATCATACATGCAGTCCAGCTGCAGCATCCACACAACAACTCAGTCACAAACAAGAAAAATAGAAGTACTACAGAATCCAGGGCATACCTGTGTACTCAGTAACATGCACAACATACATTGGATTTAAACAATTTTAAATAGCCTAAAATTTTAAACAATTTTAATTGGATAGTCTAAAAATCAGCTTCAAAAAAAAGCACTTTTACAAACGCAATTCTCTTCCAGCTGTCCTGTCTCCAATATGTTTCTTAGGTTTCTACAGCTCATAACAATCTGCACTGGTTTTCATCACCAAAATACTTCCTTTCTTTGCTGTGTTGATAACAAATAATATCAAAGGAAGTTTATAACATGACTTAAAATAATATGCTTTTTCCTTGTTGCAACAACAAAAGCAACAAAACAGTAAAAAACAGAAAACAAGCTTTAAGATATGCAAAGAGAAACTTAACATAGATTTTTGATCTTCTGATTTTACAATGTCTTAAAGATCATCTTCACTTACATTTAACAATCTAACAAATGGGAGACTGCTTCTTGAATAAGTTCTACTAAATCTCATTGTCCTTGCTGAAGGGAGCTCACAAGTGCTATCTGTTTCATATTTCAAATATTTAATCTTTATTATTGGTAGATAGAGGTATATATGTACACATATACGTAAGTGTGTTCCACTGTGCAAACAATGGAGAATTGAACTTAGTGAAGACAAATCTTGTTTCCTTCATATTTCCCTACTCATTTTCCTCCCTTTTAATATGAATGAAAAATTCTATTAAGTACAGATTTAAGTATTGTTAATATGATCTAAAGTAGCATATGAATATAGGAAGAATGTTGGATGAATGACAGAGAAAAGAAAACGTCACCATATAGTTACTGCCAAATGTCTTCTCTTTTTGCTGTTTTACATCTCAAGGAGACAAGGTAAATAAATAAATTGGGGAACATCTTTTTTTTTTTTTTTTTTTCCACGAGAGCAGATTCAATTTTAATCCCAATGATTACTGTTAAATTCAGTAGAACAAGATTCCCCAGCTTTACATAGCAGGATCATTTCATGTCTGCTTTTCTACACATTATGAGGGATACGTATAAAAGATTACAGCAGTTACCGCAATATTCATTGCTAAATGGCAGACACTAAGGCCAAAGTTGGAATGGTCACCTTCTCCACCTTTCTTTTTTTCCCTCCATATTCATTAACCTAGCACTATCGTAAGATCACATTCTACTAAAGTCATAAGGCTGTGAATTATTACTTTAAAATGGAGGCAAGGGGAAAAATTAAGCAACTGGAAGGACATAAGAATTGAGATGGCTTTCACATTAACTAAGAATCCGTTTGGAACTACAAACATCACTGACATGTGCAGTGGGTTTGCACTTGAATGCTAAGGTAGACTTCTTTTATTCTGGTCCAACCGAACTCTGCGAGAGGCCTCTACAGTAATGCTGAAAGCATACCAATGGATGACTTTGAGAATAGAAGAGACTATACTATCCTTAAAAATAAAGCACTACAGTTAGGAAATCCCATTTAACTGCTTATGAAATAATATACAGGACTATATCTAGAAACATAGATGGCTTTTATCAAATAGGGACAATTGTAACCACTTCTGCTTCAGAAGGAATAACATTAGCAATTATAATTCCTGATTTTTTTTTAATTTTTTTTGTATGAGAAGTAACATATATTCAGCATCAATGCGAGTTCATTAGAGGTGGATTTTGTGTAACAGAAACCAGTAACATTGTACTAGGTAGTCTGTCTAGGATGCTGAACTGTCCGCAGATCATGAAACCTTAAAAGCACCTTAAAAAACAAACAAACAAACAAAACACATGATTTCTTTCCCTGGGTGTATTGCTTAAAGTTTCTTTTTGTTTGTTTGTTTTGTTTTGGTGTTTTTGTTTGTTTGCTTGTTTTCCAGAGGGCCATAGTTTTATTTAGAAATCCAAACCAGAATATTCAAAAGAAGATTTCACAAAAAACTTACAGAGATAAAGTGTAACAGCATAACAGTTCAGCATTCAGAAGGAGCTTCAATTAAAGTTCTCGATTTTACAAACAACATAGCAAAAGATGGCAGAATAGTGATTCTAAATATTACACATTTGCATTACTTATAGAGGGAAAAGCCTAAACAATACAGTTCAACAATAAGCATCTCTAACTTAAGTATAAAATGATCTTCTAATGTTTCCTCCACAGATGAACTGGAGAAGAAAAGCTGTTTGAAATTTGTATTGGTGCTCTGAAAGACGCTGAAGGACTTTCTTATGTTTGCTGTATTTGCATTTTCTAATGAGAATATAGAATCATCTGGAATACTAAACCACTAAGGAAAAATTAATCTATTTCTTTTCAGAAAAACCTTTAACAAAAGACCTCTCAAACCTACCTACTGAAGGTACACTTCACATATTACCTAATATAAAGAAAATGAAAAGGTACAGTTATACGATTCAAAATACTTCATGTTTGAATACAAACAAATACAATGGCCATTTATTACAAGGTTTAACAGGGGGTCAACAAAATCTCTTTTTAATAACAGTCTTAAAAATCTCTTCCTCTTTATACAGGTGAGTTTTAGAATCTTGTGACATCCTATTTCCATGGTTCCAGAGTCACTGTGTCATATAAAGATCAATGTGATATTGTTTATAAGCAAACAACAACACAAACTCTGTTACAATCTTTCTCTCCACCCAACCAACACGACAAATACAGTTTTTTTACACTAACATTTCAAGTTTTATTAATCAGTCATAAGACTCAAAAATAAAGCAGTCATCCTTTTCCATAAAATACTTCCAATGTTAACATTTTTAACATTTAACATTTTAATGAACCTCTAGCACGCTGATGAAATGATCTGTCAAAAAGCTTTCAAAAATATTAATGCATAAACAGTATAAAATGGAAAAAAATAACTGCCTAATCCTAAAATATTTACTTACTTAATCTATCTAATACCAAAACCATGGGAAGAATTATGATTCAGTTTTACTTCTATGTTGTTTTTTTTTTGTTGTTGTTTGTTTGTTTTTAAGACAAACTTGATAAACTTGCAGAGAAAAGTGGAATAGCAAAATTTTCTCACTGAGATTGGGAATGGTCAATATTCCATGTATTTCTCTATCATGGAGCCTGAAAGGCTACCAGAAAAATAGTTAAAGGAAAAGCAGTGCAGCCCTGCATCTGATTTAATGAAAGCATTTTATGAAAACCCTCTTTAAGGGCTTATAAAATTAGCTCACAGGACTAACAGGAGGCTTTAAATATGCATAATCCATTTCTAATCACAGGTAGGCGAAGTTTGCAGTTATCCTTTAGCCACTTTCAAGAACAACAATCTCTCCTAATCAAAGTGTGTATTAAATTGAATAAAAACCTACACAGGGAAATATATATATATAATTTCAAACTTTAACAATAATCAAAAGATTTACTTTAGAATCATCTTGCTGAAACAATATTCTCAGATTCCTAAGAGGTGATTCCAATCAACATCTGTCCTTTCTCAATGAACAGAGATTGTCACTACCACAGCTGAAAATAGAGCCTATGCAAACATGCATGTAGTCACACAACTTTAAAACAGACATGCAATAAGCTTTCACCCTTGTTTTCTAAAACCAAGGTGCTTCTTTGGAATATCATTCCAATCTATTGTTTATTATTCTTCCTGACTTCTATGTAAAGAGCTCTGAATTTAAGGACTTCCCGTCAAAAAGAATGTACAGCTTCCACTTAAAACATCTACCAGAAAGATTACTCTTTAGAGTAACTTTAGAGTATTTGAGATACTCCTCTCAAATGTAAATTTATTAAGGATCATTTACAGTGTATTACCTACTGCAAGCTCATACTGTTTATCAGTAGGTCTCAAAAACCATCTATGCAGTGATATTTGATGTATATCATCAACTATATCATCAACTTCATTGCTTTTATCCCTGTCTTAAGAAAAAGTAGCTCCCATTGCCTTCACACAAGAAACAGTCATCATGCAAAGTTGCAAAGAGAAGAGACAAGGTGAACCGTATTTGCTGCCTAAATTTGCTGACAGCTGCTGGAGTGCTTTGATTACAATGAGAAATCTGACCGCAAGCCAAACAATTATCCAAACTCTATTTCTGTAGACTTAACTAGTCCAGAAGAACTAGAAGTCACCCTTCTTAAATATAAATTGCAAAAATGTTCTTAAGCTTGTGGTGGTTTTACTCTACTGGGCTACTAAACTCCACCACAATTGCTCTCTCACTCCCCCTCCTTAAAGACAAAGGGGAGAAAATATGTTAGAAAGGGCTCAAGGGTTTAGATAAGCACAGAGACATCATTCAACAATTATTGTCACAGGCAAAACAGACTCAGCATAGGGACATTAATATAATGTATTGCCTACAATTAATATAATTTACAGATTACAACAGTGAGAACTAAAAGCAAACTAAAAACACCTTCCCATCATCCACCCTTTTCTACCTTCTCCTCTTGAGCGGAGCAGGGGAACAGGGAGTGGGGGCTGTGGTCAGTCCATGACGTTTGGCTCTGCCACTCCTTCATGGTCACTCCCTGCCCCTGCTCCCCGTGGGGTCCCTCCCACGGGATGCCGTCCTTCCCGAACTGAGCCTGCGGGGGCTGCCCACAGGCAGCAGCTCTTCAAGAACAGCTCCCACATGGCTCCGTACCACGGGGTCCATCCATCCCCCAGGAGCAAACTGCTCCAGCACGGGTCCCCCACGGGTGGGCGGCAGCTCCCCCCAGACCCCCTGCTCCTGCGTGGGCTCCTCTCCACGGGCTGCAGCTCCGGCCCGGGGCCTGCTCCTGCGGGGGCTCTCCATGGGCCGCAGCCTCCTCCAGGCCACATCCACCTGCTCCAGCGGGGGCTCCTCCACGGGGGGGCTGCAGCGTGGAGATCTGCTCCGTGTGGGACCCATGGGCTGCAGGGGGACAGCCTGCTCCACCAGGGGCCTCTCCCTGCACAGGCCGCAGGGGAACTGCTGCTACCTGCCTGGAGCACCTCCTGCCCTCCTGCTGCACTCACCTGGGGGGCTGCAGGGCTGGCTCTCATTCCTCACTCTCCCAGTTGCTGTGGTGCAGCAGTTCTTTTCCCGTTCTTAAATATGCTCTCAGAAAGGCACAAATAATATCACTTGTTGGCTTGGCTCTGGCTAGCAGTAGGTCCCTTTTGGAGCAGCTGGAGCTGGCTCTGCTCTGACATGGGGCAGCTGCTGGGCTCTGCTCACAGAGGCCACCCCTGCAGCCCCAGTTACCAAACCCTTGCCAGGTAAACCCAATACAAAACTTTGTTGCCACTTTCATCATCTTTGGAAAAAGAAGAACAAAAACAAACAAACAAACAAAAAATCGTCTAGCAAAAAGACCCTCAACATCCCAGACACAATGTTTGTTGCAGTTCCTGAGTACTGAAGACTCCTACTGGGCTGTATGAGTTGGCAAACTTCTAACACATAGTTATCAATTAAACTAAATTATTGCAATTTCTCTAGCAGACCTTTCTTTCACAGCCATTGCATCATACCACTGGAAGCTTTGAAGATCTGAAGTTTATACTATTACCTGTTGGCTCCAGCAGTACCTTATCCTTACTATGCTCAACTGTCTCTTTCTCTCTTTTGACTTTTTAAGTTATTAGACACATATTAGGCTTTCTTAGTTTACAGGATTCAGCATAAAAGATATGGTTGTTCTTAGTGATGCTCACAAAATAAAAAAAGAACTGATGCAACAGCAAGCATATGTATTCTGCAGGCCTCAACTGACAATCACTGCTATAACTATTATAAATAATAGTTTACGGCCTTTAAGAGAGGTCAGGAGGAGAAAGGAGAAGTTAAAAGTTCTTAAAGTTTTATTCTTAAAAACACTTAAACGTTCCCCAAAACATCTTCAAGTAGCAGGTAAAAATATATCAGAAGTCATGCTGATACCTTTTATACTACAACAAAAATGCCATTTGTTTTTATTTAATGAGAAGTTCAGACAACCTAGATGCATATGACAGGTGAAGAACAATTACTTCAAAATCGATGAACCAAGTTCTTACAGGAATATTCTTGGTGTCCATTAATTAAGACTTACCCTTTGCCCAATTTTAAATTAGCTGTTTCCTTTTTCAAATTAAAGTATGCTGATATCTTATTAATTGCACGTATTAATTGGACTGCTCTAAACATAGAGCAAGAAGATGAAGCTTAGGTGAAGGGGTACCAAAGACAGCAAATTACTTGTCAAGTGTGGCCATTTTATGCTACACCTGCTGGCAGCTTTTCTCTGCAATATGTCTGCATATCGTTAAACAGTATATTTAAGAGGTCCCTAATGCACTATGCTATGTATAGAGAGGAGATTATCCAATTCAGAATACTGTTCCGGGATTATTCCTTTAGTTTTGCGAATGTTCTTGTTCTTAGATTTTGAAACCCCTCTCCTAAATTCATGTGTTTTCTTTAACATTGTATTTGCCTAAATATCATCAAGATACAATTTAGTAGAGTGTATGTGAGACAACGATGATGTAATATTACCATATATAATTCAGCACAGAATTTTAAAGTACTCAATGGCCAAACTTTGCAACATCCAGTTCCAGAAGTCAAAATTTAGTCAGTCCTTCGATAGCGTAATAAGATAATGGAAGTTATAACAACATGAATAATATTAATCTCTCTTATTAAACAACACGGTAAATGAGATATTCTATTCTAGCTGTTTTATAAAAAAGCAGATCTTACAGAAATGAACTCTGCAACAAAAAGAAAAGTATCTGAGCAAGAAAGAATAGTGATATGGTGGGTAAATTCAAAGACACCTTAATCTGACATATGAAGGAAAATTATCCCATGTGAGGAGCGTGGCTAAGATGCAAAATTTAGGCAATGTACATAATGTCTGAAGTCTCAGGATAAAACACTTAAGGAAACAAAGAGTAGAATGAATAACTCTGCAACTGGTGTTCAATTTTCTTATACATACCAAAATAGAAAATATGTGGAAGGTCTTACTGACATTGAATTCAAATAAAATATTTTTTCACTAACTTCAACTGTGTAGGTACCAAGGTAAGGGAGGAAAGGGACCAGTACACTGCAGTCAAAGGTAAAATTGGTATAGAGTGATGAGGAGAACAGAACTGATCTGAGTTTTCAAGCGATACACTAGTGGGGCCAACATCAAATTATTCACCGTGGTAAAAATCTTGTTACCCTGTACAAGTCCTGTCTCAGTATCTGATAAATAATAGATAGGACATAACACAACAATCTGTGCTAATTTAAAAAGGCCATGGGCTGCCAGGTAGCACAGCGGATGGGATTTTATATAGCCAAAGAGACATAAACAAGCCTTACTGTAGCTCCAGGTTTTCCAGTAAATCTGAAGTGCTTAAAGTCAACATCAATGATACAGTAAGACAGAATCTTGAAGAAATCATTAATTAAAGGGTTGGGTTATTTAGGAAGGATATTCTATCTGTAATTTCACACACAGTCCTCATGCAACATTTTCAGTGTTCAATTTTAAGTCACTGTTTTGAATGCATTTTATGCCCAAACAAGATTTTTTTTTCATTTAATGTGGTGCCCTCCCAAACTATCTTTGCGTTACTTATTATTAGGAATTGATGTATATAAATAGAATTCTAAGGCTACAGATAAAAGAATTTTACAAAGAACATAACAGCTATGAGCTAAACACATTTCTTACAGGCAGTTTATCCAATAACAGAATATCTAGTGTTTCACAAACAAATTATATTCATTTCAGTATTGTTACTGGAAAAGGAGAGGAGAGAAAGGAGAGAAAATAGATTGAAGAAAGAAGAAAGAAAAAAAAAAAAAGATTATCCAAGAAAGAACGCATTTATTCTGAGGAAAGCTTTCAGCCGAATATTGAATCTGTACTAAACAAAATTGTTACACAGGTCAAGTTCTATTTACAACACATTATAATAAAATCAGTCAAAGAAGAAAAACCTTCCAGTGCACTTCTGTCCAATGTTCACTGGCCTAGAAGAAATAGAAGGCATATATACACAACCCTGTTTACAACACCAGTTAATGAGATATCTTCTGCTGCCTACAATTGCTTACACTGATAGGTCTGTAAATAAGCAAAACTGAAAAAAGAGAGTATCTCCATTGTCATTGCAAAAACATTTGCCAATCTGAGTCGTAAGGGTACAGCCAGTTGCATTCATTTAATACCCAAGTCACCTTTTCATTATCTTTGCATTACACAAGAATCACCATGAGACTAAAATCAAAACCAAATGACAATCGAGCTTTTTTGTTAAATTGGTACTTTTGGAATTTATTCATAAGAATCTTAAAGAAGGAAACAATTCCAGCCCTGGTTCTTTTACTGTCTTTCACAATAAAATTTCAGAAGGAAAAACAAATAATAGATGCAGTTTGTTGGAACCTCATCTTTTTCACCTTCCTTTTCTCTCTATGGTAAAAACAATGCAGAACTATCCATTATGCTGGAAGAGCAAGGAATATTGTCTTTAGAATATTTGTCTTTTGTTTTTATCATAAACATGAGTATTTTCATAAAGGAAGAGAAAGAGGAGGAGGTAAAGAGGAGGAGGTTATACGTTTTACACAGTAAAGTGTTTGTGTTTTTTTTTTTTTAAATATATACACACATTCTTAATAAAAAAAAGTGAGAAGAAAAAAAAACATATAGATTTTACCATTAAAATCAGAATTTTATTTTGTTTGTAATCAACTACTCTAGAAGGCTTAGAGAAAGAAGTAAGTCCGAGGTAGAAAAAAAATACCCTAACTTGTATATCTATCCTGGTGGGAAAGACATTTGCTTCCAGCAACTCTTCTCAAAGGAATATAAAAATATAACCTTAATTTAATGTTACAAGATTACTGAGGCCACAGTGATGAACTATCTATCAAAAATAGAAATTAATTATGTTAGGAAGTTCTAAGAATATTTTATGATTAATCATCCTCTTCATTCACCCAATGAAGTCAATCTATGCAGCTTATGCTCCTTGTGTTCCAAATGTGCAGTTCACACATCAAAAGGATAAACCAGCTGCTACAGTAGAGACAAGAACAAACATTGACTTCTATCAGTGTTTTGGGTAATTATGGTATATTCCAAGATTAGAAGAAGAGCAAGGATGTCGTAATTATGAAGACAGTAGTAACCAAGTCATTAGTGCAGACATTATTGGTTGCAATTTATTTTTCTCTTATTTCTACAAATGCTTTTTACATCAAAAAGCTTTTCCATTATGTGATGTCTGTACTTGAATCTCTAGAGCCTTTATAATATCACTGTTAAACATAAACAGCCTTTTTCTAATTGCTATTATTAAAATTAACACAGCTTGTTTAATTTCTCTTAAAAGTAATGGGGACTAGGAAAACATTAATAAAAAGAACTCAGTTTGTGAAGCCACTTCCTAAAAGTGAACTACCTCATCAGAGCACTGATAGCTATAGCTCTATACTGAAGCAGACTTTTTTTTTCTAAATTAGGTTGCTGCTAAAACCTAAATTGTAGAGATAACATATAGTTGAAACGGATCTGCAAATTGCTTGCAAAAGAACATAAGATGTTAAAAACAGACAATACTACCTTTTGAGATATATCTTTTCCATTAATGATAATTTTGTAAACCACATTCTAAACTATAGCTTCAGGGTTCTTGCTGTTTGGAGATAAAAATGAGATATGCTAAACAAAGCAGAAGAGGAATAGCATAAAATACAAAGATATTCTTGCACTTCTTATAAATGCCACACAATAAAACAAAATAATTGATAATGGAATATTGCAGATACTTATCAGATCCTCTTCAAAGAAGAAATAATTCCCAGTTTAGTACAACGTTGAAGCCTGCCTACACAAGTTAGTTGAATGAAATAGAATTTAAACCAGAAGAACTGAAATAACTTCTATATACTTGCACACACATATCTATATGTGTGCCAATGTATAGCCAAACTCCAACTGAAATACTTTGAAGCTGGATTAAACCAGTGCAAAATGAATACACAGACACAAACAGGAGGAGTTAATTAGGAATTTCTCCTCTAAAGACAAGATCTTGATGCATATTTTACATCCATATATCAGAATCCACAAGACATGCATGATCAGAATTGCTATTTGAACTAACTGCCGAATACAGTGACTATGTAATTTCCAACACTATTTTTAACGTAAGTAAGTGCTTGGACTGCATGCAAGCTGACAGTTGTTAATGATTACATTATACAGATATTTTAAATAAATTACTTAAAACCTAAACAAGGATATGCCTAAGTGCATTTGTAATATTAACAAACAAATACTAATCTGTAACATTGGCAAAAAGAACCACGTAACTAACTACAATTCACAGAAAACTGGCTTCATTGCAAAGATTCTACTTATCAAGTGTTATGTGTATTGTTTCTAATTTTCCATGTTTATTTTTGAAGTCATCTTACAGCTCCTGGCTAAGGAAGAACATAGTTGCTTCCACATTTAAAATGTTTATCGAGCTGGCCTCAAAAGGACAGCTTTCCTGTTTGTAAGTAACAGAAGATCTCAAGTTATATACAATGTCTCTCAAGAGAAATTATTCAGTGCTACAGTCCATTAAGTGTTTTTATGCTAAATGATCCTTAAGAGAGTCTCAAAATCTTCTATTCACTTTTTTTCTGCTGTAACCTGAAGAAATTAACAGCTACAATTATTACATGCTCTTAAGAAGCACAAGGATTTTTATTTTTATTTTATGTTTACACAGTGTCTAGCAAAAGGAAAATCAATAACCTTCTAAGCAGTTTCATCCTGTAAACACAGTATAATTAAATATATCCATTTATTGTGCTTTTTACATCAAACGTTTGGTGACTGACAATGCAAGTGGCCACTTTAGGGCTGGACCACAGATTCCCTTAAGGGGTAGCTATTTCAGCTGACATAACATCTCATTATTGCAAGAGACTTTTGCCCCCTTCATGAATTAGTCAGGCTACTTAAGTTAAACTAAAGTTTAAATGAAACCAGCTCATTTTCATTATAACAGGACAGGGTGCCATTCCAGGAACAACAGTGGCAGACAAAAGTGACCTTCCCAGGAATGACAAGGGTAATAGGGTGCAACGGCCTTCAACCTGAATATTTATAAAAATCTCAACTTTCCTTTTAAAAACAGTATACTGTTTTATCTCAATGCAGAGGCACAGAACAATCATGGACAAGTATAAAAATCTGAAAAGCCTTGGTACCAGATTGTCTACAGCCAAAGTTGTGGTATGGCAGTGTAAAATATTTGTTGTATCATCACTTTTATTTGTAACTTTAACAATTCTGGATATTTAATTCATGTTTAAAAACATAAGTCTTGTGAGTGAAGCAAGTAGACACACTGAGATGAAATCTAAAGATGAAGTCAAAGTGCACTTCAGAAAGCTTCCCTTAGTTAACTTGAAAGTAATCTTTGGAGAGTATGCTTTCCCACAGAGTACACCTAGGCATGGGCACAAGCATTTAGCTGTACATAATTAAGCTATAGTTAATATATTAACTAGAAAAATATTTCCAAGAAGGGGGAACTCAGACTTCTAATACTAATATGGAAAGATTAACTTCCAAAACCAAGAAGAAAAGAGATTTGGTTTTCTGTGATTATTATTATTTTGTTACCATGTAATCACTTAAATAATTAATAAACTATTAAGATCAGTCTGTGTACCTTTGAAAGCACTAGCATTTACTGTCACCAAAACATTCACATACATCAAACAGTTCTTATATTCAAGAGTGCCCATTTTTATTATGCTAATATCCTACGCCTCTCTTGTTAGTAAAAATCAGCAGTAGAAAAGAGAAGGGAGAGAGGCTTTTAACATCAAAAGTAACACAGTGCTATCTTTTAGCTTTCCATGAATACCCCTCTGCCAGGCTTTTTGCTCTCATACGTGATGGGGCACAGCTCTAACCGGTGGAGTCAGCCAGTTTGCTCTAAGTGTCCCATAGCTGCCATCAGACACTTTCTGGGTCAATAAATTGTGTTCACCATGCTGAAGCAAGGATGTGCACAGAAATTAAACTAAATCACAGGATTTTCAAGATAGCAACATCTTAGCACATAGGTAACAGTTCAGCAAGGTCTTGCAAGACTGAAGAAAAGTATTCACATGGAAATATCCAACCTTATGCAAGGTAACCATGAACTAACGTGGTTTTTAGCTCTCCTAGATTTTGAGGAAAATGAAGTCACTTCATTTCAGAAGCAGTGCTAACACATGCAGTTCATCTCATTTTAATGACTTATAAACAAGGAAACAGCTCCTCTACGGCAGTAATCTAAATATCATGGCCTCCTCATCTTCTCAAAATGTTCCTCATTCTAATCTCAACCTCGAAAAAAACAAGTGCACTTAATTCGGGGTGCTAACACTCTGGATGATGCTTAGAATGGTATTCACTTTACAAGAAGGGGAAATGCAGCTATGTGGCAAGATCAGCTTTACAGGAAGCCTTGCTAAAAGACTCATTTCTCCTCTTTATTAGTCTGACCACATGGATGCTATCTTACAAATATGTGGCTATGGTTAATTTTGGGAGGAATGTTATTAAATGTTTTAGAGCATTTCAATTAAGAACATTTTGGTATAGACTAAAATAATAGAAAAAAGTTGTAAACTATATCATTATGGTTTATATCACTGATTACTACTGGACACACAAAACTGAGTGAGCAGCAGTTGACACCAAAACACATTTAAAACATTAATCCTTGATAGCATTTCTTTATGTTTTTCTATGAACACATGAAAGCCTTTGAATAATGAATAATTAATATGTCCAACTTCAAGCATGTGAACAGACCTGCCGGCTGTGTTCATCCAGTCATGCCTAAGACTGAGTATTAAAAAAGCCTGCTGAGTATGTGTCTTTGGCATTTGTGATTGAATTTTGCTTTAGAGAGAACTGAAATTTTCTCTTAGCTTCACAGCTGGACGACAGTTTCACTCCCACAATCCTAGATAAGGATTTAGGCACACACCCTGATTACATTTAAAATATTGACACTGCATTAAAACAATGTACAGTTCTCAGCATGATGTGAAGCTGATTATTCAAACTATTATTAGTAAAGTTTGCATTTGAGAAATACAGGATAGTGAGCTCTATTAATTAGCCATAGTACAAAAGCTTTAAATCACAAATATTCTTAGGTGAATACTGTACATTTGTACATGTTTCTTACATAAAGCTCCCAAATTTACCTTCCCTTTCTGTTTTGTGTTGTTTTCCATGTACAGAGTGTTGTGATAAACATTATTTAGGCAATATATGTATATAAAGATGTTGTGACAGATTCTATAAGAAAAGAAAAGTGTTATGAACACTCAAAAACTCATTGTAACGTTGTATGGTGTATTCTTCTATGGACACCGCTTTTTAGTATATTTTTTCTTATAGTACAATACAAAAAAATTTACAAGAAAATACTTGAGGAATCTTTGTTACCATCTAGAAACACTAGTGACAAACACAGAAGTACCAGTTACTTTGTTTTGATCTGTTAAAGAAAAAATAAAAAAGAAAATGTTAAAGAAAGTTACTGAAGAAGACTAATATTTCCTCAAAAATAAACAGCTATCACATAATAGCTGAAATAGTACGTAAGATTCTTTAAATGAATACATAGTGTAGTAAGTATTGCCAGTAGCTTCTCCACTTGTACTACTACTCCTTGTAATTTCTATCAGAAGGAGCACCATTTAAAACTTACACAAATTATAGCTATAGATTGAAAATAAAAGCATGCATTACTCAGCAATACATTGAAAGGGTGCAGTTAATATCTATGGATGTCTCAAAACCCATTTTTGTGTTTCATCTAATGTACTTAAATCAAAATGACACCCTAATTCATTCTGAAAGTTTTTCGTTCTGCAAATGTAAAAAGAACACTGCTGGGAAACAAAAAGAATTGGCCTGCAGATCTTCTAAAGTGGAAAAAAAATATTACTTGCTTTCACTAAGAAAAAGTAAATAAATCAATCTATAGATTACAAATGTCTGTAGTAAATCTAAACACCACATACATCAGACTGCTAAGAGTTACCTAATCACAGAAGAATAATGCATATAGCATAAAATATATTTTCTGTTAATTCTTTTCTAAAATCATCAAAGTGTATCTTTGAACATCAAAATTCTTATAGAAAGAGTCTTCTTATTTCTGATTCTTAAAATTCAAACTGAACTCATCACAATTCATGAGACTGTATTTTGGAATTTTAAGTTTAGAAAGTAAAAGCATATCTGGTTTAAGGAAAATTGCAAAAATAATCAACCTGGAAGTTATTAGATTTATTGCAAGTCTGTGCAATAAACTCAAAACAAATATAACTGAGCTTGAGAAAAAACATATTCACAATAATTTTTGAAATTTATTCTAAAATTAGATGCAGGAATTATACTGTATTCACAGAGCTTTTAAGGAGTTTTCCACAGTCCTGTGGTTAGAAGTTTCAAAACATTAGTTTAGTGTAGCCAGGGTCTGAATATTAAGCTTGCAAATCATTTTAATAGAAGATGAAATTATAATGCAACATAGTAGAACCTTTCAGCTGTATTTCAAGGAAAACTCTTCTTAGTTAGTTTACCAATGAAAAATATAGATGCTACTTATGCATCACCAAAATGCTGTCCAGAGAGCAGCATTCTAACTGAGAGGAGCAGAAATCACCCATCTAACTCAGATGCAGATTGATAAAGCAGAATTAAAATGGAAAGAAGTATATCATTTTTATTCTCTTCCACCAGTGCCTTTAAGAATTGCAGAAGCCTGAATAAATGAACTGAATATTAACTAGATCATTGATAATTTTACAATTACCAGCCATGACTTCATATAAGGTAGCACTTCCATTTTCCTTTTGCCTTAAGAACATTTTGTAGGCAGCCAGAGAAATATGAACATCTAGCAAATCCCTGGATACTTTCATTTTCTTTTATTTTAAACTGACTTTACCTGGAATTTCAGTTGATTTACTTCACCTGTCTGAAAGATTCTTGATTAACTCCACCTAAAATCCTGATGCTCTGTTTTCTGTAACAGGCAGCACGCTAATTTGAGGGAGATGGAATCCTGCAGTACTTTTATAAGTCACTATGTGAATGGTCATTACAGTTCACGAGTGATTCACCTACTGTATCTACTTCAAGTTCAAAAAAATGTTCTGTCCCTTACAACTTAAAACAGTGAAAAGGATAAAAGTACCCCTGTTTCCATAATGATGTATAGAATGATGTATAGAATAGTTCCGTCTGAAGGGACTTTCAAAGACCATCTAGTCTAACTGCCTGACCACATCACAGAATCATAGAATGGCTGAGGTTGGAAGGAACCTCTGAACATCATCAAGTCCAACTCCCCTGCCAAGCAGGATTACATAGAGCATGTTGCACAGGATGGCATCCAGGCAGGTTTAGGTTTTGAGTATCTCCAGAGAAGGAGACTTCAAGACTAACCAAAAGTTAAAGCATGTTATTGAGGGCACTATCCAAATGCCTCTTGAACACTGACAGACAACCACCTCTCCAGGAAGGCTGTTCTAGTGTTCCACCCTCACAGTAAAGAAATATTTCCTTCCATCCATCTGGAACCTCCCATGGCACAGCTTTGTGCTGTTCCCACATGTCCTGTCCTTGGTTCCCAGGAATCAGAGTCTGGCACCTCCCTCTGCCCTTCCCCTCCTCAGGGAGTTGAAGAGAGACTTGAGGTCACCTCTTGGCCTCCTCTTCTCCAGACTGGACAACCCAAGTGCCCTTAGCCTTTCCCCACAGGACATTCAGGACTTAAGAGAGCACTTATAAGCTATTCAGAAATCTGAGTACAAAAAAAAAAATAAAATGTTGGAAGAAAGGTATTAATTCAGTTAATCACTATAGTTTATGCAGATTAGGACTTAATCTGGGAATTTAAATTTGGATTTCACAGGCTGGAACCAGCAACACCTGCTGAGTCAGAGTTTGCCAAAATCAACGGGACTGACCTGAATAAATTACCACTTTATTTAGGTCTAAGTTAACAACAAAATCTGTATGATCAAAACCAACACAACGAACAAGCATCTTTCAGTGATTTGGCCTATTCACAGTTCATTTGCTACTGTAAATCTGTATGACTACTAAGACCAGAGTGACAAAATTGTCCAAATGTCCAAGGAGCCCACATGAAGGTATTCCCCACCAGCTGCAAGGCCCTGTAGGCCACACTGCCACGGCACTTGCGCCCAGACCATTTCAGCCCTGTTCCTGCCCATGTGTGCCCATCCAGTAGCAGCTCTGACAGTGACCACTCTGGCCACCCTCACCACAGGGGTTTCCATTACTCTTAGAGAAGGATATCTGTTTTAATATCTGTAAAGTTGCTAAATAACAAATAAATATTTTCACAAACACTTTTCATTTTTTCTCTAAAAAGAGACATAGCGTGTTCAGCTTTCCTACAGATATGCAACAAATGCTGTTTCAATTCTCTTAAAAAAATGGTACGACTTCCATAAAACACAAATACATTTCTTAATGCTTTAAAAAAAATTCTGGCACATGGCCCAGTCTTTGACCAATATATAGTATACATTTGTTTCATCCACCATTTGGGGCATGTTATTTTAGAGCAAAAGTAGTACTCATGAGGAGGCATACACAGTTTTTAAAAACTGTCTTCTCAAATCAGAGATTCTTCAGTCTGGAAGGACTCATTTAAATATATATTTTTTTCCTAATGTATCAAATAATGTCTCAGAGCTAATTCCATCAAAATAGAAAATTGATAAACCAGTCAAAAGAAATACATGGAGATGATGCTTTTCAGGTGCAAGCAAAAGCTATCCTCTGTGTCATCTTAACAAAATGGGAAATGAGAGATAATGAGGAGGAAAGAGGAAGGCCTCTCCATGCCCCCAGTTTCTCTTTACTACAATTTTTTAAATACTAAAACATATCTCACTACCCACTCACTAGTAATCTAATTGCCCACTCCATCTCATGCCTTAAGTAGGGTTCTGCAAGAGACCAAATGCAGGTGAAAAAGGCATTTTCATAATAGTGTTGGCTATTTTCATAAAATAGCACATCATTATTAACAAAAAACTGAAATAAAACACACACACACAAACATCCTGAGATCACCACAGGAAGAGTTGATTCAATTTTCTTTAGGTGACTTTTAGACCAGGTACTAAATCTTATGAGGAGAGACAGTGCTCTGTTCTGGGTAATCCTGATCCCAAACATCACACTGGATACAGATGGTAGCTGATCAGAAAGCAATTTACATAAGAGACATCATGTCCAAACATTCACCAAAATGCCAGCATCCAAGATATTGACTGCAGAACAGCAAATCGTCCATTTTCGCAGAAAATGCAGTAATCACAGATTCAAAAACTAATGGTATAACAATACAATCTGACTACACATGCCCAATGTTTGATGACTATGTAATCAAAAAGAATCTAAAGACAGACCTAGCATATGGTGCATGGTTCAAATCCATGTCTATAGTTAACACAAATCTTACATTCTCCCCTTCTACTCTATTGCATACATATTCATTTGTGGGGATACCCCCATGCAAAAGTTTCATTAGGCCTACATGGTCATTTATAAACACCAGTGCACACAGATGCCAGGTATTAATACTGGGTAGCAGAATAGTCTTTATTTACTTGACAAAATACAGATATATTCAAACCTCCTAAAAAAATCCATTTTTTCTGAAAACACTCCCTACTTATTTACCTCTATTTGTGGAATAAAACCAAATTTCAAAGCCTGGAAAGTCATCACGAAATGAATTCTAATCCTCTGACACAGTATCAAATACATTCATCTATATTGAGAATGCGCAGGTTAATCCAAAGATAAAAAATGTAATTTGTAAATTACAGCCATACAATTTCATGAACCGCATTCATAAAAAGTGGTTCAGAAGAAAAAATTAACAACTGAAATGAACAATTCAGTTTAGCTCAACAAGATATTACAGGCTTCAAACACAGATTCTTTGGAACTTTGAATTCTTGACCGAGATTTGATTAGATTTTAATAATGCATTCTTCAGACTTAAAACATGGAGACTCTTTATCATTTTGCACTTTTCTGTGCAGAAAATTTTGAGACTTTTCTATCACTTTCCTCCGAAATTCCTCAAGGACTCTTTTGGGAACATGGACATACCACACTTCAGCATTTTGAGGATGACGTAGAGAATCAGCAATATCACTGTGGCAGCTATTTCTATATGACACCTGGGACAGAAAGACAGGTTTTTTTCCCGCATCTCTAGCATGATGCACTGCCACACTGAGACAACAAAGCATCTATGGGGCTTCGGGTTGCTGAAGTGGGCCCTGCTTAACAACAAAAGGGGATCCAGTTGACATGTGAATAAAATCCCATATGAAGAAGGTGGTTCCATGCTCACTTTCCACTAGAAGCTAGAGGTGGGAGTAGCCCAATGGCCAGGGCTGCAAGCCTCCCTGGGTACAGCAGAGTGTTTCCACCACTTTCTCACACTGCTGAGGGACCTGCAGCAGTGACTCACGGTGCATTACCTGCAGTGAGGGGCACAGGAAGGCACTCTCTTTTGCTGCACCTTCTTTAGAAACACAGCAGAGATCAACAGAAGTTCCTTAGAATGCCAGAAAAGCATCAAAAGCTTTAGTATTTTCCACCAAACTATTCTGCTCACAAGGTAATATATACACAGTCATGATTTGACATACTCTCAGCCTTGTACCCTCAGAGGACCCTCAGAGGAAAGATCTGGCAGATTATTCTTCAAGATGCACAATTAACTCCAGCCTCTGATCTATGCAAACTGCTTTCCCACACAATATTCATATTTAATTTGAAATGAAACTATCATTTTCACAGAGTTCTATAACCAAATTTAATAAAAGTATCTACATTTGTGTGAACCTCTACAGAACACCTCAGCAACACCTATGGAGAAGAAAGCTACTTTCACGTTGCATATGGCATTTGAGATTCCCCACTGCTAGTAGGGAGATCCCCTGACTGCTAGCAGGGAGATCCCCTGACTGCTAGTTTCCCCAACTGTATTATTGTGACTTTCTTTACTGTCTGAACGTGGGCTCTAACCTTGCCTGACAAATCTGTCTACCTGAGTTTTAAGAAGTCCCTTGGTTTCTTCCGTATCTGTCTATAACAATTCTTCCATATAAAAAACTTTAGTCTTACTATTACCAGTCACTCAACAAATAGTGCAATTTGAAAACTTTGTTTCCTAGCCTGAATGTTGACAATTAAGACTTTTTAAGACTTTTAAGACTTTTAAGACAATTAAGACTTTTTGTTCATCTTGCAACCTGCCTGAATTTTCAGAATAAGGTTATACTTTCAGAATAAGGTCACTCATTGGATCTTCTTAACCCATCTGAGACACTGCACTATTTAAAATGTATGCAGGGTAACAGATGTAGCCCTGCTCCATTTTTATTACCATCTACACTCACTGAAACTCTTCTACAGTCAGCAGTTCTGCAAAGCGTCCCCATATACCCTGATCCTAGATCTGTGATGATGTAATTTTACTAACACCTCCTTCAGGATTGGAACCCCACTGAACTGGGCACTGTACACACAGAAAGACATGATGGTTTTTCAATTTTACCTCCAAGCCTCTTCATAAAAATATTAAGTTAAATACTCCTTTACTGACAAATATTCAGGTTGCTTCCTCAAGAGAAAGAAGATGAAAAAAGTATTGCACAGCACAAGATTATGCAAAAACAACATACTCTTTAATCTTGCCCCTTCTAATTATTGTAAGCAGGTCATCAGATGAAGATTAAGTACATCCTGATATTCTTCACAAGCTTGCTTCCAAAGTAGAGAATCAGGCCACCTACAAACTGAACAAACCCTAGGAACAAGCATTCTAGAGCATTTTAAATAGAAACGTTTACAAAGTTGGAAACAAAATTTCAGTGTTTCTGAGCTGGAAAAGAAAAGGAGGAATCTGTCAAAACTAGAAAAGCTAGCTGATGCCCAAGTTGAAATTTTCTCGAGGGGTAGGTTAAAATTCCAAGGTACCTCTAATAAGAATAGCGTGCACACACTTCTACTTTACTGCTGTAGTTACTCATTCCAACTCTACTTCATGATTTATGAAGCCTTCCTGCACAATAGATGATCATTAACAATAGGAAAAACTGAACCTTTTTCTTTTTTTTTTTTTTCTTCAGCATTAAAACAGGAATATCTATGAAGTGTCTTTTAAAATCCATGGTTAGAAATACTATTAAAAAATGTCATGAATATTTTGATTGAGTTTTTCAGCTTCTTCCGATTAAGAACTGAAGAACAAAGCATTATTAATGAAGTGTAAATTTAGAAATAAAATTCCATTTTCCTAGCAGATCTTGGCACAGGTGCTGGTAACGTACACCAGTATTTAGAGAGGTAAAATCAAGAAAAGTTTTTCCAAATGTGATTTCTCTGGCTGAAGACGAACGTCTTGAATTAGCAATTGCTCTCATATTTTTGTCTCTTTTTCACACATGGATGAGCTGGATTAGTGCATTTAGCTTCTAAATACATACAGCTCTTATTTCTAATTTTGAACCAAGTCTAACTTCAGACAGAAGAACAAACATTTCATCCCCTCTTTATTTCATGTAAGCTACATTTTGAAACTGTCTACATATGCCTACGTCATTAGTAGTGCTTGTAAAAGCTTAATGAATTTTGAAATGCAATTTTTTTCTTTTGTGTACTTGCAACTTTTTTGTATATTACAAACCTAATTGAGTGTTTATAAAACTGTTATCTTTTAGTCAAAACTCATATGAGTTTACTTTCTACCCCATCTAAATCCACATAGACAACCACAGTTGTGTTTTTTTGTTTGTTTGTTTGTTTTCTCTTATACACAGTAACACTAAAACATCAGTTTCAGCTGTGTTGGAAAACACATCGTCAGTTTGGCTGATGAACCTCTCTACAACAAGAGAATGCTAAGACTTATGAAACTTACATCATAAAAAAAAAATATATTTTATTATACTCAAAGACTATCTAATCATCCTATTTATGACATACTCCTACACACACATCCTAAAGCCTTTATAGTTCTGTGAAGTGAGAACTTTGGATGTGACATGTGACAGCTATGGTGACATTAAGAAGTAGAAAGAACCCACTGTGCTACTTGACTCAGTGTACACTGTCTAATAACTTCAGGTAGAAATTGCAAAACACACTTACTGAAAAAGATAAGAGTTCAAGACTGAAAATCAAAATTTGCTTTCTTTGTAAGAGCAGTATTTGAAGGATTGCTGTCAACTTTCTTTTTTTTTCTTTTTCTTTTTTTCTTTTTCTCTTTCTCTTTCTTTTTCTTTTTCCCTGGCAAATGCTGGATCCCAAGTCCTTCCCCAAAATAATCCTAAACTACATCCTCCAGACTGCTTGACAGAATCAAAGCCTGACTTTAGCTTCTTGTTGATTCCTAAAGCCTCCTTCACAATAATAAACTTTCTCTCAGATTCACAGACACTGAGATAGCTAAGTTTTTCAAGTCAATCAAACTGAAATTAAAATTACTAAAAAAAATCCCTGCATTTTTCTCCTAAAATAAACTACAGAAGAAGAAATATATATATATTGGTTACAATCAAAGCTATTATGAACAGATGATCTGATGTTAATATCAGTAGCTGACATATAATTACCAAAAAATTTCCTATTCATTTGAATAACTGCTATGAAGATCCAAATCAGTATTCAGCTGCCCCTGTAGAATAAAACATTGCAACTTCCTTTCTTTTTCCTAGAACTATTTTATCTTTTTCTTAGTATCACAACTGATCATAGGAAATAATTCCATTCTTCTAAGTCAAGTACTGTTTTCTATTTTTTTCTTTTAACTTTTCTTTTTTTTCTTGGTATCTCAGTGCTTTGGCTCCTTTTGTTGTTGTTGTTGTTGTTGTTGTCCCTTTCCATAAGCTTTCTTTTTGATTTTTCAACTCAGTTCTATAGAACTACTAATTTTTTTGTTAAAGAAATTCCATTCAGCCTCTACGTTCAGCTATTCTGTTGGAAACAAAAACTTGATTGTAAGAGATCACTGAAAAAAAAAGTAACCTATCCTCAAAAAATAAAACAAGATTAGAATAAAAATTACTGCTATTAATATTAAAGCACATTTAATTAAAATAGAAATAGGAATAGGCATGGTTTGCTTCCTTTTGTAAAGGAGGTACAGCACTTGTTAGGGCAAGAGGTAACAACCATACTTGCAGATACTGAATTTAGCTACCCCATGATCAGATCCTCCTCTCCTAAGGATAACTCTGTATACTTGTCATTTAAACAGAAAACATATCCAGATTCTTTCCTCAAATACAGTTTGATGCAATCAGCACTAAATAACTCACTGTTCTTTCAAATAAGCTTTTGATAAGCAGGACAACATCTGGCTCTGAAATCTTGGACAAGGTCAGAAACAGGTAAGAAAACCTAAGTTTTAGTTTCAGAAGTGAGTCAGAGAAGAGAAGCTTCTTTTCTTCCATTAAAAGTGAAATTGTTCATTTGCATCTACCTGGAACTCTGCCAGATCCAAATCAGAAAAAGAGTTTGAAGTTTATCAATGGTTGGCCAAAGGGGTAACTACATACACATCAGCTAATCGTCTGGACTAGTACTGAATCAAGTAAAAACCTAAAACATAAAAAGTAAATTTAAATTCATTGATCAGAGCTTCTTTTTTGCTTCTTTATTTATAAAGGCTTCAGTAGAAAATATGGTCATTGCTGTAGCCATGGCTCAATTCTGAAACAACCACAGCTTGCTTATCTATTTAGCACTGGAAAAAGGTAAGAGTATGAATAGCAAGTAAGATTCAAAGTGGGTTAACACACAATATATTTCTAAGTACATACTCTCGAACTAGTATTATCATTGCTGTTGTCCGATTCTGATTATGCTCATTTCTTTCTGCAGTGCTTTTCTAAGATTTCATTAGCAGATGTATTATCTGACAGCATTTTAAAGATTTTTACAAATGTTATCAAATAGGAGTCATAACTTTGTTTCCAAATTAAACTGGTAAAATCTTTGAGGGAGAGTATTATGCACAAGGACTGTCTAAACTCACGCTTAGTATTATGCTGAATAATGTTCAAGCACAATGGAAAGTTTGCAGTCCAATTCCTACCAGGACTTCTTTTAGAGATGTTTCAGAGATAATGTGTTCCTTAAAGTCTCAACACACAAGCCTAAAATTCCTTGCCCCAAAAACCAAACCAAACCAAAAAAATCTCACAAATAGTTGAAAGGTATAATTCAAAAAATGCAATAATGAAGCTTATGCAAATGTGTCACTGTAAACAGACTGCCAAATTAATATGGACTGCTCTGGAGAGCAAGAACTCAGAGGGCCAACTACAATTTTCAAGGAAAAAAAAAAGTCCAGCCAAGTAAATAAGCTGTGATGTCTGGCATATATTTCCTGACACGTTACTTGGAGGTAATTGGGATAAAGTGGCTCTTAAAGTCGATGCATATCGCTCAAGCAGTTACACAGCAGTTATTGTCCCCTTCCTTTTCCATGCAAACACTTCCCATACACTTGTAAGAAAGGGGTGCTCAGAACTGGGAGATAGTATGCATCTAGATGAATCTATCCCTAAAGAGAAGGAAGAAAGCATCTGTTACACATACTAGGATGAAGGAAAAATGAAATCATACGTTTGTAAGGAAGAACTCCAAACATTTCTCTCTTCTCCTCTGCAATTTTCTCATCATCACATCGATAACCACCTTTTCTGATTTACTGAATTCCATGCCTATTTCCTTACTAAAAACCAGACTTCTTAGAATGCTAATTTGTCATCTCCATTACCCTGCTTTGAAATATTCCAATTATGACTCACACATTTTCATTTAAGAAAATGAAAATGCAAATTCTAACATTATTGTACTTTCCACACATTTAACGTAAAAGACTAAGCAACCACAACCCTAAGCAAACTGAGCTACCAGAATCAATCAATGGGATATTTGTGTTATAAGAGATATGTTCAAAAGGTTTTTTATATACACATTTTTTCGATGGATAATAAGACAATAATCAGAGAAGCTCATACAGAGAAACTTCCCATTTATTGACATGCATGATACCAAGTTAGATTTTTCCACATCAGAGTTCATTTCTCTTGTTAATGTTACAGCAATGTTGATGGAAAAGACGTGTACATTTAATAGCTTCTTGCTCCAATCCAGCCTTTTAAACAGAACTGTTCAATAAAATCCATCAGTTATACCTCTGCAAAACCAAGAATCTGCTTTTAAGTTAGTAACTTAATTTTGTTGATAATAAAGAAGGAAATAAGAACTATTGGCTGAACACATCTCCTTTGGAAAGAAGCAATATGTAACTAACATCAGGGTCACTCAGTCGCTATTCAGTAAGCTTTCCTCTGTCAGTAACTCAGGTCACAAGCTTCAGATCAAAACTGAAGTAATTGCTTGACCAAAATCACAGGTTGCATTTGAAAAATATTTAAATAAATCATAACACAAACAAAAATTCTAAAAAGAATTTCACATGACATGAAGAAAGGATTTTCAGAGTTCACTAAATGGACAGAAATCGACTGTAGCAAAAATCAACTGTTTGATGGAAGAGATAAAGATAATTACTTTTTTATTTGGACGAACTTATTAATTTGAAATGACTTAAAAATATAAATTGTAATAATTATTGAAACAAGTAAAGAATCACTTTTCCATTTTTCCTACAAAATCTATTTAAATTGAAGTTTATATAACCTTCTCAAAGCCCTGAATCAAATTAATGGTCCTATTATTATTCAAAAGACCAGAACCAAACAACAACAGAAATGTGAGTGGTTTATAAATTGTCTCTTATTTACTATACAAGAGTAACTAACAGATGGTATGAAAAAGTATTATGAATGTATTTCTCTAATTTTGAATATTGCTATTATAATCTGGATCTGACACAAAGATACTTTATTCAGTATATTTTATTTGCTTTGTTCAGTTTGGGATCTGCCTCTGAAGTTTTTGTCCTTAAACCAGTTTTATGCATATGTGCTTGCTACTTGCATCAAATGAGGAATAGTAGAAATCTTACATATCTGTGCACCCTGTCACAGTTGACCCATGCACTCAACATTGCATCCCATACCTAAAGAGAACCAAAATTACTATAGTAGCACATGCTGCTTATTTTATATATTAAGTGTATACAGACACAAAGCAAGATGTTTTTTCAACAGCATTCATAGTCATACAACTGTTGAAAAACTTTTGATTCCCTAAAGAGGAGTTAACTAATACTAAACGATTAAATATGCCTCATTTTGAAACGTTAATACAAGCCAGAATTAGTTCTATAGCTAACTATAAACAACTAAAGCCATGATTTAGGGTGCAGTGAAAGGGTACTGCAAGCTGATGGAAAATGTAAGCAGGGTACCATTCATTGGCAAAGAACATAAATGAAATATGAAAAGTTAAATAAATGCTTTGGGAAAAAAAATGCATGTTCATCTGTAATCTCTGTGGATATAACCTTTATCACATCACATACTAGGTTTAAAGAGTTTGTTTCCATAGATTAAATATAAACTAGTTTGTTTTTGTTTTTGTTTTTGTTTGTTTGTTTGTTTGTCTTGTTTCACAGAACAGGATCCAGAATTAGAAACTGTCTGATGGGGAATTATCATGAATAGTGAAGTTCATATTCAGTTTTCCAGCATACAGTACAATGAAAACCTCTATTGAACTGGCAACAACACAGTCTGGCTCTGTCTTTATAACTCCGTAACCAAAGACTTCAGTTACTCAACTGTATTCTCAAAGTCTATCATTCAACTATATATGAAGTCTCACATATCCCAACTTCTATTTTCTGTCAATTGTGTTCAATACCAAAATATTAGCAATAGCATATTAAGTGTTAAGTTTCAGTATTTTCTTACTGGCAACATTACACATATTCCAGGAACTGTGAACCAAAAACACACACTTCCTGCAAACCTGTATTTCCAAAAATTATTTGTCTTGGAATCAACATACTATCTTAAGATGCTGAGGAAATCGAAATGGTTAAGTACTAAATCAGAATTTAAAAATCAAGCAAAATGCCCAAAGAGATAAAGCTTACAGCATATAACATATGTGTATTTTTTTGTTGTTTTGAAACATGACATTTGAATTTTTAATCCTATGTAAGCTCACTTTTAGATCTAAGATATCTGAATATTAAGGTAAGACAACAGGTAAAGCAAAGAGTAATAAAAATGTAATACGTGCTATTTCTATCTTGCCATAAATGCAGGGCAACAGCACTGGCAATAGCACTCTTTCTAATCAATAATTCCACTGAAAAGTAATAAAAAATGATGCTTCTGAGCTTCCTCAACCACACCTGGAAAAACAAATTATACAGCAAAAGACAAAAACAATATTTCGTTTCAGCTAATAACTAAGAATAAATTTGCAAGCTTTCAGAGACAATTTTGTCAAGGGGTCAGGTTTTTTGTTTGTTTATTTGTTTGTTTGTTCGTTTGGTTATGAGGAAAAAGAAACAACAGAAAATAGACAGGGATGGAGGCAAACAGGTATCCAAAAGACATACATTCAGAAAGGCAGAAGTCAGCCTAAAAAAGCCTCAAAATGAAAACATTAAGTTCACTGCTTAATGTTTTACTTGTAAAACTTGATCCAGCCATTGGATGAATGAATAATTCTCCTCCTCCAGCCAGCTCACTTAAACTCTGCTGCTCGCATATTCTTTCTATCAGAGGAGTGTTACTGTAATTTCTTCCTATAGCTACCATAAAATTTCAGATGTACTTTCTGTCTAATAATACTCTTAAACAAGATGTAAAAATCTGATTTATTTCATTAATATTTTTAAAGATATTCATCAAAGGCTAAATCACAGGAACTTTTGCTTTAAATTCAACATGTATTTAAGAAATGACTCACCTTGCAAACTGCTTTTCAGAATAATTAACTAGTGAATGAAAACCCACTCCATTTTGATCATTTTCTAGGATTAAAATATAGAAATACTTGAAAAATAAAAAAGAGATAGCTGCAAACTGATTTGTCATATCTCATAGAAATCTTCGTAGTGAGGAAACAGAAAAGATAAACACTTTCTCTCTGCCGAAAACAGAGAGACTAAGCAAAGAGTAAATGGTAAAATATTCATACTTCAAATGTTGTACATATAGAATATTTTAAACACTTAAAAATACATTATAATTCTCCAGAGAAGAAGTACCATAATTAGAAGGAATGAGATGATCTGACTAAAGCAATACACTACACAAAAACAGATATAGAGCAGAGCCCAAACCTCAGCCTCATAATGTTGAGCCAATGTGGTTCTCAGAATGTGTCATGCTAAACAGGAAAATTCAATCCAGCCTTAGAAAGAACCAACAAGTATTTAAAACAAACAAACAAAAACAAACAAAAAAAAAGCTTGATAATGCTTTCTCTTTTGAAGCTATGCAACAATGTAACTTGATAATGTTTTCTCTTTTGAAGATATGCAACAATGTATAAAAATACTTTCAGAAATTCTAAACCTTCAGAAAACAAAACTATTCAGGAATAATACTGGAGGCCACACCAGCAAGAGCAGAAATAGAGGACACTTCAAGACACTTAACAAAAATGTGGATGGATGCATTTTCAACTAAGCTCTCAGACAAGAACTGTCAAAAGTGACAGAGACTTTGACTTTCAGTAGATTTGCAAGAAATTTCCAACTAAATCTACCTCAGGAATAAATTAAAAAAAAAAAAGAAAATCCATGATAAATCAATTTCTGAGGATTTCTGTTAGGATTTTGACAAATTGTATCAAAACAACTAAAATACCACTGAATAACACTGTGTTAATGCTTCCAACAAACTCCTTTAGTGATTTTTTTTCTGGTATTTCCTAATTTCAAACACAACATACTCAACATTCTCAAGAAAGAGAAAGAAAGAGAGAAAGAGAGAAAGAGAGAGAGAAAGAGAGAAAGAGAGAGAGAGAGAAAGAAAGAAAGAAAGAAAGAAAGAGAGAAAGAAAGAAAGAGAGAAAGAAAGAGAAAGAAAGAAAGAGAGAGAAAGAGAGAGTGACAGAGAGAAAGAAGGAAAGAAAGAAGGAACAAAGGAAGGAATGAAAGAAAGAAGGAATGAAAGAATGAAAGAAAGAACAAGAAAGAAGGGAAGAAAGAAGGGACGGATGGACGAAAGAAAAAGAAAAAAAAGAAAGAAAAAGAAAAAGAAAAGGAAAAAGAAAAAGAGAAAGAGAAAGGGAAAGGGAAAGGGAAAGGGAAAGGGAAAGGGAAAGGGAAAGGGAAAGGGAAAGGGAAAGGGAAAGGGAAAGGGAAAGGGAAAGGGAAAGGGAAAGGGAAAGGGAAAGGGAAAGGGAAAGGGAAAGGGAAAGGGAAAGGGAAAGGGAAAGGGAAAGGGAAAGGGAAAGGGAAAGGGAAAGGGAAAGGGAAAGGGAAAGGGAAAGGGAAAGGGAAAGGGAAAGGGAAAGAGAAAGAGAAAGAGAAAGAGAAAGAGAAAGAGAAAGAGAAAGAGAAAGAGAAAGAGAAAGAAAGAAAGAAAGAAAGAAAGAAAGAAAGAAAGAAAGAAAGAAAGAAAGAAAGAAAGAAAGAAAGAAAGAAAGAAAGAAAGAAAGAAAGAAAGAAAGAAAGAAAGAAAGAAAAAGAAAAAGAAAGAAAGAAAGAGAAAGGAAGGAAGGAAGGAAGGAAAGAAGGAAGGAAAATAAAAAAGAATGAAGGAAAGAAGGAAAGAGAAAGAGAGAGAAAGAGAAAGAGAGAAAGAAAAAGCAGGAAGGAGGGAAGGAGGGAAAGAAAAAAGAAAGGAAGGAAGGAAGGAAGGAAGGAAGGAAGGAAGGAAGGAAGGGAGGGAGGGAGGGAGGGAGGGAGGGAGGGTGGGAGGGAGGGAGGAAGCATTCAGTCTTGAGAAGTGGTCCCACGTGAACTTCATGAGGTTCAACAAGTCTAAATGCAGGGTGCTGTACCTGGGCTGAGCAATCCCAGACATGAGTACAGACTAGAAGATCTAATTGAGAGCAGCCCTGCAGAGAAGGACTTGGGGGTTCTGATGGATGAAAAGATCGACATGAGCCAGCAGTGCGTGCTTGCAGCCCAGAAGGCCAACTGCATCCTGGGCTGCATCAACAGAGGAGTGGCCAGCAGGGAGAGGGAGGGCATTGTCCCCCTCTGCTCTGCCCTTGTGACGTCCCACCTGGAGTGCTGCATCCACGTCTGAGGCCCCCAGCACAAGAAGGATTGGGAACTGTTAGAGCGGGTCCAGAGGAGGGTCACAAAGGTGATCAAGGGGCTGGAGCACCTCTCCTATGAAAAAAGGCTGAGAGAGCTGGGGCTGTTCAGCCTGCAGGAGAGAAGGCTCCAGGGTAACCTCATCAGCCTTTCAATACTTAAAGGCATCTTAAAGGATGGAGAAGGACTCTTTACTCAGGTAGATAATGATAGTACAAGGGGGAATGGTTTTAAACTAAAAGAGATTGTAGATTTAGATTAGAGGTTAGATGGAATTTTTTTCACGCACAGGATGCTGAGGCACTAGAACAGGCTTCCCAGAGACGTTGTGAATGCCTCATCCCCAGAGGCCAGGCTGGATGAGGCCCTGGGCAACCTGATCTAGTGGGTGGTGTCCCCCACCTATGGCAGGGGGGTTGGAACTAGATGTTCCTTGAGGTCCCTTCCAACCCAGGCCATTCTATGATTCTATGATTTTTTTAATTTAAACAGATACTTCAGTTGTTCTAATACATTTTCTAGTCATCTCCGTCCTCCTTCTGCCCTATTTGTCCTGAAGCAGGAGAAACAGACTTCTCACTCTTCTGTTTGCCCAAGGTATAAGCATATCTAGAAATTCAAACCAAAATACTAGATGTTTATAACAATCTAACAATTTCTGCACTTTCCCCTCTGTTCTGGTAGTTGAAAAAGGAAGGCAGAATCTTCAAGCACCCCAAATTTTAGAGTAGGTACAAATACGAATGGTAAGCCATATATTTTTCCAGACTCTTCAGCAGTTCCTTCAGTTTACCTTAAGCCTAAAATCTCTTCATATTTAGAACTATACAAGATGACTAACCCTGCAGCTATTCAGCAGCATCTCAACCTAGCTCAGAGCTGCACTCTCCCAGCTTCTTGAGGTGAATTACACACTGTTGAAGGAACATTCAGAGCAGGCATCTCCCTTGACAGTGTTTACCTACCTGAACAACGTGCTGCTTGTTTTAGTACTGCCCCTCATGCCTGCCATCTCACACCTCACAGCTGCCAGCTAAGCTACGCTACGATAGTCATACAAAATAACCAAACAACCAAACACAGTGGGAAGAAAAAATAAATAAATCTAGCTCTATCTTAACATCCAGAAATGAAAATTAAGTAAGAATCTGACTGACTTCCTCCCACCACAGTGTAAAACACATATACAAAGAATGTTTTAAAAAAAAAAATCTTCCTGTAATAACATGAGACCTTTTACCATTTTATGAAAGCCTCAATATAAACCACTTTGCTGCTAAAACTCATGACTACTGGCAATTAGAAAAAGGTTTCCTAAAATATCAAAAAAAAAAAAAAGTTTAAACCTTTCATAAAATAGCTTTCATTAAATTCTATTAAATCAAACCCAAAACATTTCAGTAGAACATGCAAGTTTACAATATATTTTTAATGAAAGATATTTCAATTATATCTTTATATTTTTTAATTTTTTCTACCTAAACAATACCTGAACATTATAATACTATATTGTGCACCTTATTAAGTATCAATGTATTTCAGAAATACAAACTGGAAGGAGTAAATCGGAAATACAGTAGGAAACTTTTGATTATTGCTCACATCCACAAAACTTTAACCAGTGCTAATTTCCATCAGTTCTCGATTAATCAGATATTATTAGCAAAGTATTTAATTCATATTCTCATCCATTTATATTTTTCCCTGTAGCTAGTCATAGAATTTTTGCATAACTGAGGTATCTTGCATAGGGTAATAAACAAGATCATGTATGACAGAAGACAGCTAAAAATCTAGAAGAACATTGACAACTCCTTATCTGTCATTTAAAAACTACTCTTAAATAACCATGACTTTTCTGTTATGTGTGGCTCAGACTGATAAGCTTCCTCAGAGTTCCTTTAAAATCCTTAGGAACAGTGCCATTGGAGAAGTATCTGGGCAACCAACTTTTAGGTTGAGCTTTATTAAATTTCTTGTCTGGTTGCTCTGACATCAGCTAGTTGGGAAGAACATGACCCTGATTAAGCCACTGGAAAAACAAAACAAAACAAAACAAAACAAAACAAAACCTGCCAACATTTTTGTGATTCAGTTCCTATAAGTAGCAATTTGTCAGAGCTGATTAAAAGGACAACTCAGAAAAAGGAGTGGCATGGAATGCTTAATTAGGCAGTCTAAAAACCAAATTACTCTGTCTCTCACACAGTACTATGAATAGTCTCATAGCTAAATTTTCAAAGAAACAGTGAGCCAGATGATATTTTTTCTGATGAGTCAGAGCTAACATCAAAAAATAAAAATACACCTAAATATCTAGAGTGTGAAGAAAAATATCCCAACAGTTCAAACTGTGTTTTGGCTAAAAATACAATTTCATTGTAATCTATGTTTCTGTGAAAAAAAAAAAAAAAAAAGACATTTTGCAGATGGTAACATAGTGTTTGCAACTAACAGTGGTAATCACCACAGGAGAGGCATCAGAGAGAAAAACCTTTAACTCCTGTCATTACTACTAAAAGTGAGAACCCACTACAGAGCCTAAACTGAAACTCCAGTTTGAAACAAGCATATGAATAAAAAACCAGTTATTAGGATATAAATTTGAACATGTTGTCAAATCTCAGTCAGTGTTACACAATACATAAAGTATTAGATTTACAGGGAAGGTATGAAAAAACTATAATCACTTTTCAATCATATTCACTTTATGGGAGAAATATTATCGAAGTAGACAAAACACAGGATTAGATTAGACAGAAAAGAAATTAGATTAATATCTAATTAGATTAGATTAGATAGAAAAGAAAGAGGAAAAAAAAAGTTCCTACAGAACAAAACTCAAAAAAAGCGTAAAAATACACATATTGACAGTTGTAAAAATGAAAAGCAGACTTTGCAGGACATAACCGATGAAAGACAAAAAATAGGACTTGATTCTAGAAAGGGTTTTTGATGACTTGACTTATCAATAAAAGGAATAATAATTAGAAAGAAGGACCTTGACATAGGAATAAAGATTTGCAATTAGAAGAGAACTTGAAAATCATGTGAAATTAACTAAAAGAAAACTTACAGAGAATACAAGAGCATTTAGGAAAACATGGAAGAAAACGTATTCTAAGAATACAGGTATTCTCAGTCAGTATACCAAATGAGAAATACTATACAATATTTATATCAAATCTACTTCCCCTTTTATGAAACAAAGGAGAAAACAAGAAAAAAAAAAAGAAAAGAAAAAGAAAAAGAAAAAAAGATAGGGAAACCATTGATGGAGTAGATCTCTTTCTTGTGCTCCCCAGCTGGAGGTATAGATGGACTCCACTAGAAAAGACTGACACTTTCCAGAATGTGAACTGAACAGAACGTGTGCTGATGCAGACCACAAAAAAACAGCCATAATATAAAATGGCAAATTGTTCGACTTGAGAGGGAAAATATACCAGAAGACAAGATAAAGAAAGCTGAGAGGAGAAATCACAAGACGCTGCATACTGACAAGGTTTCAAAAAAGACTGACACAGTTATGAAAGAATACGACAAAATTACAGAAAAAAATGGGAAAGATAAGAACAAACACAGGATAATAGGAAAGTAATGACTAAAGTAAATATGAAAGTGACTGAAGGAAGGACAGCTGAAGAATGACTTTGAACAGCTCTTCTCAAACATCAGTCTCTGATGAAAACTATATATATTATGATAAATGAAGTATCTCCGTTTGCATCTGAGACAAACACATCTGAGACAAATACACCTGAGACTGGAATAAAGAATCACCTTAAAAGAAAAATCCAGGGGAAGGGGAAGGGGGAAAGGGGGGAAGGGGGAAAGGGGGAAAGGGGGAAAGGGGGAAAGGGGGAAAGGGGGAAAGGGGGAAAGGGGGAAAGGGGGAAAGGGGGAAAGGGGGAAAGGGGGAAAGGGGGAAAGGGGGAAAGGGGGAAAGGGGGAAAGGGGGAAAGGGGGAAAGGGGGAAAGGGGGAAAGGGGGAAAGGGGGAAAGAAGGTTTCTGCATAGGAGAAAACAGTGATGGAACAAAACAATCCATCACTGTAAAATAATAATGTAAAGCAATAAGGATAATTTAGAGATGGATAGGAAATATAACTTGATGAACAACACAGAGTGGAAAGGGATATAAAGTCCCAAAACAACTCCCAAAACTAGAATGTAAAGAATTATACATGGAGGACCTAAAGAAGCTCTGAGTATGTTAAAACAGAGAAGAACAGCATTGGAAGTCACCGCGGATGTTACCATACATGTCTGAACACAGACTAAAACGAAAGACTTAGAAAATTTTATTAGTTAAGGGAAACACACTTAGCTTACATGACAAAACAGATGGAGAGAGTACATATGTTATAGATACAAAAGTGATGGCCTTTCTCTTGGGCAGAAATAATAAATAAGCAGGCTGAAATAAACATACCTGACAAATGGAGTATAAGCATAGCTTCAAAAGAGAAAGCATTATTCATTTAAGCAGATCACCCACAAATTCAAGCAGATAGCAAGTACCTATACTCTCAGAAGTTTGAAACTGCAAAAACACCACAACTCTGTCTCTAAGAATATGCCTATTTTAAATGTCATTTGTTAAAACAGAATACGATAGAAATAACTCACATAAACTAAAATGTTTGCATTTTTTGTGGCACCTGACATCCACTAGTGAAGAAATAAAAGGCATATTATATGCACCTACCAATAATATGGGAAACAGCTTTACCAAAAAACTCTAAAGGGAAACCAAACCATAATATAATTTCCATAATTATTTCAAACACAACTGTACTTTTTTTTTTTTTTCCCCAATGGAATGCAGTAATATCTTGTTGTTTTCAAAATACAGTGATGCCTCTGGGAGTAGAGCCATATTTCTGTTTGTGATATCATTGAGAATGAGCTCCCCGTGCTGCTGATTAATGTACTGTGAGACCAAAGTGGTTCATGTGTTTCTTTCCAAAGCAACAGTTTGAAGCAGCGGTCCAGAAAGTCACCATAACCTGATGTTAAAACTCCATCCAGTTTCACTTCAGACATATATAGAAAAAAAATCAGACTGTTTTTATAATCTTAGTTTGTTCTGTCAAATTTCTTATCCAATGCCAGCTCATTCTGACAGTATAAACATGAAAGAATCCTAGTGTTCCTGACAAAGTCAAAACACTAAGGTCTTTCCTAAATTAAATGCTATTATTGCATAACACACAGCTAAGGAAATAAATGCGACAGCTCAGACAACCTGAAGAACTGTAAAATAAGCTGTATTTAATAGAATGTTAAACTGACCTTTGCGTATATCCACTCAATGATTGCACTGGTTCAGTCTCCTTTAAGAACACCGTGATCTGTCTTTACTGTCATTTATATAAAACCTCACTGTGTGGTAGAGCACACAGTCTTATAATTGCTAAAGTCTCATGTTTCACAGTAAATTTATCTCATTATCTATCTCTAAGTCCTTTCCAGCAACACTATAACAACAACAACAACAAAAGTATGAAATCTTCATGATTAGAAACCAATGCAGTAATTTTGGATGGTTAGAACAGAAAATCTTCAGTATTATATATGGGCACTATGAGCTGCAGATCTAGCCTGATTGCTGCCTGAGGCTTTATTACAGTGCTCTGATACAAAGAAACACTCCTCTCCACAAAACAGAGGCTGACAGATGTGATGAAATGAAGTCACTTATTAAACATTACCTACATCTTCAGTACTAACAAAGTTACCATAGGAAGCCTTCTGTATGTATACTCTCCATTTTGCAATGAAATGGACAAAGGAAGGCAGTCATCCTGCCAGCACTTAGCAGTAATCATTTTGAAAGCACATGTTTGTTTTCCAGTGTTCAAGTTCTTCTGTTCATCAAAAAGAAGACTGGAGATCATCAGGATCTTCTTGGCAGGCAAGAGACTAAACTGTTGAATGAACAAAGCAATGCCCTGTAAAACTGAACTACAACAAAATGAACAATTGCCTCATTACAAAACCAGAATACTTGCAAAAGATCTGCTAGTTCCAGTTCTGATACAAATCCAACATAGTTACAAAGCATATTCAGAATGTCTCAGTAATTTAAGTTGTACTGTACATAATGTGAAAAACAAACTGCTTTTAAATCAATAATCTTGCAAACTGGATTAATACTAAAGAAAAAATGTTAGTTATTTCATCTTCCATGAACCATAAATGATACTGTTGGAGCATATCTCAGTAAAGTTTAGATATAGTCAAAATAAATTAAATATAGACTTAAAAGTAAAACTAATTGAAATGTACCTGAAACTATTACTGTGCCCAAATACTCACATACTTGCCTCACGGTTTAAGACAGAAATCACTTAAAAGATATTCAATGAAATGTCACTGTAATTAACATACTGATTTTAAAACTTGTGTTTCTTCTGACTTATTACATATTCTTCTTCCTTCCCAAATTTAACTGTTTTGATCCTGTCACTGTTCGGTTTCATATATTGCAGAAATACAGCAGTTTTGCACTACTGAACTGAATTAACAGTTTTCTACCATCAAACAAGGGCTCTTTCTTTCTCTTCCCCTCCAAGACTCACCCTTACCTCTTCACTGTGTGTACCCGCTGTTTACCTTGGCCTAATTCTGATGTCCTTCGAAGCAGAAGGTAAGTCAACTGAACTCCACTAACCCGTTTCAAAATATTAATGTTTCTGGGATCATTACTTTGCTGCTTTAGTGAGTAGTCCCAGCCTATGACTGTGAGGAACAGGACCTTGTCTAGGAGGGAATGGGACTGCCACCATGTTATGGTGCCTATTCAACTAGAGCTTTGCATACATGCAACCACATGGTCAGGCTGTAATGGTACAAGAGCATTTTCAGCAAAGCCCTATTTTCAATAACTTCAGCCTAATTCTAAAAATATTTCAGAATAATATTGAAAATAAAAAGGAATGTCATTTTCCTCTTTTTCTAAGGAAAAATAATAACCTCAGTCTCTACCTTAAAGAAAGAGTTTTATCCAATCTTTAACGAGGACCCTCAAATCACTCAGGAGTTGCTGATGTCATTGTGAGGCCACTGCTGATAATCTCTGAATGATCATGGTGACTGGGAGAGGGGCCAAAAGACTGGAGGAAAGCAAACATCATTTCTATCTTCAGGAAGCAAAAGATGGATGAGCCAGGGTACTAAAAGACAGTCACCCTCACCTCAATCCCTGGAAAGGTGAAGGAGCAGCAGCTAATGCTGGGGACCATTTCTAGGCAAGTGAAGGACTAGACAATAATAATGAGTAGTCAGCATGTATTCGCCATGGGGAAGCCATGCTTGACCAACCTGATAAGCTTCTACAGTGAAGTGACTGGAGACAAGGGGTGGATAGTGGATATTGTCTACCTTTACTTCTGTAAAACTTTTGACACAGTGTCCAGCAGAGAAGCTGATGAAGGATGGGCTGGATCAGCGGACAGTGAGTTGGACTGAAATCTGACTTAACAGCTAGGCTATTAAAACAGGCACTATTAAATATCTTAAATGCCTATACATTACTTGCTATCAATATAATGGTTGTTTCAGTCTTATACATTTAAGCAATCAAACTGAACAGAGGTAAGAAATGAGACAGCTCAATCACATTCAAATCCTAGCCTAAAGTGCTGCTAATTACACATTTTTTAAATGCTATTCTAAGAAGCATACTCATTTAAATACTCATAGTACTTTTATTGTAAAACTACCTGTAAAAATGTCAAGATTCTTACTATAATTTCTTCAGTATAAGCTTTTTCCAGAATGCAAAAAAAGTCTTGTTAATTGCAAAGTGCAGGAAAACAGAGTACGGTGAGAAGCAGGATAATTCAGTTTAGCAAATAGTAAACATATCACTGATCTATACTAAAACCAGCTGCTTCATACAGCTAGTATTTACAATTTTTGACACTACGTGTTGTTGATGCATTCTTCCTTTGCTCTTTAGTTATTTAAAGGCTTGTAATCCTGATTTATATATATATATATAAATATAAATATAAATATATATATATATATATATAAATCAACTGAAATTCCTTAAGAGTACTGAACACTTTCATTTCCAAAGCCCTTTTCATTGGAAAGAAAAGCCTGGAATGAGGCGTGTATAAAGATGGATGATAAGGCTATACAATAATTTAGAAGTCCTTTTCTGTATTGCATGTGGGGATTGATGCTGTTCTGCTGTGGACTAAAGGCCAATACAGCCACCTGCCTGCTGCCATGCCACTTGCCCAGTGGCATGCATTGCCAGAAAATACTAGTAAGCAATTTGGTTTTTTGCCCACCTCTTCTTTCTTTAGAATATAATTTCACCAAATTCTTCCATGTTTCAGCTTGGAAATCATCAATGTCTAACCTCAGGATTAAGGCTATTTTCTGTGGAGGAAAGGAGGAAGGGTAGACAAAGAAGAGGTCATGATAACTAAATAAAACATTATTTTATCGTATCAAAATTTTTGAGAACTGTTCTTATACAAAATATAGTACGTAACACATACAGGATTGAAGCTGCAAAGCCCAACACTCTAAAGTGTAGTTTTAGTTTGGATCACATGTATCAGTAGAATATGATCTTGGATATACATCTCTCCAAAAGGACTGATACTTCTCAAATGCACAAAAGCTACTTCACTGGCTAGTGAAAAACTATTCAATACTCCTTTTTTCTCCATAGGGATTAATCATTGTGTTTCATATATTTATTCAAAGAAAAAAAAAAAATGAAGTAGTGAAAACATGTAAGAATTGAAACCAAATTTCTGTCTGGTATTTCTGCATTGCTATCTGTAAAAGGTCAGTCCAAAAACTACAGCTACACACTCTTCTAGTGTATATGCAATATATATTAAAGCATCCAAAGGCCATGCCTCCCCCTTTGCTGTTTCTCTCCTTCCCAAGGCAGGTGAAAAGCAACTCTCTATCTACAGTGTCAGAGCAGTCCTTTGCTTCTTACCACTGGCACACAGATTTGGTTCTGTTAGCTTCAAGGTAATAGTTCAGCCCTGAAGGATTCAGATTATTTAAAATCAATGCTATATATTCTATAATTCACATCGCATAAGCATATATTTATATACTTATATACTTATATTAGTATCTGCAAACTATAAAATAGTGTTACATTCTACAATACATGATGTGATCGCATTGTACAATGCAATACATATGAAAAATAAAACATACTGTACAACAGACTCTCTACAAACCCTTAACTTATGCAAATGTAAAGCAACGTAAAATGACATGCCCTTTATCTAAACTTCAATGTATCTAATCTATCAAAGGCTACACTTAGTAAGAGTTGAGCTGATAATTATTACTATCTTCATACTGCTGCCCAAGGTGGTAGTTATGGCACACCCTATCACAGCACATCCAAGTGCTGAAGCAGACAGTGACAACTGTCTGAACTGTATGCTTCAGAGACATTACTTAAGAAAAATAAAAAAATAAAAAATGACAGGTTACGAAAAAAGGTAAATTCACCACAACCAAAATTAAGCTCTCTTTTCAACCTATATATCCTTCAGAATTGAGTATTTTTACAAAAATAGGTAAACTTCTGTAGCAGCCCAAGCAAATCTTCAGCTCATCATGTTCCAGCCACAAATAAGGAATGCAAGCAGAGAGCCAGTTACCTGCTTCTTGGAAATCCTGCATAGCTCTCTGCCTCACCACATCAACACAAACAAATATAGCCATTTTTATAAGTAGTTTATGATCAAAAAGGGATTAAGTTTCATACAACCTTCACAGTTTCTGTTCAGTTCAGCATATCCAACTATTGTCCCAGACCTTAGCAGACAGGGCTTTTATTTATTTTTCTATCTTTACTTACTTTTATGGCAATACAGTACATTTTTTGATATACTCCTTGCAGAAGCCTTTCTATTTTACATCACAAGGGTCACATAATCATGTTTCTTACACCTGAAAACTGGTCAATAATTTAGACACCTATGTATTCTGGATGAATACTTCCCATAGCAATAGTACTAAGGAGATTTTACATATTTCAATAAGTACCGACAAACATTTTTTCTCAGCTCTTCCATCAATTCCTGTATATCAAAGTATTGATTCTTTTTATTAAAACACATTAGCAAAGAAGAATAAAATTAACGGCTTGGGAGAAGAGACTGACGCCCACATCAATACAACTTCCTTTGAGGTAGTTATAGAAAGTGATAAGGTCTCCCCTAAGCCTCCTTTTCTCTGTGCTAAATAACCACAGCTCACGCAGCCACTTCTCATCAGACTTGTTCTCTAGACCCTTCACCAGCTTCATTGCCCTTATTTGGACATACTCCAGAACCTTAATGTCCTTCTTGTATTGAAGGGACCAAACCTGAATACAGTATTTGAGATGTGGCCTCATGAAAGTTGAATACAGAGGGACAATCTCTTCCCTAGTCCTGCTGGCCACATTATTTCTAATAAAATCCAGGATGCTCTTGGCTTTCTTGGCCACCTGAGCACACTGCTGGCTCATTTTCAGCCAGCTATCGACCAATACCCCCTGGTCCCTTTCCACCAGGCAGCTTTCCAGCCACTCTTCCCCCAGCCTGTAGTGTTGCATGGGGTTGTTGTGCTTCAGGTGCAGAACCCAGCACTTAACCTTGCTGAACCTTGTATAGTTGGCCTCAGCCCATTGATTTAACGTATCCAGATCATAGAATCATTGAATCATTAAGGTTCGAAAAGACCTCCAAAATCATCTAGTCCAACTGTCCCCCTACGACCAATATTACGCACTAAACCATGTCCTTAAGCACCACATCCGAACTTTCCTTAAATACCCCCAGGGACGGTGACTCCATCACCTCCCTGGACAACCTGTTCCAATACCTGACTACTCTTACTGAGAAAAAATGTCTCCTAATTTCCAACCTAAACCTCCCCTGGCGTAACTTGAGGCCATTCCCTCTAGTCCTATTACTGGTTATCTGCGAGAGGTGGCCAACCCCAGCTCCAAACTTCCTTTCAGGTAGCTGTAGAGAGCAATACAGTCTCCCCTGAGCCTCCTCTTCTCCAGACTTCTCCCATTTTCCCCAGCCACTCCTCACTGGAGTTGTGTTCCAGGCCCTTCACCAGCTTCGTAGCCCTTTTCCAAGGCTTCCATGTCTTTATTGTAGTGAGGTGCCCAAAACTGAACACAGTACTTGAGGTGCGGCCTCACCAGAGCAGAATACAATGGGGATGGCCCTGGTCCTGCTGGCTGCACTATTCCTGATATAAGCCAGGAGGCTGTTGGCCTTCTTGGCCACCTGGGCACACTGCCAGCTCATGTTCAGGCAAGCACTGACCAACACCTGCAGATCCTTTTCTTCTGAACAGCTTTCCAGCCACTCTGCCCCAAGCCTGTAGCATTGCATGGGGTTGTTGTGACCAAAGTGCAAGACCCAGCACTTAGCCATTTTAGATCCCTCTGCAGAGCTTTCCTACCCTCTGGCAGATCAATGCTCCCACCTAACTTACTGTCACCTGCAGAGTTACTGAGGATGCACTCTACTCCCTTGTCCAGAACATTGGTAAAGATATTTAAGAGAACTGGGCTCAATACTGAACCCCAGTGGACACCACTTGTGGCTGACCTCCAATTGGATTTAACTCCATTCACCACAACTCTTTGGGCTGGGCTACCCAGCCAGTTTTTTACCCAGTGAAGCGTATGCCCGTCCAAAACATGAACAGACAGTTTCTCCAGGAGAATGCTGTGGGAAACATTTTGTTAAAGTCTAAGTAGACAATATCCACAGCCTCTCCCTCATCCACAAACAGGTCATGTTGTTATGGAAGGAGATCAAGCACAGCCTGCTTTTCATAAATCCGTGCTGACTGAGCCTGATCAGCTCGTTGCCCTGTATGTACTGGAGTACTGGCACTCAAGATGATCTGCTCCATAACCTTCCCCAACACCAAAGTCACACTGTCAGGCCTGTAGTTCCCAGGGTCTATCTTCCTGTAGATGTGCATCATGTTTGCTAGCCTCTAGTCAACTAGGATCTGCCCAGATAGCCAGTACCGCTGGGTGGATCCCATTTGGCCCCATAGATTTGTGTCCATCTAAGTGTTGTAGCTGGTTGCTAACCATTTACTCTTGGAGTATGGGGGCTTCACTCTGCTCCCCACCCACACCTTCTAGGCCAGGGATCTTCTTCCTGGTTCCAAAAGCTTTTTGCTAAAACAAGGACTTAAACATCTAGACAATTTAAAAGTAATTTGAACAAAATTATTTGCATGAAATTAATACACCAAAAAGAACAAAACTTCCTAGATTCATTATATTAGAAAATATCAAAAGATTAATTCTGCCTCTGAAGGAGAGAACATCTCTGCTTTCAAATCACTCACTATCTCACTATCTCTGCTCTCAAATAATAATAAATCAACATGTTGCAGGCTAATTTGGATTTCCAGAAGGACACAATTATTAAATTTAATTCTGTAAATAGTTCTTTCCCATAAGAAGCAAAATCATATACTTCACACTTTCCCTACCACGTAGAAGTATACACATATGATTTTCACATAATGAATTTAAGATGAGAAAACTATAAACCAATAAACTACCTGTCTTATTCTGAAATATATTAAACCTCAAAATCCCGTAACAGCTTACAATAAATTAAATAAATAAATAAAAATTAATGAACTTGGTTGAAAAGATTGAACAATATTGTTCACGATTTTATCTTCAACTGGAAACCTTTCCTGGTCTTACAATTCATATCACATGCCACCTATTTGCCACCTCTTTCCCCACCCACTTCTCTCTTTTTACATACACCTTCAAAGCTGTAAATCTTTTTTTTTTTTTTTCCTCCTGCTCCACACCTAGAGCTCATCTCATCTCAGGAGCCTGCTTGTGTACTTCATGTTGTTTACAGTGCTCATAACTGATTCCTGGAAGCACAGGATAACTTCTTGCAGAAGGAGCATGTATGTGACTGTGTGATAATTAAGGCAGGTGGGCTTCAGTAGATTCCTTCCAGTATAGAAGAAATTCTATTGTTGACAGTAGTATGTAGATGAGGTGTGATAGAATAGAGCCTAACAACAGTTACATAAAAATGCACATTATTTCCATTCTGAATATACATTTGAACAGATTGAGTGGTGTCATGGGAAACAGATAAAAACATGGGTGTTTGGATCAAGTACATTGAATATATAAAATATTAAGTTAAGAGCAATAAAAATATTAACATCAATTAAAAAAAAAATCCAGAAATTTTAAATTTATCCTGAAAAAGACACTCTTTATTTCTTGTGTTTTAGGATTTTGACTGAGAAGAGGGTAAAGTAATATTACCAAGTGTTTTTCAATTTCATGTGCAATACATTTGGAGCATAGGCAACTTAGATGGTAGGTAGAGAAATATATTACAGAAAAAAATATGTTCAGTAAAAATCATAAAGATTGAAACTTGCAGTCATTCATGTTTAATGGTATATTGTTTACATAACAACGAATAAGGTTCTGAGAGGTAATCATTACAGAATCTATTCAGAAAATACTGTTGGGCTATGCTGATGGTATGTATTTAAAAGGATTAAATTCCAGGCAGTTAGTAAGAAGGCACTGGAGAAGACACTCATAGACTGCAGTTTTAAATTTCACCTTCTGGAAGCAATTACAGTACTGATGGAGACAGCATCAGTTTCAGATGCAGAAGCTCCAATCCATAACATGCATTTTTAGGTAAAACAAAAATAGATCAGACTGTCAGTTCTTAACACTAAAGCTTCTTTGAAGTCCTCTGTTTCTAAAAACATTACATTGAACTGCAGCTTTAGAAAGTGACAGATGAGTTCACTGAGGAAAAAAACTTTTTAAATTGCTCAAGGAAAAACAAACACGCAAAGTACTTTGAAAGGATGCCTCACTTTGGCCCATTACGATAGAACTGGAAATGCTTGCAAGGTGTTATACCCCTTTCTAACATGCTAAGACTGAGAACAAACACAGTAAGGTTTAAAGGCTACCAGAAGTGCTAAAGCAGCAGCTCCCTGAGGACATTTAAAGAACTTGTGTGATGATGGCTTCCATTCATATAGCTGAATTTCAAAACCTGTCCAAACATTATACTTGTATTCTGAACAACAAAATGACACCTCACAGATATGGTTACCAAGACTAAAACCTCACAGACGTGGTCTTACCACTTCTGAGAAGTTAATATTATCTAATCTTGCCCTGGGTCTATCATAGTTTTGGAGACAAATCACCAGTACATATTTCTCATAAAAAAATACTGCATATCTGTGCAACTGCAACAGTATGCCTGGCAGCAAAGATTTGGTGGACTCCTTGTCAGTGTCTCATCCATAAGAACAATTTCTAAACCCAGTGAGGCTCATGCTTTCATTATGGATGGACCAGCACCTTTGCAGACATAAGCCCTTGTACATTGCAGTTTACTATACTTATCCATCCTACTGCTATATGGGAAAAAAATAAAATTAAAATTAAAAAAAAAAAAGGAATATCAATTCCTTCTCCCCTCTGCCCTCAAATTGGCTGTGAAAGAAGGTGATAGAAGTTAAGCACTAAGCATCATGACAATAAAGAATAAAAACTAGATATCCCATTTTACAAAGGGCTCAAGTTCTTACTCTATTTTTCCATACATCTGTTTCTATATTGCCCTATCACTATAAAAATAAAACAGGATTTCCATGGCTTAGAGCTCCACAGTTACAGTATGCTGTATGCTACCCTCCACTAATTTTCTTCTAGACAGAAGACACCTATTGGTTTTGAACGGAAGTCTATAAATGAGCAAGTATTCCAAAAACTGGTAAAAACTGACAAATACTTAGGTACAGATTATCAGGATACCTTCAGAAAAAATCAGTCCACCTCACAACCTTCTCTCCTCCAGCACTCCAGACATACGGGATTGAACGTGCTCGAAAAAGAAAGACTATTTGAATTATGCTGCACATAAATCTAAAGCAAGAAGCAAACTTGACTGGAATCTGGCAACAGGATTCATTTACCATAATCCATGTGATGCAAACTACATTACTACATGCAAACTTCTTGATGCCATGTCTTCTACACCTATGTTCTCTAATCTACTTTGCATAGATTCATATTTTTTCAATATCCTGAAGTCTGCAGTAAGGGAAAACCCATATACCAACTGATTTGAAGGGAACTGGAATGTCATTACTATAATTTTGCAGTTAAGATAGTCTTTATTAATCTTTATTGCACTGCCATTAATATAGTTTTGCACTGACCTGAATTATCAGATTCTCAAAGAATAGCAACTGTACAACTGTGTCAGAAGAGAACTCTACATCATTTTAACCTGTAGTAAGATTAAATAACAGGATTACTTAATTATATTTAACAATGTTTTTGTATTGTTTTTCTGTTAAATCTTCTTCATACTGATGAGTTACCCGAACAAGACCTAAGTCACCAATATTAAAAAAATAGTATTTAAAAAATATGAAATTTTAATTTTCTGTCTGGCTGAAGTAATCACATTATTTAACCCAACTATGGAGCATTCAAACAAAGTCACAAGCTGTAGTTGTTACTGTACCACTACCAATCAAAATGTCCAAAATCTATATCCTCGTTAATTTGGAAAGTCAATACAGACATATTACAGTGATAAAATTTGAAGTGGGATGACCCTGAAAATACAAGGGTTGCAAATGCTATTAACATAACAATTACAGGGGGATCTGTGAAAGGCTATTAAAGGGGAAAGTAAAATACCATTTTTACAGCAGAAATAGATGCTTACATGCAAGAATAAGAGCAGCTCACAAGCATTTACGACTTCTGAAAAGAAAACTGATATGTACATATCTAATACAGTAAATAAATACAAAGACTATTTAAATACCATCCTCTCACACTCTTAGTGCCAAATGAGGTCTGACCACTTCTTAGAGAGAAAAAACAGGCACTCCAAGTGCTGGGTTGACAACTGGGACAAAATAGAAAAGCAGCCAATACAGAGAAACTTAAAAAGGAAGAAAAAAAAAATCCCTTGTTAGTCTTTAACAGAAGACTACTCACCTACAAAATCATTTAATCCATGAAACAACTGAAAATCGACACCTAGCAACCAACTGGTATTGGAAAGATCCAGTTCCTTTCAAGAAACTGCAGTAGCTACTTAATAAAAATACATACATAAATGTTTACCATGGGAATATCCACTTGTACCACTGTATGTACAACAAAATTAAAATTTAAAGGCTCATGAAGATTAAAGCAACAGAGTAATTTCTTATATGGGAAGAGAACAGAAGAAATGAACTTAACATCTTAGGTTCCTAGCCTAATCTGTTTTACTAATTAAAATTAATATTGTATTGTCCTGAGCACAGGTGACCAGTGTTAGACCACAAGCTACCCATCACAGCTGTACGCAGGCCAGAAAAGGGCTGAAGTTCCCTGTTTAAAGAATACTGTATCTATGGCTAAGATAAAGCAGGCCAGAGAAAGAAATGGACCTCCTTCTAACCTGATTCCCTCAAGAAAGATGATGTTAAAGAGAAAGATATTGAGAGTCACCAGGCTGAAAAGTATAAGGAGAACAAGATCAGAGAATTACATCTAGGAGGCGTAGGTAACAACCTTTTTTTCTCAGGTTGTCTTCCAGACAGCAAAGTCAAGAGTAATGCAGGAATTCAGGTTCTTCACTATCTGATTGCAAGCACTGTCTAGGGACCTTGCAGAACATTAACTTTCTAATTACCTTCTGAACACACAGACTTCTGATGGATAGCAAGCTGCCACTGCAGGGGATCTTTTGCAGCAGTCATTGTAGTCACTCAATTTTTTCTTCCAAATAACAAAGAATAGTGCAAAATAAAGAAAAAATACCCCCCATTGCATCTCAATAGAATCCAATCCAATTCAATCCCAAAGGATACAGACATTAAAGAAAAAAAAAAATTAGCATGACACAACATTTTAAAATATGAAAGAGAAGAAAACATATGTGCCAGATGCTGTTATAAATGGCACTTCTATATAGAAAAGAATGTAATAGAATTAATTCTGGTTAGTCTTCGATCCTGTCAGTTTTACTTTTTTCCCCTCCAATTGCATAAATGCTAAACTGGCTTATATCTAGTAATAACAACAAAATCATCACTGCAAAAATAAAATTAATATAAATCATTTGCATCAAATAATGGAAACTATTACTAACACATTTTATACTTCAGGAATATTGTGCTATAGTTGATAATTTTTCACATTTAAAATAAATTCTATAGTAATTCACTTAACTTTTGTTAAAATTTGCTGCTAACTCTACTAATGCTTGTTAAAACAGAGCAATCCTTTGATGAACATATTAACAATGAAAGGGAAGTTATTTCAAGCAGGCAAATGCCTAATAATAACTAAACCTCTGTTTCTACTTAATCATTTATAAGAGTAAAAGCAAGGACAATTAGTGTTAGGATAGATGACACTGACATACTGCTCAGAGAAATGCCATAGTCATAGCTCTAGTATAACTGCTTATACAACAATGGCAGCAGGTAAGATTACAATTGCAAAATAACACTCAAGGAAAAATAAAGTTTTGAAACAGACCAAGCAGTAATTCCTGTGATAATCACTATTACACTAAACATAACCTTTTACTTACCAAAGCAGAAATTAGAAAACACTTACTTACTTTAGGGTCAGAAAAGGGAAACAGCTTGACAAATTCTGATGAAAGCTAGACAGATTTAATAAAAGTCTTTTCTATGGGGTTTTGCTGTCATACAAATACTCAGAGATTTTATATTTATTCTCTGTTCTTTCATCTGGGACAGTTAACTCATATTGCTATGAATGCTGAAAGCCAGCATGAAAGCTAAAATCATAAAACTTATTTCACACATCAATTCACATCTAAATTTTGATTCTATATTTCTAATATTCTACTCCTTATTTTCTAATATTCTATTTGATGCTATATTTCTAATAGCATCATATAACTGATATGTGCAATGATATTGCATATATTGCAATTGTATTGCTATATTTGTTATGTCATATATTTTTTCTGCCTTACTGCTTGAACTGGAAGGCAAAAAAAAAACAAAACACATATATCTTCTTTTATTTTTTCCCACAATATTTCTCACTATTCATAATGCAGTGATTTGTATACAGATACAAGCACTAAATAAAGGATGCAGCAGCTAGCATTTAGGAATGTCTTCATTCCATTTACAAAACCAATCTCAGTAAGTTCTGCTACTTATATTTTTAAAGGTCACCTCTAGTTATCTGAAAGAATGAGTATTATTACTAATTTGTTATTGTATCATGAGATGCAACAACACATTGAATTAAAATCACATCATATGCTATGCAGAAAGACAACGGAGGATCATACATGCAGTCCCTTTATGTCAACATCTATGCTTTACCATAATCCAAGCAGAAAAATGATATTACACTAGTTAAAATAAAAAATCTTACTCCTACACAAAAACTCAAGTGCTCCTAAACCTCCCATAAATGTATGTATTTTTAATTAAAACAAAAATTTAATTCAATAACTCTCACTTAAAAATTTATTGCTAAGCTAACGTATCCAGAGCACAACTTAAGATTTGAATTTCAGCTTTCCTGAGCTTGAAAAATTCTTGAAAAATTCATTTTTCATCTGCTGTATACTACTAACCTGATTTGCTTGTAATCTGCGTGATCTAATATCCCACTCTCTAGTACCAACCAAAACTAAAGGTGATAGAAAAATCCACAGTTCAGAACCTGTTTTCATGAAATTAATGAGAAAAAAAAAATCTCATTTAAGGAAATTACTAGTGGTTACTCACTGTGTTGCACTACTGTTATCAGAAAATAACACTGGAAACATTTCTGTTTTAAGATCAAGGCAAGTACTACTTAGTAAAAGACAAGCTATTTTCTTCTTCCCATTCAAAATGTCTGCTCTAGTTCAAAATGTCTCCAGTTTTCAAGATAAAAATTATTTTGCACCACATTAATTACTTCTGTCGTTTATTCAAACTGTTGTGGAAGTCATGGAATTTTGGAAAATGCTGGTCTGTTTTGGAGCTGTGTTTTCTGGCCAGACTTCATGGTTAGTATTTACTTGTTTGTGTGTTTCTGGCAGCACCCTTGTACTATTCAAGGATAGCCTACATCATCCAGCAAGTGAAAGCACAAGGTGTATGTCACAAGAAATTCATCTGTGCAAGTACAAAGCTTAAAGTGAAAAAAAAGTAACAGAGCAGTTAAAAACTCAATGAATCTATTTTTTTTTCTCATTTTATGAAAAAGTTCTTGAAATTTTAGGGCAAGAACAAAAAATTCTATCCAGGAAGTAGCCTCAGCATATAATAAACTTTCTTCCTTTGATCCTTCTTTCACTCTTTTTAGTTTTTCTACACTTACAATTTAGGAACAACTAGAATTCAACACGTTTCACTCACTGTTAATTAATAATTATCTTGAAATATCATGAATCAAATTTAATGTCCCATATTCTTTTTTTTTTTTTCTATTTTTTCCTGCAGTTTTGAGATACGCATAGTATACTTAACATCACACAAGGAATCAGTAATCACAAGACATAGCTGTAAGACTGCCACTTAAAAAGTTGTTGTTTTAGAACCTATGTATCTAAAAAAGTCTATATGGTTGACATATGGAGGTATTAAGATCATCATAAAATACATCATGAAAGAAGTTCAAAAGAGAAATGTGTCTCTTCCCAAGAAAACTCAAGACTAACTGTGGAAGCACCAATAGGAGTAGCAGCTGTTAATAGAGAAAACCAAAAAGGTATGTTTCACAATCTTCAGGAAAGTTTAAAATTGAAAAATTGCTTCAGATAACAAGAAATAAATGGCCAGGTTTAAAGGCACATCTTTAAGAACTTGCACAGTCAGCTACTGGTACAGTAGTTTCAAATAGCTCTTTCTGTATCATATCCTTCTAGAAAAACGACCCAAGAGCCTTCTAGCTCATACCTTGTGGAAGGCTCCTAGACTGAGTTTCCTAATTCCCTTTTCCTCTGCTTTCAGGGCTTTAATATTTTCATTCCTAGGCCAGAGGCTAACACTTCTAATATTGGTGATCACTTACCCTCAAAAAACATAGCTACATAGAAGTCTGTGCCAACTAATTATGTATATGTACACTAGGAAGACCAGGGATATGGTCTTGGGGGAAAGACTTTAACACTAAGCTTTAGTCACCAGGTTTCTGCAAACAAAGTTTTAGAATCAGAAACACAAAAAAGAATATGAGCACTTGATGAGTACAGACATTCCTGTTCAAAGTAGGCTTCTGCCAACTCAAGGCACAAGTTTTCCAAAACTACACTGTTAAACTCCCTAAACAATTCATCAAAAAAGCAAACAGCTTAAGAAGAAAAAAAAAAATCAAGCAGCAACATCTAACATCTCTGCCCCCTTCCTGCATTAATATGCTGATTAAATCAGCCTAATGAAAGCTCAGAGAGGGATATGCCTGATCTTACTGTTTCCCAGGACTCTGGGTATCAAGTCAAGTGTAATTAAGAAAATAAATAAATAAATAGATAAATAAATAAATAAATAAATAAAAATAAAACACCTGATAAGAACAGAAAGGGATCATAGTTCCATGGCTGTGCTGGGGATACCTACGTGAGTAGACAGAGACATAAACTCTACCTGTGCTTCTATGACTGGCTTGGCATTAAAACTAACATAAAATTCAGAGTGTTAAAACACATTGTTAACTCCAATTTCTCAGTCTCAGATACAAAACAGACATATGCTAATGTCTGCCAAAATAAATGCCTCTGGACATGAATAATAATAAGACCCCAGACACCGGGTGCTTATATTGTTCCATGGACAGAGGAGGGTAAGTAACAACACACTTCTCAGTCTTCAGCATCTAACTTCTTTCAACATAAAATCTGGACCTGAGTTTTATTTGCTGAAAGTCAAAGTCAATGTTTATTGTCAAGCTCTCTGAGAAAGAAATCAACAGCTGTGAAATATCTGTTGTTGAAACAAGCCTTGAATAACTACACAAGGCCAAGGATTTGGAAAAAAACTTTTATTTTGTAAGTCCTAGGAAGAAATCACCAGAACAAAATCTCTACAATGTGTAGAGATTCTGTTTATTTCTACAAAAATCTATGTTGCAATAAAGAAGAATATACTAGATTTTATACTGTATATACACAAGACAAACATCAAATTCTCAACTAAGAAACAAATAAATGAATATAAACTTTCTGGAGTTAACATTTGAAGTACAATTATGGCTTAAAAAGATAACAAGAATCCTACAACAATTGATTGTGTATTTGCTCCTTAACTCATACGTTTTCTTGAATCAGAACAAAACGTTTTAAAATACTGACCTCTTATTACTCCCCATCATGATATCAAAAACTAAATACTGCAGCTGGAAATTCACGTTGGGTTCTGATTGTTACATCCCCTGTACATTGTTCAGTAAACTGACCAGGAAACTTACTGTGTTCAGGTAAACACTTTGAGCACAATGGAACAGCATATGCTAACTGAAACTTTTGGATTAAAGTACAGTGACTTACAATTTTTCATACAAATTTACTGACTTTGTGTTTTAAATTGCACATTGTCTGGAAGCTACTGCCCAAGTTCATAAAAGCCCACAGAAAACCAATATTTGATTTACTACCCAAAAGACCAGTAATAAAGGACTAATTTATAAAGCTGACTTTTCTAGTATAAAAATCCAACTGTCACAGTACATCTGCAGTTAAAAAATGAGTGCCATATGGATGATTCACACAATTAATACTGTGATTTGCTCAGTGATTCATGAAAGTTTAAAGATCTTTAATTGATGCCTTTCCTGAATACACCCGAATAATGTAGGGGATTAGATAATTATACTTCCCAGATTACAATGGATTTACAATTGATTTACAGACCATTGAGCACAGATAATTCCAGTTAAAAGCAAAGTGGTTGTGGTTGATTGGCATTTGTGAGGAAAAGCCCCCAAGCTTTTAAGAGTAAAAAGTAAGCTTGAAACCTAACAGCACTAAAATCAATCTGAAATTTCAACAAGGTACCTGCTTCCATCTCTATCTTCATAATCCTGAGGTTTTCTAAATCCGGAGTTAACTGTTCTCTCTCTTTCTTCTGCATGAAGATCCAAGTACTGGAAACTGGAGTTGCTTCATAGAAGTCATAATAAAATTTAAGTTCAAAATTCCTCTTCTAAAAGCAAAAAATCAATTATCCTGAAATGGATGGTCTGCAACCTGTACAAATAACAAACCTGCTAACTGCTTTTTTGCAGTTGTTTCTAAGGGCAAGTTTCATCCCATGAAGACCTGAACCTCTCTCCTACAGGCATACAGTTCAAACCAAACCCCAGATCTTACATACTTCCCTTTTATGACTACTAGATACTCATCACAGTTGCAACTGCTTCTCCAATGTATAATGTCATGTTCATCTCAACCTGATTATGTTGGCACTGATCAAAAGGCAGAGAATATTCACCAAGCATGCACTGATTTGTCAAGTTTTGAGTAAATAACAATTATTATCATAGGATCAGATACACAGTATTGTAAAAATCAGTTGGCTAGTCTAGCTAGCAGGAATGAGAAAAGTCAGGGTAGGCAAATGTACTCACATCTTAACAAGAATACATTCTTGTACTTCCTGACCTACACCAGCTCCCAGTAGAAAAATAGGACCACAGGCTTAGAAACAACTTCATAGAAGTTGCCTATGCTCTTGTAAAAATTAAAAAATAGTTAACAGCCTCATCTAGGATATGCTTTACATTTCAAAATCAGCATCAAAAGAGCTTTTAAATATATTTTAAAATAAAACAAAAGATTTGTTTTGCTGTGACAAATAAAACACCAACGGGCTATTTAAGTATTTTGTATGTATGTTGAGCATCTTATCTCTGTTTTGTCTCTGACACTGCTGAAAGAAATCGTAAAATTCTCCAAATCATATCAAGAAACATACTCTCCTTCTTGCCATGGGAATTTCTGGATTTATTTGAGATTCCTTAACCATTAATCCACCACTCTCGGGTAACAAATCCAACCCTGTAACCTCTCTATGAGCAACTGTGCAGACTACCACAAGTTGGAGTCAACATGTTGAGTACATACCATGGAAGACGTACTACTATTCACCCTGTACTTCTGTAGGCTACTTACATTGATAAGAGCTGTCTACAGGCCAGCAATGGTTTTCCCCTAAGTAAAGGAGGGGATGAAGTACTCTCATTATTGTAGATACGGAGTTTTAAAGGACTGTGCAACATAGTACTTCATATATAGCTGAATCCACTGAAATGTAGGCTGTATGGATATTAGCACTTCAATATTTTTCTCCAGGACCTGAATTACTGGTACAGTCACTATAAGTACCTATGTACTTATTTGGGAAATCAAGTGCATAACTGATTGTTGTTGGCTTTGTTTTTCGTTGTTGCTGTTTTAATCCTCCACTTCTCTCAATTAACTTGCTTTGAAGAACATGGTCCTCTAAAGCTTTTTGTCAATTCATTGAGGTTTGATAGGGGTACACTTTCATATGCTACAAACGCTAGTAAGTTGACGTGACAATCAGCACTATCGCATTGTGCTGGTAAAATTATTAATATTCCAGATTTGAGAAATCTGGCTGAGAAGTTTAACCAAAACAACATTCCTTTCAACTAAAAGCTAGCAGTCTGTGATTGTTTCCAAACCCCTCTTTCTGGGCCGTATATAACACTGGTTGTACCACTCCTACAGGCCCCACCAGGAGCCTTCTCTCCATATTGCCACATACTTTCTGTCAGAGTTGTGGCAGTCAACAAGGGACTTCAGGAGTCTATCTCTCTCCAGAACAGGTGTTTGGCCTTGTGAACATATAAAGGATTTGCTGGAGCTTATCCCTCCCAAGGATGAATACTTGGTTTTGTTAATATTGGAATGATTGCTTCTCCTCACCTCTTTCTTTTTTTCTGAAACAGTATGTAGGTCTGGTCTCTGCAGTCACTGGGCAGAGAACAGCGGTGCAGAGGCAGAGATGCTGTCCAAATGTGCTTTCACTATGGTTATACTTAATAAAATGCAAACGAAATGCAAACGTGTTCTCCCTTGAGGGAACAGCTTTTCAGGACTTCAAAGAATATCTGTTCTTCTCCTGTTTGAAATATTCTCATAAAAACTTGGTTTTGTACACCTAACTAAGGATGTGAAATGCGAGGGAACAAATTTGAGACCATGCATGTACAGTTCTAATGCAGTTTTGCATATCCGTGCTGAGGCAGCTGATCAGAAGCCAGCTCTGTGTCAGTGCATCTCCTGCAAATATGCAGGGTGTGAGGGTTGGTATTCGTTCAGGCATAAAAGGCCCAGGTACAAGCACCTCCACAGGCAAACTTAGCATCGGCAGCAACAAGGTGGAAGGTGCAGCTCCAGGCCTTGTAAACATTACATGCAAGTATTATACGCAGTGCAATCCTTTATATTGAGGCAGGCAGTTATTTCACATGCAGCTCTATTATAAATCATTGTCTATTTCTGTTGCCTAGGCTTTCCCTAACAAATTAATTTTGTTCTGAAGCTAATTTTCTAACTGAAAGGTCAAATAAAACCCTTACTTGTTTCTGTTGAAGCCCATACGTGCCATCTTCTAAAATTTGTCGGCATGTTTAAATTCACCATGAAGTGAGAGCTGGATTAGACCACTGGAGCATAACAATACCACACAGGTTTCTGTGCTAATAGCTCCTTGTGAGCCTTAAACAGACTTAATAAATAAATAAATAAATAAATAAAATTTCTCAGTGACTGTCCTTCTGGGAAAGATAACTAGCTACTTTGGTCAGTTACAAAATCACATTGTACAACTCTCTGGTCAATTACAACACAAATGCTATAAAGTGTATGTGTATGCTTACCAACAGTCACTGTTTGAATGTTCACCACCCTATATGCAATGAAAGAATATAAGATCCTGGATTTGGAAAGTTAGCATAACCCCACTTATTTAGATAATAATATTGCAGTTAACCAGTTACTGCAGTGAAGCTTTTTGGAAAGCAAATCTTGAAGACATTACACACTGCTCAGCAGAACATACGGAAGGAACAGTGCAACTGAAGTATAAAATACATGTATACACATACAGAATTTTGAAAACAAATGTGTGTGCGCATGCACACATATTCATGTATTGCATATGATTGGGCTGAATTGTTCTGTGTGTTTTGAACAGAAATAGCATGCAATATCTGAGACATGTAACATGGGAGAAATAACTCTGTTCTCTCTATCTCCAACTCTGTCTCTCACATACAAGTAAATTTAAATCTACTTATACTTAGCTATATTAAAATTTCAAAGTTAAAAAAAAATCACCAAAGCAATATACTTTTAAAGGTCTATTATAATTCCAATCTAACTAATGCTAGCTCCATTAAAAAAAAAAAAAAAAAAAAAAAAACACCACAGCTTGAAATTTCTTGTAATTTCTATTTCAAACAAGTCATAGACATGTGACTGTGATGGTGCTTAATTCTTCAAATAGTCCAACTATTATGTCATGTTTTTTTCCAAATTAGAACGAGGAACTTGGGGTCATAAAAACTTTGATAAACAGATATATGATTTGTGTAACTTAGCATCCTGTCTTTCAGTTAGTCATATCAGTCACTTAAGCAAAAGGTCCAGAAGTCCAGAAACATATATGAAATGCATGCAGAGAAAGTAAATGTCTTCCTTAGTTTTAGGCAATCAAAGCTGATTTATGCTATGACATATAAGGTTTTAGTTTTTAAATTATCCTTAATGTCATGTAAATGTTAATAACCCATGAACTTATCTTTTTTTTCCTAGGTTCTTGACCTTGATCTCTCACAGCTATAGGTTTCCAAGCTGACACACACACTGCACCAAGAAGCCCTTTTCTATTTTAAATATTATACTTCTCCATTTCACTGAGTGACCCCTACTGAAAATATGAAAGAGGTTAAAAAACTTTTACATTCTAATTATGTTTTATTGTTTTATCTATATACTTATCTCAAAATTTAATAGAACTGACCACAGCATGGTCAGTGGCAATCTTTTTTTCTTCAACTTTCATTAAGAAAAAAAAGTTTCAGTAAGATTTTTTTTTATTCTGTAATTTATTTATTTATTTATTTTATACCTAGTATGCACTTTCTCTAAGGCTATCAAGGGGCACAGGCACCTACTGATATAACTATTCTATTTTAGTATGTTACATCCTATTTCTTAGCAACAGCATTTTTTTTCCTATTTATTCCTAAAAATACCTATTCACAATGATAAGGCAGCTGAGAAGCTTCCCAGCCTTGGCCTGTCTCGTGGCTGCAGAACATTTAAAACAGAACAAAAATGTAATTTGCTCGTTCCAGTAAAAATTACCATAACATTTTTCACAAGAGCTGTGCCTGCCAAACGACTTTGGGATCAGTGGAAGCTCTGGGTTGTTTTACAAGTGACAAATCATGAATAATAACTTTCAAGCATACCTGGTTTGATTGAAAGTTTTATTTTGGCACATGAATTATTTTTACACAAAACTGAAATTAATTTCCAAATGCAAAGTCATTTGGGAACATAAGAACTAAAACATCACAAATTTCAGATTTTGGAGCAGAGGAAGGTGTTTCTCCCACTAGCTCTATTACCTTACTGAAACAGTTGTGAGCTCACCCAAAAAAAGAAAACCACACCATTTTTGATGCTCCAGAAGCTGTGTATCTGTGACTAAGCTGCCTGACTGAAAAAGCATACAAGCAGTTCTAACATGCTGAAGGTACTTAGATACTCTTCAACTCTTTAGAGTATGCTGTGCTCTGCTTTTGAATAATGTGGCAGGAAAGATTTGCTTAGGTTTCTCTATTATGGTAATCCTATTCACCATGTCAATCAGTTCCTGCAATTTAATTTTTCTATATTTGTTCAAAACATAAGTGTCCCAATGACATAATTCTGTATAGAAATCATGAGCTATAGGTTATAAACTTTGCTTTAGGTCGTGTGACTATCACCTAAGGTAAAATACGAAAACAATCCCCACTAAATGATATTGAAACATAGGTTTATCGGTGTTGCAGGAAAAGTGACGGTCTAGTCAGTCAACAATGACTGCGACTCCAACTGCAAGTGGACTGAGTATGCTACTCTGTTTCCCACATGCACTTCAAATTGACCAAATTCAGACTTGCTTAAAATAGACACACATTTGATGAAAACATTTTTCTTTCCAACTGCAGAATTGCATTTGCTGAAAAAAAAAAAAGTTCTTCCAACACCATTTATATGCCACTTCACAGAGGGTGAATCTTTCTGACCACTTTACAAATATATATGAATTCAGAAGTCACCAACTGCCAAAATGCAAGAAGAAGGAAAACTCAGAGTAGCCTATGGCTGGAGAATGCCAGTGTGTCTATGTTCTCTGTGGCTCGCTGAGGTAGGCATTAGCCACTGTAGTAGTGCTATCTCACCACTTTGTGAAGAACCTGGATAATGCAGAGGCTCCCCCAGGGAGACTGTCCCTTCACCTGACATGGAGTATCTCCCCAGTACAGAAGTCTTCTTCAACCAAGGAACCACAAAGGCCATTGCTAAAAGGCCATGAACACTTACATGATGTTACCTGAACCAACACTAATAGCAATTTAAAAACAACTTTTTTCCCCCAGAGGGAAGATCATTCCCTTTGCTATTTTTTCCATTTTCAGTACTTTCATAGACTTCCTGCTATCAAACTGGGACTTCAATCCCAGACAGAAATGTCAGTTTTGTTGCTCAGAGCTGCTCATAAAATAAAGCCTGAGAAATCCTTAATTTTCACATCACTGCAAATATTCATATTATGCTTACGAATAGTCTGATGTAGAATCACAGAATGGCTGAGGTTGGAAGGGACCTCTGGAGATCATCCTAGTCCAACCCCTCTGCCAAGCAGGTTCACCTAGCGCATGTTGCACAGGACGGCATCCAGGCAGGTTTTGAATACCTCCAAAGAAGGAGACCCCACAACCTCTCTGGGCAGCCTGTTCTAGCACTCTGTCACCCTCACAGCAAAGAAATGTTTTCTCATATTCAGCCGGAACTTCCTGTGTTTCACTTTGTGTGTGCCCTTTGCGTCTTGTCCTGCCACTGGGCACCACTGAAAAGAGTCCAGCCCCATCCTCTTGACACCCTGTGTTCAGATATTTCACAGAATCACAGAATCATCTAGGTTGTAAGAGACCTCCAAGAACACCTAGTCCAACCTCTGACCTAACACTAACACTAACCTAACACTAGAGCCACCCTAGCAATTGCAGGTCATGACATCCATGATATGTGCTGGGATTTCTTTCACATGACAGAAAGGGAGCAGAACTTATGCATTTTAGCCACAAGTCCAACCATCTTGACAGAAAGCAACGACTATCCCCAGTTATCAAGTACCTAACTAAAATGTCCAAACTGCAGGACTGACTACTTTTCTATTGCAGAATGTGAGTACATGCCTGTGTGTGTGTGAACACACAGTTAAAAAGACTCATTTCTTTGTATTGCATTACACTACAACCATTTTGTGCTCTAAATTTGCAGTAATGTAAATGCAATAAACCTAAGCTATGCAAGCTCCAAAGGGAACACCCTGTCAGTAGGAGAAACATTTAAAATGTCTGCTCTTTGGAAGGACAAAGCTTCAGTGAAGGAAAATAACTTTACTCTTCACAGAATCAAAGTAACACTATTGATTTCAGATCCCTAATGCAGTATTATGTTACAACAATCACAATTTTAACAGCATCAGAAAAAGTATTACATTCATCTGATCTTTTGTACAATGTCAAATAATGAAACATTACTACAACCTTGATTTCAGTTGCTGCACATATATATATATATGTCTATAAGTATTCTGTAATAGAAAGAAACCTAGTCTCCATTATATATCAGCCACCTAGGGAGGTGGCTAAAATGCTTTGTTTTTCTTCTTTCTTGGTATGATCTTAGGTCTTACTTTGAATCCCAGTTTGCACAGCGTTTGTTTTCAGATTGTGATTCAATGATGCAATTCACTAAGCTTCCGTCAGTCTCCTTTTCCATGTAGGCATTCATTAATTGTAAAGAGATCATTTTTTTCTATTATTATCTTTTTTTTCTTTTTATGCACAGATGCAGATGAGATATGCTTAAGAACTGAAACAACAAAAATGATGCCATTCTGCCCACCAAAACAATTTCTGCAATATCAAAACCACACATAGTCTTATTCCAGTATTAGTTTTTACAATGGAAGACCATATGAATTTAAATAATTACACAAAAAAGTAAAGCTTAACTTGCAGTCCTCTTAAACATACGTGCTTTGGAAAGAAATCTTCTTCAGGTGTAACTCAGTTCCAAAAGAAGACTCCAGACAAAGCATTTGTGAGTTCACTATTTGAATCTTGCCTCACAGATTCTGTGCAAAATTTGCTCAGGTGGTAGACAAAAAGCTCTCCTAACCGGCAGTACTGTAAATTTGGATTTGCCCCAAACCCAAAACAGATGCTTTCCTTCTCAGGAAGTATTATTTAAATGTCCAGTTATACACTCAGCAACATTTATACCATCTACCATCTATATGGTATACCATCTACCATCTATATACTATCTACCATCTATATCTATACTATACTATCTACTTCAACCAAGAAACTCTTTCTCCCAGCAAAGACAAGGACCTTAAAACCAGAGTCATATTTCTCCACCCTGATATGCAGAGCTCTCTCCTAAGTTTTCAAGCCACACAGTAATCTTCACGCAAACCACGTTCCATGCAGACGTGGCTTTGGTATTACAGAGAGTGCTGGTGAGACCAGATCCAGTCCCCAGCTGCCACACCAACACCTTTGAGCCTCTGTCCTGATCCAGATCAGTGAATAACAGCCAGTTACAACAGTATTCATCAGACATAACTGAGATACTGCGTGATGCTCTAATTCTTGACCAACATTTGCCCTTCCCAACTCTAGGATCAATGTCAAATGCCAACAACAATTCTGACAACACACAAAGCCAGGATGCTCCATAGATTAAAATACAAAAGCTTTTATTTTAAAGACTACTTTAGTTAAAGCTATTCTTACGAATATAAGTACGTTTCTTCCAAAACATGAATACCTCATGTTTTATATAACATAAAAGATTGCACTATTACTACTGTCTTATGATACGGAAATGATGAGAGAACAATTGTACCTCCATCCATCCCTCATTTTATTTTGAAAAATAAAAGCTGGGAGGGAAAGGGAGGAGTGTCCTATCCTCTGCCGCTCCTTTCTTTGTTCTTTGACTTTTTGCATTTTTCTCCCTAGAACAATAGCAACAATAGCAACAAAAATATTACCAAATATTCTTTCAAGCTTAAGTAGCATATCATCCGTATTTTGTGAGTTCCTTAATTTTAATCTGTCAGGACATAACTAATTAAGATTTTGCTACTTTTTAGTAGAGTACTCTGCTGCCTCATTTTTTCTTGTCAACAGACCTGGTTTGTCTAGAATTTAAATGAACTCTTTCTCCATTTATTATTGTAGCCTACTCTATACCACATCTCTTCTGATCCCTCCTCACATGCATTGAGTGGGACAGTATTACCAGATCAAGGCTTAAAGCAGGAATATTTTCTCATTAGTGCTTCCAATCAATAACAAGATACCTTTGCCCCTGCTTTAAATCTCTCACCTCTCTCTCCTAATGCCATGCCATCTAACGATTTGAGCCTTTCAAGAGACTGAAAGTAGGGAGATGGCATCAGTCAGTTCTTCCCCAAGCAGAGAACAAACTGCCTTTAATATGTGTCCTCTAAATTTTAGTTGAATACCATTTTATATCATTTTCCACCAAATTTATTATTAGGCTGTTGAAAAAATATCTTTTTCTCTTTTTAAAGCATGCAGTCATAACCAAGTTTGCTAGATAACCATAGCAAGTATGAAATAGTAAATTTTTCATAAATGATGTGGTTAACAAGGCACAGCATACTCATTGACACGTTTATAAAACGTGTAATTATATCCTGAACTGCATGCCTTTACAACACAGTAACATATTATAGTATAACTGTCAGTGGCACTTTTTAACAGCCTGTCAGCATCATTTACAACTTGGGTAGGATTTTACATTAATAGGGATCTCCATTTTTATCAGATTTTATTCATCCTGAACTCTATTTGCTACTTTCTAGCTATCATAGCGTCCAACAAAGACTTCAAGGTATATAACTTGGCAATAGACTAAACTAAAATCTTTCCAAATACAATATTCCAAATACAAGCAACAACTTTGGGTGTGGCCTTTAGGCCTTTATCATGGCAAAATGTAAACACTCGGTTTAGACCTGTCATGCAGAAGGTATAATTCTTATGGGCAAAACAGGAAAAAATTATTAAGGACATTTTTGAAGACAGCCTGTCTTTGAATCCTCCCTTATATTCATTCTGCATCTCTTATATAATTAATAGCCACTCTAGAAAATTGTAAGCCAGTTAATGTGATGCAGATAAAGTCTTAAACATCTCTACTCCAATTCTGCCCTAATGACAATCAATATCCTCTTCCTTAGAAACTCCAAATACATTTAGCTTTAATAAACAGCAGGACTTTATATCAACTGAAGACTAGAAATGGGTGGCAGAGAGTACACATCATAAAATTTGATCAGTTAACAAATTCCAGAATAAATCTTTCAAGAGTGAGTTTATATCTAAACCACCTATTTTTTAAACACAGCACTCAAGAAATGAGAGCTAATTTTACAATATGAAGATTTTCTTTGAAAATATTCAGGATCATGCTAATGCAAACAAGACTGATATATTACAGAAGTTATTCCTCAGTGAATAACAAAAATGACCAACAGAATGTATAACATTGTTCATTTGGGGGTATAAAGGGTGCCAAAATTTATTTTTATAAGTTTTAATACGTTAGACATCCCTAGCAAAACTGTTAATAGATTCCACAACAAAAAGCATTAAAATATTTGTAATGTTTTTGCAACTTATCACAAAAACAGGTCTCATAACATAAGCTAATACCACCATTGCAGACAGATAAAGATTGTGCATCAGCACAGTGCAGTTAGACTGGATATACCTAAATTCTACTCATTGCAAATACAGAAACAAATGGAATTTGTATCCAGGCAGATATACATATATATAACATATAACATATATATATATATATATATATGAAAACATGCAGGATAAGACTAGTTCATGAAATTTAATATGGGGGGAAACTGGAAAAAAATTGAAAGGATTTGCTTCTTGAATCAATCCAGATTACCAGATGCTAGCTAAGGAGGGTGGAGAGAAGGAGGAAGAGGAAAGAAAGTGGGATCCCACAAATATAGCAAGAAGGTATCAAAGTATCACATCAAGACCTTGCATAACTTTAGACATCTAACAGAAAGGTTAAGACAGACATACGACAGGAGGAATAACACCGTGCCTCTACACAGAGGACAAGTAAAACTACACAGAATGCTATGAGAAAAGTACAGAAAGAAACTGGGCAACATGTCTGGCAAGGCAAGCTACAGAAGATTTTCTTGTAAAAGCATCTTTTTCCACAACTTAGTGATGTTGCAGTACATGCGTCTCATGGTCCACACAGGACACGGGACTCTCAAGAGAATTACTAGAGAATTTCTTGTCCTCTGTACATGTCCTTGATGGCTAGAAATGAATACAGATGAAGTTTTGTGGGGTTTATCTCATAAGAATACTGCACTATATAATGAGGGATAGATAGTTCACCAACTATCAGATTGTACAGATTTTCTTAACTGACTCCCTGCCTGCCTGACATTATGCACATTTACCCACGGATGCCTGGGACTTCTGAACACCTGGCAGCTTCCTAACACCCCCAATTACATAGCTGTATTGTTTCACTGTCAAAGTTTTCTCACCTAATTCTAGCAAATCTTCAACATTAGTTCCACCCTGATAAATACTTTACATGAAGAAGTATCACCTGGAGAAACAGTTAAGTGCGACAAATTTCATTTTAATCTTTGCTGCTGAATAAAATGCAACTTTCATGAGCTTCATAAATCTCGTCACTGAAATGCCTCTGTATTATTCTAGTTCTTGGCATTCTATGAAATTTTTGCACAGAGCTTTTAAAGCAAGTTAAACCTGGCACATTTAACTCAAATTCTTGCGTGAGCCTTCAGGTTGTCTACTACCAATGCAGTTTGTACATTCAGATAATACGCAGGTCGTGCTGACTGTTGTAAGTGGAAAAGCAGACTGATTCTTATTTAACATAAGAAACTGCTGACAGACAAATACAGAGTGGCAGTGAAACAGATAATGAGTGACAGAAGACTGGATAGTTCAGAGACGCATCTGAAACTTATCATCCTCTTGGCAGTGGAAGAAGAAAGAGAAGAGTATCAGTACTGTTCACCTTCCTTACTAAAACGTAAACCTGAAAAAAATATTTACGTGACAGTGCTGAAGACATGCCAAGAGAAAAAGACATTGAGAACAAGGATAACAGAACTTGATTGTGCTACTCTAACAGTGACTGCTCTGCAGATGAAACACAGTAACCTCAATGAAGACTTCTGTATTCAATGTGAAACTCTTCCAGCAGCCTTGGAAAGAGGCTCACCATAACCATATGACCAATCTGCTAACAGATAACTAATCATTCAGTCATGTAATGCTATTGCTATTCTTCCTGCTGCTGCTCCCTTCTGCCACTTTATAAGAATAACCGGTAATAAAAAAGCAGCACAGAGACTGGGTCACTCAAGGGAGTCCAAACTGAAGATTACTGGTTGCAATATAGCTGTCACATCTCTACCTGACAGTGCAACAGTTTGGCCCAGGGAGACTTTTTGAAAAAAGGGTGGTTTATTTACAAAGGTACGCAGTCAAATGACACAAGTATCACTGCACATGCACCACCTCTTCTCGAAATTGCATTGGGTATGTTGCTACCCTCAAGCAAGATGGGAACCAAACTCAGATAGAAAACTCCCTTCAGTATTCATTTACTTATCTGGGACAGAAGAAATACTCATTTTCTTTCTACCTCATCTGACTTGTGCTTACTCCAGGCAGGGGCACAAACATCCAAGGATACAAAGCACACAAAAGGTGACAAAAAGATGGAGAATCATACGAAAATGCTGTTGACCTAGCCAACTTCTAGCTCTGGAGCTGAAGTGGTAATAAGCTGCCTCGGTGAGATTTTCTGGCTGCAATAGACATTTAAATCAGAAGTCAGCAGAGATCTTGAAAATAAGATCTCTGCATTTAAACTGCAGAGGTAGCAGCCTTTTAACTTTCTCACATTTGAGGAAATTCAAACTGCTACTTTAGGCAAGAGTGTAACATAAAATAAACATTTTAATTGACTACCTCATTAATTATACGAACATTAATTGGGATTATTTTGAACTTGCCACGGAAGTCAAAAATAAATCCTTAAAAAGAAGAGTAGAAAGGAAAGTGATAGCTACACTTTTTACATACATGTATTTTAGTATTCGTATCCTCATTTTTTCCTCCTCTGTCTATCACACCTGTCTCCGAGTGCAGTGAAGGCATATTAATTACTTGGATCATTTGAAGTATCAATGTGTTTTATGCTTTCTACTAAGACCAAGGTACCTGATGGTATTAAGAGGAAAGTGAAAACACTGTTGTTATAAATAACAATTTTCACCATTTGTAAAGATTGTTTATTCTTCTTTGGAAGTCTACTCAATGGAAAATTCACATGGAAAATGTAAACATTTCTGCTTCGGATGACTGCCTTCAAAAGAAGCTGAAGCATAACCTTGGCTTCTAGGGAACAATTTCTAAATTCCAAATACGTGAACGAGTGAAAAATATATATATATATATATACATATATATATAATTGTCAGAATACAAAATGGCGTAGTCTTCACATAATCTTCAAATAATATTAAAAACGGTGATAGAAATTATGTAAATCAATACTCAGAGTAAGCAGTTATTGATGCACCTACTAAGAAAGATTTGCATGCCACAAAAGTACTAGGACTGTGCTGACATCATATAAATTAGACACTACAGACAGGTTTGCTGATCACTGTAGTCCAAGTAATAATTACCAAATTTAGCCCAATAGTGCAGCCTTAGTGCTTGAAAATAAACTTTTTGAGACAATCTCTTTTCAGTGCAATTATAATTTAAGGAATATCCAGATTTGTCAGGATTTTTTCTCTCCCTCAGAAAAGTTTATCCAAACACACTTTTCCACAGATGACAGAAAACTTCTACATGTTACTGGCTTGCTCAGCATTTGACATGAATATTCATCTTCCATAATTCTGCTAAAAATATTGTTTAAAAAAATGAGAATCTGAAAAGATCTGAATGTGAGAAAAGTCTGTGCAAGAATGCACAGAATCCTGCAGTGCTCATCCCAAGAAAGAACATATTCAAATAGTATAGATATGCAAGATGTTCTACAAATGTGACATCAAATAACATCTTTCAAAGTTAATATAACAGTATTTGTCTTGCCAAAAATGTAGGTGAGTCAGACTGTGCTAGCAGAAGAACTTCTTAATCAGTGTAAAGTGCTGTTGTCATCTTAGCTTTCTGAAATAACAAGGTGACACAAAGAGACATTAGAGGAGACGCTGTAGAAAAATAATTAATCATCTTCTGTATGGCAAAGAAGCTGGAATCTTTTTTCTCACATTTTTGGTCAGTAATTTAAAAAAAAAAAAATCCTTAAGAAAAAGTCAGAAAAACAGTATGAATGCCTTGCCTTCAATGCAACTAAGACGTTTAGGCCTTCGACGAGTTTAGGCATCAACAGATACAGACATTTTGTAGATCATAGAATCACAGAAAGGTTTGGGTTGGAAGGGACCTTAAAGCCCATCCAGTTCCAACACCCCCTGCCATGGGCAGGGACACCTCCCACCAGACCAGGCGGCTCAAAGCCCCATCCAGCCTGGACTTGAACACTGCCAGGGATGGGGCACTCACAGCTCCTGTGGGCAACCTGTGCCAGTGCCTCACCACCCTCACAGTAAAGAATTTCTTTTGAATACCTAATCTAAATCTACCCTCTTATAGTTTAAAGCCATTACTCCTTGGCCCATCACTACACTCCCTGATAAAGAATCCCTCTGGTCCTTTCCTGTAGGCCCTTTTTAGGTACTGGAAGGATGCAATTAGGTACATCTTCCAACCCAAACCATTAGATGATTCTAGGATTACCACTTACTGGTTCAGTTAGCAAAAATTCAGGGCGACAGTAATTCTTAAACATGCATTCTGAGACACAGAAGTGAATAAAAGTCTTAAAAATTGTACTGCGAAAAATCACAACTTTAAAATGTACTGGTTCCTTAGGACAGTTCAGCATACAGATTTTAAAAATCTATAAATTATTTATCTTCAAGACTATTCAAAACAATAAAACCACACTTACAGCTAAAAGGATACACAAGTCTTTTCACTGTCAGGCAGTAACGTTTTAATTCATTTTACTAATGCAGTGCAAAGTCATTGTGAATTCATTTTATCTTTGCTACCCCTTTTGAAGAAAGACAACTAAAGCAAGGAATCCAGATGTACCGAATATGACAACTATTTAAGTGAATGATCTATACCTAAACCACCATCGAGTAGTAACACAGAAACCATTAACAACTTGAAAATACCTCAGAGCTATCTGTTCTGACTTATATCAACAGCAAACAGATGTCACGTCAGACAAGTGGAAGAGTCATTGTACAGTCCTCCATGGAAAAGTGTTAAAAGCAACTATTTCTCCTTTGGTGGTGCGTGTTTTTAAAGGTTGCTGAGAGCATAGCTTAAAAGCAGGATGAAAATAGAACTCTAACCTTGTCAGCGATCTTTAAGTATATCTCATGTGCAAGGAAATGGAAAAATGTATTTTCATCTTCTTGAACTTTTCTCAATAATGCCTCTCTTATGGCCTGACTCTAAAAGTTTTATCATTTCATAGTTCCAGGTTGGACATTGAGAGAATTCCAAAATGAAATAAAATAAATATGCAAATGTTTGAAGATACTGCTTTTTGAAGTGATGGTTTCAGCCATTTCAGAATATTGTACTGTCATAACAAATGCTTACTTTCCTCTAACTTTTAAAGCATGATCTGCAGTGCAACTCAATAGAACTGAATGCAAACAAATTATTTTTATCATGTATCGTCAAGATGTAGAGACCTGAAGACCTTCAGTTTTACACTGCCAGCAAGGATTGCCTGTTATGCTTCAATGGAAATAATTTTAGACTATTTAGCCTGTCAAATCCAAAATGTTTTTGAACGTTCAAAGCAAAGTAGTATGTAACATGCAGGTTCATCACAATACGAATGAAATGCGCAGACATTTAAGAGAACATATTTAGATAATATCACATTGGTCCATAAAACACTTGGCTGGTGGTCTGAAGTCCTCCTGTGTAAAACATCATTGAAGTCTGGACATGTTTAGTAAACGTAACATATGGGAAATTAGAACACTTTCCTACATGAATGGACTCTTAGGATATTCAAACCTATTCAGAAGGCATCTAGCACTAAGCATCATCAGCCACTACCTACTAGCACTCAGCCAAAATTGCATCTGTGTTTACATTGGACCAGAATAAGCATTCCTCAAATCTCTCAACTACCTACCACTGCGTTCTCCTTTGTATGACCACGTCAGAGGCACACTGAGCTGCTCAAACCCACCTCATAAAGTCATGACATATTTATTACTGTGTTTTAGTAAACCACTTTGCAGAAGATACTGCTTGGCCATCTGACATACCAGATCACAAAGAAAGCATGGGGCCACATTCTGCTTCCTTTAGCTACACCAGGAGCTAGCTGAAGCTAGCAGACACACTACCACATGCTGCACTTACAACTTTTCTTTAAAGGATTATTAACCTGTGTACCATCTTGTATTTTGAATTCACTTTAATATAGTTCTATCCATTAAGATGTATTAATTCCACTCAAATTATATTTAGAGTATTTTGTTTTCTCATCATAAAGTCTTTTTCCAATGCCTTACCATTTTCTAAAACAACACTCCTTTGAGTTGCAGTACTATATCAACAGTAAGTTTCAAAATAGTCCAGTATCAAATCACATAAACTTTATTATACCAGACAGTCTCACTAATATGGTCCAGGCCACATTTTGCTTCTCCTTCTATTCCTTTTTTTCATTTTATTGAAGTTCCAGTAAAATCAATTTAAGGACTTTCAAAATAAGTTTTACGAAAAAAGTTTATGTCCCAAAATGGCAGTAGGGGCAGGGAATGAGAAATGCACACAGTCATTTAACAAACAAGCAAACAAATAGACACTCCACACTCTCAAATAAGCCACTGTCAAATCTGGGACTTAAACTTTATACATACACAAGGTTACAGAGTTACAAGGCTAACCTATCCATTCATAATCTGCCCTTTTGTGTATAAATTTAAAACATAGTATATAGTTATGCTATTAAAGCCTGTTTTATATGATACAAAACACATTCATAAGGATTAGGAATATGGATTAGGAAGGAGAATGAATCTTTATTCATCATACTACCCCATTTGTAGGATTATAGTCATTTGTGACAAAATCTGTATTAGACTAGAGACAAGAAATCACGATCTGTCACCTTAACAAGGTCACTACATGCTATTGTACAGCAATGAATTCACCACATTTATCATATTGGGAAAATCCCCTAAAGCAAAATTTTACATTTAGCCACTGAAAGCACTTCTGCATGCAACACTGTGATTAAAAAATCTATTTTAACACAAGCAAGACACATTTAAATTACATCCTAGCACTTTAAATTTTAAGTGCTTGACATAGGAACCTCACTGCTTTGAAATACACAGGGTTTGTTTGCTTTATATGTACATGCTTTTAATTCAGTCCCAAATGGAAAATTATTTTAGAAAGAAAACTAATTCAGTATCTCCCAGAATCAAATTTCACTGAACAGTTTCAGAAGGATGTCCAATTAAGTACACTCAGTTGTTTCCTTTCACTGTACTGACAGCAATTTAACAACATACCATGATAACTGGATCTAGTGTAGAGCTTAAAAGTAGAAAAAGAAAAACAAGCCTTGTCACACAGATTTCTCCAAGAGGTTGGTAGCAACTGAACACTGCCACCAGGGAGCAAAACACCATACTGGCAGTTACCTCTACCCCGCCCTTCTATCAGCAGGTGGCAGAGCTGGAGAATTGCTCCAGCCCGAAACAGGACCATGACAATTAGTTTTACCGCATCCTTAACTCTGAATTCCTATTATACTATACTACATGTTCTTTCTATCACTCTTCTAGTCACATGGCCCTATTACTCTCCTACACTCATAAAGTGACATATAACTGACATGCTTAAATATAACGGCAAGTGGCTTTTTTCTTTTTTAACTTGAGTATATATCTCCCCCAAAAGGTTCCAGATATTATTATATTATACGTAGAAATAAAAATAAAATACATCACTTTTTGAAACACTTTTACATCTTCAAGTCAGACAACTGATATTATTAGTCATATTATCTGACCACATTTCATTATATGGTCTTTTTTTGTAATAGAGTTTATGCTGAAGGAATTTTTTTCATTGATCAATATAAGAGGCAACCTGTAGCAAAGGAGAGTAATCCCTTAAATTTTTTACTGTCTTTAGAAGTGTAGAGTTTCACAGCAGAGTCTTCATTTCATTCTTCTGTTTCACCACACTCTTCAGAAGGGTTACGACTACAGCTAGTGCAGATAATACAGCTACTGCATTGTCTGTTTTTATTTCAGGAAACGATGTGTAACTACAGCAGATCTAACAGAAACAAAATTAACCAGAGTAACTCTCAGCAACTGAACTACATTCAGTCAACAGGGGGTTTCTCATAGACTACTACATCCTTTTCAAAGTATTATAAAATATTATATATTATATTACATATTATATATTATATAATAATAATTATTATTATAAAATATTAATTTATTTGGACATATTTTTGCATACTGTTATCTTCAAATAAGAAAGTGATCTGAAAGGACAGACCAACTTCCGAATAACTTTCAATTAACTTCCAAATAACTTCCAATTTGCAAGAGGCTTTAAAAAAAAAAAAAAAAAAAACTACTTCCTTCAATAGCGTCAGCTCTTAGAACACCGGAGTGTTAAAACTTCCAAAAGTCTGAAGTACAAAGCAGCCAGAAGTAAAAGAGTCATCTCTCTGCTTCCGTGTGCTTACAGTTACACAAAATTACTCATGGTAAGTTTTATATGGACAGCAATTTATCTTCAGTATTACATATATGTGTACACACACAAACATATGCATACACAAATTTTCATCTATTTCATTTAAAAAATAATAATCCAGCATTGCCACCCTTTTTTGTTACAAGGGCTTTCAGCTGTTCCATCTTCTCCAGTCCAACATTGCTAGAAGGGTGTAAGATGAAGACAGTGTGCTCATACTGCAGAGGATGTGGCCAAACCACCGAACCACTCTAGCCCAGCAGAGAGCTTCAGGACTTTGGCACCAGCTGAGGACAGCCACCATCTCATCTAACAGGTCAGCACAACTGTTATACGTCCAGGGCAGCTAACCTGCCACCAGAGGACAACAGCACAGTGTGAAGGTTTGTAAAGTTTACTGAGGAGAAAATATTACTCAAAGCATGCAGAAATACTGAAAAGTTTACACCGTGGTAAAGAAGTCAAATCACTCATCCGAGCTTAAGAAAGCAATAGCTGAAACTGACAGTGTCCACCTGTGGCATATAATGGCATGAATAACATATAAGCACCTTCAAACAATTTAAGAGTAATACAGCTTTGAAAAACTAAATGCAATTCAATGTGTTCCATGAAAAAGCTTCAAGAATAAACTTTTGGTAATCCCATACCAACTAATTCATGTTTTCTAAAAACATACTGAATACATGCAACTCTTGTTTTCAATAAAATCGCTCTTTTCTGCACTTAAAGGCCTTTTTATTCTTCACTTCAGCCTTCCTATTCTTCACTTCCTCAGACTATTTTTCAAATATACATAAATAAATTAAAGAAACACTGAGAAATTTCCATAAAAAGTCAATCTGACTCATTTAGAGTCAGTTTTCTTGCTCACTCACCCCTCAAATGGCTTGTAAATTTCTGGAATTAAGTTGTAACAGGCTTCAACTTATACAGTGATAAATTCTAAATCATTCTTAATTATGCCTAAAAATTGGTTTCTTGTTAAGGAAAGAAGGAAAGAAGGAAAGAAGGAAAGAAAGAAGGAAAGAAGAAAGAAGGAAAGAAAGAAGGAAGGAAGGAAGGAAAGAAAAAGAAAGAAAAAAGAAAGAAAGAAAGGAAGGAAGGAAGGAAGGAAGGAAGGAAGGAAGGAAGGAAGGAAGGAAGGAAGGAAGGAAGGAAGGAAGGAAGGAAGGAAGGAAGGAAGGAAGGAAGGAAGGAAGGAAGGAAGGAAGGAAGGAAGGAAGGAAGGAAGGAAGGAAGGAAGGAAGGAAGGAAGGAAGGAAGGAAGGAAGGAAGGAAGGAAGGAAGGAAGGAAGGAAGGAAGGAAGGAAGGAAGAAATTATTTGGAGACAATTAAAAAAAAAAAAAAACAACAACAAAACACAGAACTTCAGAGAACCAGAAGAGGCATGTTAAGTTTTTCTGCATGAAAAGCCACATATGAACACATTATTTAATGTTCAAAGATTTTGCTCCTGTAATGAGAAAAGTGCATTTCTATCGAACTGTTCATAACATTCTTTTCTGTGTTTTTATCATGCAGTAGATATGACCAGAAATATCTAGGCGTCATTGATTTTTTCAATGAGAGAAGCTATATTAATATTTCCCTCCAAGGAGTAAGCTGCAAAGCTTTAATAAGGTATATATGCTTCCCCTGTGACAGCAACCAAGGAAATACTCTGACAAAAATTGTACACTTGGGATCATACCAAGAGGACTAAAGAATAAAGAGGGGAAAACGACAAAATGAAAGAGGAAACAAAACAAAACACAACAACAACAAAATTGTTGGGATGAAATGTGATTGTATTTCTCATAAAAAAAAGTGTAACATTTGCTGTGCTCCTTTGTAGGCAAGAAAACTGTCCTGGTTTTGGCTAGGATAGAGTTAATTTTCCTCCTACTAGCTGGTAGGATGCTGTGTTTGGGATTTAGGATGAGAATAATGTTGATAACACACTGATGTTTTAATTGTTGCAGAGCAGAGCTTACACTAAGCCAATGACTTTTCAGCTTCTCACACTGCCGTGCCAGCGGGCAGGCTGGGGGTGCAGCAGGGGATGGGAGGGGACAGAGCCAGGACAGCTGACCCAAACTGGCCAAAGGGGTATTCCATACCATATGGCATCATGCTGAACAACTGATATGGGGGTCTGGCCAGGGTGGGGGGACTGCTGTTTGGGGATAGGCTGGGCATCGGTCAGCAGGTGGTGGGCAATTGCATTGTGCATCACTTGTTTTGTACACGTTATTAGTATTGGTACTATTATCATTATTACTTTCCTTTCTTTTCTGTCCTAATAAATTGTCTTTATCTCAACCCACAAGCTTTCATTTTTTTGATTCTCTACCCCACCTCATAGAGGGAGGGGGAAGGGTAAGCAAACGGCTGTGTGGTACGTAGCTGCCAGCCAGTTTAAATAAACCACAACAGATTAAGTTGTTTTAGATTAAGACTTAACTTTGCTATGAAATAAGGAAGAATATCAATTTCTATTACAAAACTGTAAGTTTGCATTTCTTTCCTGTTTTAAATCCAGCCAAGTCTGCTGGCCCACTTTCTTCCGCTTACCTCAACACTGGTGCAATCAGCAGAAAAGGAAAACCTGCATGTCTTTAAAAAAGAGACAACAGCTATTAGCCTTTTATATAATCACCAATACTACAGGACCACAACCCCTAACTGCGAATACATACTTACTAACAACTGCCATTACAGAAACAATTTCACTCAGATGTCAACTGTTCATTTTCATTCTTAATACATTTGAGTCTGCTGCATATATATTGACAATTTGTGTTTGCTAATTGTAACATATTTTACAACATACTCCATCCTAATAATCTCATAAACTAAATAAGCTTCCTCCCTGTCCCAGGACACACACACACACAAAAAAAAAAAAGGCTAAACGAGGGCAGAAAAGTCACCCTAAAAAGGACCCATGACTTAAGGCCAAATAGTTGAAGCAAAGCCCTTGTTCAGCTTCCTAGAGATAGAATGTTGCTGCAATTTGATATTATCAAAATATGCAAGCCAAAGAGTTTGTACAAATGTGTTTTCCTTAGTAAAAATTACCAAAAAATTGAGATACAAAGAAAAAGAGATTGTATTTGAGATACAAGAAATCTTGGTGGAATATTTTGAACTCCTGAAAGGTTCCATAATTCTATTTTATGCCTGCATCAAGTTTACAAACATAAAAATGACAGGGCCAATCAATACAGCCAAACAACACATGCCACTTAAAACTGTAGTCAAAAGTTAGATGTTTTTGTATGGTTTTTATAAGGCTCCACTCTGACTGAAAACAGGATTTAGGCCACTGACATATCATTCTGCCTTTCTCTACCTTAAGTCTTTTTTTTCCTCCACCTTTTTTTTAGCAAAACCTCAATTTTACTGAATATTTTGGGAAATACTACTCCCATAAGTTTATTATCATAAACTGCTAGAAATTCTGTAAACAACCTACTTTTTCCACTATTTTGTTGTCAAGTAAATTTCTGTCAGTCCACAGCTACTTTTTGGAGAGGTAAATGTGCTTCAGGAAACACACATATTACTGAACAGATACTACTACAGCGTGGTGTAATAATTAGGAGTCATCCAAACTTACAAAAGATGTGATAGGTGTAATGACACATCACCCAAGCAATTCATAACCTGGACTGATCTCCCAAGCACCAGACATCATCCAAGAATAACTATTGGCAAGGGACAGCATCTTATCCTTTTGGTACAGATCAAAATAGTTCCCATACATGCTAATTGTTGTCCTTTCATGATAATTCCCCAAATTCTCTAATTGTAGATCAATACAACATAGAATTAAATATATATATATTGTATTCTTGAGTATTTAATAGAAAAAAATGAAAACATCACAGAGGCAACAACATTCTGCTAAGATGTACGTACTTAACATTACTATTGCCAGCAATGCCTAAAAGAATAGGTAAAAACTTTTATATTCTTTAATACTAATGAATTAAAACTACTGAAACGGGATTACTATTCAGTTGTTCAAATTATACATTCAAAATATTTAATTTGCCTTACTTGAAGGTCTCGTCACATGAAATAAAGCAGAGAAATACACATTATTAGGCCAGTAAGTAATCAAGAAGAGTACATCTTTCCTTTGTCGAGAAATAAAGAGCTGGTATCTAGAGACTGTGAAAACTAACATCAGTGACCTACAATACTTCGTTCCTACTTTTTACTGTTTAAATAATAAATATCAAGCCTGCATTTGTAACCCACAGAACAGACCTTTCTCATCTACTTAATATTTTTCCTATTGAAAAAAGTACATATTTTTGCACACTTTTTCTACACATTACTTAACCTAGAGTACTTCCCTCCAAACAGTATTGCAATCCAAGCTTCCTGAAGTTACTTACTGTTTTGTTGTTCTTCCCATTAATTCAGCTCAGTCACAAAGAGCAAGCCTACTTACACATACAGTCAAAAGCACTTTTCATACTAGATTAATTTACGGTCATAGGGATATACTATGTATACAAGCTGATAACCACAACACAATTTTTTCCATCTTAAACATTCTGCCTCTCTAGGCCACGCAAACCTGAACACCTTCACTGAGTTTCAGTTCCCTGAAGAACCACAGTAGTATTTTACTGGTGTCCAGCGTTATTTATTGGACAAGGAAACTGATAGCGCATTGAATTAGTTACCTTCTGTATATGGACCTAAATTACCATATTGAAAACCAGCAGCCAAATAAATCCACCTTGATTTAGATATTTTTCAGGGACTGTAAATTGTCATTACAAGATCAAAACCATTTTTAGCATAGATTTTAGAATAAATGTGCCTTCTGAAAATACACAAAACTGCATTAAACCATCCTTATTGAATACAAACATTGTAATTTTTATTTAAAGAATGCAAATTCTAACTTATCGTCCTGGTTCCATGTGAATTATATCATCTGCTGTAGCTTGACAGCCCACAAAGAAGTTAAAGTCCAGTGTGTTAATAACATAAAAGCATATTCTAAAAACATTTGCAATTAGTTAGGCAATTCAAAACGTCAAGAACATGTCAAGCATGGCAAAAGATATCAGCTTTGACAGAAGGTTGAAAAATAAAAGAAGAAAACAAAGAATTTTTGGAAATAAAGAGCTACATTAATCAAAATCTCTTTCCACTCCCTTTTCATATTCCCACACCCACTCCTATCCTGATGTTTACTTTGAAACTAACAGTAACTAACATTATTGTAGTACTGAAATTCAGTTAGATAGGTCTTTATTCAAAAATTAGGTATATATATACATATATATATATATTATTTATTTTTTAACAAATGCTGTTCCGTGTGGAAAAAAAGTGAATTGATGCATGGAGACTCCAGTAGGTGTTTGGATTAGTTTCTGTCCTGGTACTACAGATGTTTAATAAAGTTACAATTCTGTTAGAAGCAGCAAATGTATAAAAAAACAGCCTGCAATTTTTAACACATCTCACACATACTTTTCTTCGGGAGCTGACTATCTGAGACACTATACAACCAGAGCTGGTTCAAAGGCTATTACATTCCACTCCATAGCTACCTTAGGAGGGTGATGTAGTACAAACGTGGACCCCAAGTAAACTCACTTAAGTCTCAAGTTGCGTCAGTGGAGCTCTAGCTTGGCTATTACGAATCATTTCTTCACAGAGAGGGTGATCAAGCACTGAAACAGGATGCCCAGGGAAGTGGTGGAGCCCCTGTCCCTGGAAGTATTTAATGGACAATGGACGTGGCACTAAGGGATGTAGTTTAGTGATGGGGCTTGGTAGGTAATGTTGACAGTTGGACTTGATAATCTGGAAGGTCTTTCCTAACTTTGATGACTTTATAATTCTATGACCTCACCAACATCTATGATGCCCTGTTTCTTCCCTGCGCTTTCAAAGCATCCTTTGTTCACATTCATGATTTTCTGCAGGGGCTTAGGGGACCACCCAGCCCAACCTCTGGCTTAAAGTGCATCTTGGAAACCTCCCTCCATGGAGGCTACACAACTCCCTGGGGAACCTGTCCCACAGGTTTCCCCGTCCTCCTTGTGGAAAAGCTTCTAATATCCAACCTGAACATTGCATACCACAGTTTAAAATAGAATAGAATAGTTTGGTTGGAAGGAACCTTCAAAGATCATCTAGTTAACTGCTTGACCACTTCAGGACTAATCAAAAGCTACAGCACGTTACTGAGGATATTACCCAAATGCCTCTTGAAAACTGACAGGCATGGGGCATAAACCACCTCTCTAGGAAGCCGGTTCCAGTAGTTGACAACCCTTACAATAAAAAAAATCTTTTCCTAATAACCAGTCTGGACCTCTTCTCAGTGGTGCAGCTTTGTGCTGTTCCTTCGTATTCTATCATGGGTTATCAGGAAGGACTGGCACCTCCCTCTCTTTCCCTCCTCAGGAAGTTGTAGTAAGCAGTGAAGTCACATTTTCTCCACACTAGACAACCCAAGTATCCTCAGCTCCTCCTCACCGGATGTGCTTTCCAGCCTTGTTACTGGCTTTGTTGCCCTCCTCTGGACACTTTCAAGTACCTTAACATGCTTTTCGTATTGTGGAGCCCAGAACTGCACAGAGAGAGAGACAGAGAGGGAGAATCACCTCTTTGGACTAGCTGGCTAGGTAATGTTTAATGCAACCCAAACTGCTTTGTAATAGCTGTTCTGTTCTTATAGCTGTCTTAGCCATCTATACCCATTAAGAAGAGCTCACTTCGATCATCTCTGTAATGCCCTTCTAGTATCTGTAGGCTACTCTTAAATTTTCCTTTAAAATTAGTCATAATTCTTCCAGCATGGAATTAAGGGTAATAAATCTTCCCTCAGTCTATTGACCATGCTCTTCCTAATGTACACAAGTATGTGGCTTGTGTAATTAGCAATGGGAGCATACTTTTGGCTGATCTTGGCATCCCATATAAACCTCAAGTCTTTTTCTGTCTCTTCTTCATCCAGTCCCTTCTCAGACTGTACTGATGTAGTACACTATTTTGCTGTCTGTGCAGAAAATTGCGATATTTCTTGCTTAGCTCATGAGGTTTCTGAAGGCCCAGTCTTCATCTGTCTCAAAGCTACTATTACAATTCTTAAAATTGTAGTGTACTGCACGTCACCTCTTTCATCTGTCAGCCCCTCACAGAATCATAATAGAATGGTTCAGGCTGAAATGGACCTTAAAGACCACCTAATTTTAAACCCCCTGCCATGAGCAGGGACACCTCCCACTGGACAAGGTCCATCAAAGCCCCTTTGAATCAAGCCTTGAACACTTCCAGGGATGGGGCATCCATAGCTTCTCAGGGCAACCTGTTCTGGTGCCTCACCACCCTCTAAGTGAAGAATTTCTTCCTTATATCTAAGCTAAATTGACCCTCTTTTAGTTTAAAGCCATTACCCCTTGTCCTACCACTACACCCCCTGACAAAGAGTCCCTCCCCAGCTTTCCTGTAGGCCCCCTTTAGGTACTGGAAGGCTGCTATAAGGTCTCCCCAGCGCCTTCTCTTCTCCAAGCTGAACAACCCCAACTCCCTCAGCCTGTCTTCATAGGAGAGGGGCTCCTGCCCTTTGATTATCCTCATGGCCCTTCTCTGGACTCACTCCAACAGGTCCATGTCCTTCTTGTGCTGGGGTCCCCAGAGCAGAACGCAGTGCCCAGGTGGGGTCTCACAAGAGCAGAGCACAGGGGGAAAATCACTTCCCTCAACCCACTGTCCACATTTCTTTTGATGCAGCCCAGGATACAGTTGGCTTTCTGGGCTGTAAGCACATGTTGCTGGCTCATGTTGAACTTCTCATCAATCAACACCCTGAAGTCCTTCTCAGAGATGCTCTCAATCCATTCTCTGCCCAGTCTGTATTTGTGCTTGGGATTGCCACAGCTCAGATGCAGGACCTTGCACTTGTCCTAGTTGAACCTCAGGAGGTTTGCACAGGCCCACCTCTCAAGCCTGTCCACATCCCTCTGAATGGCATCCCTTCCCTCCAGAGTGTCAACTGCACCACACAGCTTGGTGTCATTGGCCAACTTGCTGAAGGTGCTCCCAGTCCCACTGTCCAAATTGATGACAGATGTTAAGCAGCACCGGTCCCAATGCCAACCCCTGACGGATGCCACTCATCATTGATCTCCACGTGGACATCGAGCAGTTGACCGCAATTTTTTTCCAATGCAGTGCACTCAAATGAAGAATTCCCTGCTAACTTGTAAAGGGAAACTTTTTTTTTTTTTCCCAGCAACCAAGTTCTCAGTAAAGATATCAAACAATATCGTATTAGACACCTTGGGTACACCACTTTTCCCCAGACACTAACTAGATGTTGAACTATCACTTAGTATCCATTAAGTCCAGGAATTTTTTCAGGCTACCTACCACCCTGTTCATCAAGCCTATACTTCTTTAGCTTACAAATCAGAATGACTCTGAAGCACCAAGCTGTCTTCTAAAGTGAGAGTATACTCAATCCAGCACTCTCACCTCATCTGCAAAGCCTGTTGTTTCATGAAGGCAATAAGGCTGATCAAGCATTACTTGCATTAAGAAGATCACCTCTTTTTAAAGACCCTCTTCTTCTTTGGATGTTCTCTTCACTATTTATCTCTTGTAGGAAATGTACTGCAGTCATCCCTCAGGGTTCAAGCCGTCTTAGTAGCGTGCAACACCTGCTCATCCCCACACAACTGGAGAACTCCTTCCTGCTCTGCACACCTTGTAAATTCAGTTGTCTCTGGGTTTTCTGTGTTGTTTTTTTTTTCTGTTTTGTTTTGTTTTTGTAGCTTTTATATTTAGCACATCTAAACATAGCACATAAGTAAAGAGACTACTCAAAATCACAAAAAAGCTATTTAAGACTAAAGGAAAGGAAAAAGAATGCCTCCAGGGAAAACATTTCAGGCTGACTTTCAAAAGAGGTAATAACTAGTGCATAAGACAGAGAGTATTACAGATTACTATTCAAATGGTAGTGACAGCTTTCAGAGTTCATACCCATTACAGCATAATTTTCATTAGCAAATACTGATGCTATTTAAATGACACAGGAGTAATAAAATAATAATAATAATAATAAAACAAACATGAAAACCAAAATATTGACAAAATGGAACTTGCAAAAGGATAAAATTAAGAGAATTACGGAAACCTTTTTTTTTTTAATTAAAAATGCCTTTTTTCAGAACTCCATATAGAAAAGCATTTTTTTTACAATCTGTATTAGGATTGCCTGAAACTATTTCACCGCTGAGAGAAAACATATAATACAGAGATTATCACCGTTACTGTTTTCATCATGCGGTTTTACTGCATTTTCTGCAATAACAAAGAATCATCTAACTTCAAAACAAATATATGAAGTAGTTTTTTTTTTTTGATCTATCCTGCTCTTCTGTCTTAATAATGAACTGAAATAAAACTCACTTTGTATATGTAAATGAATGTAAGATACAATGTTTGTAGCCAAGACTTTAGGAGACATTATAAATAATATGCTTTGAAACTAATTTAAATATTAACTGCCTTTTGGGAACAAAGAGGACTCTTCCACAATCATGGCTGGATTCTGATGTAGACAAAGCAAATTGTTTGCATTTGCAACAACTCTCTGAATATACAGAATACCATCATGAAGGACATTTCCAGCCTTTGTTAGAGATCTTTCAGCTGGTTTTTTTTTTCATTTTTGAAGTTTTCATATATTTCCATCTTCTCCAGTAATAACACAAGAGAACTAAAAATGTATCAAAAGTATATGTATTAAAGCATTCCTTCATTTTAAAAATGCTAGTTGTGAAGTGGTTTTTTTTGCATGGCTATAATGTAGCTAGTAAGAAAAAGCATAGCATACACAACACAAGGGCTTGCAAAGAAAAGAACTATATATGCATTGTATAAGTAAAACTAGCAGAATAGTTTTTTTGTTTTGTTTTGTTTTTTTACCAATCTTTTTAGAGATCACCATCGTAAAACCATCTTTCGAAGAATAGAGGGGGAAAAAGACACATAGGAATTGTTGATTAGAACTGAGTGCACTAGAAACAAACTAATCTAATTTGAATAGCTAAATCACTGCCAGTGAATTTATCTGATTTTTTACGGAAGTCTGTCAGAAACCAAGAGATACCACCACTGAAAGTATAACACTACAGGAAACGTCTATCCAACTCTGCTAGTGTTCAATACAGTTTAGTACCAGTTCATCCTCTGCATACTAGCCAAAAGATTAGATTTATTCTCTGTCCTTCAAAGCTAAAAAAGTGAATCAATTCATCCTTCAACAACTGCATAAGCTAATTATTGCTCTTAGTCCACCAATTTCCACTTATTTTAATCACAAAATGATTTTATCCCTCATTTTTGACCAAGTAAATAAAATCAACATCTGCCCAAATAAAATCTTGATAAATCCTCAAAATACATCTGAGAAAGGGAAACCTGTTAAATCTATTCATTATTGCATAAATTGCTACAATACTAAATTCTAGGCCAATGGTCTACAAATCTCAGGAAGCTGCCGGATAACTACCATATCATTAAGTATAGTGGGAGAACATCGATAATTTAAGCAACAGGAACACTTCCACCAGAAGGAGAAAGCTGCAACACTTTAGCCCAAGGATCAATAGAAATAATTAAGAATAATAGTTATTATTAAGCCAGAGCTATGCTGTCATTCCACCATGGTACAACTCATAGAACCTATGACTAGAGCAGTCACTATGAGTACAGCATGCCAGAGCATACTGTTCACAGATGCAATCATCGGAGCACATATTCATAAGTAGTGAACATACATATGTATATATGTTCTTCCTGCCATCTGCATACAAAAAAAAAAAAAAGCTACCATTTCTAGACACAGAAATCCTGCATTTAATAACATTGGTTTACTTATCAAAGAAACACAAATTGTGGTTACTCAAACTCAAGGCTGACATAGTTAAAATTAGTAGGAACTTTAAATAAAAGGGGCAAGTAAAACCTTGCTTCCATGAGTGAAATGGTCTGGCAACATAATCTTGAAGCAAACAAGTGCTCAGAAAACTAAAGTTGGAATCTTAATTTACAATTGACTAAATTATTTCATTTTTTTCTTTCTATGCTTCTTAGTCAGATTAACAAAAAAAAAATAATTAGAGGAAAGAACCATGCATTTTCTATTATTAAAGAAAACTTTGTGAGACAAAAATACTCAAACTTGTTTGTGGAGCTGCAAGGAGTAGCAAGACCATGTTGCGTCACATACATCCCAGGTATTTTAAAATATTCAGAGATTAAAATTTAGAATTAAAAAAATATCCTACTTCTTAAAGGGCTGGCAAATCGCAGTCATGAGACAAATCTTTGGCATGGTGAATATGAGAGAATATAGAAAAATGCTTCCAGTAAAGCCCCTATCTAGCAATCCTCCCCACTCCCTTCACAAAGGGACACATTATTTTCCTCCTATATCACATTGACTGAAGGACCACCTAAACGTGACAATGCTTCCACACATACGCAGGATCCCAGAGGATGACAATAAGCAGGGTGAAGGGAGGAAAAACCTACCAGAGCTGTACCAGTTATATACCAGCATATACCAGTTTCTGGCTAGTTACAGACAAAAAGGTAAAACACGTTCCCACTCCTCTCTGGCTGCAAAAAGGAAGGCTCCTGCATCAAAAGCAGCATGGCCAGCAGGTTGAGGGAGGTGATTCTCCCCATGCTCTGCTCTCATGAGACCCCACCTGGAGCATTGCGTTCAGCTCTGGGGACCCCAGCACAAGAAGGACATGGATGTATTACACTAGTCTAGAGGAGGGCCATGAAGATGATCAAGGGGCAGGAGCACCTCTCTTATGAAGACAGGCTGAGGGAATTGGGGTTGTTCAGCATGGAGAAGACAAGGCTCTGGGGAGACCTTATAGCGGCCTTCCAGTACCTAAAGGGGGCCTACAGGAAAGCTGGGGAGGGACTCTTTGTCAGGGGGTGTAGTGGTAGGACAAGGGGTAATGGCTTTAAATTAAAAGAGGGGGGTTTTATATTAGATATAAGGAAGAAATTCTTCACTCAGAGGGTGGTGAGGCTCAGGTTGCCCAGAGAAGCTGTGGTTGCCCCATCCCTGGAAGTGTTCAAGGCCAATTTGAATGGTGCTTGGGCTACCTGGTCTACTGGGGAGTGTCCCTGCCTATGGAAGGGGGGTTGGAGGTATATGATCTTTAAGATACCTTCCAACCCAAAGCATTCTGTGATTTAATGATTCTACTAAAATCTGAGTTGCTTTTCAGCAAGCTTATTGAAGGTTAAACTGTTGAAAGAAATGAACTGCAAGTGCATATTTTAAACTAAATATATTTTGTGTTAAAAAAGAAGATTATATGCAACATAAGATATACTGGGTTAAATATAATATGTTATGCCTCACCCCCACCCCCAAAAAATTAAGTTAAATTAAAAAATCACACAATCAAAAATTGACTAGAATTTGACAATGCAGCAAAACATTAAAACTGACAGAATAAACAGGAATACATTTTTCAGTCATTTTATTTTTTCTATAGTAATTTTGCATAGAAAGAGAAAAAAACAGCTGAAAATATGTATTCATGCAAGGCAGGACATGTCAGATTAGTAGAGAACAAAAAAATACACATGGATCTGAAAATCTGAAAAATTGTGTTTTTTCTTTTCCTTTAATAACTATTAGAGTGTTCATAAATATCCTAGACAATTCACAAAACATAAAATAAAAGTAGGTCCCAAGAATAATATAATCTAAACTCTTTGCATTAGAAGTTTATTAGAAACTACCATCACTGCAACTCTGTGTGCTTTTTCATGTATTGTCCATTTAGAATGGAACCACACCATGAATTCTTACACAAGGAAAAAATCCAGTCCCTAACAAGGGGCAGTCCTAGTTAAAATGAAACCCTTAGTGACTGGGGAAACAACCAGGTGCTACAACCTGGTGTTTCAAACCAGCACTTGACAAGTGAACAAGATACAGGTGAGCATTCTAAAAGTGAGAAGATAAACAGCATCATCAGCACACCACAAAGATTCTGCCATGATTTATTTTTAATAGTGAAACATTACTCCATTACACTAGGGGAAAAAAAAGAAAAAAAAGAAAACAGCAGTAAAGGCAAGTCACTATAAAACATACCTTCGTTTCATGAATTTAACTTTAAAGTCACAAGTTACTTTCATTCATGGTTCATTTATTTTTTTTGTACAGCTCTATTCATTCTGTGTTGATCTGGGTGGTCTAACACCACTGCTGTTAACAATAAATAAATAAAATATCTGGAAAGCTCTAAAGAAACTACCAATTTGTTTAAAGTTACTTAGGGAGATGATTGTTTTTCTTTTTTAAACTACAATCAACTAAATCCTTCATTCATGTTTCATTTATATTAGGTATAAGCCCTTAATAAATGGGATAATTTAAAGAATAACAGACAGCACATTAGGTTCTTCTGCCAAGCATATGTCATGTCTTAACTACTGAAATGTTAATTTCACTCAGAACATCCCATCACCATTACTATTATGTTTTAAACTGACAGCCGTTTGAAGTTATTAGCATTTAGTCTTTCAGTGTATGATTTTTTCACCTAATTACAAGAACCCCAGCTGGATCTCCTGTGCTGCAAACAAGTCATTCACAGTCACAGAAAGCCTTCCTTTGTTACCAAATCTAACAGCATTTGGTTAGGAGTCCTCTTCAAAGCCCGGATGCAAACCTACAAATTTCATCCTAGATTTGACACCTTTGTTTTTTATCCCTTCCTAGATGACTACATTTTTTCTTTACTGTCTGCTTGTCTCTTTCATGCTCTTACTTTGTTATGTTATGCTCCTCCAACACTGGAGAAGATAGTGATATTCTTGTTGCACAAAGTCCTCCTTTTTGTCTTCTCATCTCAAGAATTCCAAGAAAACTTTTCAAGTGAGCATCTGCCCAAGCATCCTTATTCTGCCCGCTGACAATACCTTACAGTCTTGCCTTCTGTCTCGTCTTCAGCTCTGACTAAGGGGATCACACACACTCCCACAGGGTGCTCTCAACCCCTCCAGCAATTTACTACTGCAGGGCTTTCATAGCACCCAGTCATGGTGTCAGGGCCTTCTCTCCTGGACCCCTGGGAAATGACATCATTCCTTGTATCTTAACTATTATCATTTCTTTTACTTTCAGCAACATTCCTTGCATCTTAACTACTCCATTTTTTTTCAGCACCACAGAAAACTACTACTACTAGCAGTAAATACAAATGCAAAGACAGTTCATGGTGTGAAAAACAGAATTCTTGTACAAGCCCCTAAATCATCCAAATTACAGTGTCTGACCGTTTAATGGCTATTTCTACACCTACAAATATGGTAAAACACATTATGTAACTGTATATTGTATAGATCTTAGCAGAAAAGTTTATTTTAAATATTCTTTTTCTCAAAAAGTTTATTTATGCATGCATACATGCATGTGTGTATCTAAGTATACAACGTATTAACTTGTACGATCTTCACTCAAAGGCAATGAATGGGGTTTCTTCGTGCCTTGAATGTGGCTCTCCTCTTAAAACATCTTTCCTTCAAAATAAAGGTTTAATGTATTCTTTTTTCTACAATTGCTTTCAGGGGCACTTGACAATACTACTACATAAAATCTGCAGCCAGAGTGAATCTAATGGCATGCACTAGCCATTCAGAATCCAAACAACCTGTTTGGCTTTGCATGTCACTCACTATTTAAATTGCTCACCGAGCACACAAATGAAAGAAGTTACATACATGCATGCCATTTGAACACTCAAACATTTTGTAATTACTTGGATGGAAGTCCATGGAGTTCAGCTCCTCTACAGGCCAAAAATTCATCTAGCTAAAAAAATGAAAATTAACTAGCTGTCTAATAACACATGGCAATACTGTAAAATTTCGCAGAGATTTATGTAGGCTGACTATAGAACGACAGAAGTTAGACAAAGGCTGTCATGTAGGTTAACATGGGATTTCTTTGGGTCATTACTTGCCAGGACCACAATTTAGTATCTCTTCTGAAGACAGTCTCTCAACAATCACTACCACAAGTGCTCCACTCTTCAGCATAGTCTGAAGGCATTCACTAAGCGTGGATTCAGGAAACCAAGAACTGTGTAAGTTATTACTAGGATCATTTCTTTCAAACACCCAAGATCTTCCATAAATCTCCCATCCAAATAATGTTGAGAAGTAACAACATTCAACTGATTAAATCTGAAAGATTTGGAACACAGAACACGGCTGCCAGCATTCAAGAAGAAATTCTAAGAAAACATAAATTACCATGCTGAAAGCATTTTTATTGTTGGGTGATTTCATTATCTAGAGAACATTAGGGTAATTAATGCATATGAAATTATTAAACATTAAAAATGCTTTCTAAAAGGTGTTCCTTCAGTTTAGACAAAACCTTCAGATAAGTGCCCCATGATCACATTATTCAAGTTTTGAAAACTCATGACAACAAATGCTACTTATCATGAATATTTAATAGCTGAAGAATTTTTGATAATGAACAGAGAGAAAGGGTGTGTTCAAACTATGTGACCTTATGAATTCAGCAACAATTTATACAATTTTGGGCATCAGAAAAATTGTACTGAAATTAATGATAAGAAGATAATAAAGACAGAGGTGCAGAGGTGTACAGGACTCTTAACAAAATTGACTTTATCTTCAGACATGCTCAGTGTCAAAGCAACACTTACACCAATGGCATGTAGCACAGCACACAGAAGTGTTATCCATGGTTTCCAGAGCTTCCCTCTGGAAGAGGGAGCAACAACACCTAAGTATTCTTATGAAAATGTGCATATTGATCAAAAATTTAAAAAAAAGGGCTGGCGGGAGAGTTCAAGTGAAGATTTGATAAAGAGAATGAAGAGAATGTAGCCAGAGAGTGTCTGGGCATGGATTTCTTGACTTAGCAAGCAGAAAAAAAAGCCGAGCTGCTTTTCTGGGACTCCAGGAGAAAAAAAAAAAAAGAAAAAAAAGTTCAAAACTGACTAGAAAATTTGTATTTGCTCCTCAATAACCTCCTATTGATGTTTCAGGCACTGAAAATGACATCTCTCCTTCCCAGGTATTTTCAAACCACTGAATGGAAGCCTTAACACCTCACAACCTACCGTTCATAAATGTTTGACTTGCATATCTATTTCATTAACTAACACAATTTTTTCTTTTTACAGACAGACTGTAGTTTTTATCAACAGTTTTTCTCCCGCAGTAACATGGGGCAATACTTTATGGCTGTATAGGTTTTCCTGTCACTTCAAAAGAAGAGGTGATTTCATGTCAGAAAATCAGTCACGACATTCAGTAGGTGGCACGCATCTGCATGTAAAACTGAAGAAACTTCCCAAGACAGAGGCTAAAAGCAATCACTTTTCTTTACTCTGAGGGTGGTGAGGCACTGGAATGGGTTGCCCAGAGAAGTTGTGGATGCCCCATCCCTGGAAGTGTCTAAGGCCAGGCTGGATGGGCCTTTGGGCAACCTGGTCTGGGTGAAGGGTTTAAACTAGGTAATCTTTAAGGTCCCTTCCAATCCAAACCATTCTAAGACTCTATCATTAGAGGCAAGAATGGAGACTGCTCCTTCCCTGCGTATGGACCGCACGGGAGGAAATGCACCACAGAAGACAACATTTTTGTGCTACTCAAAAGCAAAACACAAAAAAGCCATTGCTGCCAATGACAAACTCACGGGCTGTACCTGGCCCACAAGCCAAAGACTTGCTACTGCAGCTACAGGAAAAATATATAACAGGATGGGGATTTTGATCACAGCAAAGTGAGCAGGTGGGCTGCTCAGCTCAGACCACTTTTAGTGGATAACAGCATTAACACCTATACATGTGATGGAGACCCAGAGCTTCCCTAGAGTCTTATGACTATTCTCACCACTCTAATACCAAAAGTGCACCACCAATAAAAATTTTCATACCTAAAGATGTAGCAGCATATAACAGAGATCACGGCAAAAAGACACCACAGCCAGCTTTAGGTCTACAACTAAAATTGATTTATTTACTTAGGAAAAGCTGGGTTCTGCAGAAATTAATATTTTTCTTCCAAAAAAGCTCACAAAGTTACCAGAAGCAGACCACTTGTATGCTGTACAGACTGAGTTGTTTGCTGCTTCGTATTAATTTGATGACTGATGCCAACCTCAAGATGAAGGCATGATTTGAGCTACTTAAGAAATATAAGTATACACTAGATTTAATCACATATATTTACTGATTGCTGAAGCTTGAAGGGCAGCTGCCCTGCCCTTGCCTGGTTAAGCTAACCAACCACATTCACTTTATACGGGAAAATTGAATTTTTATCTGATACAGCATCAAGTTTAGGAAAGCAAAGTTTTCCAGTCACAACGGGATTAAACATACGATATTATTATACTAATAAATAAGCATTATAATACTGGCTAATTTTATCGTAAGTAAAATACTATTCTAGTCAGAAGCTCAACGGCTGAAAATGGCTGAAGGTGACACTGACCTAGTGGTACCAACCAAATGCAGAATGACAATGACTGTACAGTGTGATGAAGCCTTATAAATGATAAATTTAAATCTGAGTTGCAGGACTGAAGCTGTTTCCAGTAAAAGAAATATTGTGTGTCATTGTAAAAGTTGATGACTTCTCATATACAGTACTATCTATACCTGATCCTGATCACAAATTAGTAAAAAAAAAGTGACTGAGGCAAATGAAAAGAAGGGTTACTGCAAGAAGAAGAGGAACAAAAAGCATAGATTTGTGCCTCGCCTAATAGAAGGTCTGTAGTATTTATCAGTATGAAGGGATAAGTACAAGGCAAGAAGCAAGAGCTTTCTAAGGTAAATAAATAAATAAACATTGGTACAAGAACATATGGCTGCATATTTGTCATAATGAAGTTGAAAGTGAAAGTAAAGTAGCCACTTATTAAAGCAATCAGATTTTTATAACAGTATTTCACTGGCATAGCGTAAGTAAAAAGGAAAACCCTACTATTTTAGATGGAGTACAATATGTTTATAAAGAGGAATGCTGGGAAGTGATACTTGTACTAAAAGAAGAATGGAAAGTATTCCCAGGAGACTCCTTTCAGTTCCACAAGCGAAGGGCAAGAACACGTCTATAGGTGTAAAAGCTACAAAGCAATCCAACCCAAGAGACATGAAGTAAATCCTGCATCAGCAAATCTGAGAGCTGAAAGGGTTATCTCATTTTGAAAATACGATGGAAAGTTTGTTTGCTTTAATAGAGAATACATATTAAAAATAAATAAATAAATAAATAAAAACATTACTCATTAAATGAGTGTTTTAGCTATAAACAAGACAAATGCACTAAAAAAATACAAATACCTCAATACTGTACTTTAACCACTGACACAGCAGAATTTTAAAGGCTGGATTTTATTCATCGAAGACAGTAAAACCTTTCCTTGGTAAACCTTTCATTTTAATATATCTAAGACAGAGAAGGAGGGAAAATCCCTATAATTTAAATGGAAGGGAAAAAAGAAACACATGAGTTATGGTTTCAAATGGATGATTTTTGATGGTACTTATTTTTTTTCCCTGAAATACTACTTAAGAGTCATTTCTGTGTTAGTTTTGAGTACCCAGGACAGCGAAGAGCTGCTATGTGTATAAACACATTCTATAAACAGTATATGATATATTTAAGCATAATTTTATTTTAAAAAAATTACTCTCAGTCCTCAGCTTATTTTCCAGGGAAGCTGAAAGCATGTAACATCTTACAGCAACAAAATAATTTCACTAGAATAAAAGCTTTGTTTATAATAGAGTTAACTTTAGAAGAAGAAAAAAAAAAAAAAGCTACAAAAATGTTTACAAAGGAAGACTTATAAACATGTAGTCTGATCAAATGCTCCAATACACACATTTTAGAGCAATCGACATCAGAACACAGTCCTAGATAATAGTAAATCTAGTCACTAACACCAATGTAAGTTGAACACCCAAATGAAAAATTTGGCTTCTTTCATCAAGTAGCTGAGTTGTCCTTCAGCAACCAATTAGCTCTTAAACAATTAGGAAGCATAAAAAGAAGCACTAGATTCCCTTAAGTATTTTCTCAGAGTGTGTGAGTCAGTGGAAATATCAACCGGTTAAATATGACAGTATTTCTGTTTTCTCATCCGTACTGATAAATAGATGCCAACAAAGCTCTGCTGAAACTCACCTTATAATGTATTTACCTCCAGAGAACAAAGTGTAATAATTATACTATAAAATATATAGAATTTTTCTTGAAACCATTTAAAAGAATAACAGAGCAATGACACATGATTCTGTCCTCATACTAGTCATTAAATCTTCTCTTAACATATAACTAAAATCCCTAATCTAGTAAGTATTTCAGTTACCTACCGGCATGACCATAATGGATGTGATAAGGAAGAAAATATTTAGTTTGTATAGGGTAGTATCTACTCTGCAGAGAAAGACTATTTTGACCAAGCTGACTAATGTAATTATGGCTAAACATAAACGATTGAATAAAAATAAGAAAGAAAAGTGCAAATCCATTCCTTTCCCCACCTCCCTTTCAAGCATCATCTTTTATTTTCTTTCAAGTTTTGAAGACCACAAACTGTACATACACTGAAGATAAGATGAAAATTAAACCTGGTGAATTATCAAGTATTTTGTTTCCATTGTTCTCTCTACAGACTTAATGCAGGACCTCCAAATAAATATTTTCAAAGGAAAACAGCAGGTCTCAAAATGATGTTTAGCAATGGAAAATAAACAATTAAGTTATTTTACTAAAATTATGAGTTTAATACTAAACTAAACATTCCAATTGTCAATGGCACAGTTATTTTAAACCGTCCTAAAGGGAAGCTCCTGCCCTTCTGGAGTTACCTGCAGAAATACTGAAGTGTATTTGCAAATGCTAAAGTTAAGTACCACAATGATCAGAAATGTGAAAAAATACATATGATTTAAAAATAAATAAATAAATAAATAAATATTCTACTAAGAATAGCATAGAATAGAATATCTAAGAACATTCTTAGATATTTAACATGGTTGTTCTGAGGGCCTCAATTAGATTTTCCCCTTTTGAACTAATGAACTTTTATCAGCATTTTATCAACAGCATCCACAGCTAATGGAAATCCTATTCAGATCAATATGGGAGCATAAGTGCTTTCACATTCCTCAATGAACTAGCAAAACACATTCATGTTATGGAAAAAACAGAATGTTCAACAGAAACAAAACAACTCCATTTTGGATTCCATTGCTAGAATTTCTCACATGGGTGAGGTTCCTATACTCCCAGGTGTTATCTGTATACAACAATTGCTTATCATTAATCCATTAATAATAATCAGTTTCCAGAAACAGCTGGTAACAAAGTAAATGACATAAATCTGATGGTCTATTTGATTAATCAGTGCTCAAAGTGGAGCAAAAAGACAAACAGCAATAAACTGTGGTATTTTTAAAAATACACACATACAAACATACACACAACACACAGAAAACATCATCATGAGATCCCATTTTAAGCCAAAAACTCATGAGAGAAGTCTTATGAGGATGCAACTCCCAGTCATGAGGAGCTGATTCACAGAAGCCGTTTTCTAACATGCCAAACTCCATGAATGCATCTCAGTCTATTATTCCAACCTACCTTCTTCAAAGATGTCCCTCTTCTGCTTCTCCATCATATGCAACTAAAATAATACCATCACTACTGCCGTAAACTTTCTTCCACTGATGAGTTAGGAAGCTTGGGTTGGGACTGCTGATGAGCACACTCTAGATAGACATCCAGCCACTCCGTCCCTTCAGCTCCAGGGAGATGGTATGTCTCCGGGATCTGCCTCCCGTGGCAGATTGTCACCACCATGTATACGTGCCAACAGTACAAAGTGGACAGGAATTAAGAAGAAAATCTGTAGCTAGGCTTAGTACACTAAAAACTAAGGCTAAGAGACTTGGAAGATGGAAGCAAACACTAACTTCTCATGGCCAGGATGCAAGCAGGGATTCTCAATGCCTAGTTTTGGTGAAGAATTCTTTCTTGAAGGTACAAACAACAATCAATTTTTGCAGAGAGGTACAAGACATTCTGCAGCTCTAAGCAAACTTCAAAGCATCGTGGTGCCACAAAAGAAATGTACATACACTTACATGGCCTTCTTGGATATAGTAAAAATACATTTACCAAAATTACTATAGCAAAATGATAAGAAAAAATATTTTTGTGTGTGTTTTACAGTATCTTGCATTCTTGCCCTTTCATTCCAGGCAACTACCTTCAATAGGTGCAACTATTTTCCCCCTAGCACAGGAAGAAAAATATCTTCAACTATAAAAATGTCAAGTACAAGAAAAGGGGAATCCAAAATACTGACACCTGACTTCATCTGTTATAGCAGGATAGATTTATACCTAACACATTATTTTTAAAAAACAATTAAAAACTCAAGAGCATTTAATAAAACTGTTTCATTTGCCAAGTTAGGAACTTTCCTAATCATTTTGTCATCAGCTACTTCAATCCTAGCTAAATCCCCTGGCTTCTGGAACTAAGATTCACGCACTCAGCAAATTTTGCCCAAAGTTGATATAAAGTTACAGAAAAAGTCACTGCGCTTTATCATAATCAAAAATAGAAAGCTGTACACTTCCGGTAGGATAAGAACTGGTCTGTAAGAAAGTCCCTTTGGTGATGAAAAGTTATTTGATAGTTGGTGCACTGCAGTCTGTAGCTGGAAAAAAAATCTTTCAAGGGAAATGAAAAGCCGAAAAGCTAAGTTTAATTGAAGCTGGAAGCAAAAATACATATATATAAAGGACAGAAAGGCACTGATGTAACTATGAAGAGAAATGAAGAACAAATGGAAAGCTAAATTCCTGAGCTTTTACAGAAGCAAAACTGCAATAAATGTGTAGAAACACAGCTTAAAAGCTCTGAAGAAGCTTAACGTACATCCCTTGGGAGTTTGGCTATCAATCAGGCACAAGTTTTAAATGTATGCGTATGTACATATAAATGTGTATTCCTGCACAAACAGATTTACAACGTAGAGCTCACGTAGTAGTTAAGGCCATGCGTACTTCCTCTGCATTGCAGCCTTGTATAAACATACCTTATTTCTTTAGTACATCTGCTTTCATCCCAGGAGTAGGAAATAAAGGAGCTCATTTACACATGCCATACCCAGAAAGGGCACCATGAACACACTCCTTTCTAACACCAGCAAATGAGTCATCCTTCAGATGTTAACTTGCTCTTGACTAGTTGTTAAATAAATAAATAAAGGCTAGGTTCACAAATGCAATTTAATGCAATCTTGAAAATATGAAATCAGAGTTTCAAATGTAGAAAAAGAAAAAGGAAAAAGGAAGAGGAAGAGGAAGAGGAAAAAGCACCAAAGGCACAAAATGATAATCCTATTTGAAAAATATTAAAATGAATGCTGCAAGTTTCTAAATCATGTTTCACCCCAATCTGAAAATTTAAGAAAAAAGTCTGTTCTGTTTTGTAAGTAAGTGTTTAGTCGTCAATATTCTAACTGCTTAGTTAAACTAGCACATTCCAGAAGAGACTTATTTTAGACTTTTTCTGACTTTTTTTTTTTTTTTAACATTCAAAAGGGTTAATGTACCAAACTCCAAGCAATGTGGAAAATGACTGTGGAAAATGTGACTCCAAAGCACTCCGTTAAAATAAATGAAAAGGTAACCTTCACCTTCATAGGTTTGTTTCAAGACTAAATTATACATAAAACAGCACTCACAAAGTCTGTGTCAGTTACCAGGCTTCTTATCCTCCTCCAGAATTTTCTGAAATTATACATCTAGTTTAAGATGTTCTTTGTTTCCTGAAGTATAGGTATGTTTTAAAAGAATTCTCAAAAGAAGGACAAAAATCTTTTCTAAATGTAATACCTAGAAAGCCAAGAATACTCAGGTGGAACTATACAATCATTTGTTGTCCGGTTTCAAATATGTACTGAAGAGTAACTAACCTGTGGACTAACCCTGAGCTTAAAACATAAGCCAGTACTGGACAGATGAAATAAACTCTTCAAAGCTCAGCAGTTCTAGCTACACTCTAAATTAATACATGCATTTTAAAAATATTTAATGTTACACAAAGAAATAAAATACATAAATAAAAACAAACATATTAGAGCAGCATATAAGAAAATGACTTAAAATATACCTTCTCATAAAAAAAAAATGAAAATAGGTGGAAAACCAGTTTGGTAATGATAACCACAGAATGAATAAACACCTAAAATGATCCAGCTACACTTTATGCCTATTTGTCTACTCGTAGAGAACTCCCAAGAAACATACAAAAATGGAAAAGTGTCTTATAAGCTTATTCTTCTAAAAAAAGACCCATATCCTATTTTTATGTCTAATGAAATACCACAGTAGCTATATTTAATTAGTGCTTATTTCAAATACTTTTTTATGGAAACATTAGGGGATTTTGTTTCTTTGTTTGTTTAGCTCTTCTATTTTACAACTTCCAGTTTCTTTCTTTCTGAGCATTTTCTATTTTAGCAGAATCTTAGTATTCTGAGTTTATCAAAGGATGTAAAGTTGGAATCAACTCATCAACTCTGGGAGAAGGGAGAGAGCAGGAGCAGAGAGACTCTTACTATCATAGCCTGTAAAGACAGGCTTTGCTCACACACACTTTGCTCAACTCCATACTCTTTGCCTGTTAAGTCTGCAACATGCTACTCATCTCCAAAAAGGTTCAAGTAATACAGTCAAACAAAACACTCTGTCAAAGTATGACTAATAAACTTGATCAAACTTGTAAGTGTGGAAGGGAAGTTTATATTTCAGAGCACCAAGGAAGTAACAAGATTTTGAAAACAAAGAAAATTCTAGGAACACCTTTAGGAAATGCTGCTTTCCATGTGTTTTGGTTTATTTGATTTTAAGGTAAAAGGTAGAAAATAATTTCAGGGAAAACGTAAACATGTCAGGGTTTCCCAGTGCTTTGTTTCATGGATTCACTTACAGCACTGAATATACTCTTGATGCTAAACCATGCAAGTTCTTCACCTGCAAGCCTGTTTTTAAAAATCATGCTTATTCCTTGCATAATGTGACAGGCACTGTCAAAAGGGTTGATGTGATGGTTTCAAATGAGATGACTGTTACAATAGCTGTGTCACAATTGCATCGTCTCACATTGAACACTATTTTTAAACACACTAAAAGCTAGCCTTCCGCACTAGACTTTTATGGAGATATCACTCCAAATATTCCAATTGCACAGAAGTTTGGAGAACACATTTCCAATAAAACAAGAACAAACATGAGAAAAAGTTGAATATATTTAGGTTTAAATTTCTGTGTAGGGTGAGAGATGATTCACAATACCCATATACACAACTAAAGACAATTTGTAATCATTTTGGAACTTTTCCTCATTTTTTTTCATCGTGTTTGTCTGTGGAATGCTTTGGTAATTCAAAAAGGGTAATTCAAAAAAATTTGAAAAAAAATCAAATTCTTATTCTTTAAGAGGAAAACCTTTAAAATGTACAAACATTCAAAACAGACTAGAAAGCTGTTAGCTAGCCCACATAGTCCCGCATATAAACACCTGCTGGCATCTTAGAGGAAACCATGTTACAAGGAAGGCACCCACAGAGTTTTCACATCATGTACATTAAACCACACAAAGAAGTCCGCTAGCACCTTGGAAACTCAGCACTGGGAGTCAGAAATACACAGGTGTCAACTCAAAAAAAAAGCTGAACAGTATTTCCTATCGGGGCACAGCCAGAAAGACGGGACATCCAATATGCAAACAATCCGGAAACCTATGAACAGCAAACTCTTCACCAGGCTGAGAAGAAGCCCCCTCAGCACTTGGCTCTGTAGCTCACATGACCTCCACCACTGAAGAAGCCACAGCTGTGGCCTTGTTTGTGCCAGCACACACCTCTGTGCAGGCTGTGGGTGACACCATCTGAATCCTTCACAACAGAGATACCAGGATCTCCAATTCTTGCTGTCCTACTGATCCACATGGGTGAACACTGAAGACCCCCAATAAGTTTAAGTACAAGGCACAACTGGTTTCTCATCCTGAACCTTCCCAACTGCCAGCCAAGATGACCCTGCAGAATGATGTGGGGCAACAGAGGAATGACCCAATGTCAGCACTATGATTACTGCAATAGCGTATACATTTAACGACTTTCATATCATTTGGTATCATGTACACACAGCAACTTTGTACGTATGGAACGGTATGGATACGAATAATAAATGATATGGATAATGATATGGAATGGTATGGAAATACAACTCCCTTTTCCAACCAGGTGAGAATCATATTAAAGTTATCAAGTTTGATAACTACCATTAACATTGCTGTAATGAGATAGCTTTTAACAAATAGTTAAGAGAGCAGATACACAATTCTGTATCAGTAATTGGCCATTTATGCAAATAGTTTTGAGGCCTCTGTGATCATCCTGTTCCTCTCCTCATACCCTCAGAGATGCTGCTACAATCTTAATGATCCACTGTTTCATGAATTGTTATTCAAGGATCACTGATATCTCATTCTACACTTTTTTTTAACACGATCATTGCATTTATGTTACTACTAAATGTAGCTGCCCAAAACCAAAGTGTATGTACGGGTACTGCTGCTTCAAGATCGAGCATGCCAGTACCCAAATGGCCAAACACCATCTTATCTCCACCAAAGGCAAATATACCTCTAATGCCTATGTTTGGTGTAGTGTTCAACTCAAAGTTTGGCCGTGAGGTAAAGTACTTTCAGAGGAAGCAGAAGATGGCTTGTAAGGGTTCCAGAACCTCAGGAGACAGTCACAGTGCCAGTTGCACTGTAAAGGGAACCTTTCTGAGCAAGCAATTTGATCTAAATAGACATTTTCACAGGGTTATTGTTGTAAATACTGGGAATCAACAACAAATAGGATATTAAAGAACTGTTTTATTCAAAAAAAATGTCGAACTACTGAGACTATTCTTTCTATGGTTTTCACAGTACTTTGTAGAAAGAAAAAGACCACAGGAAAATGCAAACAGCCATTAATGTGGGCTGCTTGTATGTACAGTCAAAGTAAAATTTTTTTTTTCAAGTATCAAAGCATGCATTACTGAAAGATTTAAAGTATAAGGGACGTTTTCTATGAATGTAGATTTAATGCATGTTTCTCCTGCAGAAAGGGGAAAAGACTACAAAAAGAAAAGCCTTACAAAATTAGCATTACATTAAGTGTACCAACTATGTTGATGAATGGTCTTTAAATCTGTTTCTGTTGCATTTGTCATTTTTCAGTTTCTGAAAAAAATCCTTCTGCTTTGCTGATAGCCAGAATTTAAACGCTGACAATGTTTGATTTTTGCTAGAATTGTTACAGCCACCTAATTTATGACTTGTATTTTAGTTTGTCCTTTTGTGGAAGTACACTATTTAATCTTTTATACACTTAGGTTACAAATTACAAAACCATCTTTTGAAACCAGAAACGTCATATAAATAAAAAGGAAAGTGGGAGGAAAAAGCAACCAGCCTTTTTTTTTTTTCCCCAAATAACCAAGAGTCAAGGCCCTCCTAAAATGCAAAGCAAGAAACACAATCTCAGGTTTTTAACTATATTTTTGTTTTCCAATGAATAAAACAAGTATGAGTCACTAACACCAAGCTAGCCTCTTCATTCACAGAAAAGCATTTCTAGGCTTCAGAATTAGCGGAGGAGAGATGCTCGATTGAAATATGGACTCTTTAATCTCTATTATTATTGATTTGAGGAAGCAAAAGTTGTTAACACATGAAAAAACAGCACAGAGGCTTTTTAGAGAAGCATTTTACACCCTATTATATTACAACCTATTCGCTAAAGGTGTAATAAACCTTGCATTACCAAAACTGTAGAATCAGTTAAGAAACACAACAAAACAAAGACAGGTTTTGTGCAGAAAGCAGGAGGGAAATGACCTGTGCACAGCACAAAGCCCCCACCAGGCTGTTGGGCACTGCTCTGCAGCTAGGCCTTAGTTGAGCTTTTGCTCTTGGCCAGCTGCATGGAAGCTGCTACCAAGACAGGCAGCCTGTTACTGGCCTCCCTGGTCACTCCCCTGCACCACCACCCCTTTGTTCCTCCATCAGGCAGGGGGTTGGGCAGATCACCCCCCGGCCCTGCCCACCACGGGCCCACATAGCAGAGTGGCGCGGAGAAGGATGGCCACTGAGGGCAGCCATCATCCCTCAGGCCCAGCCACTGATAACACTGACTGGGGGCATCTGCTGAATCATAGCCCCAGGGCTGGCTTGTGCCTCCTCCACTCCACACAAGCGCCTGAGAAACCCTGTTATTAGATTAATTTCCGAGCAATCTGATGACTAAAGTGGAAGAGCCTGATCAGGAGAGAGAGCGAGATGGATCACCTCAGCCATAAGACGTGGCACAAGTGAAACCATGCCTCAGCCACAGCTTCCAGATGAGCACAGTGAAGATTAAGCTCTAGAAAATTACTCTCAGAGCAAGAGTGGATTTGTGGGTTGCAAGTGTGGGTTTCTACACCTCTTCTTTTCCTGTTCATTCAGATGGAAAAAATATTCTTAAAACAAAACAAAAATAAAGTTGTAGCCCTCTCCTTGTCACCCAGTATAAGCATATAAACTAGCATACGCATACAAGCAAGCACACCATGCTTGCTATATCTCTACACAAAAAAAAAGAACTAAGCCTGAGAGGCAGCCAGGCTAACCTATACCACCACAGCCACCTGTCAAAGATCAAGCACCTCAGGTTTTCTCAGGAGTTCTTCAATTTCTTTTATCCTCCCCAAAAAGAGATTTTTGGTTTCTTGGGAAAGAAATCTAGTAACAAAATGATGCTGCAAAGATTTAACTTTTCTACAATTTTTCTATTTCTGTGAATCTAAATTGAACTGTTTCCAGTTTATATCAGTCTTCATGCAAGACCCAAAACCCTCCTGAAAGCAGTGATGGTCAGAAAAATCTTGCAGTTCAGCAGGTCTCAGTTTAATACTTCAGTACAACAAGAGGACTTCGAGACTAATTTAGAACTGGTTATGCAGAATGCCCAAGCCACAGTCTTTGGTTTTGCACATACACCTATAAAAATAATTCCTCTTCTAGCACCGAAATAGTGTGGATGATCTTAGGCAGTGATGGAAAAGAACAAAGTGAGAGTTTCAATAACCTAGGGAAAAAGTAAAACCCCATCACAGTCTAATTTAACAACTTGCAATTCTGCAATCAGTTCAGACCACACTAAGCAACCAGCTTCACAACACATGGGGATGAAACTATGCCCAAGCATGAACTGAACCTGTGGACCCTTTGGTTTATCAGAATATCCAGAGCTTTTCTGAAACCAAAATATTACATTTGCAGCTCTGCATCAAAGCAAAAATAAAATTTGTTCCAAAAGACTCTTGCAAAATATATGTCTAAAATAACTTGATATTCCAAGTTTTTTATATATGAAGTGTAGATATTTTAAAACAGCAGTCTTAAGTAAATCAGTAAAGTGGCCTGCAATACTTTTGGTCTGTTCCATATCATCTCTAAACTGATACAGACAGGAATCACCCATTTTTCCTGCCTCAAAATAGCTAGGCTTGGGCTGCTCTCTCTCTCCAGCATACCCTACTTCACTCAGATTTAATACTAGGATAGCACTCTAAGCAGCTTTGTGTTAATCATCTGCATCTTCTGGAGGATCTGTTGCACAGGCAACAAGGTTAGAGATTCTTCTAACAGACAAAAATACTAGACAGAAATGAGAAGCTGCTATTAAAAAGTCTAAAACCTTCGTTTACTTTTGCTTTACCATTCTTCATTATATAGACATAGGGTCCTCAGGAGCAACTGACAGTCAAGACTGGTGTCACTCTACTCCAGATCCCATAAAAACACATGGTCCTGTTCCATTAAGTTTGAACTTTCAGGCTCCAATCTTACCGTGAAAAGCTGAGGTTCCGGGGAGTCCTATAACTCAAGTCTCCAAAAGAGAAAAAAGCAGACTTGTTTTTTTGCTCTGTCTATCACACTTCGTCTCTATCTCACTTACACTCAATTCCCGGAACAAAAATTTCCTAATGTTCAACTTCAAAATAAATTACAACCATGGTGACAATGTTATCTTTTTTGTTTTCTTCCCCAAAATTCCTCCCAAGAAGACAAAACAGGAAAAAATAAACAGAACAAAAAATTTCCGAAATAATCCTGTCATGTAGAATCATATTTCTGCTACTGATACAGATCAGCAGGCATCGAATGCCTGTAAGGATTTTTAAATGACCTTATACAGACAAAGCACAAACATATCAGAATGTAAGATTAAGCTACCAATGTAGCACACTGTTTGAAAGTCTGGTTAAGAACTGCTAGCCGAACATCGATTCCCATCTGCACAATTAATACCTTCCCAGCTCTAATAGTGCAACTGGTGTATTTTTTTTTACATTCTAACTTACAATAGTTGTTGAAGTAGTCTCTAGAAACACCCTTCTATAGTGGAATAAGGGATAAGATTTCCACACCCAAAAACTGCACCAAGTACTAACTATTCAAGATTTATTGTTCATTCACTATTCATGCACTGCAGCCTACCAAACCCATTTTTAAATGGCCACCTTTTCCCAGGCCTTTCAGAAAAAAACCACTAACGCACAAAACCAATTATTTTTCCTGTCTTTTTGTCTTTAATAGCACATAACCTCTTTCAGTGGCCCATTTAAATGATTTTCCTGCTTAATGAGGTAATGCCACAAGGGCAAGCATACATTAATATTAAAGAACCAGTCAAAACAACCAAAATTGTATTCATCATATTAGCTATCACCCTTCACCCTTTCTGTCAGTTGCACACACAGTCTATTTTTATCTACAAAGATAGTCTTGCTATTAACCACAATATTTTCAGTAAAATAAGCCTGAATTTTAGTCATGGCATTGCAAACAAACTTTTCTGGAACTGCAACACATTTTTATTACTTCAGAAAATGCTGCTACTGAATGAAGTCATTTGTTCTAAAAACGACTTCAGCATAGTAAGATTTGTTACACTGTGTGTGTCTGTAATAAATTTAAACACTGTTCCTACAGTAAGTAAAATACTGTTGAAATTATATCATAGACACGGGCAGTGTAACAAATTTTGTATCTGTACAAGAGAAAAAATAGCCACATTTCTGCTTTTGCCCATAAGGAACTCTATTCAAATGCATCTGAATAATTAAGAAAATACAGGCAATTCCTCTTCAAATACCACAACATATTTTACAAACCTGTGGTGCAGAAGAAAAAGATATGCCACATGCTTATACAAAAATAATTTTTAAAGGGCTCCAACCTTTACAGCATACATCTAATATGGCAGCATCCTGCCAAGGATTGTATATAGAAACCCTAAAGGTAGTAATGCTTTAGCAACTTATAGCATAGCAATACTTACAACATGGCTGCTCACAGATACAAGCTACAGTAACTGTCATCAAATGAAAACTGAAAAATACAAGTAGAAATAAATATGTTTGCAGCAACATGCTGTGAATGTTTTCCTATCTTTTTTCCTTGCAGTCTGCAGTTTACATTCTGATGTATGCATTAAAGCATAATTTTGGTGGAAGGAGATGGCAGATAGAGGTACTTAGGTTGCAAGATGCAAAACCCTGTAAACAAACACCACCTTGCAACAAATACTGTTACTTACCTCATATGACCAAACACATTGTGTTCCTCCAAACCTTCGGACACACCTTCCCACCTCCACATCCTCGTGAGTGGTGTACATCTCCCTAAGGCATTCACCTATGTGTGGCACCATCCTCCTGAGGACCTCTCGGCTGAAGATCATTCCTGGCCCTCCCATGCAGAAATTCTCTCCAGGCTCAAGCCCCAGTTTTCCGAGTTCTTCAATGTTACCCAGACCAGTCTGTCCCAAGTACAGAGGTTTACTGCTGTTCAACGAGCGAAGAAACTCCTCCAATTTTTCACCTGAGAAAGATAAAAGATTACTGTTATTTCTGTCTATACTACCAGCCATCTGTTTTCCTCTATCTCAAAATGTTGTTTTTTTTAACGCGAGAGGCACTTCAGACTATCACAGGAAACGACTTCCAATGCAGTATTCCATGCCTAATTGAAAATATCCTTGAACAAGATTACATTTCTCAGACTTTGTTGTTTAAATTAATATCCCCAATTAATATTTCAATGGTATTTTCATTCAGCCTAAAGAGAGAATATGATCAAAACCTTGTCCTGTTCAACCAATACTGATGGAAAACAGTCCCCTGCTTGTTTAAAACTCCCTAAAGCTCAACAATTTGTCAATATAGTTCTAGGTTGAGGAGGACAGTGAGGGGAAGTGTCAGGTTCATTTAATATGATTGATTTTTGTAAAGACAAGAACAAACCTAAATTAAGTAGCATAAGGTTGATACAGAATAATTTCCTGTACTTCCTCTAGGATCCTGGTGAAAATCAGGCACTTTCTGAACTATGCCTAGTGCTACGTTGTTTACACACTTTTCCTTTACACAGCTTACCTATTTTTGCAAGAAACTGTGATTTAATATTTACTTGAAATTCAGAGTTGATGGATTGGTTAGCTTGGAGCCAATTAAAGAGAGGTTTTCTACAACTTGGAAAAGAGCCCCAAGAAAACGGTGACACCTTTTACTTCTTCAACCAAACACATGTACATGTGTGTGTGTAGTTCACAGATGAGTGACAGCTGATGAACAAGCAGTCTATTAAATGATTCAGACAAACCAAGAGACAACCAGGCAAGTGTGCAGTTACCTCAAGTTAACTTTCAACAGTTTGTACGATGTCTGTAACCTAGGCTTATGCTTACAGCCTGTTTTTTTGTTGTTTTGTTGTTGTTTTTTTGTTGTTTGTTTGTTTTTTAACCTAAGAACAGTACATTTCACAAGTAACAGCGATTTTACTCTTATTACCAGAACGCAGCCTTTTTCCTTGCAGCAGCAAACACACACCAAAAGGAAGCTGGTTTCAGAACATCCTTCCTAGCGCTGCTACAGAACCCTGACGGCGTCAGGGCCGACGCTTCGCGGCCGCGAAGCACACCCCCAGCTTTACAAGTCGCCGTTCAGGGGCTGTGCCGGCTCAGCTACGGTGCCAGCGATCCAGCCGAGAACTTTTACGAGCGCTGATTTCCGCGGGGCACCAAACCGGAGCCTTCGGGACGAGCCCGGCTCCCGGCGGCGCCGCGCCGAGGGGACGGGAAAGGACGCGACGCGACGGGACCCACGGCGGAGCATCCCCGAGGATCCCACGCCCGGAGCACCCGGATCCCACGCCCACGGGGGACCGCGCACCGCCTCCCCGGGGCTCCCCCGCCTTCCTCCCTCCCTCCCTGTGTCCCTCCGGCCGTCGGGGCGCCCGCGGTCACCTTTGATGTAGACGTCGTCGTCCGCCCGCATGAACCACTCGTACTTGTCCAGGTAGTGGTCGTGCATGTACTTGATCATCATGAAGGACTTCTTCTGCGGCGGGTACGAGTCGTCCACACCGGGCAGGGCGACGACGGGCAGCGGGGGCAGCCCGGGGGGCGCGGCGGAGCCCTGGCTGGAGAAAAACTCCACGCGGCCCGGCACCGAGGGCGCCCACGTCCTCTGGGCCGCCACCGCCCGGCTGCCCAGGTACTTCTGGGCCGTCATCACCCCCACGTAGAGGAAGTTGCGGGGCTTGGCGCAGCCCCCCGCGCCCCCCCAGTCCCCGCTGCCGTTGTGGCTGCCACCGGGCCGGCCGCTCCGCTTCTCGCCGCCTTCCTCCTCCTCCTCCGGTTCCCCTTCCCCGCCGGCGGCGGGGCTGGACACCGTACCCTCCTCCGCCCAGGGGCTGCTCCTCACGCCCGTGCCGCCCAGCACCGCCGCAGCCGCTTGCTGCCCGCCCGCCGCCGCGGCGCCCCCGGCCGCCCCCGGCCCCGCCGAGCGCCCGTAGTAGGAGCAGAGGCTGGCGCCGCGCCTCTTCTTCTCGCTCATCTCGGCCACCCTGGGGGCGATGAGCCAGGAGGCGGCGGTGAAGCCCAGCACCAGCCCCAGCACCACGCTCAGCCAGGGTCTCCGGGACCGCGCTGCCATGGCGCGGCCGGGGCGGCGTCCCCCCGCCGCGTCCCGACGGAGGCGACCCCCGGCCCCGGCCGGCGGCTCCCGGCGCTGCTCCCTTGCCCCGCCGCGGCGGCCCGGGCGGCCGCGCTGCTCCCGAGGCAAACTTCTCCGGGCGGGCGGGCGGAGCACTAGCGGCGGCCCCTCGGCTCCGCTGGCACCTTGTCACCGCCGCGGCTGGTCCCTCCCCGCCCCTCCCACCGCTCTGCCTCCTCCACACGGCGGCGGCGGCGGCGGCGGCCCCGGCCCCCGCTCCTCGCCGCTCCGCCGCCTTCCTCCGCGGCTTCCGAGCGCCTCACCCCGGAGGGCGCCGCCGCCGCCGACGGTCCCCGCGCCGCGCCGCGCCGGGGAAGTCGCGGCCGCCGCCGCCGCTCCGGAAGGAAGCGATTTTTTTTTTTGGATGCCGCTGGCGGCTCACCCGCGCCGACGCCCCGACGCCCGGCTCGGCCCCGCCGGCCCCCGGCGCCCCCCTACGGCCGCGGGGCGCTGGGGGACAGGGGCGGACCCCGAGGGGCGGCGGGGGGACGCTGGGGCTCCTCGGCCGCCCCGCTGCGCCTCGACCGTGGGCGGCCGCGGGACCGTCCCGTCCCGTCCCGTCGCGGTGTGTCACCGGCAGGGTGGTCCCGGCTGGGCAGATGGAGGGGGCCGTCCTCTGCCCCTGCTCCCCGGCACTGAGCAGCTGGTAACTTTGCGGCCAAGGACGGCCGTCTTCCCCGAGCGCATCTTTTTTTTTCCCTTATTGCCGCGGCCCGGGAATGTGATCGCGAACTCCAAGATGCTGGGGCAGATCCGCATCCTGCGGGCCCCCCCGGCCTCGGGGTGACTGCGCTGTCCGCAGGGTGCCAGCCGGGTAGCCTACACAGACAGCAGCAGTTCCGGTCTTTTAAGATCTCTCTCCGATCTCCTGTGTCTATATTCAGCCCTAATGTAATTGTGCGAGATCCATAAAGGTAAATGGTTCCTAGCACCCAAATTGCCATTTCACTGAAATTAATCCAGGTTACTGAAGCATGTGTTTAATCGTTTGCCAGCAAAATCACCCATTTTTGTAGTTCTCTAAGCCTATGGCTGTCTATTACTTAACCTTTTATTAACTCTCACATGTGAATGCCAGGGTGAGAGGAGGGGGATGGATGCTGGTGTTGTGTGGTGCTAGCAAAAGTGATGAAACAGTAGTGAAAGAAAAAGATTTGAGCCTTTTTCCAAATAGACAGAAATTACTTTGTACACGTAACAGAAAAAATGAAGCCCGATGAGCGTAGTCCTTAGCTATGAAGAAGTCACAGAAGTAATTTTCATTTTCTTCCTGGAAAATGCAGTGAATGAACTGTGTGTTCTTTGTGTTTTTGAGATGTGCAAGCATCAGGCGCAGAAAACATACCCTCCAGCTTTCCCAAGGCAGAGCATCCTTTCCAAAGCTGCCCATCGTTCATTTTCTCTCCATGTGTAGGCAGGCTGGAGCATTTACCATGCCAAGCGGCAAGGCTGTGGGTAACAGGCCCACGTATGTGTTCACTCACAGCTGTCACCACTAAAAATGACAGCCCAAGCAACGTGTCCAGGCACAGAAATGCCCCCCGAGCTGTGCTACTTGCAACAAGGTGGCAGATCCTGGGTCTGTCCTACCTGGGCTAGTGACAGGCAGAGAGCTGAGAGAGCAGGCTGCCTGGGTGATCTCTTTTCTCAATGCTCCCTTCCTAGATTTCCCTGTATGTGTTGTATTTTACTTTAATCCACACTTAAAAGCTGAGAAAAGGTGAGGACATTTAACAAATTAAAAGCTGTTAAATGGCAACCAGCCTTGTCGGACTTGGCAATGGTCGTGAATTGATTTCCTGCCTCAGAAAGGCTGTGATAACAGCCGTGAGAGTTGTACTTCATGTACAGCTGTCCTTCAGGAAGCAGTCACCATAGCATTAGAGATTATCAGCATTTCTAGTGTCTCAGCTTTCCATATGAGTCTTCCACTTAAAAATACTATCTCCCACTCCTTTCTACTCCCACACACAACTTTGCTGGGTCCCAGCAAGTCGTACGCAGTACTACTTCCAGCAGTGAGGGCTCCTGTACACCTACACAACCCCATTGCCACAGCCTCCTCAGTTTTCAGACAACTTACTGTTGTGGGCTTGCACAGGTATATGACACTGGGCTACTTCCATTGCTTTCACATATATTGAAATGAATCCTTCAGTCAGTGTCAGCAGTGCTGACTCCTCAGGTCTGACAGCTGGAGAAAGAGAACTTATTTTTGTCAGAAAAAAAAAAAAAAAAGGCTGGCAGACCCGTGGGACCATAAATATTTTAAACACTTCCAAAATGAAACTGAGCTTTAAGGTGTGTGTTTTCAAAACAGGCTATAAAGGAACAGTGTATAAGGGTATTTGGAGCAGAAATATTACAGATGTGTACCTGCACTTATATTTTCAGCTCAATGCTATACCAGTGTTTTAATACACTGCAGGGAAATCTGTTGAAGATTTTTATTTTTCTATATGGACAGACCAAGGCACAGACTGGACTGCTTTTATATGAGCAACTGTGGCATCTAGTGGTTAAAAACAGTCCTGCATCTGTGTACAGGAAAGTGATGAAACCTGAAATGTCTTTCCGATTAAAATAAGTACTGGTTAAAATAATGTGTTAAACCAGATAACATTAATTCATGGCTACGTGTCTTGTTACACTTTATGATACATTTGGTAAGAATGTCATCAACGTCACATTGAATGTCTTCGGAAGCAATAAGACGAGGCTAGGTGATAGCTTCAAAAACTTGAAAGATAGTTTTGCAATAGATATTGGATTGAAAATTAGACAATCTGCCTTCTGTCCACTGTGACATGTACTTCAAATTGTAATCTTGTGGGAGTCTCTCAGCATTTTATTTTTTTTCTCCTGTAAAAAAAGGTAGAAAATGTAATCTCCCATTTCACCCCAGTAGCTTTATAGCCTCTGAATAACTTTTTACACACTTGTCGTTTGTTGAAGGAACTGCAGAAACATGAAGGTGTATTAGTCCTTTGTAATACTTTTAAACTAAGATTATATATATATATATATATAGGAATGAAAGGTCATCAGATACCTCCAGAATCCAGAATTCAATAACACCTTTTTACACTCACTGTATTTTTAAAGTAATTGTGATGACACAGAACCCAGTCATTTTGTCTTCAACAAGTCTGTAGGGATGGTTTACATGTCTGCAGTATCAAAGAGGAGCGGAGATCGTTGTTCCCAAACCTTCTCTCTCATTCGTTAGTAGGAGTCTTAAGACATGTTCTTCTCAGCTGTAAATATAAAGCCATCAGCAATAGATTTCTAGGAATTACCAGAAGGCTTTAAATTCAAAACTGGGCAGAAAATAAAGGAAGATAAGTCTCAGGAACATTCTTGGAAGTTCTCATTCAACTAGTTTTTTGAGATGTCTGTCATGCTTACACTTGAGCTGTAGTTTATAGATTGTACCTATTGTATAAAAAAGCATCTAAAACAAGATAGCCTTAACTTCATTCACAATCTCCTCTCAGCATTCACAGGTGAAAAACACTGACTAAAGCTAACTGCACTTTAAGTGAGGCTGGGGTTGTGAAATGGTATCTTTGGGCACAGTCTTTTATCTCACTAGTCCCATATCCTGTGTCAATAATATAAAGAAAGGATGCTATAAAAGTATGGGTTGGTCTGCTGAAACATACATAGCCCAGGAGGAGATTAGAGCTGAACAGGGAAGAGAAAGCATCTGATTTAATTTCCCCATCAGAAAGAAGCTCACTGAACTGAAGTCTGTTCCAGCTTTATTTAACTCACCCCCAGATACCCTACATACACAAATAAGTCCACTAGAACAGCGGGATTTCTTCCCTGCCTTAGAAATTCGTTGTTAAAACATACAGTATGCCAGCTGTAAAAGAAAACCGAAGAGCAATTGGAAGGAAAAATTAATTTTTCCAGATATATCAGAGCTGTTATTTCAAATAGACCTCCTGAAACTTAACTGTGTTAAATTCTGCTCTAAAGAGAGCTTCATGGAATAGCAAGATTAAATATATACATAAGTATATGTATACATCAAGATATACATCAAGATATCAAGTAGCTGTTATGGCATTTGTCAATAAAGCAGTTCAGCGACATACCAGCTAAGAGGCCATTTACTTGGATAATCAGAGTTATGAGCATCTCAGCTCTCCATATGAATTTGTTTTGTTTGTGTGTGTTTGAACCGAATGAAACCATTGTACACAATCACAGTATGCTCTCCCCAAGACAGAATAAAATCTACCTTAGCATATAATAATTTTTTATTGATATTTTGCAATACTAAGGACAGGTTTAGGGAATTTCAGAGTTGGAAAACAATTTTAGATACCTCTTTTGTATTATTATTAAAAGTATCTTGGTGACATAGTGTGAATTCAAAAAAGCAGTCTGAGGGACGACTTAAATTTATATTGTAACAGCCACTACGGTGAATTCAAAGTCTTCTAAGTTACCAAAGAGTAATGACAATTAATGCCATTTTCAGAACAACAACAAAAAAAAAGCTAGGGAAAAACAAACAAGCAAACAAACAAAAAACACCACAGCCTAATAAAAATAAGGTGACATACTGATCTGCTTGATGGATGAAACAAGAAACTCATGACTAAAATACTCCTTTTTAAAAGGATTGGATTGACACTAATAATCACTAATCAGACAAGTCTGATAATTTTGCAATAGGATCACAGAGTCTTTGAAGCCAAAACAAAGCTTTTTTGACTGCTTGAAATCAATTTTCCACTTTTGTTTTTTAAAATATCATGAGGAAACACTGAATGGCTCCCTGGTAGGTATATGAAATTACAGAAGAATCATAGTGTTTGGCTTTAAGTGAAAGACTATAATATGCCCACCACACAAAATTGTTTACATCAGAGCTAGCACAGCTATCTGCATAAGACAAAGAAATTTCAATGTTCTCATAGAAGACACCTATGAAAACATTAACCTTGAAATTTCCCTTGGGGATTCAGTATTGTTATGGAGTTATATACACATCACTTACAGAGCAGTAGGTGTAATTAACAGCTTTCCTTTAACATTTTTATAAGCACATATTTATTTATTGATACAACTGGGAAATCATCTACAATAATGGTATATAACCTAAGAAACAGTTTTATTGTCTTTATTTTTATCATATTCTATTATGTTCAGGGTGTTTGTGCTCAACTTGATATTGTTACATGGTACTGTCAACATCTGACTCAGAACCATCTGCATTTCTATGTACCGTTTGTTCTTTAAAAAAGTAATTACAGGTTGGATATTAGGAAAAACAATCTTCTCAGAAAGAGTGGTTAGGCATTGGAACGAGTTGCCCAGGGAGGTGGTGGAGTCACCATCCTTGGGGTTTTTAAGGTAAGGTTGGACGTGGTGCTTAGGGACATGGTTTAATGAGTGATAGTGGTTGGTAGAGGGATGGTTGGACCAGATGATTTTAGAGGTCTTTTTGAACCCTAACAATTCCGTGATTCAATGATTCTATGATACAGGTCCAATTTGTTAACCCTCACAGTCATCCTCCTAAATTTGATTAAAGTCTTTTCTATTGATTTTACTGGTCACTGGACCCAGCCAAACCTTGCATAAATACAACCCATTCTTTCAAGACAGATCAGCTCCTTATGTATACTCAGGTATATCTACACACTTACTGTCTTTCTAACATTTCCTTGCACAGCAGTGACAGCTAACGGAGCAGGAGTTCAGTTGCAGTGTTGTGCTCCTTCCCTGTTGTCCACAGGGCCATTTCTGAAGCTTCATTTACTCACCCATGTTCGAAACTGAGATCAGTGAAGTGAAACAGGCATTACTGAAAGCAAAGCCTTTATATCTTCTGGAATTATATATGGTTCTGAAAATCCAGCAGAAACTTGAATTTTAGATTCAAGATGGGTTTGCAGCATCAGCTATTACAAAACTCATCTTTCACTTGTGAAGTGAATATACTTGATCTGAAATTTAATGAAGGACAAAGATGGAATTCCATATTACTGTAATTCATTTTTGGACTAAAGCCAAAATTGAAATAATATTAACTATGGGTTTGGTTGTGAAATACATATTTACAGAAACCCTTTCAAATTCAACATTTGTTACATTTATTTATGAAGAACTGTTATGACACTTGAGTTTACTTTGGCAATTTGTACATAAATTTTATTAAACTTGTAGTATCTTGCTCATATTTCAAACTGTTTATTTCTTCTGTATTTTGTAAAGGCTGTTTTGCCTTGCTCTGTCTTGAAACACAAATAAATGAGACCAAACTGCTCTTTCATGAAGAGGAAGCATCCATACACACCTCCCACCTATAAGTGGGATTCATTAAATGGTCCTATATAGTGGAGAGCAGTATTTACTGTCTTCCTCCCCTGTTGCCAGAATAGGTATAGGTGTATATGGAAGACATAGTCTCAAATGGTTTTAAGGGGTTTGGGAGGCTGTGTATCGTTTCTTCCCAAAGTGGCTGACCTCCATAGGAAATACTCAGTGAAGTTAGGAAAGATGCGTCTTTCCCAGCATCACACTTTTGTGTGCCATTGAGCTGATGTTGATGTCTAGCCTGCAATACAGGTATATTTTGTAACACACCACCTCATAGGCTTTGATCCTGACACCAGATCAGACGTGGCTGAAGAACACAGTGTCCACCATCAAACCATCCTCCCCCTTGAAGCCACAGGATGAGAAAGTATAGAATCACAGAATCATCATAGAATCAGGGAATGTTTAGGTTTGGAAGGGACCCTTAGGTATCATCTAATTCCCCCCCGCACCCCCCCCCCATAGGCAGGGACACCTCCCGCTAGACCAGGATGCCCAAAGACCCATCCAACCTGGACTTGAACACTTCAGGGATGCGGCAACTGCTCTGGGCAACCTGTTCCAGTGCTTCACCAAATTCAAAGTAAAGAATTTCTTCCTAATATCTAATCTAAATCTACTCTGTTAGTTTAGAATTGTTACCCTCTTTCTTATCACTACAAACCCCGCTAAAGAGTCCCTCCCATCTTTCTTGTAGGCCCCCTTTAAGTACTGGAAGGGACCTTACTGCTATAAGGTCTCCCCAGAGCCTTCTCTTTTACATGTTAAGTAACCCCAGCTCTCCCAGGCTCTCTTCATAGAGGTGCTTCAGCCCTCATGGACAACTCATCTGCCAACAGGATTCCCTCACCTGGAAGCAGGTGTGCTCTTTAGAGCCACTGTAGGTGCGCAGTGATAAAGACTGTAGAAGAGTTTTTTCCAAAATCCTTGAAAACCTGGAATTTTCAGGTTTGGAGCTTGTTCTGCAGTCGTGATCCCAAGATTTGTGCTTTGGACTTAACTGAGTGGCTTTGGGCAATGTTCTCAAAAGCATCCCAAGCAGGGGAATCCAGAGAATGTTTCAGGGGAGTTGAAGACCTGTTCATCTCAGTGGATCTACTGGCAGAAGAAATCTGTTTCTTGTAGCTTCTTGCATGTTTCCAATACTAGAGAATGCAGAGATTTTTCCTGTGTTAACGCTTCTGTCACACTTTATGGCCTACTATTCTAGTAGCAGATGTAAGGATTAGGCAGGGTAGACTCTTCCATTCAAAAGAAAGTCAGCAATGTGCTGCTTAGGACAGTTTTGTGCACCAGTCTGGAAAAGAGGTAGCTACGATCATAAACACCACAAGGGAAAAAAATCTCTTTTAAAGACTTTAGCAGAAACATATTGTTCTCAATGTACTCTGAGAACTGACTATAAGTAGAAAGATTAAGAATGAAAGTAAAAATCTTCCTCACTTAGCATAATTTACCTACAATGCTTACAGTAAGAAAAGAATCTATGTAGTTCTCTTAAAAACTTCAAAAAGTGTTCATAAGCCAAAATAGCTCAAAAGCTATTTTACTATAATAACTTCTAACAATTGTTGTAGTAGCAGCACCATTTGATCAACCTGGACATGTGAAGTCTCTTTTTATTCACCTAGGGAAAAAAAAAAAAAAAAAGTAAAATACAAGATTCATGTCTTCTAGAAGTATAGCAGTCATACCCTCTGTACACTGACACCTTGCTGTACAACCGGGAGGCTGAAGCAATCTATGTGAAGGAGATGCACAGCATATAATCTATTGTTGTTGTTGTTGTTTTGTTTTTTTTTTGTGAAAATGGGGACACAACCTGAGATGCAGGTGACAAAAAAACTCTGAAGACTGTTCAAGTCATTTTAAACAAAAAAAAAAAAAAGAAAAACTAAAAATGGCAGAGGAAATTAAAAGAATAATAAAAATTAATAATAACAATAATAATAATAAATAATAATAATAATAATAACTCTAGAATGGAAACAGTAGGGTAGGTACAAAGGTGAGGAGCTATTGCTCCCAGAAGAACTGAATAGTTATCGTCTACTTACACTACAAATTACCTACAAGAAGAGTGACAAGGTTATATATAAACACATTTAGATAACCTCCTCCAAGAATTTGTTCTGCCAAACCATGTGACATTTTCAAACAAAAAAACTAATCAGTTAACATCTGAATCAAAAAAAAATTCTCTATTCATTTCTTTAACCCTGCTAGATGCTTATATTATGGTTCCATTGTGTACGGGATAACTTTTAGTTATCCAGAATGCTTCTCTCTGGATGTGTGTGTTATCCATCTTTTACTGCAATAGCCATTATTGAGTTCTGTGTAACTGTGAAGATTCTTCAAATCTGAATGTTGAGAGATAAGGTATGGCTTGCGACTAAAACAGTTCTCACCAAAACAAACCCTTCTCTTCCTCCCAGTATATTTTTTTTTTCAAGTCCAGCTTTCACAGTGATGGGCAGAAAAAGAAAAGAGTTATTCAACCTGTGTAAAATCATTAAGTCCATAAGACAAGTCAGCTGTGTAAATTAGTCCAATTGTATTCAAGGATTAAGGCACCACACGAGAAAGTATGTCCTATCTTCTGCATAATAATATGGAAAAAAAAAAAAAGACAGATTAGGCTAGTGAACCCATGGCAAGCAGTCTCTATGAAAACTATACAAAATAATGTTGAAAGTTGAAAGCAATAGTTAAGGTTATGTGGTGAAACTTGAATTTCCATTAAAGACACCAGAAAGCTTGTTGATTACAACAAGCCTTGGACTGTGCCTGATGACTAAGTTAGTTTGGTATCTATCTTACCAATGCTTTCTGCGTTTTAATATAAGTAGGCTGTATTACAGCTATGTTGGGAGACTGATTAGACGCTAACTGCTTCATTGGTGGCTGAAGAAAAATACACATGCACAATACAAAGAGTAATTGTGCCACCTTGTGAAGCAGTACCGTGGTTGCAGTCTGATGGTTTCTGGCAGTGTTTCCTTATAATTCAAACCTCCACGTGCCATCATCTTTAGAACAAAGTTATTATTATACGGCTTTATTTTATACATAGTTTACTACAGGGCATTTTCAAATAAGCTATTTTTCTTCTGAAGTACTTCCTGAAAATTCCATTGCAGTTTTGAAAATATTGTATTCTATTTGCTGATTTCCTGCAGTAAGTAGCTGGAGTAAGTTGTGCAAAGAGCGGATCATTCTTGATAGTAGACCTTTTTCTATACTAATTGAATCTTTGGCAATAAATATCAACCAGTTTATATAAAGCACCTTGTCTTGAGAATTTTGAATCCAGAATTCTGAGGGGAAAATAAAATAAATAAATAAATACATACATATTCTACAGACACAGGGTTGTTTTTTGGTTTTGTTTTCCTAAAGGAAAAGTTAAATTGCATACTTAAAGTTTTATAATTAGACTCAAGAAGTTTTATAATTAGACTCAAAATTCTCAAAACAATTTAAGAAACAGTTTTCATATGCTGTTTTTGTGAGTAAAGGTATGTAAGAAACATCAATCATAAACTTAGTTCAGTGAACTTCTATGAGGAAAAAATTGCTCTATTTAAACAATAAATCTTAAAAAATACACAAGGATTTTTACCGTCATTGTTTAATGAAACCTACATTTATCCAAATGAAATCCAACACTTATCCAACAGAGTCATCCAATGTTTCCTTTGTTCCCTTTCATTTGATTAATGAGTAATTTGTTGCACATCTTGGTTATTCAGATACACATGCCAGCCCAAATTCTGCAGAATATATTCTTTTTAGCTAAGAAGTAATCCTAGTGAAACTAGGACATTGGATCCTAAGATCCCAAAAGGAACATCTGCAAAAAGTGCAGATGGTTCATTTTGTGCCTGAAAGTAATAGGATGCTACTAAGTGTTTTTTTTTGTTTGTTTGTTTTGTTTTGTTTTGTTTTTTACAATAGCCATATCATTGGAAAATGTAAGAGGTTCTGCAAGGTAAAAGTGCCAGTGTACATTTAGAAGCACAGATCCCAAACCGCTGGTAAAGGCTTTAAGCCTGTTGTGATTGTGGGAAGAGTATATTTGAAAATATGTCCATTTAAACTTTTTTAAATGGAAAGGTTAATGACTTTCTAAAGCCTAAACAAACTTAATCACAGCTCAGAATACAGTTTATAAATTAATCTTTATACTGAAGAAGTGGTAATAGTAAAGAGAGGAATTATGAAATTCAGTTTTTGTTTTTGTTGTTGTTTTTTCGGATGCATTGATGGCCTCAGAACAGTGGCCACAAGTCTGAGCTCTGGCAAATTTGCATTTAAATATCCAGCTGCTTACAGAGCTACTTATATTTTATGTAAAAATTGCGAGGAATAAATTTGCTTTCTTGGGAAGTTGCCGTTTTCACAACTGTTAAACATCATATAGCAACTCAGAGAGACTATTGAGGATGTAGAATAGTTCAGTTTAGCTTGCAGCCTTGGGTTGAGACGGCATAAAGTTTATGGATTTACCCCAAGTTTCAAAGAGGCATGTCCACATGGACAAGGTCTTAAAACTTCAGTTGATCATCAGGCAAATATGAATAAATACATCTCATGAAAAAATAGGCTTCCATAAGCTCGTATCTTATTTTCTTTTGAACTTTCTTTAACATGGCTGTCTCAGAGAACAGTGGCTCTACAAAACATGAATGAAAAACAAAAGGGCTTTAGACTTCCAAGGTAGTGTAGTCAGTTTTCCTTACCAGTTTCGATGCCTCAATGCCAACAAAAATACTTCCCTCACCCACCCTCCCCAGCCAGCAACAGTTTCAGTTTAAATAAAAGCACAGAACAACACACATGTTTGTTTGTACGTGGAAGTGGGTTAGTCACAAAAGGAAGGAAAACCATGAAGGAAAAATAACATCTGGGTCTTAAAACGTGTGCAGGTGGCCAAACTGGCCTCTTATTTCAAAGGCAGGGAGAGAGCTGCCTGCTTGTCACAGTTAATACAACAAGCCTTATTTTTCCCCTTGCAGGCTGAAACGTTCACAAGCATGCTGAGAAGGAGCAGAGGAGGACCTGCTCCTCACAGGAAGGTGGAAAGACTCCATGGTTGACAGCCACCAGCTTCTTCTGGCTGTCACTGCTCCCACCTGGCACCACGGCTCACCTCGCCCCGCAGCAACCTGCACTGTGCAGGAACACCACCGTACAGGAAAAACAGCTCCTAGCAGACAACTGTAGGCTGCTTTTAATGAATTTTCACTTCATTTCTGCTAAGGAAGTCCCTTGTTCTCCAGGGTATCATGCCCCATAGAGCATTTGGCTCAGCTTTACCCCACTAGCCCTGGTGACAGAGCCTTCAGAACTCCTGCTAAGTGGTATTAAATAGCTCTTAAATCACTCTCTGTGTATTTTTGACTGGCCAGCAACTTGGCACAGAGTAAATCTGAACTGCTTTGCTTCAAGACAGAATGTCGGGGTGTTGTTTTAGACAAAATAGGCAGTGTTTGTGGCCCACAAAGAAAAGAGAGAACTTGCTCTTTATTGTTTTCCTGTTTGCATTTTGATTTTTCAAGTAGGCTAGAAAATTCACATGGCTCCTAATCTTTATGTGTTGTCCTAAGCAAAACTAGCCATTGGCTGAGCAGATGAATTACTTACAGGGCTGTACCAAAAATGTTTTATGTACCAAATATTATATTGTGCCTCACCAGCTCAGCTACAGAAGCTACAGCAGACAGGGGCTGCAAAGGTCTGCTGAGGGGTCTGTGTGCAGGGACAGGAAAGTTCCCCTAGGGCAAGAAGGGTAAATTTATAGTTTTCCTTGATTAACATGACAATCATCTAGAAATAATTCCTCAGAAAAGCTATGCCACCACTTTTATGATGTGAATGTCTTTCCAGACTGTCAAAGGCAGTGAACTGTAGGAGTGATAGTGCAGCCGTAGTCTGGTCACCTGAAAGAAACAGCTGCACAATCCTGCATTAGCAAACGAGCAGCTCATTTTGTCCATGCTGACAACTCTGACTTGGATGCTCATCAAAGTTCACCCTCTGCCATTTTCCTCAATTCTATTGTGTAAAAAGGAAGGGGGGTGGGGGTGGGGGGTGGAGGGAGAGAAGGAGGTCCAGTCAGCGACAACCAACCAAGCCAAACAGCAGAAAAGAATAAGCTTTGTAGGGCTTGTGATACATCTGAGAGCATAACTATGAACTACAGTAAGAAAATATTCAGGGTGGGGAATCCCTTGGATATGGGCAGCAAATAACACTCAATATCATGACCTAAGGAAATTTTTATATAAAACTTAGTGATCTAGTCTATTATTAGTTGTATTTATCTTTATTTCACCGGTAAGAGAAATAAATATAAGCAAGCAAGGAGTATCAGAATTACTTTGCTCTTTTAATATCTATGTTGCTAATCATTATTTCTGCCCTCTTTCATTCAAATAATTGTCACTGTGAATTTCAAAACTGGTCTATATTTATCAGCTAACAATGTTTCTCTTTTAAAAATAATTTAAACAGATTTCAGCAGTTCAGCACCTAGTGCAATCTAAGACAGCATCCAATAAGCCCTGCCCTGTCATTTGTGTCCTTTAGCTGTTGCCACAGTGAGAAAGATAGTACATCTGGTACTTCAATCAGTAAGCACAGCTCACAAATGTTTTTCCTTAGACTAATTGAATATCACATCAAAATCCACACTACTACCCAGAGAGCAGTATTTCTCAAATAGCACAAGGCTTCACAGTCCATTTGCTGGAGAAGAACATTTTCTAGTGGTCAACCTCACTATACTGATGTGAAGGTACTAACTTGAACTCTTCTGCTGCTCTGCTGTGTTTCAGACCATGATTTCCTGAGCACAGGGCAGTGTCACGAACAGATTTTTACACACTTCAATTTAGCAGCAATTTAAGATTTATTGATACTGTCATGGTAAATCACAAGATTAGACTATGATTCTTAACAGCACTCAATCAGCACTTAATCATCAGCCAGTTTAACACAATGATTCAACAGAATTTGCTACAATAGAAACAGTGACTTAGTTAAAGATATGAGAATGACAAGCTTCTCACAAATACGCTTGCTGCACAGTGTTTGGGGTGCATTCTAAACTCAGTCACTCTTGTACTAGATTTTTCCCCCTTTTGGTGAATTACCTTCTCCCTTGTCGGTGTTTGCCTGTACATGAGCTTTGACACTCAAGGAGTCAGCCCTGAGATGCATTCCAGCTCAGGAGAAGATTAAGGGCCACAGCCTGCTACAACCCCTGGACAGCTCAGATAGGCTTTCTCCAGCTGCTGTATGTATAACATGAAGTGATTGGCTTGTAGTCAAACTCAGATTCCTTATCATATTGTTCTTGACCTCCAATGTTATCCATCATTTCCCTATTAAGGATTTCGATGGGTACCTTCTTTAGGGCAGTTCTGTGCTTTGTTCATTGTCATGGCTGTGAGCATCCACCTGGCGCTCTACTGCCGATGAGCTATCCAGTTCACAGAACAGAAACATCAGGGCCTACTGTGGTTCATAAGCCTGAGCAAGACATGTAAAATGAGAGTACTTGCCATACTCTACCCTGTGACTACAATCAATTCACTTTATCTTCACAGAATGGTGTTGCAGTTGCCTCTTGCCTCTGTGGATTAAATATATAGGTTTATGCTTGTATATGGGTGGCTTTAAGAATCATTAGTATGAACTAAAGCACAACAGACAAAGCTTACTCCTTTGTTTTTGCTTGTCCTGTTATATAAACTGAAAAATTAAACAGTGTTGTACACATGAGGGGGGTATTTCAGCAGCACAACTTGTCTAGTCGTCCCCCAAACCCTGATATATAAGGCAATGATTAACAGTAAGCATAATACAATAAGAACTAATAAAATCATGATGGGGCATAGCATCAGCTTCAGCACTCCAGATGCCATAAGAGACCACCAAGCAGGACTTCTCACCATCAATGCCCTCCATCCTTTTTGACTCTCTGCGGTACTTGATGTATTCCTTGACTGTCATGATGGACAGTGGTAAGAGTCTTCTGTCATGCTCTCTGTGCTTGCTGTTGAAGATTCATCAAATCAGGATGATGGAGAAGTCAGTTGCTTCAAGGCAGGTACATACCAATAGGTGTCAGTTGCAGCTCACGATATAACATGTAATCAAAAGACAAATCCTCATGAATAATTATGGATACAGAGAAATTAAAATCACAACCAATGGTCATGGAAAAGTTACACATGCATAGATTAGAGTGATTGGTTATACTATGAACAATATCATCTATTAGCAAATAATCACACAATGTTCACATGCATACACATCTTTTCCTGATATATATGACCATAGTTCTAGGAGTTTTGTTGCTATGTATTTTGAAATGACAGAAAACTTGCTCTGTGCCCAAACAGATATCTTGAATTTTGAGAGTATTACTTTTGCAGATGAAACCTTGTTGTTCCTGCACAATGCACGCATTTGTATCAATTGTCTGCCACTCTTCATTCTTTTGATAGTCCCACATGCTATGCTCTAAGAAATATAGTGTGGTATCATTATGATTTAGTTCTAAGGCAATACTTGGATATATAGTATGTACTGACTGATGCATTACATGTAGTGAGGACAAAGGTAATAATCTTATCACCTTCTAAGCGATAAATAAAAGTCACTAGTTGCCACCACAATTGAAACTCTTTTTCAAACTCTAATGCATTATCCCAAATCACTTCACAAATTTCAGTGGGTAGGGTTCCTCCTTCCCTTTCTCCAATAATGGCTGCTACTATGGACCGTATCCATAACTGCACTTGCATACATCTCAAGGCAAGAGGTATTAGCCATTCTGTGATTTCATACCTTGGTTTGCTCTAAGGACATTTACCATTAATTGATGGTCATTTTCTTCAGTTCATTCCCAATAATACAGAATGTCAGATAGGAGCCATTGGCTTGCTCTTAGGGATAACAAAGATGATTTCAGTGGGTATTCTGACTTGTTTAGGTCAACAGCAGTAGCACAATTTGTTCATTACGAATTTAGCACCTATGCTATTCAATACTCCCAGTCCTGTTCCCAGTGCTCCTAGTCCTGTTTCTACTATTCCAGTGGTGTCTCATTGCATATGCTGGGAATGCTCTAAGGATCGTCCATGTAACCATGCTAACCAGTAGGAGTAGGCTACTCCCAAAAAGGCCGAACACTCTGTTCTAATTATTGACACGTTGATGTGCTGTGTTAGCTCTACTCTTTTTAAAAGCCAATGAGGATTAAAGAAAGCTTACCGTTGTCCTGTATTTTTAAGTATGTAAGGGCCAGTGTCATAAATGTGAGGAGACAATTTAATAGGAGGCCAAGCTGGGGATGGTGGTTGCTTGATATTGGAGACCTAAGTTGGAGCAGGACTTGGGGTCTACCCAAAGGCACATTACTATCTAATGAGGTATGGTAAATTTATACCAACATTCATGTCCAAAAGACCAGATGTGTGTGTGATCAGGAACATATCCATCTCTATTTCCAGCATATTTTACAGTAATGGATGAAGCTGTTGTACATACAGTATAATTTTCAATCCAGCTTCCTATTAAAATTATGTCCTCTTTAATTCCCTTTAAAGATGGAATACACTAGTCCACTGGTCCAAATCCTCTTTCTCTCTGTTTCTTTTTTTTGTTTGTTTTGTTTTGTTTGTTTGTTTGTTTTAAATCCACTCCCATCTAAAAAGAGTAACATAGTAGTGTAGTGCTACTGCAGATAAATTTAGGGATCTGGTGAGGTAGATGTTAGGTGCAAATTCAACAAAATCCACGTAAGCGTGAGCCCATCATACACAACTCCCACACTTTGCATGTGTCCATTTTGAATATAAATTCTAGCCCTACACCACAGTGAGTCTATTGACAAAAATACCAAAATAGGGTGTATTAAGGTAAAATTTTACCAGTGTACAATTTGCTGTATTATGGAATTTTCTGTCTGCTCTCTCGCAAGTTGAAACTGCATGACATACAGCAGTGTTTGTCGGTTTCTGGTGAATAGATCCATTGATCACCCGGCATCCTATTTTTATATCTTCTCCTGGTGTGTCCCAGAGTTGGCGAACTCGATTAATACCTTCCCTATCCCAACTCCATTAGTTTTTTAAATATGTCTTGGTTCCACGTATGACTACGGTCGATATATTTAAATCTTTTAATTTTTGTTTTAGTCCAAAACTCCCAGTGTATTTTACCAATACATACTCACAAGGATCTTGTGCTTGGGTTGTTGTGAGTATATCCACTCCATTTAACAAGAGAAGGGGTAGGGGCATATAGCTGTTGTCATCATTGCTGTCAAGACTGATCCCAGAAGATTAATGCAATGAGGAGACAAAAGAGTATACTTGACAATATGAAAATGCCAACATCCAGTAAATTAGTCATTCGTATGGTGTTAGTATGATTCATTTTTTACTGTAAAAGAAAGAAAGGAAGACAGGTCTCTGTGGGGAAGGCCGAACAGCTTATCCCCTTTAAGATGCAGGATAAATCCATCTGGCACTGATTTTATGCTTTGCTTTTATCAATGGCATCCCATGCCAGAGATCCTTGTGGCTTAATTAGGGTCATCAGTACTAAATTGGTCTGGTAGAAGGTAATTTTACTGTGATGGGCTGTCTTGGTTTCATTGGAGACTAAGTATGCCAGTTATCAAGAGACTTATCCAAAGGAAATGTTAAGAAGGCATGAGTAACTAGACTTCCAAAGACACCATACCAATTATTCAGCTGGTGCAGAGTTTTTGAAAGACAGCTGTCTCATTGCCCTTCATGTGGCTAAAGATGTTTTTACAGTAACCCATTGGCTCATTTAACCATACTATTGGACTGTGGATAGTATGGAATGGTATGTAACACCTATTTTATTCCGTCTTGCTTTGCCTATTCTTGCACCTTTTTACTATTAAAATGCAAGCCGTTATCACTTTGAATGGAGTCAGGGGCGGACAAAATTGAAAATCATGAGGAAAGACCTTGGGTAGTGTTTTGCCAGTTGGATGTTTGGCATTTCATAGCTGTTCAGAGTCCAGACACCACTGCTATGCCTGTCAGAATATACTTGTACCTGGTGGATGATTTTAAAGGTTCAATGTAATCAAGTTGCTAGGTAGACCACAACACTTTTCCCTTCATTAATGTGCAGGTGGTGCTTTATTGGGATGATCAGTCTGTAATCTGAGTCGACATTGAAGGCGCCCAGTAAGAACGGTTTCAAATGCTTTCCCATACAGGGGCCAGCCTTGGGCTTCGTACTGCAAAGGGCATCTTTGCGACTGTGTCCTAACTTGAGATGCAAAATTCTCCTAGCCAGTACTATTCAGGATTTATAGTGATCTTCCTAATTTTAATTGTCATCAACATTCTGATTCCATTTTGTGGCAGGTTGACTATCTTTAGCATAAACTTTTACCCATCCCATCTTTAAAGATGTGTTCCTGGCTATGTCTAAAAACAACTGCCAATCTTTGCTTCTCCAAACTGGGGATCTATTCACATACTATTTCCAGGTTTGCTGTTGACAGAGCCACTATGTGGCACCTGCTCAAACATCATAGGAGTCCATGTATTTAACTTTGGCTCTGTTTTGAGCAGCAAGTACAAAAGCTTTGAGTTGTCTTTTTTGTGCACTACCTTTTCTGTCTTCCACTACCTGCTTGCTGGTGGCGATACAAGGCCCACAGCTATTTCCTTTTAATTCTTTGAGGTGAAACATCTGTGAACCAAATACGCTTGGTCGGCATGTTTTCAGTTCAGGGTAGGACATCTAGAATTGGTGAGGGTTTGAAAGGTTGTTGCAAAGCTAAAGGATCACTATTTGTAACTATATGGGATTCAGAATCTTTGGCGTGTCCTTCGGTTAATTGCATATTGTCAGTGACTCCTGTTAGATAAACATGTATTTTCTCAGCATGAGTTTTTGAACAATTCCTCATGGAGGAGCAGTTCCCTTCAAAATTTCCTCTATTAAATTAGGCATTCCTCTAGTTTTTAAGTGCTGTCCCTGATGTATTTTCTCAACGTTTCACCACTGTAAATAAGGGTAAAACCCCTTTCTCCCATTCAGAAGTTTGTTGTTCTGTCTCTTTAAATGCAGTTGAACTAAACAACAGAGGTTGTTTCAGGTCATTAGAACAGACTTGGAACAAATTACAATAAATCAGATGCTAGGCCCCATTCTACAACAATAGGATCAGAGGGGTGCACTGGCCCAAGGGATTGGTATGTTCACAGTTCATTCAGTGAAGTTTTCATAGCTTCATGATGTTTCTCAGTCCATTCCCATACCTTTCCTTTCCACAGAAAGGAATAAAGTGGTATGACTATAATCCAAAACTCAGGTACATGCTTTCTCCAATATCCTAACATTCCCAATACTTGCTGGAGCTCCTTCTTGGATTGTGGAGGGTGCAAAGCTTCTGTCTTTTCCAAGGTACCAGGAGGAACTGAAGCACTACAAGCAATCCATCAGGCCTCTAGAAATCTTTCTTTTGGGGCAAGTCCGTGTAACTTTTCTAGTGGTACAACTACAGCACTATTCAAGGCTTCCCATACAGAGGCAGCATCTGTTCTTACTGCCTCTTCAGAATCACCCACAATTTGAATGTCATCTACATACAGATAGAAACAGGTTTCTGATGGAACTGATACTTGCTGCAAAAGCTCTGCTTAATGAGCAGTAGTGTTTATAGTAGGTTTATAACCTTGGGGAAGTCTGTTAAAAGTGTACTGCACCCCTTCCCAAGTAAACGCAAACCAGTGTGTCCTGTTCCTGCAAGGGGAGAATAAAGAACATATCCTTTATATATAGAACTCCCATACATTTATGAATGACTGCCTGTAGAGTGGCAGTTACATTTGCTATATTAGGGACTGCTGTTTTTAAGGGTTCAGTATTGGCATTGAGACATGCATAATCAATCATAAGGCGCCATCTACTGTCATATTCACAAACAGGCCATTCTAGAAAAGTGTATGGGGAAATGTGTTCCAAAAATAATTTGCTGAGACTTGTAAAACCACAATAACAGCTGAAATTACATCTTCAGCAGTAGCCAGTGCTAGATATTGGGGAACATTAGTTAGACTAGAGTCAGGGAGTGTAGGTGCCACATGAAGAAGACAGATAATAGCAGTTTTAGTTTCAACTCTGTAACTTCATATCTAAATGACCAGGCACTACCATTTGGTAGCTGCCATCTTGGTACAACTAAAACAACAAATAGTTGCATAGTCATCTTCTACCACAAAGCAAACTGAGGTTATTTACTTTTTGTCCAGAAATCAAATGTTTACTTCAGCGGTGGGGCAGTTTGCTGCCCCCATTAGTGCTGGTTAATTTAACTTTAGGTTGTCCTGATCAAAATACTAACACGACTACTTCAGTTTGTGTAAGTACAGGTATGTGTGCCTCTGTATCTATTACAAATTTAGTTGGTTGCTGGAGGGGACCTATGGGAAGCATAATATAAAGGCCATAATCACTTATCCATTGACAAACATCAACTTTCTGGACAGGCAGGTCTAACAGCCATCTGGGGTCTACCTGTTTTTTGGTTTCTGTTCCTGCAATTCCTCCAATATTTTTCACAGAGGGCAGTAAGGATTAGGAGTTCCTGAAGAAGCTCTTTAGAGTGGAGCAGTAGCAGGTGACAGTGCAGTGTCTTGCCTTTGAGAAGCTTTTATCAATTCTATCACACTTAGAATGACTCCATCTAGTTGTCTATGAATAACAGCTCTGGGAACACCCTATGCCATGACTTGTTTCCATAATTCATTCCTTGCTCCAGGCTTCCACTGTCAAGCAGCGGGCTTGTGTCTAGGATTTTGAGGATCATTTTGGTGTGTTTGTCTAGCCTGACATTTTAACTTGAGTCCTTAGTCCTTGGGATGCATCATCCGATCCCATTTCTCACCCATAATTTATAACATCATGCATCAATTCTGCCCACATGGGGAGATCTCTTTGAAGTGGGTCTTGCTGGTCAACTTCTTCACCAATGATAACCCTTACTGCTAACTGGGCATTAAAATACATGTCCCTCTTGATTTGGTCTCATTTTGCAGTAAGATAAGGTTTGAGCATGGCAGGTGCTCCCCTAATTAATGACTTTAGCCTAGCATGGTCTACAGTTCTCAAAATGGGAACATATGGGAACACTCAGGAACAGCCTGAATACAGGCAGCTTTCATAATAGCAGCAGAGAGATTGCACAGGGATTTAATGTGTGTAATAGACAGTTATTTTCTCTCCAGCAAGTCTATTCCACCAGCCCAAAATGCCTCCCTACTTGTTGCTGAACAGGAGTCATGCAGGTGTCAGGGCCAGCATTCGAAAAGGCACTAGGGCACCCGTATCCATTAGCCTCATTGCCTTTCAGTAAAATATTATCTCCCCTAGTTAGGCAGGCCCTCCATAAGTATTGTTTCAGTTTTCTCCAGTCTCTCACTGTACTTTCTTGTAAACTTGCCATTTGAATTGTTTCTTAGGGGATTGTTTTCCAAGGCATATTACCACATCCACCACCCTGAGGTCAACCAGTTTCTTTGGATTTTATAATGAGTGTAGCTGTAAACTGAGGAGGTTCAGGAGTAACCTCAAATATTACCATGCCATTCCTCAGGAGATACTACAGTTTTCTAATTTGAGCTGTACTGGGGGATCAGAGCTTGTATTAACATAATTTCATTGCGTTCTCCTAACTTTTAGCTGAGCTTCCTTAAGTTCTTTTTGCAGTTGTTCTATTTTCATTGATAACAGCAATTCAGTAGTTTTATGTGCCTCTTTCATCCTGAAAATCTCGCCTTTTACAGGTTGCGTCCTCTCTTTCCCAATATGAAGTTTCTGGGCGTATTCCTATCATTTTACATGCAGCATTTATCTTATTTGCAGCATTTAGCTTCTTTTCTACTTCTTCCCAGTCATGTGAATTATCAAGGGCCAATTCTTCTGGGAAGACAAGGTTCAAATTAATACTGTACTTTTAAGTAGTAAGTGACATTGCTTGCCATCCTGCCAACTACACCAATTTGGTGCAAATAGATTTTTACACACTTTGATTTAGCAGCAATTTAAGATTTATTAACACTTTCATGACAAATCACAAAATTAGACTGTATGATTCTTAACACTTAATCAGCACTTAATCATCAGCCAGTTTATCACAATGATTCAACAGAATTTGCTATGAGAGAAACAGGGACTTAGTTAAAGATAGAAGAATGACAAGCTTCTCACAAGTACACTTACTTCACTGTATTTGGGAGTTAGCTCTAAATTCAGTCACACTCTTACTATATTTTTCCCCTTTTGGTGAATTTTACTCACCTTCTCCCTCATTGGTGTTTCTCTGCAGATGAGCTTTGATACTTGAGGTGTCAGCCCTACGAGGCATCCGAGCTCAGGGGAAGATCAAGGGTCACAGCTCGCTGTGATCCCTGGAGAGCTCAAATTGGCTTTTTCCAGCCTCTGTATTTATAACATAAAGTGATTGACATGTAGTCAAACTCATGTTTTTTTTGACCTCCAGTGTGATCCGTCATTTCCCCATGAGGAATTTCGATGGGTACCTGCTTTAGGGCTGTACCATGCTTTGTTTGTGGTCATGGCTGTGAGCATCCACCTGGCACTCTACTACTGATGAGCTGTCCAGCTCAAGGACAGGTCACATCAAGGCCAATGGTGGTTCATAAGCATGAGCAAGACTTATGTCAAGTGCAAGAACAGAACATACCTGTGACAGGGAGGCATGGATCACATATCAGACTCCTGCAATGTCAGACAGATGATTATATATTATAGTGAAGGTTTAAGATTTGCCATTCTCCCTATATAGCTTCACTCTTAATCCTGTGACAGGGGCAAGAGTCACATCACCACCTTTAATACACTCAGTGATTCATATTTTCTGTTCTCCAAGTTATACTTGAAAGATTCTTCAAGCATAAGAGTGTTCAGGATGCTGCTTTGTACGTAAGCTGTAAATGACAGGTCCCATGAAAGCAAAACAACTTTCTTCCTGATGAGGATGCTTTTAGCATGGGGGTATTCTTCTTCTGCATAGGAGAGAACCCACCCTTGATACCTGTTTTGACACTACATTGCAGAATTAGTGTGCTTGAGCAAGTTTGGAGTAGTGACAGGCAAAAATCCCATGAGAGGTGAAGGATGCCTGGGGGAAATTTAATGGGCTTCACTGTGTAAATCCTACTATCACGTGTCTATTTTTCTTCATCAATAAAACCCTGAGGAATCTGTTTTCTCATTCCAAGGTCGGATGTGCTTTTAGCTTCATGGCAAATTCTCCTCTCCTTTGGTAGTTTGTTATATATTGTAACTTTAATTTCCACACAAAAATCACTGCTATAAACCCTAGGTTTTACTCATTTGTTTTCTACTGCCTGGGGATTTGACAACTTGCCAGTTTAATGCATTGGCATCCAGGCTGCAGTAAGTATCTTTACTTCATTTGCTAAGACAGCCCATTGTTTTCTGGTTCTGAGCTTTGCACAACCTTATACTTCAAATCTAGTTACTTCTGATATTTTATATTTTTACCCATATGCACAAAGTCAGAGCTACTGTTGTTTGATCTCTCTTAATTCTGTATGCCTCGTTCGGGATTTATTCTTGTTCTAACTTAGATATCTTCTGTGTCACATTTCAAACAGGGACAAAGTCTAATTTAATGTCATGGCTATCTCTTTATCCTCAGCTTAATCTTAAAAAACTTGCAGATTTTGCCTTTCTTTCCCCCCTTTTTATTTTTTAACAAAAAAAACCCCACAAACAAACAAAAATAAAACACCACTTACCTGATTAAAACACTCTCTCACCTTATATTGCATTGAGAACTGTGCTCTATGACAATTTAATATTGTAGGCATTCCAGAAGATTTTATGGGATGTAAAGAAGATAATATCATTTGTAAGACCTTTACAGCAATGTAAACCATTTCGGAGCAAAAGAGCTTTACGATTCTTGATGTTCATTTGTCTCCACATATCTAACAGGAAAAGTTCTAGAAATGAGTAGAGTTTCTTAAGAAACAGGAAGAGTAGGAAGGAGAAGGAAAAAGAGAAAGAGAAGGCACTATCAGGACAAGAGGGAATGGCCGCAATTTGCACCAGGAGAGGTTCAGGTTGGAAATTAGGAGAAATTTCTTCTCAGAAAGAGGTAGACCAAGGCATTGGAATGGGTTGCCCAAGGAGGTGGTGGAATCGCCATCCCTGGGGGTGTTTAAGGGAACGGATTAGGTACTTAGGGACATCATTTAGTGGGTAGTATTGGTGGTAGGCTGACAGTTGGACCAGATGATCTTGGAGGTCTTTTCCAACCTTAATGATTCCATGAACGGCTCCTCAGTGAGAGACAATTTATTAATACTTGGTTCAGCTCACTTGTCATTGAACTGAGATAGCGTGCATGACAATGCTTGTTATAAAGAAAATGAAGTAATGCAACTTTAAAGATCAAAGGCTCTGTGCTTATTTATATTACCTGCTTTAAAAGGCCTACAATCTTTTTTTTAACAATTTAATGCTAATTCTCTTATCAATTTAATGCTAACTTAGTGCTAGCCACACACCAAACATTAGTCACCTACAGTTCCTATATTCAGAACTTTAGAAGGTCTTATGCTGTAAGTGCTTTCAAAAAGTTGCTGTGCTTGGAGGTCAGAAAAAGAAAAGAGTGGGTGGGAAAAATGGAAATCAGACAAGAAACAAAAGCAAGCGTCTTCCACAATAAAACCATCCTTTGTCATTATCACTATGGATCTCCATTACCACTTCCTTTTCTGATGAAATGCTGTTACTTAAATGGATAAAAACAGATAGCTGGAGACAAATGTCCAAGGCTGGACATTTACGTCATATGCCTCACACCCACAGGCATTAAAATACAGAAGTCCACCAAATTTGAAGTGAATAAGCATGCTACCCAACAGATAAATGCTGTGTGGTACAACAGCTGAATGCTATAGCACAACTCTCATCCTTACACCTGACCTCCACACTGCTTCCTCCAACAAGGCTAATCTTACAGCAAGTATCAAGAATCTTCCCAGATTAGCCTACTTAGAGCAACAAGAGTTTCAATTTATTGCAGCAGCTGCAGCAAATTGGTTTCAAGCTGGAAGTGGCCTTTTGGAATATACCCAAGAAGAGCACAATCTGTACAAAGGAAATCCCAGAGGGAAACGAGCCCTCTTTGGGAAGAATGCTTCTTATGCTGGATTCTTTGGAGCTGCTTGTTTAGCTAAATATGTGGGTGGGAACAAGAATGAACACCAGCTCAGGATTTACGTGCTCTCCTGAAAATACCATATGTCATAGTATTAACTATCCATTCCCCACTCTCGTAACACAAAAACTGTCAGCCAGCTTGTTTCAGTAATGCATTGAAAATAGGTCTGTGCGCAAGAATTTGTTGTTGGTTTGCCTTAGCTGAACATCATATGTCACAGGAAAGACTGCTCAATGTTTATTTTTCTCAACCAGATTAGTTACCTCAGGTCTGGGGATGTGATTCAGTATGTCCTGATCAGTATTAGAGGAGTATCAAGACTAATCTGAAGTGTGTCCCACTGCAGAGACTCATGCAGTCAGCCCCTATGACAAGGATGCCGTCAGCATCCATCCTGACAAGTCCTTCTGTGAGGAAAAGCACTGGCTCGGGGAATGGATGCAGCATCGCTGGCCAGACTGGCTGCTTCTGGGCGAAGTCTGCAGAAAAGCAGCTGCAAAAGGGAGGAGTCAGTGTCACACCTTCTCAGGGATCTGGGCAAAAGTTCTTTATCTTAAACCATACATATGCTCAGATTCCACATCAGTTCAAACTTGAGGTATATCTGTACCTCAGCAGAAGTTCGCCTCCTGCATTTTGTTGGGTTTTGAGAAATATACATCAGGGGGCAGCTCTGTGATATTTTCACTTGGGCAGCTGCAAACTTCACCCATGGCTGTTTGCAGCTGGATAAGTCTGGAGAAGCTGAGCACCTGAAAATCAGCTGGTTATTTTCAAGGCATAGCTTAGATTATCATTTGAAGCTAGCTCAATGGATGGGTCACATACTTGTCTGGAGCACCAGGGGTGAGGGGTGGGGGCACTAGAAATTAAAATACTCCCCAAACCATGAATCTTGCAATTTAAATCTTTTGCAAATTCAGATTTGTAGACCACTATTTCATGAATAGATTTCTTTTTCTCTAAGCCATTGTTCTGTTGTTCTTTTTCCAGCCAATAGACTTGAAATGGTCACAGGCCTGTCAAACTTGACTTATGATTCTGGGCTTGCAGTGCTGCCAGGCAGCTGAGAAATGAGCTGTACACTGAGTTTGCATCTACCAGTCACTAGCTCAGTGTCATGAAAAAGAGTAAACACTGGAAAGACTTCTCAAAATCCACTATGAACTGTAGCTGACTGTTACAAGAGACTCTCCTGTACTTATCAATGCATTCCCATACAATGCAAATAGTCAGGTTATGTCTGTGCAGGCAAAGTCATAGCAGACCTCTGAATCAATAGAGATGCTTTGGATTTCTGTCTTTTTGTCCACAAGGTAAAGCTTTCCAGAAGATCATATATATATATACACACATACACAGAGCAAAAAGCAATTGTTTTTCTAAAGGAAACTATATAAGTGGAAAATTTTGTTGTTAAGCCAAAAAGCATAATCTACCTAAAATACTGTGCTTTAAATGTTTTAAAGTTTATGTTGAATGACAAAGAGATATTACACCTGATCTTGCATCTGTTGCTGTTACAGAAGGTAACACTATAGAGAAAATTATCTGCCACTTCAGGCCTTTTAAGCACAGAAAGATTTTCTAAACAGTAAAATCACATGAGAAAATAGTTGGTGGAAACCTCACGTTTGCTGTGCTGGAAGGCTGTTTTGTTCTTAGTTTCATTAACTAATAAGTTCGTATTTCTGTTAATTAATCCCTTTACAAGAGCATAACCAAGCAGAGCCAGGTTCTTAGGAGCAGATTCTGGAGCCTGGCCCGCTTCAAAACATATCTGAGCTGATCAGAGGGACACTTTCCTTGGTTGGGGGAATTTGTGGGGACCATCCCAATCTTTCAGAGATAGTGAGTGAAATATTTAACATCCACACATGTCCTGCTGTTATGATTCTTATTGTTTAAATAAGTGTAAATTCATCATTCACACACCAGTACATCATAACTGAAGGAGTAACTTCTGCCCTGTCCAGAGGAAATTATAATATATGACATCTCACATAGCTTTCTTTTTTTTTTTTTTTAAATCCTAGCGTGACCAACTTTATCCATTGCAAAATGTCTCTTTACCTCTCCTTTTCCTCTTTTAGAACATGTTTTGTCTTATGAGTGCATGGACAGAAAGAAAAATGTAAGATAGAAAGTGTGAAAACATATACCCTACTAAAGGAACAAGCCACACAAGATCCTTTCTATGAGCCAGTTCTAGGCTTTCTGAAAGAGTGGTAGCCACAGCTACCCAAACATCTCCTGCTGGAGCTCCACAGCCAAACACAAGCCCCTGTCCCACAACTTCACTGGAGAAAAAAAAAAATATATATATATATAAATAAATAAAATGAAAACTCAGATGCATATTTATTGACTGTTTTAGGGAAGGAAGAATGTAGCAGAGGAAGAGGAAAGCTGTGAATTTCCTTATAGTTTTCCAAGATGCAGTAGAGACTTGAGAGCAGTTGTATTAAAATAAAAAATAAAATAAAACCCTTAGGTAGTTTTGAAAGTTAATCCTTATTTGCTGGAGAGAAGGAAGTAAGTTTTTCTAAAATCACTTGTGAAATATAGTAACTGCCTATGCAATTATAAGTTGGCAGAGCCTGCGTGAACTAGTGCTCCTATTTAGTTCCAGACTGCAGCTGCACATTTTATAAGAACTAATTCCTCCTACTTCTCACTGCAAACACCAGTTTTCCCAATTAAAGGTAGTATTCTGCAGCAGCTACACCCTTGTTCTAGATCGTCAGAATAGGTACTGGTATGATATCAGTGTATCAACCTGGTGCTGCATGTTAGAGTTTTTACTGGCTATTAAGTAGGAGACTTTGCTGGCAGTTGAGCTGATTACTGTTGGAATAAAAAATTTAAACACTTGCCAACATTTGTTCCTGTTCTGATCCAAATTTGACTTCTTTACTTTAAGCACCTGCTTAAATCCCATTGAAGTCAAGCAGAGTGTATGCGTAAGCGTTCTCTCAGGCCAGGAACAGAACGATGAATTTAGATCTCAGAGATTACTTACTATGGAAAAAATGCTGTATGTCCCATTTGAATGTCATTACCTAGTAGAGTTGTTTTATTCATCCAGTTTTAAAAGCACTTTTGGAATACACTAAACATTCTGTTTTCCAAACACCAATCCTAATCCTACTTTATAAATGTTACATGAAGACTTTTCTGCTTCATCCCTCATCTCTAAGGAATTAAAAAACAAAATCACACAGCAAAAAAAAGGCAACACAAAGCCATTTTACCAATCCACAAATAAAATCATTCCTGTACAACACATGTAACTTAACACTGCATCAAATGGTTAAAGGGGGGTGTCTCCTTAATTGTTCCTGGACAAATTAATTGCAGGGAGGATTCCCCCCCACTTGTAAGAGAGGTCTTTGTCTTTCAGTTTCGTTCTCCCAAAAGCATTCAATTCTTGTTTATTTTCTCAAACGCTAGAATTCAGCTCACATTTAAGCAGACAATGATGGGCTGTCCCCCTGCGAATGCCCTTTCAAGTGTGCAGCAGCAAGCCTCTTCCATAAAGGCAGGGCAGACGCTCCCGCAGAGAACGAGCGGGCCTTTTTCTGTCTCCCACTTTTTAACAGCTCTGCACATCCATAATTGAGAAAACGTGTGAGTGTCGGGGCGGGGGGGCTGCGCGGGGACCCAGCCGTCTGCCAGCAGGTGGCAGCAAAGGAACCCGCACCGGACGGTCGCAGGCGGGAAAGAAAAAAAAAAAAAGCCCTTTCTCCTCTTTTCTGACTCTCCACTAGATGACAGCAGCGAAACCGGGCTGAAACAGCCGGTAATGGACTTGCAGAGAAAACGATTTTATCCCTACTGCTAAGCCCTCAGAGAGCAATGCAGTTAAGAAACTCTCATTATTGGCTGTTTTCCTGGAAATTACAGAGCCCTTTGCTTTTAGGCTTCCCGCCTACAGGCCTCAATAATTTAGAAAAATACATTTCTACATTGTATGCAAAGCACTTAAAGGATATGTACTTGGGTTGGAAAAAACAGTTAAGTATTGTTGCTTTAATGTGAATAATTACTTAATAATGTCAGCCATTAGTCTTGTAAAATGCTCCTTAGTTTTTACTTTCATAAGCCGAGGGGCTCTGTTCTTTCAGACAGCAACACCCATCCGCACTAAAACTGCAGCAAGACAGGAGGTTGAGCTTCCCAGTATATCTACTACAATGTTCAGTTTTATAATGCAGGCACTAATTTTATGCCAATGCATTAAAATGCTGCTACACTTTTGCTGTTGGCTGGTCACCAGATTAAATCGCTTAAAAAAGAAAGCACTTTCAGCCTATTGCTGAACAGGTCACTTTGACCCAGTTATGGTACAAACTAGAATAGGGTCCAAGTATTTATGGCACAAACTAGGTTCAGACTTGGACCAGGTGAGGAAGGAAGGAATTAAACACACTTATTTTACTGTCTCACTGTGCTTGAAAATGAATCCATCCTGACCTAAGTTAAGCACTGTAAAGCTGCTGCAAGTAGGACACGTCCTGGAGCTTACAGGGGGCAATACACACCCTTCAACCTTAGTTGTATTCCTGAAGTATTTCAGAGCATTTTTTGTGTGAAGAGAGGTAGATCTGGTGTAAAGCCAGCTTTCTAGCCTTCAGGCATCTGTGAGATTCTCTTGTGTGAGTGAGGGAGATCTCCAGCTCAACAATATTTACAGCCCTTTGCCCTGGTATATAAGTAGAAAGGTTAGCAGCACACAGCATGTTTTTTAGAGAGGAAATAAATAATTTATTTGCTTCTCTCTTTGTTCACTTTCTTTTTATTTTATCAGTTTATCTTGTATTTTCATCCTCTTGAATTATTTTGAGGTGTATGAATCTAGTTGTCTTTTTTTTTTTCTTTTATTTACAAAGACCCTGTTTAACAGTATGGCTGTATAACTTCAATCTTTTTAATGCGTATTCTGATTCATTTATATTTTAGCACTCCACAGATTTAGCTCCAGTTTTCTGATGTGGCAGCTGTTAAAGAAATATTGTCTCTCCATCTTTTGGGGTGACAGAGATGATACATGGTCAAAGATCAGGATTCAGGAGTAAAGAAATGCTGTCACAGATCCCAGAAAATTATTTCAATAGTAATTCAAAGATTTCAAGGTCTTTTTGTTTGTTTTTCTTCTCTGAAAAAGTGCAAGGAAATATTTATGCATTCAGGCTAACATTTTAGAAAGAGCAGCATCATGGCCACAATTCAGTCAGTCAGTAAGTAATGCATAAATTTTTCATTTAGATTTCTTTACAATACTTCAAATGCCACTCTTATCATCCTTTGCTATTACACTCTAATAATAGCTATCATAAAAAGGGTAGGTATTTATTACAATAAATAATCAACTGTTTGACGTTGCATCAAACCAAATCACTGGTCAAAAGAATAAGGCATTATAAGAAGTAGCATGTTTATAATTTTCTTTTTTTAATTCTACCCATAAGGAGACATTCTGCTATGCTCAGGGTATTTGTATCTTTTCAGGATCAATTCCTTATGTGGTACAGGAACATTGTAAAATAGTGATGTCAAACAAATTGTATTTGTGACAAAAATTGGAATTCAAATAAAACAAGGGAGGGGAATAGCTTAATAAAAATATTTATTGAAAAACTCCCATCAACAGCATTTGGCTGTACTAACTAAGTAAAACGCTGAGCGTGACTATGGTAATCAGGATGCAAACAGCTAGTATCATGAGCAGGATGATTCGGCAACATTTGGAATGCTTTTTTTCTCTCTCTTTCTTTTTTAACAGGGTATCGTACCCAGGAGTATATATATCCCCCATCCAGAACTGGAGATCATTAGGATTTTCCTAAAAGAAAAATCAGAAAATGAACTCAGTTCCTCTGTCTTGCACATAAAGTCATTAGAACATAGCTAGAAGTATTTTGGCTTTCATCAGATAGTGATTAATGAATTAAAGCATCAGAACACAAATGCAAGAGACTTTCACTTGAACATAGGTTACACTACTTGCCAGATGCTGCAAATGTTCCACTGGGGAAAATTAAAACCACACTTTTCAGCCAGGAACCAAATGTAGGACACCAGCCACTGAGATTAAAAAAAAAAAAAAAAAAGGAAGAAGAAGAAACCATGTTGCCCTTCTCAAGAAGAGATGCTGATTTACAAATGCAGATCAGGGTCCCTTTCCAAAACCAGGGGATGGCAAAAACAAACAAATGAACAAACAAACAAAGGAAAAAAAAAAAGTAACCCTAAAATTGATTTGTGTCAACTCACATATGGGCAGGATTCTGCCTGGTGTGAATAAGGCTGAGAAAATATACATTATCTGATAACAGAATGATGTTATAAACAGCCATATGAAAAGTTACAAAATTGGCCATCTATTGTTTAAGTACCTGATTTACAGATTTGCCCTATATAGAAGGGGAAACTCAGTAACAGGGTGTTGTGGTTCAAGACCTTCTGTAGCTATAGAAGTCTCGTTCTGCTCAACCAAAATTCCTGACATCTAACCAGGTATGTAGACTTCTCTTTTTGATCACACACAGGATAGTGTCATGTCTGTACAGGAAAGCTTGTCCATACTTACTTCTGGAATTCTACCAAAAGAACCAAACACGCTGCATGGTGGTTTGTGTCCACACACAGCTCATAGCAATCCATGTGACTAATGCAGTGCAGCAGTACATTACCTTTATGTGGCTGGACAAGTTAGAATGCAGTGAATGTCTGTCATAGTCCTGAACAGTCCAGGAAGGTGTCCTTTTCTTCTCCTCCCGGTCGTCATCCACCTGGATATCGCTATACAGGGGATTGCTCTTGATTGTGGATTTCAGGGTCATGGGTGTAATGTGTTTCCCAAGGGCTTTGTCTATCATTTCTTGGCTGATGCCATTCAGTTCCAAGCCAGGCAGCTCAGTGATGTTTTTCTTTTCTCTCTGCAATGCACAAGTTAGAGCAGAAGTTGACCTTCTTCTTCACTTACCTATGACACAGGTCCCCTCCCAGAGTTATTTGTAATATAATAGAGTCATTTTTAAAATTACATTTGCAACAATTTTTCTTCTTCTGGCAAAAATGCATTAAGGGAGCCTTACTGTTCACTCTGTGCAGATTTCTTCCTTCTGTGGAAAACATGGGGGTACAATGTGGACATTAAACTTTTCTGCAAATAGAAACTGGCATTATTATACCTGCTGAAAGAAAGCCTGTATTTTAGCAAAATGGTGCCGTGGTGTACAGCAGTGGATCTCGTAGATCTGACAGATACCAAATGAGTAAGATGCAGAAGCAGAGCTGTAAACACAAAACAGATTGACACATACAGTGATGATGTGTAACTGACTGGCTTTACTGGAGCTGCACATCTAACAGTGGGTGCAAGTTGCAGCTCTGTTCACATTATTGCATGTTAGACACATGTGAGGATGTCAGAGGGGCCTGACATGTAACTGAGGGAAAGTCTCAAGTCAGACACTGTCAAAATTCAAATGTAATTGAATACCTAAGCAGTTTCCCTGCACAATATTAATTAAATCAGACGCTTTAGGAGAGGGGGTAGCAAAGGAGGAGGAGCAACAAGCCTGGTGGGATCTGCTTTTTGAAGAACTCAAATGGTGTTCCTTAAAACCTTGCTAAGTGTCTATTTGGGAGCTAGTAAGACTGCAGATGCCTTCTTTTTTGATTTCTAGTTGCATGCAGGAAGGCTATCCAGCTCTACAGTTCAAGCTGTTCAACACTGTCTTTCACCACAACCTTGTCGCCGAGACTTGGAACTAATCTGCTGCTGATGAGTGGTTCCAGCTGCACCTCAGCTTCCTAAGAGAGCTGTTTCTGACAGCCGTGCTCTCACACCAGTATCTGTCCTGTGCTTCAGGATTGCCTTTACAGCACCATCCCACAGCACACAAAGCTCCCCTTGTTAGCAAATGATGCTTCCCCACCAGCACCTCTGTCCTGTCTTGAGACAAGGGTGGTCATGGCCTGGTTTGTTGCCCAGGCAGGCCTGCCAGCAGGAGCATGGGGCTGCCACCTTCTCCTCACACTGCCTCTGGAGCTGCTTGGTTCCCCCATCAGACAGCACCGGTCTCGAAACTGACAGCAAACTGCTTGCTTCCTCTGCTCAAGCAACAGCCTGCCACCTTGGTAAGCTGGTGGATCCACTGTCAGTGGAAGCCAGCTGCTAGAGATCATCACGAGCTCTGTAACTTGGGTCTGTGCAGACACAACAGGACGTGTGGGGCAGGAAGGTGTAGAAGGAAGTGGTGGAGCTGCTTTCCTTTAGAAAGGAAAGGAGAAGATAAAGAAACAGGCTTTGTCTAAGAAACCGTAGTAGAAAGCATCATGCTGGCACTCTTATCACTAAATCATCACAAGTGACTAAGAATATTTCCCATCAATAATTATCATTAGTAGGTGGGCGGATCTTCAGTGCTGTCCCAGTTCCTCCATTAGTTCATAATTTCCATATGTCATTCCTTAGGCTTGACATGTCCCCTGACAGTATTACTCTTTGCATTGCATTTACAGCTGGCACTGAAGCCCTCTGGATTGTATTGGCCAGATTTCAGCTGAGCTGGTGTTTTTAACTGTCATTTCTTTCTGACTACATATTATTTTATTTTGTTTTACTTATTTCTTTTTTAAAATTTGTCAATGACATTAATGATGCCTCCCTCAGGCCTGCTAGATAGCTGAACTTGAAGAACATTTTGCTGAAGAAGGCGAGTTGTCTCACCAGGGGATGTTTGGTCTCCCTAGGCTAAAATATTGTGAAAATAATGCAACTTGACGGCAATTTTTAAAGCTGTTTTAAATAACAAACTCCAAAACTTGCAAAAGATGGCATGATGCAGAATTTGTTCATAAAAAGAGTTCTTTGTGACAAAATTTTATGCCCTTTCCCTCCAGACTAGTTTGCTTTTCATGGGCAGCGATGCATGAGAACAGGAGAATGTGCTGTCCTGAATTAATGGTAGGGAGGAATACGATGGGAGGAGCAACAGAGATTTACTGTGAGAACTGGACTGGAATTTGTGGTACGACATGTTTTGCGGGAGGTCTGGAGAACAAACACTGAAGTGCGACGTTAATCAGAGAACACTTGAATGCAGTCAAAGGCTTGGTTATGAAACTTCTGGAGTAGATATGACCTAGAAACTACTTAGGGAAACAGAAGGAGAAAAAACTAAGTCACAGACAAAAAGAAAGCATAGGTCAAATAAATAGTACAGATAAGCATGAAGCAGGTTGCAAGAAACGTATGCATTTATAGAAACAGAGAAAATAAGGTTAGAAAATAAAAATATGAATCCAAGCATTAATTCAAGCAAAAGAAATACATTTCTTTTAAGACTCAAACAATCAGCAGTTTTTATGGACTTCTATGTTTTGATTCTTATTCACAAAAACAATGTTCAAAGAAAGATGAAAGTATTGTAAACTTCAGTACTTAAGTGTGTTAAAGAATTAATATTGTATGCACTGTGCTTGAGGAGCCAGCATAAATGGGGGTGGAAGAGATCTAAATCAGAACTGATAGAAGGAAATTTATATTAGAGTTCACTGAAATGAAGAGAACAGCAAATCCTCAAAGCAGCAGTAGTTATAAAAAACTCCAAGAAATTATAGTTGAAATATATTGAAGAAATACTCATTTAACAAGATGAGAAATACTCATCTTTGCATACATATAACTACATCTGATGTACATATAACTCATGAGGAAGAAAGTTCTTGCTGTTTATAACTCATTTCTCACCACAAGCAGTTTATCCCTCTTTGTCAGATCCAGAGAGCTGACATGCATAAGAAGAAGATGCTCTGAAAAGCCTGAGGATCTATAGAGAGTTGAAGCTAGTTCCAACCCTGGATCAAGATGTGCTTTCTCAGTAGGCTTTTCTTGCTGATTATTTCATAACACAAATTATACATATCAGTACTTGACAATATGTATAACTGTAAATTACACAGTAATCTATGTTGTTAAGGAGTATTTTAATCTCATATTTATCTTGACTTTACCCTTCTGTTGCCACTATTGTTGTGATTGTTACCACTGAAACAGAAAGTCAAACATTTCTGTCCTCTGTCTTTGATATGGGATATCAAGCACCAAGGTAATGACCCACCAAAACCAAGATACCAAGAACTAAGGCTAGGCCTTGGTCCAAAGCCAATCTACCTGCAAGAGGAGATCAAAGAAGAGACATCAAAACCAAACAACAACAACATCAACAAAAGATTAAAGAATGTTATGTCGTGCAAGTCAAACTTTTCTTTATTCCCCCACGATGAGAGCTCTCTATGTCCCATGGCAAGCTGTGGTTACTGGCTGCAGACAGGCTGATACTTAATGAAAGCGACAAATGCTGTCTGTGGGCAGCTGTGCCTGACAGCTTTACCTAAGCAGTCTTTCAGAAATCTAGGGCCACCGCAAACTGCAGGAGTTGTTTTGTAACAACGTCCTCAATCCCCATGAAAGTGGGTAGCAGGGCAATTATTATATTTGTAAGTGATTTGTTTAAAATTATAACTCTCTGTTTTGCAGAAGCCACACAGCACACCCTGGAGAGCTCTCCCAGCAACAGGAAGGGCACTTGTCTGATGTAGGGACGAAAGGTCTGGTAGACAGAAAGCTGATAGGTAGTAACCCAAGGATTCCTGTGATAAGGCATTTGGTCAATTAAAGAAAAGGGGGATGATCTTATGAGGGGATCTTATGTGGGATGCTGTGGAAAAATAACCAGGAGAGCAATCAGTAACCATGGCTATGTGAGTACATACAAAAAGCAAAAGGGCAGACAGCACACATTAAGGGTTCCCAAGAATACAAGTTTTCTTTTCGACAGACCTGAAGGGCCACTGACATGCTTGTCAGGGACACGAGGCAGTATTGGGTACTGCAGAGCAAGCTGGGGACCCACCCGACATGGATAGCAGATCAGTAGGTGGCTGTAAAAACTTAAGCTGGCATGAAAGGACCCTGGACAATTTAGAGAAAAGTAGGCATTCATACTGATGCTTTTCATAGTGCAGCAACAAGAGTACTTCTACCCCAGTATTAATTATTTACTTAAAGGAAGCTGTTTTGTCTGTCGCTGTTAATGGAGGTCTGCAGGGCTGTGAGTACAATGTATAAAAACTGCTGCATGGCGTCCGACCAAAGCTCCTGCCAGCCTTGCAGCTGGTCTCTGATTCCAGCCAGTTGTAGATATCTAGGGAAGAATAGGAGAAAGAGTATGTAATGCAGGTCTGGGCCAAGGGACAGGCTAGTGACTAGCCAAGCACCTAGCTAAGAGGTAAAAATCTCCTCTCCCAGTGCCTCGAGAAGTGTAAAAAGGCAAGACACAGGCATTACACTCAGATGAGAGACCAGGAGGGGTGAGCAGTGCAGTTAGCATGGTAACTGTAATACTTGCAGGCCAAAAGTTATTCAGACTTGTGCAATCCTAAGCAACAGCAGCAATGAGAAGTGACACAGTATTCAAAGACAAAATGCTCTTCCAGAAACAGGGAAAAGGGGAAAGCTCAAGCAGGAAAGGGAAGTCTGAGAAAGGCAGAAAACAAGGGGACAGGCTGGAGGAGAGGGATGAGCTTGCTCCCAGGTGCAGATACAGGCAATCAGTCACCCGCTGTACTATGAGCACCTCGAGGTGTTGTGGGCAGAGCATCCCGCAGGGCTGGGAGTTCTCAGGGCAATCAGAAAGCAGTCAGCAGCTAGCCATTTGTGGAAGAAACGGTCTGTGCTTTTTATGCTGCTTTTCACAAGGAAGGGCCAAGATTCCTGAAGCGCTTTATGGTCTGTTTTATTTGAAGTAGATGATGAAAATATAAACTGAGAAGGGAAGCTGTTCAGTTTGCCTGACACAGAAGAGGAAAGTAAAGAGAAGAAGTGGCAACTTTTTGGTCAGAAATATGAGTTGTTGTTATAAACAGGCTGCTTTTTAAAATGGAAATATATTTTAAAACATAGGTGGGGAAAACACACAAGTAGTTAAGTGCACTTGAATTTGAATGGTCTCACGACAAAGATCTGGAAGAGGCCACAGATACACCACCGAGCAGTCACTTTATGCAAGGAGTCCTGAGCAGCAACAGTTTCTTAAAGAAAATGAATTTCTGCAAGGAATTTCGGCTACTCTCAAGGTTTAATGATTCTGGGAGCCTGTAGGTCACGCACATATGTTCTGAAATGAATTCCCCTCCCTCACCCTCCACCCCCCAACCTCCCCATTTCCGTTTCTGAATTAACTAACCCTTAACCCCATTAGCTCTCTCATCTTAAAGCAAAACATGTTATTCCTGTGCCATTAGTTCTCCACTGTGCCATCGTGTTTATTCTAACGTCTGGAACTCATCAGTTCTTTTCCCTTTATTTGATTGTCAGCAAAAGGGAAAAAGAGGAGGCGAGTTCATAAGGGAGAGAGAATAAGGCACAATGAATTTTATCTGGACAGTTTGCATTCAATAATGATTGCACTTAAAAACATAGATTGTGCCCTAGGTTCAACATTTATAAACGTACTGTGTTACAAGCTGTGTTTCTGAGAGATGTGGCCAGTACAGGAATTTCGCTGGAAATGCCCACCCTCCACATTTCCTCATCCTCTCACCAAGATCCCCCTTGCTTGTGAAGGGCAGAGCATGAGCAGAAGGCACACGGCTCCCCGCATGGTCCAGTCCTCCCACAATGCTGCAGCCCTGGCCCAGCCTCAGTGCCTCCTGTTCAACAACAATAAGGAAAAGCATCCCCGCTGCGGAGGCGGCTCTGTGTGTGGCTGCCTCTGTCCTGCACAAAAGAGGGGCTGCGGAGGGGCGGGGAGCGAGGCCAGCATTGCTCCACAATCCCATTGTTTGGGATCCTGCAGGCTCCTTCCCTTGGCGAAGGCTCCATGCATGGGAGACGGCAGCAACTGTGGGACCCCCCCTGCCTGCCCCCTTCTTCCCCCCAGCTTCCCCCTGTGGGGGTGAGCCAGCAAGGAGCATACAATAGGAGCAGTCTCTGGGAGGGAGGGAAGGGGTCTGGGCAGCTGATGGGGAGAAGAGGCCAAGAAAGAAGAAGCTGAACTGGAAGTTGCTGTGGGAGACCTCAAGGCTCTTCCTCTTCCCCTTCCACACCCATTGGCTTTTTGGTTCCCGTTCCTCATTGCCCTGGGAATCTAGACTGCCACCCCAAGGATGCTCAGGATGCAGACCCTTCTGCAGCCCCCCAGCCACCTTCATGTGTCTCTATCCCTTGACAAGAACCAGACCTTGGAGCTTTTGCTCAGGCTAGGGGTGGAGAAAGGCGAGGGGCTCCCCGGGCAGCAGGAAAAGAGTGCTGTGGTGTGCGTAGCAAGTGGGGCCCAGAGGGGTGTGAGCTGATGCAGCTGTACTGCTTCTGATGCAGATATGAATGTCTCCTCTGCAGGCTCCAGGGCCTCTGCTAGGCAGTGTGCATTTGCATTTTTACCATGAAACTGCTGCTACCTCCACATAATAATAACCTGCATTAACATAGTCATTGCTTTTCATAATTTTCACAGACATCTGTCAGGATGACAGCAAGGTCAAAGAGGAAGGAGTTAAAACAAGGCAACGTAAAGAAGCTACACTGAACTGTGTAGACATATACAAGCTATCAAGACAATAGCAAGAATTTCTATTGCTCCCTCTAATGTGCCTTTTCACTGAATGATGTGGCCTGGATTTCAGATTTAAGTCCACTGTTGTTTTGTTGTTGTTGTTTTTCTTTTTTTGTTTGTTTGTTTGTTTGTTTTTTATCTCCTTTGATATTCTTTTCCCTTCTTTCTCATACTTCTAATTTCTTCAGAGAGGGTGTCCCATTAGCCCCTTAGTACAATTAATCTGTATTTGACTCCAGTAGGCTTCCTGGGAAATGCTATGAAAATGTTACCACAAGCAACATAAAGCCTAACGTACTGAAGTAAATTAGGTGGACTGCCTTACTACTGAAGAGAGCAACTGTCTTTTTGGAGCCTGATCTTCACTGAAGTCAATAGGAAAACTCCTAGGGATATTAGTAGTGCAGATTCAGAGATGTGGGAAGCTGAATCCACAGCTGAAATGCCAAGCTCACATCATTTGCCTCCAGTTCCCCCAAAACAGCATAGAAAAAATCAGGAAAAAATCTGACTCTGTTAGACCTTACCTGTAAATAAACCCTGTTGTGCCACTGCTGCACTCCAGGTAAAGATGCTTCTGGGAATTTTGCCAGGCTGGCTTGTAGATAGGCAGAGTTTTTCACTAAAGACTTCACCTCCAATTGTAGAAATTTATCAGGATGGTTGTTGTTTGGCAAAACGGAGAAGTCCATGTTTCTGTCCTGTAGAGTAGTAATGAAAGCAGCCCAAGCTTCTGCTTCCTGGCTGTGCACGCTCCTTCTATTATTAATGATGTGAAGAAGGATACGACAGTTTCCTGAAACTGTATCTGACCCCTGTTTGGTGTCAGGCTCACTTATATCATCTACCATTGATAAAAGGTTGTTTAGAAGTGGCAGAGCAGACAGGACATGTTTCTTTAAGTGCCTAGCTTAAGTTTTCAAGTTCAAGGTCTATTTTGATAGATACATATGTGCTCATTAAAGCTAACCGAGTACCAGTGAGTAGATGCATGAGACACTTAAATGCATACCAGCACTTCCTCAAGTGACCTGCCAAAAATTTCAAGCTTACAGCACTTCAAAGCAAGTTCTTTTTCATAAAATTAGAAGCAGTTCCCAGTGCAAAGCCAGTCTTCCTCCTCCTCCATGGCAGCACTAACAGGCTTCACCATGCCTTGTGGGTTGGTACCATTCACCACGGCAGCTATGACATGCACTTCTTCATATTCAGGGATTTCTTTGACAGCAAATTATTCCTGACTCTGGGAAATACCAGTTTGTTTCAAGTAATTGATAACAGAAGTTTTCAAGGAATTGACTCTGCTTCTGTTCAAGTGAATGGAAAAACTCTTAGTGACTTGAATGGTGTAGAGTCAGTCCCTTAACTTTCACTATTTTATTTTGAGATTTGGTACTTTCATCAGCATTTTAGGAGTATGAAGCTCTTTTGATTTTCATCTAGTGAAATTCCTCTTCTCATCATGGACATTCCTTAATATGAGCATTTATTGTTACTTTTTTTTTTTTCTCAGACTTTTTCTTTTCTGTAAGACATGCTTAATTTTTGATGACAGAGCCACGTAAGATAGTTTTTTGAAAGCTTATTATTTGAAATCCAGGAAAGCCTATTTTGTATCAAATTAAGTGCTGGGAATTAGGGGACCATGACAATTTTAGCTTTGTACTTAAATCATAGAATCAATCTGCTTCCCTGTATTTCTAGCATTTTAAAAGAAAACTTAAAAAGTAGATTTTTTTTGTTACTTACGTGAGGCCCTAATGCAATAAATGACTAATTTGATATACATATGAATTAAAACCTTTCTTATCTGTATAGAAAGTTCATGATTTTTCCTTGCATGCATGTATTAGCAATTATTTAGCAGCATATTCATTTAAAAATGTTAATCCATTGCCTTTCCAGTAGAAACTCCAATTACAGTATTTGCTAACAGCCACAAAAAAGGCAGTAATCACCATGCTTTTAGGTAGATGCTCCTGGGGATGCATGCCTCTGGGAAATGTGCAGTTTAATTTAGACTTTTTTTCCCCTAATGTAATGAAACCCTGGAACACTGTATCACACTTATACAGCATAACCTTAGTGACTACCATGAATTTATGTTTTAGATTTAAATGACATGTAGTCCCCTCTTTCCCTGTGGACACCTAGGACAGCAATAACTAGTGTTCTACAATACCTAACATGTACAACCATGCCTTCTTTTATGAATATATGTACCTTTCCAGCTTCTTGCTGAAGACAGGATTTTTCTGTGATACTGTGATACTGTGATACTCTAGCATACAAGATGGTGAATTTACTGTATGAATTTACTTGCTGATACTACTTAATTTCATTAGATGTGATGTGAGAACATAACAAAAGCATGACTGGGCTAGGGGGATCCCAGCCCAGAATCACTGTGGTTTTAAATGGCAAGAAGAGGTGTTACTTGGGCATAGTGTGTCTACTTGTCAACTTTCTGCAGTCCAGTCTCTTCTACTCTCCCAGAATCCACAGTACTATTTTATTTTATTTTATTTTATTTTATTTTATTTTATTTATTTATTATTGTATTGTACTAGAGTGTCTTTTCATAGGCATCTTTTTATGGACTTCTTGCCCATTAATTTGTCTAATTGTTTTCAAATCTTCTGAAAAGCAAGACTCAGAACCTCATGACCATCAGTGTGAAGTGCTTGCTTTGATGTGTTTTATGCTAATTTCCCTACCAGTTTTATCAAGGAAGTCATCTTTGTTGTACTGCGGGGTTTTGTGAACAAGAGCTCCACATGAAGCATATCTATCACCTTCAGGATTTTTTAAAACTTGATAACGCTCATCTCAACCTTTCACTCTCCAATCTGAAGTATCAGCTTTTTCCATCCCATAAGCCACCTGGTCCATCTCCTTGATTTTTTTTATTTATTTTTGCCTTTTTCTATGTATCACTGACTAATTCTACTACATGGTTACTGAGATGCAGTGACTACAAATGAATGCAGGGTTTGAACTGTGGGTACACCACAGTTCCAAAAATGGGAAAAATGATGCAGTTTCTTATGATGACATACAGTCTTTGGCTTTTTCTCCTGCTTATGTTCAAAAACTGAAGACTACAATAGCTAATGACACTATGATCTTTTTCCAGCTCTGTGACTGTCAGCTCCAAGTTCAGTACCTTGTAGGCATAACTTAGGCTGTTTTCCATAGCTGTACTACCTTGCATTTGCCCACACTAAGTTTATTGGTTAATATTTGCATAATCACTCATGTTTTTTAGTGTCTTGCTAAGTGAGGCAATACTTGGTTGACTAGAAGAGCATAACATCATCTCCAGAAGAGCATAACGTCATCTCCAGAGCTGGTGATCTCAGATTTTACTCTCTTCCTCATGTCACTGGGAAAAGCGTTGAACAAAATTAAACCATTCCTTGGGGAACCATCCTGAAAGATGACCATTAAACTCCATTTTTGCTTCCAATTCTTTCACTGTCTTTCAAGGCATAGAGATTACTCCTGCAGTCCTGTGTAGGTTCCTAAATGTCCTGTAACATGCAACATTGTCAGAAACTTCTTTGTCCACCAGATCCTCTTTGCTCAGGACACCACTGAAGTCACGCTGACTCTCCCGTGCACTCAGGTGTCTTATTATTTATTATAGGCTGTTAATGCACAAGGGAAGGAACACAAGATTCCTTGGCTTGCAGTTCAAAGAATCCCCTAGAGATCCCCTTTTCCGTAGACAGGAATTACACTGCAATTTATCAGTCCTCTGGCAGAGTGGCTGTTTGCAAGAATATCTTACACTCTGTGGCAAACAGTTCCATAACTTCACAATTATGTTCATCCAGGAGTCTCAGTGATTGCCACCTTAGATACCCATTAACATCTAACGTAACAATTTGGTCTTACCTTCTCATGTGTTTCCTTCAGCTTCATCCAACATATAACATCCCTGCTGTAGGCAATGTGCAATGTGTGAGAATCTGTGCAGCATTTCAGCAAGAAAGGCCAATGAAAATACTTCACTGTACTTCACTTTCATGGCTTTATCATCCCTCAGTGACCCTCTCACACTTGTATATCAGATGGTCCTACTGACTCTGTAGTTGGCTTCCTGCTTGTGATGTATTTCAAGTCCTTTTTTTACCACTAGTTTGAGCACCTTTTCTACAGAGCTCTTCAAATGCATTTAGCATGGATTCACCAAGAGGAAATCTTGCTTAACCAATTTGATAGCATACTGTGAGGTAATGACTGCCTCGGTAGAAGAGGGGAAAGCAGTGGGTTTTGTCTACCTTGACTTCAGCAAGGCTGTTGACACTGTTTCCCATAGCATCCTCACAGGCAAGTTCAGGAAGTGTGGGACAGACGAGTAGACAGTGAGGTCAACTGATAACTGAATGGATGGCAGAGTTCAGAGGGTTGAGCTCAGCAGCACAGTCTAGTTGGAGGCCCGTAGCTTGTGGTTTCCCCCCAGACATCAGTATTAGGTCCAGTCTTGTTCAACTTCTATGTCAATGACCCAGATGAAGTAGTAGAGTGCACCCTCAGCAAGTTTGCTGATGATACAAAACTGGGAGGACTGGCAGAAGGATGTGCTGCCATTCAGAAAGACCTGGACAGGTTGGAGAGGACCTTCATTAAGTTCAAGAAAGGCTAGTGCAGTGTCCTGTACCTAGGGAGGAATAACCTCATGCACCAGTACAGCTTGGGTATTGATCTGCTGCAAACCAGCTCTGTGGAGATGGACCTGGGAGTCCTGGTGGACAAGTTAGCCAGCAATGTGCCCTTGTGGCCAAGAAGACCAATGGTATCCTGGGGTGCATTAGGAAGAGCATTGCTAGCAGGTCAAGGGAGGTTATTGTCCCTCTCTCAGCCCTGATAAGGCCACATCTGGAGTTCTGAGCTCCCCAGTGCAACAGAGACATTTGGAGGGCTATGAAGATGATTAAGGAGCTGGAGCATTTCTCTTATGAGGAAAAGCTGAGAGAGATGGGCCTGTTTAGCCTTGAGAAGAGAACACCATGAGGGAATCTTATCAATGTATATGAATATCTTAAGGGAATGCATCAAGAAGATGGGGCCAATCTTTTCAGTGGTGACTAGCAACAGGATAAGACACAACAAGCACAAACTGAAAAACAGAAAGTTCCATCTGAATATATAGAAACACTTCTTTTGGAGCCATGAGGGTGATGGAGCACTGGAGCAGGTTGCCCAGAGAGGTTGTGGAATCTCCTTCTCTGGAGATATTCAAAGCCTGCCTGGATGCGATCCTATGCAGTGTGCTTTAGAGGACCCTGCTTGAGCAGTGGGTTGGGCTAGATGATCTCCAGAGGTCCCTTCCAACCTCAGTCATTCCGTGATTCTGTGATAAATTCTTCTTGAGAGCTGTTAATTATCTGTTTACATTTGAACTGTGATATTTTAGGGCCTCTGTTGGTCTCCTCATGCAGGCAAGCACTCTGTTTTTAATATGTTTTTAGAACTTCAGAAATGACTGCTTGTCATGAAGATACCAATGGAAACTAAATGAAAACAAAACAAAAAAAAATCAAAACAAAACCCCACAAACAAAACCAACGAAACAATAACACATCCTCCAGAATGAAACTACAAATACTCTCCAGAATAACTGGCTGTTCAATTAGAATTCTGATATTCTTTTTATTTTAGAAAGGTATGTGGAGTGGTAACTACTGTACCACACTTAACGAGCATGTATCTGAGACGAAGTATCCCCACTGCATAGAAGCCTACCACAAGTCCTGTGCACCACTTAAATCACACTTAATCCAACCAAATTGGGTGTAAGTGGGATTTTAGTAACAGAGGCCTACTCTACCCCCTGTGAATCAGAGTGAATTTCACCACTACCTGCCAGCTGACCTTGAGTGATTTGAGATTCATTATTCATCAGGCCAGAAGGAAAACGTATCAATGCAGAGGGATTGTTGCTGAGGGAAAAAAAAAATAAAGTAAGCTTGTCCTCTAGCATAGCAGGCTGTTGGTTCCCCAAACACTGCTAGAAAGTGTTGCATGCCGTCACCAGGGCTGTGGCACAGCTCTGCAAGGCAGACAGGTGCACACACTGAGCCTTCTCACAAAACAGACTTTTGATTTTGTGTTTCTTCTCTAAATAATAATCGTGTGTATCAAAGCAACAAAAGTAAAATCAAGTTGCTTTCAAAGTCACATAGAGTCGGAAGCAATAAGCATTTTTACCACATAAACACAGAAATGCTTCAAAATGATTCACACGTATCTAATTAATAGGTTTGTATTACAGATGCCAAAGAAATCAGAGCTTGAGCCACCAGGATTATAACACACTGACTTTACTCGTATTTAAAAAGAACATCATTCTGCTGTACAACTTTCGATCCCTGGTTCCCATCCAAAAGTCTTTTCTTGTATGTTCATAGAATCATAGAATCATGAGGGTTGGAAAAGATGTTCAAGATCATCTCGTCCAACCATCACCCTACTACAAATGTCACCTGCTAAACCATGACCCTAAGCACCAGGTCAAACCTTTCCCTAAACATCCCCAGGGACAGCGACTCCACCGCTTCCCTGGGCAACCCATTCCAATGCCTCTTTCTGAGAAGAAGTGTCTCCTAATTCCTAACCTAAACTCCCCCTAGCACAACTTGAGGCCATTCTCTCTAGTCCTATTGCTAGTTATCTGTGAGAAGAGGCCAACTCCCAGCTCCCAGCTTCCTTTCAGGTAGATGTAGAGAGCAATGAGGTCTCCCCTGAGCCTCCTCTTCTCCAGACTAAACAACCCCCGTTCCCTCAGCCGCTCCTCACACGACTTGTGTTCCAGGCCCTTCACCAACTTTGTAGCCCTTCTCTGGACATGCTCCAGGGCCTCGATGTCCTTCTTGTACTGAGGGGCCCAAAGCTGAACACAGTACTCAAGGTGCGGCCTCACCAGAGCAGAATACAAGGGGACGATCATCTCCCTTGTCCTTCTGGCTACACTATTCCTGATACAAGCTAGGTGACCACCTGGGCACACTGCTGGCTCATGTTCAGGTGAGCATCGACCAACACCCCCGGATCCTTTTCCTCTGCACAGCTTTTGAGCCACTCTCCTCCAAGCCTGTAGCATTGCATGGGGTTGTTGTGACCAAAGTGCATGACCTGGCACTTAGTTATGTTGAACTTCATCCCACTGGCCTCTGCCCATCGACCCATCCTGTCCAGGTCCCTCTGCAGGGCCTTCTTACCCTCTGGCAGATCAACACTTCCCCCCACCTTGGTGTCGTCCGCAAACTTACTGAGGGTGCACTTAATTCCCTCATCCACATCATCGATAAAGATATTAAAGTGGATAGGCCCCAACACCGACCCCCGGGGAACACCACTGGTGACTACTCACTAGCTGGATTTCACTCCATTCACCACCACTCTCTGGGCCTGGCCATCCCGCCAATTTTTAACCCAGCAAGGCATTTATCTGTCCAAGCCATGGGCTGCCAGCTTCTCCAGCAGAGTACTATGGGAGACAGTGTCAAAGGCCTTGCTGAATTCTAGGTAGACTACATCAATTGCCTTTCCCACACTGAGAGGATGATTTAAGCACTATTAACTTGTTTTGTTTAGAGAAAAAAAGGGAAACTTAAAATTTAATTTTGCATTTTGAGATGACATTGACATTCATGTTAATGGAATACTCAGAAACAGCAGAGCATAAGCATATACAGTTGTGTGGATATTATGGTTGTGATTCAAGCAGGTATAGGAAAATTAGCAGGATTGGGTACTCAGTAAGTGTAAAGAAAAAAAATTACTTTTTTTTTTTTCTTGCCAAATTCAGTAATTCTATTAATTAAATTCTAAATTTGTGTCCATGATATTGAGGAGTATGCTCAATAGCAACTAAACACTATGTGCATTGAAACACACTATGTGTAGTTAATTATACAAAATATAACTTCACATTCCATAATGTCAGAGTTATTTTTCTTTCCTTTTTACTTTTTAAAGCCAAAAGATACATAATTTAAAATGATACATAAGCACATCATTAAAGCTGCAGTTTTTGAATGCACAGCAGTTAAGATGCAGCCTAAGCAGGCTAAGATTTTGTCAGTACAGATATCTGAAAGCACATGCATTGATTTCAGTGGGAGTTTAGAATGTTGCTAAGTATTCACCCTGTACAGAACGACAGTCTTGTTTGAGTGATTGAGTCCATGTGGATATCTACATCACATCTATACCGTAGAATTTTTGGAGAGAATTAAAAGGCACAATCACTCATCTAAAGATGCATTCCCTTTCTGCTTAGAGTAGAAACTGGAATCTGAATCTGGTACATGTGCCTATCAACAAGCAGTTTAATATGATACACAATAGTTACCAAAGAGAGGTCTGATGCTTAGTAATACAGTAATACTCTAATACTGCAGTTACTTCAGTGTGGGGGTGCAAATCTCTTCTTCCTGCAGTCTTGAAGGGAGGCAAGTTCACATTAAATTATTATGATGATTGAAAACTACACCTTACAACTGACAACTACAGCCTTTCAGACTCATTTCCCCAGCTGTCTTGCCTTCAGGGTTTGCTATCTTACGTGTTCAGAATATGACTAATGGCCTGCATTGCGAAATAGAGGTAGAGGACATATCCCTATCCTACAGCTACATTCAGTGGGTGCAGAACTCACCTGAGACAACTAATTTTTCCTCCACTCAATATTACTCTGTTATAACCAGCTTTTCATTTAGCAAGGATCATGCAGTGGAACGTATATCTGCAGCTGCAGAAAAGCGCCTAAACCAGGAGTGGGGAGGCATATGTTGTAGGGATTACTGTAGCTGTACATGCTGTTTTGCAGGGCTCAACAGATTCTGCTACCAGACACGGATGCCCCAAACCGCAAAAATGCAAATAACAAAAGAAGCATTACTTTTTATTGAAAACGTAAAAATCATGTGAATCATGTACAATATTTTCTCATAAGGAAAATTTTAGCTGTTTCATAACGTTTCACAAAACTGTAAAACATTTTATTTTTATAAAGACTTTTTCATAAAACAAAGATAAAACTAAAGTAGTATTACAAAGCTATTTTCTAAATCATTGACAAAGAACTGAAAGTGTTTAACAGACTAATTCATAAAAGTGGCAGGAGGAAGGACTCTTCCTTTTGTAAATCTCCAAGAGGACACACAAAGGTATAGAGGGGCATGGGTTTTTTCTTTCATAACGTTTAAAATCAAGTGACATGTTAAACAGTACAGACGTGGATTCATAGGATGGTACAAATTCTAGGACTGCATTTCTCTACACTACCTCAAACAGTGCAACAGTGATTCAGTGTAAATCTCTACAGTGTTTCATTGATTCAATACTTGTGTTCAAGTATGTGTCCATGAGAATGATCAAAATCCCTACTTAGCTATTTTAATTTTCTTGTTTATAATAGGTTATAAGTTACAGTAGATTATCCCCAACAGTATGTTTCTAAATCATATGAACTGATTTCACAATACATTCTGTAATAACCTGTTCAATAATGTTAGCTTACTCACCTCAACATCTGTTGCAAAATACACAAGATCATTCTGACTCTGAATGCCAAAAATATAATAAAATTAAAAAAGGCTTTATTTCCATATACAACAAAACTATTCAGCTAAATTAAAATAAATTCAAGATAACATGGTGTCTTTTTTTTTTTTTTGGCAACAGAGAGATGACCCTACTGAAAATAAACATTTAAAATACTAGTTACTATTCTTTAAAAAATTCTAATAAATGTATCCAAAATTGTTCATATAAAAATTAATTATGCAAACCTCAGAGGATAAAACAAGTTGGCTGTCTAACCAAAACAATTAAGAATGTCTGGCAGGCAAAAATAAATTAATTTGATTAAATTATATGTAATCTGATAATATTTGGTCTGAAGAAGCGTGCATGTGTGTGTACGTGTACGCGCTTGTGTGTGTGTGTACATCTGTGTGTGTTTATAAATAATAACATCGCAAAGAGCTGAGAGCCAGCCAGCCTGACAGAGGTCAACTCTTTTGTTGCATCTTTTGCGCATAGAAGTCCCTGCATGTCTCACAGCATCGCTGGTACCACCTCATGTCTTGACACAGGTTCTTTTCTCGTATCACCCTGCAGTACACAGGCCACTGGTCTCCCAGGCACTTGAACGTTAAAGCAGCTGTGAAAAAACAAAAATAAAAATAAAAATCCAATACACGTAACTGTTACATTTATTAGGGAAGAATCAGGTAGCAAAATGGACAAGCATATCAGAAGTATATCCAAGGGGGGGAAAGGAGGGTAGATTTACATTTTCAACAAAAACAAAAAGACCAAAAATTCTCTTGCTTTCAATATTTTCAACAGTCGAATTTTTTAGGGCAAGCTTAATGTATCACTTGCATTAAGTCGCGCTGAAACTGATGGGTGCATGTCACGCACCTACATCCTCAAAAGAGAGTTAAGACCACATTTCTGCCCTGTGCAGAGGTGAGCCCAGCTCTGCTGAGGATGGGTCCAAGGCTATGCTGGGGCTGCAGAGCCAGCCCCAGTGAAGCTGCAAGTTGCAGTAGTTCCAGTTGAAGCTGAACTCAGATGGAAGTTGTCACTGGAAAAATTGGAAGTCTCAGCTTGAATAATACCAGAATGTGGTTCTCAGGGACATGAACAAGTGGAAATGCTTCTATCAATGGCAGTCAGGAAAATGCAGGGACATATTGGGTTTACATGGCAAGGGTTTAGTAGCAGGTGCCTGCAGGGGTGGCCTCTGTGAGCAGAGCCCAGCACCGGTCCCATGGTAGATAAGGACCAGTTTTAGACAGGGACCTGCCACTGGCCAGAGCTGAGTCAGGGAGCGACTCTGGTTGGGCCTCTGGAAGAGCTGATTTAAGAAAGAGGGAAAAAAAAAAAAAAAACCTGCTGTGCAGCAGCAGCTGGGAGAGAGAAGCGAGAAGCAGTCCTGCAGCCCCCCAGGTCAGTGCAGCAGGAGGGCAGGAGGTGCTCCTGGCACGCAGCAGCAGTTCCCCCGCGGCCTGTGCAGGGAGAGGCCCCTGGTGGAGCAGGCTGTCCCCCTGCAGCCCATGGGTCCCACACGGAGCAGATCTCCACGCTGCAGCCCCCCCGTGGAGGAGCCCCCGGTGGAGCAGGTGGATGTGGCCTGGAGGAGGCTGCGGCCCATGGAGAGCCCCCGCAGGAGCAGGCCCCGGGCCGGAGCTGCAGCCCGTGGAGAGGAGCCCACGCAGGAGCAGGGCGTCTGGGGGGAGCTGCCGCCCACCCGTGGGGGACCCGTGCTGGAGCAGTTTGCTCCTGGGGGATGGATGGACCCCGTGGTACGGAGCCATGTGGGAGCAGGTCTTGAAGAGCTGCTGCCTGTGGGCAGCCCCCGCAGGCTCAGTTCGGGAAAGAAAATCAGTTCAGTAAGTGTGAAGGAGTGGTGGAGACAAAGCATCATGAACTGACCACAGCCCCCATTCCCCGTTCCTCTGTGCCACTTGGAGGAAGGAGGTAGAAGAAAGTGAATGTGGGGAAGGAGTTTTTAATTTGCTGTTAGTTCTCACTGCTCTAGCTTGTTAGTAGTAGGTAATAAATTTCATTATTCTCCCTACACTGAGTATGTTTTGCCTCTGACTATAGCTGTTGAGTGATCTCCTTGTCCTTATCTCAACCCTTGAGCCCTTTTCGTCATACTTTCTACCCCTTTCCCTTTGAGGAGGGGGAGTAAGAGCAGTTGTGGTGGAGCTCAGCTGCCCAGCAGGGTAAAACCACCACAAAGGAATAAAGCATGGACGTTGTTGCTGGTTTCCTCATTCAGCTTTTGCTCAGGAAATCTAGAATTTTTACTATGTTGTCAATGAATGGAGACTGAACAAAACTACATGATGTCATACCTATTCTTTATAAGTGAAACATCTAATAGACCTATTGTATTCTCTGGTTTATTTGTTAAAAGGGGCAAAATGATATTGTCTTCCTACCTTGACTGCTTTGGATACCACACAGAGAGGCACTCTTTTCAGTGTAGAGGGTTGAAGACAGTTAGCAAGTTCCATGCTACATTTAATAATGCAAAGAAATTTTATGTAGAAAAATTAAATTGATAGCATGGAATCAATGAGATTTTATTTACTGGCAAATATACTTGTCCACGCCCAATTATTTCATTTTGCACATTTCCTACCTTTCTGAACTTTTTCTCAGCTCTCCACACATTCAAAATGTTTTGTTGTTGTTGTTTTTTTAATTTCCTTCCAATACATTTGTCTGACTGCATAACTGTCTTTTTAATGACTCAATGTGTCTTCCCTTCTCCACGTTGAAGTCAGACTATATTAATCCTTACCTCCACACCTTTCACAGCTTATCCTCACCCATTTATTCAAGTTGCTCTATTGGTATTCTATTACTGCTTTCTGTCTGAATCTTTAAAAGTCAACTTCTTCCTCAGAAACCTTCTAAAATGATAAGGACATCATACAAGCCTGAAAAGCCACTCTCTGGATTATTCTACTGGTGTTGTAACTATACAGCTCTCTCTAGCAATCATTAACATTTAGATGCAGAAGCCTCATTTTTCTTTTGGTTGTACAAAATATGCATATTTTCATGTCTATTGTCATTTTTCATTTGAAGCCATCTTTTACTTCATACACCTGTTTTACTTACCAAGGCCTCTTATACTGCTTGTAATAGAACAATTTTGGATATTTGCACAGTGAGTTATTCAAACTATAGTGCATGTGTGCAATTAGTATGGGAAAACAGGTAAATACAGGGCAGAAGAAACACACACCACCGAAAAATCATCATAACTGAACTGAAAGAAGCCAGTCATTTTAATAGAAGTGAAATTGGAACTGAGAGCATATTCTAAAAGTAATAGAGACAGATGGTGAAATCCACATCACTTTCCACCAGAGCTAAACCCCAGACCCAGGGGTACATGATACAACATGATAGGAAAGGAACTGGAGGCCAAAATATTTAAGTGAAGCATAGTCTTATGAATTTTGAGATGTTATTGTTTCCACTGGACTGGATTCTGACTACAGTTGCATGAGGTTGACCTGTGGATTACTAATAACTGATATAATCCATTCTACAAGGACAACATAGCTCTTTTGTTTTCTTTTCTTTTGTTTAGTGAATTTCACATTAAACCCAATTTTAATCAATGTAAAGATATTTTTTTCTCTGTAAAACTTTGTGGTTCATTTTACTCTGTGACACAAAGCTTCTTATACCTCACCGGATGGAGAATGCCAATGATGCAAAGAAGCCTCTTGCTTCTGTGACATCAGTTGAACAAAGAAAGATAAAGTATGAAGGGCAGCTTTACAACAGTGAAATAGTAAAGGAGAGCTCTGTAAGCAACATCTGTCATCTCATCCAGCAAAATGAAACAATGACCACTACACAGAAATGTTTGAGGGTTAACAACTTCAAAGAGAAATACTCTTTGCTGACTCAAAGGAAGGATTACACACAGCCTGAAATGTTAGACTTGCTTTCCACGCAGGAATAATCCATTTGACAGGAGGGTTTATCTTAACAAGGGCTATGGAAAATCATCTGGAAAGGGTATACTGTCCTACAGCAAGCCCTTGAACAGTGCCCTAGTCATGATCAGGAAGCATGTACATTTTACGGAGTTAATGGCAAGACCATCATCAACACCCCAGCAGGAAATGACAGTTAACAGAATTAACAGTTCACTAGTTATGCATTAAAAATAAATAAATAAATAAATCTTAAGACCAATAGAGAGATGAGTTCTTCCAGGAACAGCAAATCTCTGCATGTTAGCAATTTTCTTTCACATATCCTGCATCAGGCATAGATTATAGACATCTGAGCCAATGACAAGTGGAAAGAAATATTTGTATTGAGAAACTAGGGCCTCTTTAATCTCAAAAATATCATAAGAACATAGTTTGAAGAGCTTTTAAGAGCAAATCAGAGGTTTTTTTACTTTAGAAATACTTGACAAAATTGAGTGGATAAAGAAATAAATTATTAGCTCTAATATAAACATATTTTCACTTAGAATGTTTTGTGCCCATAATATGCAGTCTCATAATATGGTCCTTCCTTGGCTAACAAAACTCTTTACTGTCCTGAGGTACAGTCTCTCATGTACAAGCTGGAAAACTGAGGCACAGAGAGAAGTCTCTGAATAGAATTTTTATCTCCCAGGTCCCAGCCATATGCTTTTAATTTGGCATCATCATTGTTCTACAGAGAAAGAACTAAACAGAAATTTCCAATAAGAATGTGTCATTTTGGCTGCTTACCTAACCTGGGTGATGTTATTGTGTTAACATTAATTTTCTCATTGCAGGGATGGAGATGACAGGGTCTGTAGGCTGCAGGCTTTTCTGAGGAAAAACATTCATTGCCATGCCTTCCTGTGATCTTGTGCATGCACTGGATGACTCGGGACTGCATTCCTTTGCCACAGGTAACGGAGCACTGGAACACACAGAAGACAGACATTCACTGGAAAGGTATTTTTGCCTGCAAAACATGAGGTGAAATGCTAGTCCAGCTAAAGTCAATGGCTGTTACATCAGTTATCAACAATCTGAGATTTCTGCCTCCTATTCAATAACCTAGATGAAAGTCAACTCCTATATGAAATAACAGACCAAAAGGAAATACCCCTGAAGGACTGTTTCCAGCATGCTGTGGCTGTCAAGGTCCAATTTGCAGAGCCAGTGACGAAACTGAAATGCAGCAACCAGCATGAAGGGAGCAAGGGCCATTCTCCTGTATTTGTTTTCTAATTTACCTTTATAATGGAAGTGAGAGTGATGGAACAAACAACAATGCTGACACAGAGAAGCATTCTGAAATAAGCCATTACTCCTTCTATCAGTGCAAAAGTGCTGTTTCCACTGAGAAGTTTAGAGTGTTTGCCTCCTCTTCCTGCCTTTGCTTCCTGTCTCTGTGTTTTCATGTGTGTCCAACAAATAAAACACATGCAATAATCTATGAGAGGCTGCTTGGCCTTTAATCAGCCTTCCCATCTTGTTGCCACACGGAATGAAGTGAGAAAACAGCCAAGTACTGCAACAGTCATAATGTCCTACTTTTATCACAGTAACATAACAAATTAGAATGAAAACTTGGGCAATGTTTTACAAATGCATAAAAAAACCTGTTCCGAACAAACAAATTACACCTTTTCCCCTTCACTGACTTTTTATGAACAAAATTTAATGGGGCTTGAAGTGAGATATGTTCCATTGCTTTAACTAAAAATTCATTGAAAAAAAAATATGTTGCAATTTGCTCTTATGTGCTAGTGGTTTTCACTCACACATTGACAAATTTCATTCAGTTTTGGAGAAATTTACAATACAGAACATCTTCAGGTATTCATCAACCTCTTGCATTGAATGGCATGAGCACTAGCTGAAAATTTATACCGCTACACCCACATAATCCTGATAACATATTTTTTTTCTAAAAAAATCTTAATTTTGTAAATGTTCACAAAACATTTCCTTGGGATGCTTCATGAAGCAGCAGGAAAAAATATTGAAATGAAGGACAAAGACAAGGAGAGGAACAACAACCTATAACAACAAAGGTTTCCCAACCAGCCTCTCTCAAGATGGAGATGTAGAGTTTATCAAGCCTTCAAAGAAAGAAAAAAATTTGAGTATAGGAAGCACTAAAGTGTTTTATACTCTTTCCTTTTGTCATCTATGTGCTTTTGGGTGACATTTTAAGCACTGTTACTAGGAGAAAAGATTTACACATTCCAAATGGGAAATAGGGGGCTCCAGAGGAGTTAGATTCATGTTTCACTCCTAAAGAGGTACAAAAGACTAGGATACATATTTAGAGTGTTTTCAGAAGGGACTAATAACATCCAAAGCATGTTTCAGCTTGTAACCACATGAAATGGCATTCTATAGATGCAGTAAGTGGATTTGATTTTGCTTCTCTTCTCAGTGATGTACATCAGGAGTAGCTCCACTAAGTCAACAAAGTTTCTGTAATTAGTTGCAAAGTTAATCAGATACAATCTGCACAGTTCAAGGCTTGCAAAGACATTCATTTAGGAATACAGTGTTGTCTATTCAATACCAACCATCACTTAATAAATGAACCAATATGCTGATTACAGAACAAAATCCAGCTAGCATTGAAGTCTTCCACATGCAGAAGTCTCTCATCAACTTTGAACTTAGTATACTGCTTTTACACTGCACGAGAAAAAGACTCTTAAAATAATTCCTTTTTCCTGAATTCTCTACCTTTTTCCAGTGCGGCTAAAAATACTGTGACTTCCTATAACTGCCAACATTATATACATGACAAACATACATAATTATACATACAGATACCCCAAATTTAATCATCAACAGCAGCCAGAACACTGATTTTTCATCTTGCCAAAATTCCATCCACTTCATGGATTCCTCTCTCCATACTTCAGAGAGGTTTCTCTTTAGAGTATTTCAATAGACTAGCAAGTGAGACAATGGAATAGCAAATTTTAAGGGAGAAAAAAAAATAAAAATAAGAAAAGCAAACCTAAGAATGAAGGGAAGAAGAAGGTGTATCAACTCTTTAAAAATTATCACAATTATTGCAAAAATTAGAGTAATTTTGCACACAGAATTGTATTCCTTCCCTTTAGTAAAACACTTTCCTGTTTATTAACCAGAGCTAGAATGTGTGTGAAATTTTAGTAAGTATGTATCTTTTATCAGCTATGGTGAAGGAGGACAGGAATGTGGATCTCTTAAAAATAATCTACATGGCCATTATTTTTGGTTATCCTAAAGTGAGCAACAGGAACCTTGCCATGTGGAGTACTAGATGGAAGTGAGAAGGGGATTTGAAAATGCTTCTGGTGACAAACTGGGCTCCAGTGGTTTATCTGCTAATTGATAATGCATAATAATTCACCCTCGTGAAAGTGTCCTTTTGGAGAGCACTCTGGCAGCAGCCACATCTTATTTATATCAAATAAGCACCGACCTGAAAGATTCTACTGATTGCAATGCATCTGAGACAATACTCAACGAGCAGACAGATCTTTCTCAGGTAACCACTGTGTAAACCCTTAATTTCTACACAGAAATTGGCAAGATTTTGCATTAAAATCTTAATTGGCAAATTAACCTCCCTTTAATGACTGTGCTGCTGCTAACCTTTCTGAGATATTTCAAAGAGCTCTATGAAGCATTACAATGTGATTTTTTTTTTTTAATTAAAAAATGTATACATCTTTCAAACAATTAATTTTGTCTTGCATGACCTACATACTATCATCCATCATTTAGAGGAGGAAAATGATGCTGAAGGATACTAAAATGATACGTTTCAGTTCATATGGGAAGTATGTGGCAAAGCAAGAAATAAGACATTTCCCTTCACCTTCCCTCCCCTTGTATCTACTTTTCTCTTCACAGAAATGTCTAACTTTGTATTTATTCTTATTTTATAAAACTGAGAGCTTTTATTAGGTTTTGAAAGATGTCCAGTGAGAACTGTGACGAGAGAGGGCTGCAATCTAAAACGTTCAAAGCCAGTCCCATCAATTTAGTCTACCCTGTTCACACATCAGAAGAAGCAGTGGTGTCTGACTTCAGAATTAACAATTCTACTCACTGGAAGCCAGAAAAAAATTAGAAAAAAAAAATCTCTTTACCATAGCTGTATTATCTCATGTTCAAAGTAATATGAAATTGAATATCTACTAAAAACACTTACACATGGGACAGATACAAACAGAGAAAAAGAAATATTTTTAGTCATTTTAAAAGCAACTGGAAATAAAATGAAAAATTTCAGACATAACATCTTATTTGCATAAAAGTAGGGAAAACACACTTCAGGTATGGCATTTGCTAGCGACACAGACAAACTGAGATTTTTGCATGTCTCCATGAAGTAGCCTGACATGTTTGTACTACATACATACCAGCCAGCTGCTGAGATAACTGAGAGCACCAAATGAATACTGGAGGATAAAAGGCATCCACAACATTTTTTCTTCATGGCTCTGAAACGGCATAGAATTGTTCCATCTTCTCCAGAAGACACTTCAATTTCTGCAAACCAGCTAGATGCAATGCAGAGCAACAGCTCTGATCCTCATTATAATACCTTACTGCATAAACATCTTTACTTTCTAGCTCTGTACACTAATGCCTCTTAATTTTGCCTCAGTTTTGGATTTTTCTCACTCAAAATGTTCAACCAGAGGGAAATAGTCTTCAGTGGATGTGCAGATATCACATTTTAGGTAGCACTTCTAGTATGTAGTCAAAGCTACACAGCTTCTGTATACTTGTGCAGTTTCCAAGTTTAAAACCGTAACAAGATTTTCAATTTACAACAGTACTTTCACCTTCACATACTATGCTGTGAATTTAATCATAAACCAGTCCATCTGACAAAACTGATTATATTTTCCACAATTTTAAATTTATATATATATATAATGCAAAGCTTATGTACATAAAATTTGCAGAAAATGGCCACTCCAAACAAATTTGTAGCAACTTGCTAAGGATTCATGAGATCTTCGATTAGTTTCAACCCACAACGTTTTTGACTAGTGAATGGAGAATGTTTTTCTAGAGCTCCTCTCCCCACATCTCCCAAATGTCACACTTGCACATGCTATACTTTATTTTTGCGGTCGTTAATTACAGTTTAATTTTCACTGTTCAGATGACCTACACTTTAAGGCCATGTAACTGATTAGCAAAATTCCCGTAGGACAACTGTGCTTGTAGGTTTAGACTAAATGTTCTAATATGCAGCCGGAGGTTTTTTAGGTGGCTGTTAATCTGTGCATTTTGGACACATTCCTAAAGGTACTGTAAAACCGTTCAAGCAGCAAGACATGTAAAATATTCCTGTTAAAGATTACAAAAAAAAAAAATCCTGGATAAATATAGTTAACGGATTTTTATATTATTATTTTTTTTCTCTCAAATAAAATCTACCCACCCTATTTGAATTTTGTCCTACTTTTGAACTTCTTTTAGACATAATTTCAAGGACAGAAATCTAGGCGTTAAATATAACAATCCTTACATTTGGCATGCACACCATTTACCCAAGATTCCTTCTTACTGTTCCCTGCCAAAGATATATATTCTGGAGAGAATACATATTCCCATGGCCAACAGCTGAAGAAGGTGCTGTAATGCCTTAGTTGCTTCCAGCTGGCCTTCGAACGAAGTAGGAATTCCTAAATTAAGGAAAAAATTGTCACTGGCAGACAGTAACGGTCAAAATGCATCCTTCTGCCAAGACAACAGGCAATCGCTGCAGAGGTTGATAGGATCCACAATGAAAAACCGAATCTGTGGCAATATTAACAGAATTGACTTGGACAATTTATTTTCAAGAATAAGTGGATTGTTCAATAAAAGGGTTTTACAAGTCTAAGTAGCATTAAAAGTGGAGAGAGATGTGCTCATAAGGAAACTCAATGATGAGTTCTACTGGAAATTATTAGCAGAGCATTCCTAATCATTTATGTATAGGTTCATCAGTTCCAGCATTCAAGTAGTTTCAACCTTTTCATAAAATGAGTGTGAAACAAGGGTAGCAAGCAATCAGATATTAGCAACAGGACTAGTATTTGCTTTCATGTCTGCAATTTTTTTGTGTACCTTTTGTTTTTATAAAGTTCACTTTTGAAGGCAGGTAGCAGGTAAGGTGGTGCATTTGTTTTCAATAAACGGAGTTTAACAATATTCTTATTTTTAAAGGATACTAGATAAAGTAAGTTATCTGCAGTTTACTTAAGCACTTTTCTTTTTTTTTTTTTTTAATAAGATCATTTGTGAATACCACAACTAATACAAAAATAGGGACTAATAGATCCAAACATAAGATGAAGTCTGAGTTCTCCTATGCATCATTTCCAGGAAGGTCTTTATGCCTCTCTCATTTCTGACACACCCAACACCTCAGTATATGAATGCCAAATTTAAAATTCAGAACTTGTGCTAAGTTTAGCTGAAAAAAATCTGCTGTTGGTCTCTGCTAAGTTTAGCAAGCTTGAGTTGTCCTTACTTCTTTTTATTTTTCTTTTTTCTCTATTTTTTTCTTTCTTTTTTCTATCTTTTTCTTTCAAGCTCTTCTTTCTTGAGTGCCAATTAATACTATGTAAATGTTCAAGAGACATAAGATTTGAAAGGAAGACAGACAGCTGAAGTCCACATTTGATAAGCTGGGCTACAGACAAGATTTATGTGTAGGAAGTCCTCATCACCTGGTCTCAAGAACCTGGACCTTTCTTTTCTGTCTCTATTTTCTTAATCATCCACTAGCTTCCAATAGAAATCAATTATATTTTTTCATGGAAAATGAGAAACTGCCTTTGGTAACAAGACAAGAAGCAACTAAAAGTTTACAAGTAAGATTTGATTGTGGAATATGACAAGAATTTGGTTTAACATGAATATTAAGGAAACAACAAAAAATAAATCATTTTTGCTGTGACAGCATATGAAAATTTCTCCCTTGACTAAATTCAGTTCCCCCATTTCTTTTTAGATGAACTAGTTAAACACAGTCACTCACTTCATGACTGAATAAGCTTGAGCATCCCAATGAATCTAGTCTCTTTTGTTAGGACAGTTATACTTACTAGTTTGCTCAGGAAGCCTGCTGAGATTCCTCCTCAAGGTATGCAACATTGGGTTAATTCACAAAATCCTGTATGTAATAGGGAATTTAGACTGGATAACATTAGGGTACAACAAATCCTGTGAGAAAGATGAAAACTACTGGAGGGCTACATGTACATTTCTCTGTAATCATAAATGTGATATACTTGCTAAATCAGCTGAAGACCTTTTTAATTTATAAATATATAGGTCAAACATAAAATTATTTACATGCTTCTGAGTGATATGAAGCATTAGTCTTTATTTTTGCAGTTCTATAAATTTTATTTATCCTTCATGTTTTTTAAAAGCAATAAACATACAAAGATGAAACCAAATTGTATTGGGTGTATTTGGCAAGGGTTTGGTAGCAGGGGGGCTGCAAGGGTGGCCTCTATGAGCAGAGCCCAGCAGCTGCCCCATGTCAGAGCAGAGCCAGCTCCAGCCAGCTCCAACAGCGACCCACCACTGACCAGAGCCACCAGTAATGCTGGGTGGGCCTTCTGGACAGCAGACTGGAGGAAAGGGAAAAAAAAACTGCTGTGCAGCAGCAGGGACAGAGAGGAGTGAGAAAATGGGAGAGAAGCAGCCCTGCAGCCCCCCAGGTGAGTGCAGCAGGAGGGCAGGAGGTGCTCCAGGCAGGCAGCAGCAGTTCCCCCGCGGCCTGTGCAGGGAGAGGCCCCTGGTGGAGCAGGCTGTCCCCCTGCAGCCCACGGGTCCCACACGGAGCAGATCTCCACGCTGCAGCCCCCCCGTGGAGGAGCCCCCGGTGGAGCAGGTGGATGTGGCCTGGAGGAGGCTGCGGCCCATGGAGAGCCCCCGCAGGAGCAGGCCCCGGGCCGGAGCTGCAGCCCGTGGAGAGGAGCCCACGCAGGAGCAGGGGGTCTGGGGGGAGCTGCCGCCCACCCGTGGGGGACCCGTGCTGGAGCAGTTTGCTCCTGGGGGATGGATGGACCCCGTGGTACGGAGCCGTGTGGGAGCAGGTCTTGAAGAGCTGCTGCCTGCGGGCAGCCCCCGCAGGCTCAGTTCGGGCAGGACGGCATCCCGTGGGAGGGACCCCACGGGGAGCAGGGGCAGGGAGGGACTGTGAAGGAGCAGTGGAGACAAAGCCTCAGGGACTGACCTCAGCCCCCATTACCTGTTCCCCTGAGCTGCTTGGGGGTAGGAGGCTGAAGAGGGAAGATGTAGCAAAGGGAGATGGGGGGGAAGGTGGTTTTGGTTTGCTTTCAGTTTCTCACTGCTCTAATCTGCTAGTGATAGGCAACATAATATATTAATCTTAATATACTGAGTCTGTTTTGCCTGTGATGGTAATTGGTGACCAGTCTCCCTGTCCTTACCTCAACCCATGAGCCCTTTTCATCATATTTTCTTCCCCTCTTCCTTTGAGGAAGGGGAGTCAGAGACCAGTGTGGTGGAGTCTAGCTGCCCATAAGGTAAAACCACCACAAATGTTCAACTTAGTTTTTGATAAGATAGATCTGTGATATCTGTGATACTCTTAGATGAGAGAAGTGGAAGCTAACCATATGAGAACCATTTTTTAAGGATCTTTGCTCTTCTGCCAATGAAACAAACAACTCCAGTGAAAAGCACTTTTACAGAACTAGTACATTGTTTTCAATATCTTTATGGATATTTTAACAATTCTGTAGGTACCGTGTATTTGCCTAAGGCCATATGTTATTTTTAAAGGATGTCAGACAAGAAACTGATAAAAGAAAAATAATACAATTATTTGTATGAGACGTGATAAAACAGGTTATACAGATGCTTATTCAAAACTGCTTAAGAGGGCTCACCCTTTGTGCATTAGACTAAATTTTGTATTGCCAACACGTGGTAAAACCTAATTTCTGTAGCATATTGTATATATTACTGCTATTAATGTGTAGTGGTAAATAAGACATTATTACATCTCAGACTTTCACGTGAGATAGCACTGAATGGAAGTTTCACAGAAGAAAACCTTCCATTGATTTTAACTATCAAACAACCAAACGAGAATATGACAATATGGAAGCAGTTAGATTTGAAGATCTTGTAGTTATTTATTTTTTTTCTACGAAATTAATTGGACTATTTGTCCAAAACAAATTATTAAAAATCATTGAAATGTTAGCCTTTGAGTTTAAGGCTTTGAGTTTAGGTTTGACAATTTAATATATCGTGAGGCTGTTCTGTAGAAAACCTTCCAGGGAAAATCAAAGCTCACCAGGACAAACCTTTAGTTAAAGGCATTTCATTAGCATTTCTAATGAAAAGATAATTGAAACCATTAAAAACATAAATTAAATGTCATAGGAGAGGAACAAACATTCATGAAACCCCTCTCTTTCCAAAATTTCTACTTTTATATATTTCAGAAATTAAATAAACCTATGTGAAAAGCTGTTTTGTACCACATAAAATTAAGGATTTGACTTTAAATAGCATTATTACATGTAGTGCTTTTGATTTTTTTCCAGTAGAAGTAAAAATGAAAGAGCTCATCCCTAACGACTTTATTCCATTCAATTTATCTACTAAATTTTAAGTCACGAAGATCTGAAGTGATATCAAGTTACTAAGTTAAATGGATGTGAATGATATTTAAAAAAAAAAAAAGAAGAAAAGAAAAAGCAAACAAACAAACAAACATCAATTAATGAGGAAACTGAACCTTAAGAGTTTATTGTTTGTTTGTTTGGCTGAAATACCATGATCTCACGTATAGGCCATTAATTTTGAAAAAAAAAATCCTTAAAAGAAAACCAAGGAAAATGAATTAGAATATGACTTACAATTATCAACAAAATTTCTGCTGATTAATTTTATCTTAAAAATATGTAGACACAATAAATGCAAGAAAATGGATCTCCAGAAAATTCTATATTAATAGGAAACTCATACTGAACTGAAAGGGTTTCATTATGTATGATGATGTCACCCAAAGGCATGAATGTCCTGAGAGAACTACCAGAAGGCCAGGAAATAGAAAATGTTAACCAGTCTGAGTTGTTGTGATCCTGTGATAAATTTACCAAAGAACAATCATTACTTTTGGGTGAACTCTGTTTTATGTCAACATTAGTGGAGTTATTTGTGGCAAGATTAGATGAAGGAACTCTGGAGATTAAACATAAATCTTTGAACAACAGCCTGAAACAGCACAGATAAGGCAGAAAAGTAAATCTTTCTTCCAGTATTTAAAAATCTATAATATTCCCTGTAATTCATTAAAACTGGTAAATGAATTTAATTTAAAACAGTAATTTCAAAATTTTTCAAGATTGTTTATATAAATGTATAAAATATAAAATATATATTAAAATGTAAAAATATTTTCAGATAGTATCCAAAAAGAAATCATTAGAAAACAGTAAAAAGTGAGAATCACATAGATTAAGACAAAATAACAAACAAGAAACAACAATATATATTTTTGTGGCAAAATAGAACTTTATATAGGATCAATTTTGTCTCAGGAATGAACACCTGAAGTAGTATTATTTACATTAACTGCGTGAAAGATACGATGAAAAATGCATGAAAGAAAAAAGTTTTCCAGCACACAGAAATCATCTAGATCCCACAAGAGCAAAAGGATTACATAAATTCTAACAGAACCCAAGTCAACAAGCTAAATGAATTACACATTGGCAGATGATACAGGCAGAGACGCTGAAGAAAACTTTTGGAAGGACAGAGAGATGATCTTAGCGATGGAGATACACCAGGCAAAAGAATGCCTATTGGACTGAGTCTCAGCACTGGACTGAGTAACTGGATTTTCCTGTACGTATTGACAGCTGTGGAATGATTTGTCAGCTATCAGAGAAAAAGATCTAGGCATCATCATGAACAGACTGATTAAATAATTTGCCCAATGCATATCACTAAGTAAAAACAAGAAACAGAAAACAGAATAATGAACATGCAGCAGAAGTCTACACTGAAAAGATGAAAGAAGTTCGTGGTTCAAAATGTCAGGGAGCTGCTGTTCTCCAGATTTGGGAGTAACCATGTAATACCAGATAAGCTGCAGTGTTTTCAGTTGTGTACTGAGATTATACATACTGCTTTACACCATAGCCTCAAGTATATCATCAGTCATTGTAAAGAGATTGGAGATTCTTACATGGAACGGATTGTATGTATGCAACACTCATTTCAGTTAAATTAAAGTCTAAGAAAATAAAAGAGAAGTTGGTGTTCTTGTTTTTCTTGTATCCCTCCCTGGCCCCCATAGCCCATGTTACTTCTCTGTTCTATTAGCTCCTTTCCTTATTATTTATTTGTGATGTTATCTGATGGTATTTTTTGCACATAAATTCAGCATAGCTCCTTGGGAAACTGAAATTCTGATGGTCACTGTAGTCCCTATCTTACAGAATTTTGTTGAGAATAATCTTTTTTGACCAGGCCTGACTAAGGGAGAATTAGTGTTAGCACAAGGACACTGAAGGGATGCTTGCGGTTAACTCTTCATCATTCAGTAGAGATCTCTGTGATACACATCCTGCTAGCTGGGCTGTGAAGCTCTGCACTGTAATAGTATAAATAAGTGTAAAGTAAAACTTTCACTGGTCAAGCACCATTCATCTCCCTGGTGAATTATGTGTTAGCCTTCCAGAAGCCTGGCTGTGCAAAGATCTGAGGAGACCTTAACAATAATTGGTTGGCATTTCTGGGAGACCACATGTTTAAGTCCTGGATATAGGACATTACTTCTCATCAGTAATTCCTAAGTATGTTATTCTTTATTTAAATCTATGTTTATATGCATACATGTGCATATGTAAGTCCCTTACAGCAGTAATGCCTGGCCTGGCACTGCAAGGCTCACAACCAGAAAGTTTGGGAATTGGTATTTGGTCTGATCTAGTTTGTACTAGAATGGCTTGGAAGACAGTAGGCAGTGGCAAAGGAGGTGATGAAAAGCTGTGCTCTGTGATTTCTGACTCTGTATATCTGCATGACACATCTCCCATCAGGTATAAATCTGTTTCCTTTGCATGGGCTTCTTACCTTCAAGAGATCACGATGTCCAAATGTCAACAGATAGCAATGGGAAAGCCTTAGCACAAGAAAGAGGGTACCTGCTATCCTGTCTGTAGCAGAAACACTTAACCATTACTCAAAGGCATCCTTCTTCTACTTTTAGCTCTAACAGTTATAGTTAAGTTGTTTTGTTTTTTGTTTGTTTGTTTGTTTTTAAACAGGCTCCACACTGATTCCAATCTTATCCTCCCTTGAGGGTAATCCCCAACTCCTTTTCTTAAATAATAAAAAAAAAAAAAGAAGAAAAAAAAGGAAAAAAGAAAAAAAAAGATCCAGTGGCAAAGCTTAATGTTGCAATACGGATGCACATGTATGATCTTTTTCTCTGTGAAGATTTTAAGTAAAGGACATGGTGTTTAACAATTCAATCAAACTTCCTTTCTCAAGTCATACCTTTGTGTCACTCTGTGCAATTTCAAGAAGCCTTTAAAGTACTTGGTCCAAAAAAATCTCTTTACTAGAACTTACCCAATTGACAGTATCTTGTATGACTTGTCATGCAATGCAAACATTTCAGCTTAATTTGGGGGAGCTGAAGTAATTCATTTTTAATTTTAACGAATGTTTGAAAAATATTCATATCATTCTAGACATTCGCATTTTTACCTTATTGTGTGTAGTTGAATAAGATTCCTAAAATGTTAAAAATATTGTTATAGATTAGCATTTTGGAAATCTGAAGTTCATCCAGTTTCTGGACTATAGATTACTGACTCTGCTCAGCATCGTTGAAAAGAGCCATTAATGTTAACATGGAATAGCAGCCCTTTTCAGAATGCCAGACCCCCACACCGTTACTTTCCAGTGAGACTGTGGGAAGAATAATTTCCTCAGACACAGTCATTTGCATGGTAAGAAATGGGTCAAATCACAAAGATCAGTGGATACTCTGAATTTAGTACACCACTAAAATATCTATCACATCTATCGTATTTGGCAATGCCAGACTCCCAAATCTAGTAATTCAATAAATAACTAGACAAGCTGTCAGTACAGAAGGTAATTACAGAACGTAAAAGGACAGTTAGTTGTCAACAACAGAAAATGGCAAGATAGAGATGATCTATTTGTGTACAGCATGGATATCTAGAGCCTATTCAACTTAAGACGAGTTGGACCACACAGTATAAAACTGAATTTCTTAAAATTCATGTAAACTGACACAGAAATTTCAACTTTTCAACTTCACTGGAAATAAGTTTTCTTTGATTATACAGACACATCTTTTTCTCACCAGTAAGCCTGAGCCCAGTCAGTAATCATTCCTGTCAGACCTGAGGAGTGACAAACAATTGGTAAGGCAAATGGCAGCCAAGCTGCTTCACTTAAAGCAATGGTCTTAGGTTTTAAGAACCACAGAGGATATGGCTGGAAGGACAGCCCAGAACATTTGTAAAGCTGCCCAAAGGTTCAAAGTCCATTACTGCATACTAATACTAGTACTAACAATATTTAATTCTGAAATATTGATGGGTATAAATGGAAGAAAATGTCATTAATTTGTGAAGTTCTCAGTTACCTATTTTAGCAGGATTTTTACCACTTTACTTCTACTACCACAGAGTAAGAAATACCCAGATATATTTCAGATTTCCTTTTCTTGTAGAATTTCCTACACCTCTAACTGCTAATGTTTATGAAGCTATCCTACAAATCAACCTTTTCACTACTGATTTGTGTTTCTTACACGTATTTCAGCATGCCTCCCTGAAAACTGTTTAAAAATCAGCACAGTCCAAAGCAATTCAGTTCCTGAATTCATCAGTGTTAACTTCTTCTTCCTCTGGGAGGTACAGATTTAACAGGCAACAACAATGGCAATGTAAGTGAACCTCCTCTTTCCCCATACAACTCTTTCACATGGCACCATGCAGCATACTGCACATCATGCAATGAGACTGTGACTGCACAGACCCCTTGAGCATGGGACTGGATTTGCCTCTACTAAACGTTGCCATCTTCCAAGCATCCTCTACTGGCTATCAGTTTTTGTTTGTTTGTTTGATTGTTTAGTTTGTTGTCGCTGTTGTTGTTTCTCATTTGTTCACCTTTGTTTTGCATTATACTGCCTCTTGTAGACCCTGAGAAGGTTGCTATGGGCACTCAATTTCTTGAAGGGCATGTTTAAAACAAATGTATAAAGGCTGTACCATCTACTTGAGAACAGAGTAGAAAAAAGGTTACCTGAAATCAGGTGAATTTAAAATGCTTTTCATTCTTTTCTTTCTGATTATCTATTTGAATTCTCTGCCTACCACGTCTCTTGTCAGACAGGATTGCTAGCACCTTTCAGCATGGGCTGTAAGCTCCTTCTATTCTTGTTCTTGGTTTGGTTTTCTACAGGGCCTAGCAAGGATCTAGTCTTAATGAGAATGGCTGACATACCATAACTTTGTATTTTTCTAATATAGCACTGCTTACAGATAAAGCAATTCTAAATACATCGCAACTTCTGCCCATAATCGCCTTTTGATTCCAGTCTGCTATTCCTGAAAACTTTGCTTACCCTAAGGAGGTTTGTAGCAGCAATAACAGAAAATCAGTAAAGATGTCCCAATAGATCTAAGCGTGATACAAATACCAGAATTTCCCATTTATGCTCAGTTTTATGCATGTTCAAAATGGGTAATGTCTACTTTTAAAATCCCTGCCAGTCTCATCAGTGCTTTTACCTTTTATGAAGGGTGGTCTTGATTTGTTTTTCTAGAAACTGACATTATATTTATACTAGGCAAAATACTACAGTACACTGCACTGATCTATGAAAGAAAAAAATATCTGAAAAAAATTATGTTAATATTACAGGATTGGTTGGAAATGAACAAAAACCTCCCCATTCTCATTTCAGTACATTGATATCTTCCATTTGATTTGCTCATACTTCTTTTCTGAAACAGGCATACCTCATTTGCTGGAATCTTACTGTATAATTAAGTCAGTATAAACATTATCAACAAGATGACAGTATTATTTTGACTTCAATTATTTCATCAAAGTCACATATTTCATTTGTCCATAGTCTTATTAATAGTGTCACATTTTGACTTCTCACAGAATCTGAAGAGCTAACATTCTTGGACTGGGATCCAAAGAATAAAACTAAAGCTAATTACCTTGTCAGGAAAACTGCAGCATTAATAACATCCTAAATCTGAATTTTTAATTAAAGGATACCAAATAATTTGAGATTATTTGCTATGGAAATTTAGAGGTTGTTTAAAGTTTGAATACCCCATGTGGTTGAACAGTTGGCAAAACTGAATTTGCTTTTTTCATTTTCCCGATTTTTACATGTTTTTCGATCCAGACAAAAGAGAAGCAATCGTCATCAGCGACAGCTGCTTTTTGTACCACTCAGCTGAGAGATCTCTCTGTGAACTGTTGGTTTCATTCTGTCTCCGTGCAACAGCTGGAGACTTTACTTTCCCCCCCACGCACTGTCTACAGGGCACTGCGTATACGATCTTAAAAAAATAATTTGAAATAGGACATGAGTTCTGAGATTTGTTGTTATAAAAATGAAGCAGTTGCTTCAGATGTCCTTTAGACTCACAAAAAAAGACATAATAATTATATTAGACCAACCTTTGATCCCCCATTTTCTCTTCTTCAGACTACAGACAAAGCTTTCACTTCTTTACTGTGAGGGTGACAGAGCACTGAAACAGGTTGCCAGTAGAGGTTGTGGAGTCTTATTCTCTGGAGATATTCAAAACGTGCGTGGATGCCAACCTGTGCAATGTGCTCTAGGTGATCCTGCTTGGCATGGGGGGTTGGACTAGATGATCTTCAGAGGTCCCTTCCAACCTCGGCCATTCTGTGATTGTGTGAAAACAAACTACATTCTAACCATTGGGATCATTATCACAGAAGCTGTATTTGTATCCTCTTCATGTCCAGTCTAACACATAGATACTATTTAGGAACTCTGCTGGTGTTTCCTTTTTAGCTGCTCCTGAGTGCATCTTTTCTCTCCAGCTTCCTTAGCCCAATCTTATTGTAGAACTTATAGTCTGTTATCTTCTCTGGTCTCCTTTATGCTTACACTTTATACTTCACTTCTTACAAATGGCTGCTCCTAAAATCTATTCCCTTGCACATTGTTTTGATCCTATTGTCACTTGCTGAATCCCTCCAAAAGTTTTGGGTACAGTATCAAATAAAAGTTAAGCTTTTTATTATTGTTTTCAAAACCTACACTTCTCTCCACAGTATTTTCCCTCCCCAGATTCATCCTGCTTTTTATATATACTTCATTTATTCTATCAATGTTCTGAATTTTCTGGATAATTGAAAAAAAAAAAAAGCTTCCAATATATAAAGTATCCTAAACATGACCTTATGACCTTTGAGTACCCCATGCTGTTGTCATCTAAGTATTTGTACTTCTTGGAGTACATCAGTGATGTGTAGTTCTCTTGTAAGCCAGGTAGACGTGTAAACATGCAGTGCATATGCATTTCATTTCACTTCTCCCCTGCTTACTTGTTTCTCCTTAGATGATGAATTCCCCTGAGGATGACCTAAAACTTGTATAGTCTTGAAATGGGTCGTAAGTGTGCAGCTTAGTAAAGAACGCTGCTGCTGTTAAGAGTGAGCTACAACATGCCCTTTTTGGGCCTATATTAGATGTGGTAAGCTTTCCTCATCTGAAGAGAACATTTACATTGTTCAGCATCATATTCCAAGGACACCATTTACTGGTAAAATGTAATTGCTAATGTTTCTAGGTGGTGGATCCAACCGCTCAGTTTGAGCCTTTATTCTGTACTTTCTCCACACACTAATGAGGGTAGGCAAAGAGTCTAACTGAACAGAAATATTTAGCATATTGAGCCACTTTGCTGACTTAAGAGCTATTGTGGAGTTCAGTGCTCCATACAGTCCAGATTATACAGCATACTTTTAAATTAAGCAAGAGTTTTAGAAGGATTGATGTATTTATTGACTTACTGGAGTCTGCAATTTTTGTCAAATATTCTTTGATCTTGGTATTGTTAAAATGTTGAGTAAAAGCACTATTTGATCTCTATGTGACCGTACCTCTAAAACAAATTAACTCCATTACAGCACTACCATGATTATTAATAATGTTATCTTTTCAGTAACAGTTCAATTTAAGCTTCATTTAAAATTATGCCTTAAGAGTTCAAGGCAAGCGGCAAAGCCAATAAGGATCACATTAAGCCTCTTGTTTCAATGTGTGAGAAGCGTCATTTGGATTTTTCAAGCCAAGTCTTGGCATTAGCTTGGGGGAACTCGGCTCTGCTCAAAGAAACAGCCTTCTGTCAATGTCAAGAATGATCCTAAAGAGTAAAAACAGTGAACACAGAAGGCTGCACTGAACCTCTGAGTTAGAAACAAACAGTGAGCAAAGATTAACATTTATCTGAGCTTTCCATTTGTTTCCCCCATTGCAGACATATTAATATGTATGCCATGACTTCATGTTGCTATGTACTCTAGTAATGGAACAGAATAGTAACAGGGAAAAAAAAGGAAATCCAAGTATATTTTAAATTGAACTCATGTCTCTGTAGAGAAATTAAAGCATCTATTTTTTGGTATAAATCTTGGAAAATCTCAGCTGCATAAGTCACTCTCAGGCTGCATGTTTACTGTTCAAAAGTTTTTGTCAATTCTGTATGAAATATTTCCTCATCTTCTGATTCTGAAGTTTAAAGTACTATTTAGGTGACAGTGTTAGAGCCGTGTTAGAGCCTTGACAGAAGTAGGAAAGAACATTTTAGATGTCAGCAAATTTTAAACTGGAAGAAATACGTTCTTGTATGTTCATCTGTGACATGGATTTTTGTGAAACGTATTTTGTGAATTAGAGAATAAAGCCCTTCTTTTCTCCAGAGGGCACTGGGAACACAGTGTAACTGTTTGAGCATCCTCACATAGCCTCAGCAATGCTGATTTGAATGACTGCTTCAAGAAAGCAGATGGTCATTTCTCCACAGTCTACTCCTGCTGGTGCAAGTGCTAAATGATGCAAGTTTTTACTGCAGTTTTGTGGTATGGAGATGCAAATACTAGACTTACTTCCGAACACATCTTCATGTAAAAGTTACCCTACTATTGAAGATTAGTTGCTTCTGGCTGTTGCTTTAAAAATTTAAGGCTATAACACCCTGTGTTTCTGAAGTAGCTAAGATAGGGGGGTTATCCTCTAGTTTCTGTGAGGGTGTTCCAAAATATCAAATATTTTAAATTATCGCTAGTATAAAAACAAGCAAACAAACAAACCCCATCATTTGACACTACCATTTAATCATTTATCCTTCAAATGTGAAAAATAACTCATAAAGACAAGAAAATGGAATAAACAGTAACGTGATAGTAACAATTTGTACCCCATAGTCATAAAATAAGAGCTCCCAAGCAGAACTCTATGAAACACTAGTTGCCCACAGAGTACTTGCAGCTAATTCTTGGAAGACTGGCTAGTCATACTGTGCTGGCTTTAGTCCTTGTTTCCAGCTGTTACATCACATGAAAGACAACTAAAAATACATTAAATACTTCTCCATACAAGCAAGTTAAAAAGCTTCTGCAGTAATTTTGTGCACTGAAAGTAGAAGAGGTGTGTGCAAAAGTTACAAACAGAAGCAAAAAAAAAAGAAAAAAGTTTACAATCTCTCTGAAGTATGGTCTGTGACATGACAAGAAAAAACCTTGACTCTCAAGGGTCAATTTCAGTATTTCAGCATGTTTTGGATATTTTAAGCTGTATCACATGTTCCTAGTCCAAAAACACAGTTGATCACAGACCTAGCCAATATTTTCTGATACCTTTTGGCCTGTGCTTATGTATCTCATTGAAATCAAAGCCCTTATGCCAAGGAAATAGCTTACTGACTGTTACATCAGGTGTTCAGAAAAAAGACAGTATGAGGTGCTTCCTAGATATTAAATGGTCTATGTGGAAATTGAATAGGCTGAAGGTGCTTCCGTATGAGGTTAAAGGATATAACTTATAAGAAACATGGAAGAATAAAATGTGCAAATACAAATTAATGAAATGTGCAAACTATGAGTTTGAATGGACCTACAGTGGAGGATAAGAATTAGAATTTATTACAGTTGGGTAACATCTAAATGACAAACAGTATGTTGCCCTGTTTGCGAAAAAGGCATGGAGGGGTAGCAGGGGATGGGATGGCCAAAGCAAATTGTTCTAAATGTTTAGTAATGGAAATTAAGTTATTTGCCCAGAAACATTTTGTTAAGCAACCCTTGAAACAGATTCCACATTATCATGGGAAATGCATGACAGAATTAGGACAGACAACAGCAACCTTTAGGTTCCTGCCAGCCTATAATGGAAATGGAAGTGACAAAGAAATACAATAGAGCATCTCACCAAAGCATGTACTACATACAGCCAATTGATAGCCTGTATACTATAATCCAGACATATTCAGGAAGCTCTTGCTGTGAGCCAAACACAGTACACAGTGTACATGACACATTCTTTCAGTGAGATATCAAGCCAGAAGCAGACAAGAAAATACGTTAAACTGAAAATAAAGATTACAGACATGATTACTGCTGCTTTGCTTAATCAATTGCTATCAATATTTTCAAACAGGTCTGAAAATGGAGTAATAGGATATGTGTCTTTGAAACACAGATACTGAATGCATCCCATACTCTTTAGTTCCATGATTTTTTTGCCTGCCTACTGGAAACAGTAAATTTATATCACATTTACATAATATGGAAGATGCACCTCAGGCTTTCTTCACATTCCTGATTTTTATTTATACTTGGGCCACAGTGTGACTTTATGCTTCAGTTTTTTTTTCACAGCCTTATTGTTCCCTTAACTGGGAGAGTCCTACACATCTGATAGATACAGTACTTACAGAGAATTCAGCTTACAAAATCTGTTATGCTATGGGAAACTAGTATCAAGGATGACTCACCTTAGACCAGTCTCCCATTCTCCAGATGTAGCATTTGGAATAGTCCTCACAGTCCTCTGCTTCTTTAGGTCTTGTGGACAAAACACATTTCTTGCGGGGATTGGTGCACCTCACAGTCCGATGCCGTACTCCCTTACCACACTTTACAGAGCACTGTTGAAAAAAGATGTTTTGCAGGTTTCTACAAAAGGCATAATTACCCCCTGTTATCTCCTTCTAATGCCCTCTGCCAAGATACCATATCTAATTCAGGACGTCAGTGATTTCCTGATTTCCAATCCTCAATTGCATAGATACACAGTTTGCTAAAAACTAACACATGAACAAAAATTCCTTATGGGGCAGAATGATCATATTTGCATTTTCAGCTGAAAATATATAATTTGATCAAAAATTATTTCCGTAAGGAAAAACTAAGCTTTAAAAATGATATTTGGATAAGAAAACATTTTAAAAGTTATGATGAAACAAATGCAAAATGTCGCAGTAAAGATGTTATGCAATTTTTGTTCAAAGAATTAAGGGAGATATAATGAAAGAGAATCTAAATAATGTTTGTGAGAACAAGACCTGAAGCAATTTCAAATAAATTTCACTAGTAGCTAACAGATCCTTTTAAGAAGAAAAAAGTTAAAATGTAAAAGAAAATGCTCTAAATCTACACAAGAATCCAGACTGAATTCAAATTCACTGCATATACAGCATGTGACAAATCTTCAAGTTGCACAGAAGGTCTTAATCTATGTGTTTTTCTTCCCCACTATTCCCATTTACACTGCCAAAAATTATGCCATTTCCTTCTTAAAACATTATCACTGCTTTTGATCATCCCGCTGCTTGCAGATCAAAATTCTCCTTTGCCAAGCTGATTATAACTGCAGGAAGCAGTAATGGCTAACTTCCAACACAACAGTGATAGTAGGAATTGCCATGGGAAACACCTCACTCTTCAAAATATATTTATTAATTCCAGCAGAAACATGCTTACTAATTTGTCATATCTGAGGTAAAACAAACCAACTAAACAAAGTGGATTTCTTTCTCACACCTGGAAAGTGTGATAATGGAATGGAATAAATGGAAGTGTATACCATTCTTCCCACAGCTAACTTTTGCATTATAAACCTCTGTACCAAACCAGAACTGTGGCTATTTTCTCCTCTTATCTCTGTCTTAACATCTTTCTTTTAACTCTTTGAAAATGTTTCCTATGTCATAGCTCTTTCTCACTTGGAGATCAAGGGGTGCCACTGAGCACAGGAACCCAAACAATGATCTGTACCCACATTCAGAAGCTGTTATTCTTATTTTGAGCCTGATGAGACTCACAGCACAGCTTCTAGTGTGGGAAGCACTTAGAATTGCTGTATTCTTCCAATGGTGGCAGAAGGTCTAAATAAATACTTTCAGCTTGTCCAGATGACAATGATAACAACTCCCTTCTTCCTCCGCAGTCAACTACTTTAAGAAGCTTTTTAGAAGAAAACCAAATGGACACACATATTAAAATATCTTAAGATAATAAAGCTTTTTGAATAGTAACTACATTCAAAAGCTATGCTTCAGAATACAATGGATCCAAAATTGTGTTATCTACAGGTCCTTTTGTTCACTGTTTTTGCTGTTCTTAGAAAAAGAGGTAAGAAGAGAGAGGAATGGAAGGAAATGTCCTTTTTGCAACCAACTGCCTTCATAGCCTCTCTGAATTTCAACAGCAGCAACCTTCTTAATAACATCTCTTGGTACAACAATACCTCACAGATGCTCACACTCTGAACCCAAGTTCTGGTAGCCTATAAGTGACTGCCTTAAATCCATTTACCCCTAGTTACCTACTACCAAGGTCAGGATATACTTGATTATACGTGCTTGAAAAATGTCCAAAAGAAACTGTTCCAGGACATTAACTAGGTAAAATGTAGTAGTTCTACATGGCTTGTTTTCCTAGTCCCTGATCCTTTTGCCAAATCATTGCATGAGGATCCTGAAAATCATTAGGCTGAGCTAAGCCACTTGCTGGTGAAAAAAATCTCATTCTCAGAACATAGTAAGGCATAAATAATCATTGTGGATTATTTATACAATTAAATGCAGCACCTCAGACCAGACTCCTGCCTCCCACACAGTCATGCAGTCCTGGCCTTCACAGCGCTGTGCAGAAGCAGGCTTTGGCCCAAGGCAATCCCTCTCCCTTGCTCTGATCAGGGTCCCATTTCTTAGCTGCTGTGTGCAGGCTACTTGTCTGTTCTGGGTCCCTTTTCCACATGTCCTTGAACATGGAGTCCATTCAGTCATCATCCATCTACAAAGAAATACAGGCAATACAGTAAGAAGAAATCAGGAAGGAAGAAGTCCCATTAGGTCATCCGTTCTCTTGCTTGGCATTACTTGCTTACCCAAGACATACTTACAAATTTTCTCTTTCCTTTTAAGTTAACTGTCTGTAACTGTGTTAACAGACTAATTACTAATCTAGTATAATTTACATTTAAATAATATCTTAATCTTCATATCATTTCATTCCCAGCCCATCATTTCTATGTTTTCAGAGTACTCTCTTGTCATTATAATTCCAATTAGAAAAGTTCCAAAATACAATCACACACATTTCAAATACGATGGACCACTGATCGGACAGTTTTTTTTTTTTTATTTTCTGTCTATCTATATGACTACCTATTTGTCAAATGCATATGCCCTTCACTTAAGGTCCAATAAGTTTCAATACAGAATCACTCCTATGTGAAAAGCTTGTTGCTCTGGAAGGAATACAAAAGCTCAGTCTTCTTCATGTTCTTTAGGATCAGGCCTATGTAACTCAGGTTACATAGCTTAAATTACAGCAACAGGGAAGGCTGATGCAGCTTGGCATAGCCCACATACCTGGAAAGTAATCACTCTAGAATATAATTTTCCCCAAATGTTCTGTAGCTCCAGACTATGGCCATATGCCCTTAAAAATCAAAAAGTTCTGCCATTAATGCAGTACACAAGTATACTCCAGGAGACTAGACTTGCAAGGGAGTCTTCGGTCAACCGAAGTTCTATAAATCTGTTCCAACCATCTGTCAGACAATTATTGTAAGAAAACGAAACAATGAACTAAGTTATTTTTTTTATTATTATTAGCAGTCCAGAGACTCAATTTACAAATCACAGCCTGTCAAGATAATGCAATAGACTTTAAGATCTTTCTTCAATTGCCAAAAAACCCACAACTAGTTATGCAAGTATATGTTCTAGCTCTGTTTCTGTTGAAAGCTAACAATATTTGTTTTGTAAGAATCATTAATACTGTGGTAAAATCTGGATCATGATATCTTTCCACCTGTCTCAGCATAGCAATTAATAACACCTACATTTTTTCATTTAATAAGCTGGAAAAAGTACAAAATGTTAAAAATACGTATTTGTCAAGGCCTTAGAAAAAGATCAGACTATTCCATTTCTACCTATTCAGTATACAATGTTATTAATATAATAAAATATGAAACTGGCCAATTATGCATATAATCGAATATAAATCTGTCCACTGTGTAATGTCTGTGGAAATCCAAACATCAGTAGTTCAGTCTTGCTTAAAATGTGTAAGTTGCATTTCGTCTATTTTAGTACTTCATCCTATCCAAAATAGCTATGTCTGCTGGTTCATTTTGCATTACTTTCTTTAATAGTATTTGTATTGTATTTACTTTGCATTGTCTTCAGATATTCCATCTACCTTTCCTCCAGATGACTCATGTAGATCCATCCCAGTGCTTACCCCCAGAACTGTTAGCTGACTATCACCTGCTGCTGTCCGTGCCTTTAAAAGTGGCAGACACTTTACCCAAGTCTGCACAATAACTGGGGACTTCCTTAGTTGTCGTTCTTAGCTGCCATTGAAAAAAAAGGACGGTAAACCCTGAAAACAGGCCATCACACCATCCTGGCCAGCCACTCATAGGAACAAGCTGCCAGCTTGGCTGCGGTTATGCCAGACGGGGGGGGGGGGGGGGGGGCACTCTACAGGGCATATGCTGCAGCTGCCTCATTTGGTGAAATTCAGAGAAAAACAACTCTTTCTGCTTCTTCCATCATTCAACCATCAGAGCCTAGTGTCTGCATATTGATCCACAGACAAGTGATCGAGGGCAGTGGCAGTAGAAGAGTGAGGGGAAGGCTTTCTACACTTCGGGGTTAAATCAGTGTAGATGAACTGATTAACAGATTGTTTATTTATTTATTTATTTAATTACTGCTTTGTGTGCCCAGATCTTTCCAAGTGCATTTAAAGGAGTACAGCCCTGACTAAGCTACAACAACAAAATATAACAATACATCATTAATTATAACCATGTTATTAAATCCATTGTTATATAAACAGCAATTAAATTTCAATTCATAGTACACATCAGCCAGTGAGAACTCCTATCGAGGAAAGTAATGAGCTGCTTTATTGAATGAGAATTGATTTAGACATGTGCTTAAGGACTCTTTCATTAAAACTCAGGAGAACCAGCAGCCAATGTTTCAGTGTTCCGTACATTTCACACTATAACCTTTTGTTCTATGTATGTATTTACTGCACATCCAATGCCAGAGGCACTCATTTCTCTTTGTAGCTCCTGAGATGTTTACTTCTAGTTACGACAGTGTAATTTAACCAAATCAGTATTACCTGGTCTGGCATGGCTGCTCATTACACTTTCGGATCTGTGGTTCAGGTTTTGTTAAATATTTGCACTTCTTGTTGTCCACAAGACTGATATTTTTGTTCATAATCTTTGTGCAGGAGACTGTTGTTTTTCTTTCACCTAGTAAAAAATAAAGCAGGTATGTGGAGAAACCACGAATATGCAACTTTGTTAATAAAGGAAGGACAGTGGTATCCTTATCAGATACAGTTATTTTATGGTCAGTTTGGCAAAAAGAAGGGTAAAACCTACATATATGTAAAATCTGAAGTGAAAAACAAAGGTAGCAGTGAGCCCATATGAGATATTAAAGTTTGTAGGGAACAATGTATTTTCTTATTCCAGTATTTGCACACCACTGTCAAAAGAGTTTTGCTGCTTTATTCCTGCAACAAGTCATATGCCAAAGCCTTAGTCTTACTGGCATTCTTATTTCCTTCTCAATCACCAAGACCCTAGTGTTAAGAATGGCTTACAGAAAAATTGCACAGTAAGGAGAAGATATGCTTTTCCATTAATATATAAATTAAGAAAAGGAATATCAAGTCCTGCCCTCTGTATTGCTTAAGTTTAGTAGTTCTGCCCAGTTTAGCAGTACATTGGCACATGTGGCCAGCACTCAGCCAAAGGGATTCAGCTCATGAAGCCTTCAGTAAGGAGCCTGCACCATTCTCCAACTGCACTGTTCTCCGTGGACTAAAGAAAAGAAGACATATAACTGATCTGAGCTGTAGGGTAATCATTTAGGAAGTTGGGTACTGCCTGTGGAGACCTAATGCATGTTCTGTTACACAAACTGTGCTTTGATGGATGGGTTGGGACCTTGTGTCTCTTGAACAGGTAAGAAATCAGAATTTAATGTAATACGTACAACAAGCAGTACCTTGTAATCAGATGGGAGCATAATTTTTAGAAAACTAGCAAGCCTTGCATTAAAGACTTTAGTTAGTAGAAAATAACTTCATAACCGTTTGTTCCTATGGTTACATTATAACACCCTGTTTCTATCTGGAAGTTTACTTACAAACAGGGTGTGTGCAGGAGCAGGGCAGACATAAGAATTCAGTATTTGCTAGTGGTCAGAAATGTGTCTGTGGATTGAGCAGTGAAGCTATAAATATGCATTATGTGTTTGACCACAACTGACATTTTACACAGTATTTGTGTACGTGAGAGCACATGCAACTAATCTATCATGCACAGCATTTGAAATGTTTGACATTTTTTTCTGCATTTACATATACATCTGTGTATTCATATTCCCTCCCACACAAAGAAAGCTTCTCTGCAACACACGAGGTCACAGATCAGTTACATGTATAAACACGTACAAAGCCACATGGCTTCATGACTACTTCTCATCCTGACATACGTTTTAAACATTTAATGAAAACTACTGATAATTGTTATATACTTTAATCAGATTTATCAAAATACTGATGTTAAAAATTCAAACACAAATATTTATACAGGGTACGATCTGCATCATTTTAATTTCATTATTACTTCTTATTAAACCAAAGAACTAAAAGAAGAATTAAAGTTGTTTTGCCTAAAGTACAAAAAATCTTTCCCTTGTATTTCAGAATATTTGCAGTAAAAATACCTTTTATGGAACTTTGCATTAACTCAACTATTTTAAACAATAATAAAACGTGATGGCCAGTTACAACAGAAAAAATATGATAAATAAACATTACAGTAAAACACTTCAATATTTATTTAAGCATTAATGTAGAAAAAAAAATCACTGACATACTGCACTTCAGGACTTTTCCATATGATAGGTAACTTTAGAAATAACTGAGGCAATAATGAGAGATTGTGGTAGCATTCAAATTATTCTAAAAATATTTCAGGAAACTGTAAAAAGCATGAATATTCCAAGTGAATATGAGTGCACTATGAAGAAACAGAGGATGATACTAGGACCACGTACAAAATGCCTTCAGGGAAGAAGCTTTCTTACCAAACCACAAAAGGCATGTTTATGGAAACTACAGTAATCTGTCGTGACACCAGGACTGTTCAGAGAGTCAAAGTAGCTAGAACACAGTGTTCTTTGTGTTGCTGTAAAGAGAAGGTAAAGCATTTCCAGGCTTTCTTATTTGAACTACAAGGTGCATAGCACTTTTCAGGACTGCTGATCACAGAAGCCATGATCATCAATGTTGTAAGCAGGAAAGACAGGTATCAATAATCAATATAGCATTTACTGTGTAAGCCTGACTAATTAATTCACAACATATAAACAGATTTCTATAGATAGCATTCATAAAAACACTCTTACATGTTTCCCACCGTAATTACCTTTTCTAATAACCAGCTTCTAAACAGTTACCAATTTTAAAGGATTTTGTTACAGTAATATTGCTCATGTTCCAATATTTGTTTTCATATTTTAATTTTGTTCTTCCAAATTCACATTTTTTATGGTTTATAAACATAAACATAGGAAAAGTATTGCATCAGCATACTAATATCTGCTGTTGCAATATTTGTTCCATATGTTTCTGGATCTCAACTCATGTTACTAACGGTACATATTTGATCTGAGATTGGGGTTCAGCTTTTCTGTAGTTTGAAATGTCTTTTACAGATCGTTTTTCTTCAGTAGTTCCAAATACACAGTGGAATGCACATGAACTTTCTATTCTTGTTCTAGCTCTTGCACTTCTATTTCTTCTTGGAAACTGGGTCCCGAATTTACTTTTTTAATCAAGTTTTGGTTCCTTCACTAACATTTTCTTTCTACCTACTTTATTTAGTTTGAATCTTTACGAGAGTTATCAGTATTCTTTTAATATAATCAGGAGGAACATGACAGAAATATGTTCACTGTTCTGTGGAATCACACAAGTTGCAATGAGGATATTACTAATAAATATATTGCACTGATCATCAGTCTGAAATATTAATATATCATTTTTTTTAGTCATCATATATATATATACATTGTAAATATATATATGCATATTGTAGATGCAGTGTGTGTGTGTGTGTGTGTGTGTGCTTTTTTTAAAAAAAATTTACCTCCTCCACATACAGCATCACAGTCCTCCCAGCCAGAATGAGTCCACATGAAAAGAGGCTCTGGTACTTTAGAGCTTTGATTCTCAGGAGGAGGATCCAGTGGGATGGTGTACTCATAGTGTAGACCATAGCTCTGGTCATGGAATAGCAGCACCTGTAATTATAGAGGAGGAAAACCTTCCTATGTGCGCAGGAACTATTGAAGACAAACTTGGACCTGTGAAGAGATAATCTTGAAGAACATGCCAGAATGACTTAACACACTGTAGCCTTTAGACCCTTCTGATAGATTTTGTAGAAGAAACTAAATAATAGAAGTAACCAACCCAAAACAATGGGGAGAAAAAAAGATTTTATTTAACATAACAGTCACAAAGTTGTCCATGTAAAATTGTAAAAAAAAAGTATTCCCCACAAATCTGGGGAATGATATGTTACATATCCTATGTTTCCAGTGCTCTTAAAAAGAGATATTTCCTAGATACATCAAATTTCAAACTATTTTGGATATACAAGATGATTTCTTACACTTAAAGGATTTTGAATTGTGAAGTACTTCATCATTTCTTCATTTTTCCTTCTGTTCTTGTCTCTTTGGCTATCAACTTTTCCTTCCCTACACTGAAATGTGTCAAAACTCTACTTCTCAATGGAGAATTTGGTGATTACAACCCTAAAATGTCAATGCTGTGCTATAGCATCAGCCAGTGTGCCAAAAGGATAGAAAACATCTGATACTAATTTGAATTTCCCTGCTCAAGCTGCACGTCAGCTTTGTATGAAATTTGTAGGAATTCTGAGACCTTCCATCCTGCCTCAATAACATAAAGATTATTATTGGATTTAAAAGCACTTTTTAGAAGTGGGCTGACAGATCAGCAGGTATATCTTGCATAGATTCCATTATCTTCAGAAGCCTGGAAAAAATAGTTCCCACACTATAGGACAGGAATCCGGTTAAAAAAACAAAACAAAACAAAACAAAACAAAACAAAAACAAAACCCACATTGTCATACCAGTAAATGTAAAGGTGATGTTGTGGGACCTTTGGCAGATATCTTCTCCCAGAGACCTCTTCGAACATAATGGACGGTGGTCCCAGCAATATTGAATGTTCCTGAATGCTCTATCTTCCAGTCACTATTGATTGACTGTTTACCAGCATCTCGAAGAGCTGCCAAAATACATGAAAAAAGGCCAATACAAAAAAAAAAAAAAAAAAAAGCTTGGTCAGTAGTGATTCTGGCCTCCTTTTACTTCCTGTTTGGATAATTTAACAGGTAGGTGAAATCACATAACTCTGCAGAGATATTTATGGATGCTACTATATGTGAACTTCAACTGGAACATGTTTCAGAAACATTTTTTGGAAGACATCCTTGGCAAATCCGTGTGTGCTAAGCATTACTTGAAGTTAAAACAGTGTTTTAATGCCTAGAGAGACTGACAGGCTCCAGCACAATTCACTAAGTTAATTTATGACAAAGGCAATGATTCTCTTTTCTTAGGTAGTCACTTCTATGACCCATATAAGACATGGGAAATGCAATTTTCACAAGACACTCTTCAAGATCTGTGGAATTACATTAAAACTTCAACAAATTCTGGTTCAGAATTCTTTCCCTCTAATTAATATATGTACTTTTTCCTCCATCTCAAAATGTGACAATACTACTGTCATACTAACTTAAGCACTTATTTTATGCAGATGTTCACCACCTAATTTAATGATTCTAACAAACAGAAAAAGCTTGTTCTTTCTGGATGAATCATTGTTTTCTTGGCCTAATTAATATTCAAATGCATCATCAAGTCAAGAAAGATACTCAGACATTAAGAACAGAGTATTTTACAGTATTTTTCTATAGTACATTCAGAATAGCCCCTTCTGTGAAGAATCTTTAATTTTATTTTGTTTTATTTTATTTGTAATCAGGTCTGTAATATTCATGTGAAGTAAAATACGCTTGAAGTCACCTTCTGGACAAGAAGTTCTATGCATTCCTCTTCATTGAAATTGCATGTTTGGCATCAGACTGTTTTAAGAGAACTTCAACAGTTTAAATCTTGTCCAAAATTTCTTATTTAATGTTGTAAGTTAATGTGAGTCATTCCTGCAATCATCCTCTCTCCTATTCATATTTATACTGTTATGTTTTGTTTCTATGGGAAACAATGGCAATAGGTCTATGGACTGGCAGCAATACAATTGCATAAGACACCACTGATGCGTACCACTACAGCACAGTGTAATAAATGTTAAGACTATAAACTCCATTAACGCCGTAGAATAGCCTTGTGCTAAAAATAACCAGTGATTTTACAAGATTTAAAAATCGGTATTTCAGGTTTAAACATTCTATTATTAATGGTAATTAACTCCCATTTTGTTTTAAAACTTTATGGGTCAATCCTTTTCCCAGTGGAGAAACAAAACAAATGTACTTGAAAGTGCCAAGGTCCAGTCGGGTCATGCTGCTCACATGGAGCAGCGTATTCTCCCTGGAGAGCAGTGGACCTTGCATCGTCTTCTCTGTCTTTAAAAGGAGTGTTATGCACCACAGCATACAGATATGTGCAGGGGACTGGAATCCCAGACCCAGAATACAGAAATATGTTAGCTCTTGCACTTTCTGCTCTCAGGTTCCTCATCTGGGAGCCCCTGTATTGGATGAAGGAAGAATGGGTGCTCCCAGTCCTAAAATACAGGCTTGGATTCAGGCAGTCCAAGCCTGCTCCTGATTCTGTCACATCCCATATTGCAAGCAAGTTCACTGAGTTTTATTCCACATCACACATATACTCCCTACTCTGCATAGTTTTTGATAAAGGAGGATTTCCTGTACAAAGTAATGCAATGCAGGAGGAAAATTCAGCACACAAGTGTATCTTATGGGCTATAAAACAAATGGAGCAATACATCTACAACTAAAAAGATGAACAAGCAAAAAACTCTGATGAGGAAAACCTACCAAGAAAAGAGGCATTTGTATCAAAATAAGAGGGAAGTAGACAACTTTGAGCTGTGAATTTGGTCTTTTGTTCTGTGCAAAATTTAATAATTCTCTCCAGGAGAGTACTAAAACTATGTCATTTTGGCCAAACCCTATTTTTCCAAGAAAATTGGCAAATATAAAAAATATTTGAAATTCATTTTTAAATCAGAATACTTTCACTGATATCTTTTCTCAGTGAAGTCACTGTTTCGCTCCCATTAAGGTTATCATGTGATCCCTTCAAATCATCTTAAGAATATTAATACTCAAGGTTTGAAAAACTTTTTCAAAATTTCAACTTGTCATCTCATGAAGGACACAATTCCATCTTTATCTTATTAGATAAAGATTCTATCTTTATCTTATGAAATTAGAGTTACATACAACTTGGCATAATGCCTTACTGTTTCTGTTTAAACTACTTAAATTACTTTACATTAAGGCATTTCTTTCCAATGTTATTGAATAAGAAGGTACCTAGAAATGCTGAAAGCAACTATGCTTTCACTGTGTAGTACCATACAAGACACATTATTGTTCAATGAGTTGTGTATCTTTTCATAGGAAGAAACTTGCCACTTTTTTTTCTATCAGGTCACATTTTAAGATTGATAATTGCTTAACTGCTGCTTTCTCCAAAGTAAATAAAGATGAGAATATTATCTTCTGCAGCAAACTTTCCATTAGTTGCTGCTGCTTCAGTCTTTTCCACATCACTGTTTTGATTTTAATGAAACTAAAGAGAAGACAAACCAAATAGAAATGCTATCAAGTGAGTATGTAACAGATTGTCAAATGTCAGCACAGAAATATCTTCTTTTTAAATTTCAAAATAAAAGTATTTTAAGATACATTCCAGGAATTAAACATTTATTTAAAAACCAATCACAGCTATAAGTAAGGCACTGAACAGTTATTACCAATAAATCCAGGTTAGAGTGGAAGAATCTAATACAGAAAAACATTCATTTACAAATTTCATAGTTCATGGTGAATTGTTCTGCATACATATTTTTGTTGTGTTATATTTCTACTATTCACTTAAAAGATTGTTATACATGATCAATATTTACTAACTGCGAAATGGTGGGTTTTTGTTTGTTTGTTTGTTTTCTGGAATAACAAATCTGATGTAAACATTTCTCTTGTATTCAAGTGTGAATTTAACTCAAATGATAAAGCAGAAAAAGCTCACAGGTGGTATTCTGTTTTATAAGCAATAACCATCAAATTATAGGCCACATCCAAATGTCTACATATTGCTAGAAACACTTGATAGCATTTGACCATCACCTCAAGTAATTAACTCCAACTGTTCATTAGTATCCCGGAAATCCTTGTGTTAAGGTCATTACTGCTAATATAATGAGAAGCTGAGAACAGGAAAAACAACATGCATGTTTTGCTATGATAGGGCAACAAATGCAATTCATAGTTAAAAAATAAAAAGACAAAAAAAAAAAGACACTTTGTATTTTCTCACAATAACTCTCGAAAATAGAAAGGAATAATCAATCTGACCTGCTTAATTCTTGTGATTTGTAGCAAACAATCCTTGCTAAACAGTAATAAAGGCACCAATTTACAAGTACCCCACCTAAAGGATTATGAAATCTAATGAAAATTATTACTAATTAAAATTAGTAAGTGTTACTTTTATTCCCTGTGCTGCAATGTTCACACATACAATGAACTTATTTCCAAAATTAGTTTTAACTTAGAAACCAATTCCTGTTTTATCTGCCTATTTCCTTAGTTACATGTTTTCATCATAGCTTTGCTGACCTATTTGCACTTTCTTTATCACTTTTATTTCACAGAAGTACAACACATATTCTCATGATATTAGATACAATTGCACAGGAATATTTAATTAGGGTGTATATATTATTTCTGTTGCATAATTCTACATAGACAAGGAATACCTTTTCTAGAATGAAATCTGAGCTATGTCAAAATGTGTACATGCAAAAATACACTACTAGCATTTGTATGTATAGCTAACTTATTTGCGTGTGCTGAGCAGAAAACTTAAAAAGCATGATTCCATGTCGGTGCCAGTCTTCACTCTCATTTTTGGTCAGACTTTAAGGTAATTCTTTTTGTGGTGCATAGCACTTTGAATTTCAGTTTTATTGACTGTGAAGGAAGAGCTGATTCATATCACTTTTCATTTTGTCTTCTGCATTGGCAATGTGAGACCTCCACAAAAATTTTAGACTTGGGCACAAACTGAACAAAATAAGCATTTGTTTCTTCATTCTGGATGTTTTCTGAAATGCTCAGTTATTGAAAGTTGTATGGCTGCGTACACACACAGAAAATGATGCTTATGTGCCTAAATTCAAACTGACTTTTAGTCTCCCAATTGTTTTGTCAACAAGAAAAATAAGGAGTTGTAAAGACTTTGTTAATACAGTGACAGAACAACAGTAACAAATGTGCACACTCTTATCTGGAAAATAATTTAAACTCATTTTCATGAACTCCTCTGCATAGTTTATATTGCTATAAACTACACTTTGCCAAAAGCTTTGCTGATAGCTTTCACAAATGTTTTCTTATCACAAATGTTAAAGAATAGGTATTGGTTTCATCTTGATGTAAAAAGGTTTTAAAGTGTTTTATTTACTAACCATTTTCTATGGCCTTGTATAGATGAAAGGAAAACACAGGGGACTCTGGTCACTGCTATATGATCAGGTCCTCAGCTGGTTTCTAAGTTATTTTAAAACTATGAACATTGTCAGAAATGAGGAATTCAAAATTTTGTATTATTTGTCAGACCCCATCTGCTTTCTTGCACGCTTCTGTCTCTGCCACCCTTCCCCTCTCTCATCTTCCGCACCCACTCCACCCTAAACATGGTACAACGTGCTTCTTTCTTAACTAGGAAACATATTTGATAAAGGAAATTTGACAAGAACATTGCACACCTCTCAACTTGACACCTATAACAGAACTGGAAATTACAATGTAATGCAGTGTTAAATACAGGTGTCCAAAGGGTTTACATCCCTGAAGCAGATTGATTATATTTGTCAAAATTATTATACAGCTGACTGAACGATTGAGGTTGGAAGGGACCTTTGGAGGTCATCTCCTGCAACTCACCGGCTCAAGCCACTTAGCCACTTAGAGCTAATCCATTTCTGTATTTCAGTTAGAAACAAATAATTTCTCTCATTTCCAATAAACACTGAGAATTTTCAGTTTTTAGATCACAAGTCATCTGTCTGTATCTGTAACTAATCTTATTAATTCATAATAGTGCTGGACTTGACATCTTGACATGCCATTATACAAGTGTCACATAAATAACCATTCTAATCTCAAAGCCTGGTATATCTCTTATAAAAAAATACTTTAAACTTCTGAACTTCCTTTCTGGATTCTACTTTAAGAACTGTAAAAACAACAACAACAACAAACCAAATCTGCCAAATATTAAGGAAAATGTAGCAGCAGACAAGGCATAATCTTGGACCATAGGAATCCTGATAACGTTTGATACGTTTTTACAGGTATTCTTATGATAAGGTTTTTTAAGTAACTGATAATGAATCAACACTCATGCCAGCACCATTTTAAGCTGACAGGGTTACCACTGCAAGTTCATTCCTTAACATTAAATCTCAAATTTCTTTCCTAAAGACCCTAATTCCAAAATTAATAAGTATGGTTTAGGAAATATTCTTGAATCAAATAAACACTTGTTTTCCTTTCTTTACCATTACAAATAATTTCTATTCCTGAATACTCTACTGAGGAAAGAAAAATCACAATCTCGTATGTATTTCCTCATATAACTTAAGTAAGAAGGAATACCTGTTAATTTGGATTCATCACTATAAAATATAAAATATAAAATAATAATAATAATAATAACAATAATAACAATAATAACAACAAAAGAGTATGTAATTCTTTCAAAACTGTAAAGAAAACCTCACTGGAAGGGGATCTGTGGGTCATCACTGCTTCTACCTCCCCATAGGGGAGAAAAGAGAGGACAGACCTTGACAGTGTCATCAGTTCAGTAAATACAGTTGCAAGTTATACTTTATCTTTTCTTCTAGGATGCCAGAGCTCCTGTTACTGTGGTAAATGTTGATATACCTCAGATAAAGGTATCTGAGGTGTTCAGAAAGAATTCCTCTGAAGATTTACCTCCATCAAATGATGCTACTGATATGGGCTGTGGTTTTACTGATCAGTTTAGCATCATCATGGAAGCTTTCAGATTGCAGTGACACTGTTTTCAGATCACCTAGTAAATCCAGAGAACGGCATTTCACTTTGATTGTCTCTGTATTTGACCTGTGCTGCACAACTGGGATCAAATTTTCCAGCAGTTTAAATTAGCTTCTACTTTGTAAGCCACAGCTCTTTGCGTATGCTGGGTTACAGTATGTTTACAGCTATATCTTCAGCTATAAAATTATTAATTATTAGAGCTATACTATTAAAAAAAAAAAAAAGATATTAAGAAAATTAGCCAAACAGAAATACTGTTGGCCTATATTGACTTGTTTCAAGTTCAAAAACCCAGAGAGCAAAGTGCTATGAGATGTAAAATTAACATACAGAACTGTAACATAGAAAAAAATCAGAAACAGAGAATTTAATTTGCATTATATTTCACATTTTTATTCAGTTTTCTGAAAAATATTGTTTCTAAGGTGAAATGTTTATACCTTCTTCACTAAACTTGCAATGTTACTACTCCTAGTCAAAAATGCTACCATTAAAATTGTTACTCCAATTCCACTTTTTTACATTTTCAGAATAAATCTGCTAAAATTGAAGAAAGTTTAAATACCTTTTTTTAATAAAAGTAAGAAAAAAGTGCAAAAACCTAGGTTTTAATCAAAAATAAGAGATCTTTTCCTGCTTCCTCATAAAGTCTTAACAAATCTCAATGAAATACTGGCTGATAATGATTCAGACTGACATTAGCTACATTAAGAAAAGTAAAATTAAAGTGACAATCAATGAAAAGCTGATTAAGTGCTAATTAGCACCTTTCAAAAACAAGCAGCACATCTGATATGATTTCATGGGCATAAAAAGAATTATAATTTTTTTTGCCTCCCTGGTACGGGAGGAAAGCTTGCTATTTATGAAAAGGAACTAATTTCCTTAAATACAACTCCAGCTTTTACTTATTTTTACATTATTTAAAAAATAAAAACTAAGCAGTACGTCACTTGCCTGCATATGATAACACAGCAGATATATAGGATGAAAAAAACAACAACTTGGAAAGCTAAGAAAATGTATCAATGAAACTTCCGTTATCGATTTGACACTCTCAGACCTCCATCTCATGCTCCATTGGTGCACAGTGAAACAATCCAGAACTCTAAATCTCCTATGATATTTTAACAGGATAGGCACAGCCCTCATGACAAACCAACAGTCACATGTTAATAACATCAGCTGTCATAACTAAGACTTGACATTTTTGATGTTCTCTGCACTGGGTAAAAAGTTCCTAAAAATGTAAATATTACTTATGAACAGACCTAAGAACAGGGGACAAATCGGGGAAGTTTTCATTTCATTGTCCTATTTCTTGTACTAAGTTTCTCTCAATTTAAGCTACAAGCAGTTCACTAAATATTTATGGTATTTCAGTTACACCACAACAACATTAACCGTTAACAACAGTTACAAATTATACACTTCCTAGACAACAGCTCTACAACTTATTAAAAGCAAAAACCAGATTTTTCATGAAAAGTAATTTCATAAAATAGTAAAAACTACAAAAAAAAATGTGATTAAATTTGTCCATGAAAACATTTAGATGATTTGAAATCATCCAAATAAATATTTTTGTGCATTCTTAGTTTAATTTTAGAACTTTCATTTGACTTTTTTGGTAATTGCCTGTGTATTGATTGGTCAGTGCGTTTTTTTGTTGGCTGAGCAGAATTATTCCATGTTACAGCAGAAAACTTTTCCTTTCACTAGTTTCAATGTGAAGTGTTTTCATTTGTGTTCTCGACATAAAACATTGAAAATCCTGCAACATAAAGTACAGGGAATTTTTCTTATATCATCTAAATTAATTCTTTGAATATTTCTGTAAACGAGATGAAAGTTCAAACAAAGAAAAAAAATGTGCAATAGCCAAATGTTACATCATTTCTACAAAATTTCTTTAAAGGTTCCTTTCAATGATTTCTTTTTCTACACACAGTTTTGTTCAATTACACAAGCATGTTTAGCTAGCTCTCTTCAGTGCTGATCCAAACAGGACATGAACACTAAGCCATATTTACCTAAATAACTGTGAGCTGGTTTTTCTTCCACAACTTTGATTCTTCTTGCTCCTGCAGGTATCACTAAAGCTTCCACATAACCTAGACATGAGACCATATGTACTATGTTAAATACAAAAGTATAGAAAAGTACATCTTGTATGCCTTTTTTATTTCTTGTTTACTTTCTCTTTTAAATGTAACAAATTATAATTTATATAACTATGGCTTGAGAGTCTTTGAAAAATGTTACAATTGTTAACAAAAATGAAACTGTATTATGTGTAATATACATATACTCTGATGTAATATTAAGAGGGTAGAAAAGTAAAACATAACCAGAATTAGTGACACTGGAGCAGACTGGAGCTGAGGCAGATAAAGTTGTCTCCAGCCAAGTAGAATAGTGTCATTATCACTACCAGACCAGACAAATTCCAATTTCATTCAGCATGGAAAGCATATGGCACCAGAAAGTAAACATCATCTAACTCTTTGTTTTGGTAAATGTTTTGTACTCCAGATTTATTGCTGGAACATTCAACCCCTATTATGAATGACTTTGAGGTATATTTATTAGTTAATTGTATTGCATTAAAATTGTTTCCTTACTGTGTGGGATTAAGACATGCTGTTGAGCCATTTTCTCTGAGTAAAAAGGGGTGAAAAGGCAATGCAGGTGGAAAACACTGTGCAACAAGGAATGTTATAAATAACAAAATCATATTATAGATTATTTAAGTGAACTTCAAAAAGTAGATAGTAAAACAAATATTTATCCTGTGTAGCTATGCAAAGTTTTATAAGCAAATACTGAGCACTTATAACATTTTTTCAACATTTTAGTGCTGAAACATGAAAATTAGATAGCTGCAAAGCAGCATAATTTAATTCTCTTAAGAGCTAATAACTCTCTCTACGTATTGCTGATATTGCAGCTTCTTGAGAAGGAAAACAACACAGCTATGTTTAGATGGCAATGCTGTAATAATGTAGATTGACATAGAATCCTGAAAAATCTTTAAAAGTGTTTGGATATTCGCATTAGCTATAGAAGAGAGCTGACATATTGTTATTTATTAGCAGTCACCTTCTCCATAGTTTTTGATCTTGTAGACCTCAAGACTCAGCAATGGTTTGGGATCCCTGTTCTGTATTACCTTAAGACATGGCCAGACATAACTATCTGACAAATAAACCTTTCTTATTTATTTTTTTTAAGTATGCATTTAAGTAAATGCATTGTTCAAAGATATAGTCTGCTTCTAATTACAGTATTTTATGATGTGATTTACTTACTGACTTGAAATTCTGCACATTTTCTATACAAGAAACTGAAAGTGTAATGGCAAACAAATGCTGAAAACAGTTGGTCAATCGCTGTTTGAAAGGAAAAACTTTTCTTGAAGAGAAGGTATAAATGGTGCACAGGGAACTCTATTAGGATTTCAATCCTCTACTCTGTAAACACTACTGTGCAGTAGCCAGTCAATTCACCTCAATCAAAGAACAGATCGCAGGACTGTTTGAAAATCTAATATTCATTCTGCATCAGAAAATCTATTTACTTTTTAAAACATGTTGATACTAGCATAAAATAATGAAAAGGATATAAGACTTCTCCACACATTTGATTCTCCAACTGCTTGGTTTAATGACATTACTCTAGGTAACAGATCATAATTTGGGTATTTATTTTGAAGAACACTAAACTGATCTAAACAACGTAATAATTTATTGTTTATTTACTTAATAAACACCAAGAAAAATTTGCAAATTTTTAGCAATCATGTTTTCCTATGAAATAATGTGTTTAATGGCATATAAATCATATAATTCCATAATTTTGTATATAACTAAAACAATGTTATTTTGCAGCAATTTAATAATAATAATTTGCTTTTATCTTAAACATTGAACATATGATCAGGGTAGGATTAGTTTCAAAAATCTCCTTTGTAGATCTGAAATAGTGAGAAACTGCATCAGTTTGAAAAGCATAACCTAGTTTGCAATGCTCACAGCAATCAAAACAGTTAATGCTTTTCTGAGTCTACAAAGTAGATGGACTTACCAGCTCCTCTGGTATGGTTAAAATCACCTTTAATAACTTTGCATGACTTTCCATTACCATTGCAGACACCACAATGATCTTCACGAGCCAGAGATCCTAATATCCCATCACAGCCAAATTTCTACGGGAGAAGAAAATAAAGCTATTGAGAGACAGGCCACGTTTTTCACGAGGCTGCACTTATGAGCGGGCATCTCATCCTTTTTCAAGATGACCTAATCATTGTGACCCAGCATTGATGTTAGGCCTCCTCAGATTGCTGCACTCACTCTTCTTATATGGTTGACCAACAATATCAACTGCTTTCTAAGAGGAACACACATGTGCTCCCACCTTCCCCTGGCATCTCCTGGTGCCGATGGATGAGCTACTGTGCAAAGCACTGAGTAGGCCTTACTGCCCAGTGATTGCAGCTTGTGTAGCTTTTGATTCAAAATACAGCAGATTCTTTGCCAACCCCATAATGGTAAAGTGCCACCTAATGAAAGCTAATGTTTAACTCTGAATACCATTTGAACACATCTAGAACATGTAAATATACAATTTATATGTGTTTTATGGAAAAGTTTTTGGTTTGAAACAAATAGTGTTTACTCAAGCACTTTCACATTACTATCTTTGATGTATTTCTATGATTAAAAATCACTGCTAGCCTGACAATAGAAATAGAGCTAATTTCATATGTTGGCCTGATATGAAATAAAAACTTTTTAGAGACTAGAGAAGACATCAGAAGGTAATCTTGTGCACTGCATAAATGCACCTGATAAAACCAATAAAACTTAAACACTGTTTGATAAATGATGAAGATAAAAGCTAGGCTAAAAAGGAAATAAAGAATTCCCGTAACAACAGAAACTGTAGTCTATTAAAGATCAGCTCATTTCCAAGCACATGAAGATTGTTACTTCACTCTGTGCATACAGTTCTTATTAGAGTGATTCTACCTAAAAATATATATATATAGAATTTAAAATATGTTTTATGGCATAAGTGTTCAAAGACCTGTGTATCTAAAATGGTATATCTGCAAGATTTAAATATTTAACTCTACAGCTGTAGACCAGAAGTCCCTCCTCATCTGTTTGATTGGACAAGCTAAAATGTGAAAGATCTTATAAATTAAACATTCAAATTTGATTAGCACATATTTCTCTGCCTCTTGATATGCCAAAAGACCAGTTCAGTGGTTTATTTTTTTTGTCTTTATTAGCCAGACAGATGCAAAAGGTGGATAATAAGACTTTTTTTTTCAAGAAAAAAAGGTGGGTTATACATCATCTTTGTGATTAAACCTCTAATTTTTATCTCATGAGCAAAAACTTCAGTTCAATGAAGTACTTAAGTGCGTACATGTTGCATGTGCTCAGTCACTCAAGACTTATTAAACATATACATGCATTTGTATGCATATATAAATGCATGCATGCATCTACAAGTATTTAATTAAGTTATTACAGTATCTAGCAAAATCATTTCTGTGTTAAAGTTTACTTTTTCTACTGAATTCAAGGTTTGCAATGGTAAGTGGACCAAGAAAATAAACAGCTCTGTGGAATTTTCATACGAAAGAGTTTCCATGTAAGGCACTATAAAAGAGTCAAAAGAACTTCTATGAACCAAATGAATTCTCAGGACCATGAACAGCGGAAGCACTCTACTTTAGTTATCTGTAATTCAGTTTCTTTGGTTTATTTAGCTGTAAAATTTTGTACTGTTGACAGAACTAAGCACACATATCCACACCCCATAGCAAAATTTCCCAGCCTGTTGAAAGCTGAGACATCCTTAGCTTTAGAAGTTGAAATCAGTAACACTAATGCTCCAATCTGCTGCAGTTTCTTGTAATCAGCCATATCAGAGATACACATTCCCGAAGCTAAACCTTCAGTTACTTCAGGTACTGTGTTGCAAGTGAAAAGAGTTTAAAATATTTTAGTATGGTACATAAAGAGACATTCAGTCTTGGTCATGCATATTGCAACATTCCATCAAAGAAATAGCACATATGCATAACAAATGTATGCACCTGCATCCATGTGCATATGTATCCAGTTTCTAAAGGAGTAACTCATACCTGGCATCTACCATCTGCACAGATATCTAACCCGTGCTGGCCACAAGAAGTCCCATCCATCACCTTTTCTGTTAGAAGAACGGGCTGATCTTTTCCAGCTGGTGAACAGAATAAGGCACAGGGTTTTTCTGCAGTAGCAATTGATGGAAACAATAAATAAATAAATAAATAAATAAATAAATAAATGAGTTCACAAAAGGTCAATTAACAAATAGAAAATTATTATCAACAGTATTTTAAAACTAATATATGCTTATCTTTGCAGTATGGATCTATGTTAGCATTAAAAGTTATCTTAGATACAGTGAAAAAAAAAACAAAACAGTTTTGATCCTTTTCTCATCTGTTTGAAGAACTCAAGTTCTTTTTCCTGCTAGAATATACTTGTGCTATAAACTTGGCATACATCGTACTCATGTCATGTTCATTGTTATAATTAAGAATATGCACATTACAGCTGTTGGAATATTTTGGTTGTAATCTATACTTTTATTCTACCATACTTCTGGCAGATCATAAATATTGGTTAAAAAAGAAACTTAACACTTTCCAGATTTTCTAACTATGCAGGTCAAAGAGAAAAAAATTAAGTAACTGAAACACCCTGGGAAGAAAAATATATGGATTTACAAAATACACGTTAAAAAAAAAAACAAAAAACAAAAAAAAAACCACACTAAATACTGAACACATTCTTTCTAACATCTTCACCAAGGTCAGGCAAATTTTCTACTACATTTCTACAGCATTCTGAAAATCATTTCTACAGCATTCTGCAAATCATTTCTCATTTTGAAAAGAATAAAAAAGTAATCATATCCTATGTATCCATGTATTCCTCAGGGTCATCATTCATAAATAATGAAGTTTGCTTCACCACTGCCAAAATAACAACAAATAAAATAAAACAGAGTCTCCTGTCAGTGGTCAACCGAGTACAAAATTATATGACTTTTTTATATCTTTAATCACAAATGTACTAACTCAGAACTTCTTCCCAATCTTTTGCAGATTTTTGAAAGGATAATGTCAATCCTGAACTTGAAACTGATTTCACTTGGACACAATCTACACGACTCTGACTTCATGCTGACTTTTAGATTCCTGGAGTGCATTTTTATTAGTAAATTAAACAGTTCCAGGAAACATTTAAGGGCACTGGAACTCTACTGTCTATACAGTTAAACTGCAAAACACTCCATGGCACATTTTTCACCCGTGCCAACTAGCATTAGCTGGGTCTAGACTGGAAATTGCCACCTGCAAAGGGCCATTTCCAAAAAGCTGTTTGGATGTCATCATCCTTTTCAGAGTGCCAAAGAGTTGAAAAGTGTGGACACACGCTTTCTCTACCAGCTCACTTACACACCAGAGAGTGGTCTGGGCACATTTAATTCACTAAAATTGACACAACTTCTGAGTATCTCCAGGGGAAAAGTACAAAAAGATGTGATCTCTTTTGCCAGCATGTGAAGCCTGTCAGACACAGCCATCTCCAGTTCAGAAGCATTAGCCTCAGCCTGAGTCTGTGCATGCTGCATTCCTGTTATACTGCTTAAAATGTAATTTGAATGTCACCTGGTAGCTTTAAGAACAGCATGTATCAGCATTTTTCAAAGGAACACCTTATCAAGATTTACAACCTAAAAATTTTGTAAGGACACTAAAATCAAAGAGACAAAAAATTGCAGAAATCACAGCAATATCGCTACCCTGGACTTTGGCAGAGCAGACTTTACTCTCTTCAGTGCTTGGTAGAGTACCATGGGACAAAGCCCTGGAGGGAAGAGTGAAAAGAAAACCAAGAAAGATGGTTAATATTTTAAGGATCACCTCCTCCAATCTCAGGAGCGATGCATCCCAACAAAGAGGAAGTCACGCAAAAACCCCAGGAAGCCTGCATGGATGAGCAAAAAGCTCCTGGTCAAACTTGAACAGAAAAAGGAGGCCTACAGAGGGTAGAAGCAGGGACGTGTAGCCTGGGAAGAATACAGAGAAATTGTCTGAGCAGCCAGGGATCAGGTTAGGGAAGCTAAAGCCCTACTAGAATTAAATTTGGCAAGGGACATCATGGACAATAAGAAAGGCTTCTATAGGTAGGTACATCAAAAACAAAAGACCAGGGAAATTGTGGTCCCTCTCTGGAACAGGAGATCTGGTTACTTGGGGATATGAAGAAAGCTGGGGTATTCAATGACTCTTGTGCCTCTATCTTCACCAGAAAAAACTCCAGCCACATAGCCCAGGCCCCAGAAGGCAAAGCCAGGGATTTGGAGAATGAAGAACTTCACAGTGCAGGAGAAGATCAGGTTCAAGACCAGCTAAAGAACTTTAAGGTGCACAAGTTCTGAAGGTGCCAATGAGACCTGATGAGATGCATCCAAGGGTCCTGAGGGAACTGGTGAATGAAGTTGCTAAACCCATTACATTTGGGAAGTTGTGGCAGTCCAGTGAAATTCCCACTGACTGGAAAAGGCAGAACATAATCCCCATTTTTAAAAAGGAACCTGGGGAACTACAGGCCAGTCCATCTCACCTCTGTTCCTGGCAAGATCATGGAGCAGATCCTCCTGTAAACTATGCTATGGCACATGGAAAATAGGGAGGTGACTGGTGACAGCCAGCATGGCTTCACTAAGGGCAGATTGTGCCTGACAAATCTGGTGGCCACCTCCAATGGGGTTACAGCATTGGTGGATAGGGGAAGAGCAACTGATGTCATCTACCTGGACTTGTGGATGCCCCCTCCCTTGAAGTGCTCAAGGCCAGACTAGATGTGGCTTTGGGAAACTTAATCTAGTAGGAGGTGTGGCAGGGGGGTTGTAACTAGGTTATCTTTCAGGTGTCTTTCAACACAAAGCATTCTATGATTCTATGACTCTCTCATGGCCCCGTTGAACTTCATGAGAGTCGCACAGGCTCACCTCTCACGCCTGTCCATGTCCTGGCATTTCTTCCCTCTAGTGTATCAGCTGCACCACACAGATTGGTGTCATTGGCAAATGTGCTGAGGGTGCGCCTGATCCTACTGTCCATGTCACCAACAAAGATGTTAAACAGTGCCAGTCCCCATACTGATCCATGAAGTCCAACACTCATCACTGATTTCCACTTGGAATTTGAGCTGTTGACTGCAACTCTTTAAGTGCTGCCATCCTGCCATTTCCTTACCCACCAAGTGGTCCATCCATCAAATACATGTCTCTCCAGGTTAGAGGCAAGGATATCATGAGGGGCAGTTTCAAATGCTTTGCACAAGTCCAGGTAGATGACATCAGTTGCTCTTCCCCTATCCACCAATGCTGTAACCCTGGTATAGAAGACTAGGCACAATTTGTCAGACACAATCTGCCCTTAGTGAAGCCATGCTGGCTGTCACCAGTCACCTTCCTATTTTCCATGTGCCATAGCATAGTTTCCAGGAGGATCTGCTCTATGATCTTGCCAGGAACAGAGGTGAGACAGACTGGCCTGTAGTTCCCCAGGTCTTCCTTTTTTTTGCCTTTTTAAAAATGAGGGTTATGTTCTTTTCCAGTCAGTGGGAACTTCACTGGACTGCCACAACTTCTCAAATATGAACCAGTACTGGCTCAGCAACTGCATACACCATCTGCAACTGCATAGGACCATCTCATCAATCAACAAAACTAGATAACTTCAACATACTATAGGTGACCTTACTCAAATACAGCAAATACTTTGGATATGGTGTACAATTGGGCTCCAGTAAATGTCAATAGGACAAATAACTGTGAATTTGGGAGCAATGGATTTCTGTAGCACTGGAATTCTTTGGCTGGTCTCTAGTTTTGTGTCTCCTGGAGGACAGCTTAGGACTACAAGGTTTCTAAGAACAAACTTAGATGAAAACAACCATCCATAATCCTCAACAGGAAATAGAAGACTGTAAAGATTTTTCATCAGATGACTGAGTTATTTTAAGTCAGGCTGAAAACTCTTTATCCTTTAGGATATAAATCATGTGTTTCTTTACTAAAATGAAATTTAGTAAAACAAAGCCAAATTGATTCACTCGATAAGTACCTATCAAACACATGGAGAGAGTTCCCCTTACTCTGAATATGAGATAACATACAAGCCTAATGAAAACTGTCTGACAAGTTTTCATTGTGTCACCTTCAGAAGATTAGTACCCCAAAAATCTTTTTTTTAGCTATATATATACTAAAATAAGTTTGTGATAATAAACTCATATTTTTCAGGATTCAGCCAAATCTGTGCTTTGTAATGTTTTCTGATAATTTACTTCAAGAGTAAAATATAACTGGCAATAAAGAACTACTTAAAATGTGGTAACACATACTTACAGTAATTCTGTGTCATTCCAGGAACTTCTTTATTACCAGTTCTTACAATTCTGCTAATGTCTCAAAATAACCATTTTCAGACCTTAATTATTTGTGTGTGTGTTATTGTTTGATTATTTATTATTATTGTTGTTGTTGTTGTTTATTAAATAAAATATACCATAACAATTTGGGAAATGTCGGGAATGGCCTACACTTACCATCATCGATCACAGCCTGCCACTGGTGCACATGCTTCTGATATGAAGATCTGACACTGAAAGCCTGGCACTGCCAGTCTCTGAAGGCAGGCACACCAGCAGGACAAGAAGGATTTTCGCATATTCTATACTGCATCATGGGACCGTGACACTCTCCTTCAACGCCTAGACTACAAAAGATGGCATAAATATCATGCTTTATTGTTTGTAATGTTTTGTCAAACTTACAGCATAATTTACTTAGGTCATACACAAATTCAGTTTAAATAGCAGAATTTTGCTGCTATACAATATTAAGAAATCACTCAAAAAATTAGTCACAGAACAAAACATATTTGACTTCTGTTTGGACCTGTTACATTACAGATAATGAGTCATGTTAATGAGTCAAGTTATGATAATAAATCATAACTTACACTTGGCCCCAAAGAAGTACTAGGGTTAGTTGGTGTGTCCCGTTAGCAGAACATCAGCTGCAGTTTTGATACAGTTCAAATGATTTTTCTCTTGATGGACTGAGAGGAAGGTGCCAGTGAAAGGACATAATATCTGCATCATTTCAGATTTGCTACCTCTCTTTTTTTTAATTAAGTGTTACAAAGCTCATACAATACACTGTTATTTTCTGGTTGCACAAATTGTTTTTGCAGGTGTTAATGAAAAAGGCAAAAGAATAGTGAATTCTGAAAACTGGATTAATTATTGGGAATCTTATGTAGAAAAATGAACTAAAGTGAAATTAAGATGTTACTGAATTCTACAAACAGATTTTAGACATGATTCTGGAAGTGGCATTTAGATGGGAGGAAACAGCATTTTGCTTATCAAAGGTTTCTGTTAAAATACTACTCTTTTGTACAGCCATATATACATTTTCTTCATGTTTCATTATGCAAACTTCTTGCTTTTAATTCATTATTTTTGTCATTTTTTTCCCCAAATCTGTTATATTGTCTTTCACCCTTCATTTTCTTTTTTGTTCTGTATTTTCCTAAATGACCTATTCTGCTCTGCTCTGCTCTGCTCTACTCTACTCTGCTCTATTCTACTCTGCACTTCATTACCTACTGTACCCTGTACCCACTTCTCTGCCCATTTTTCCATTTTTTCTTGTTGTATAAGTGACCCATAGAAGAAGAATGTGGCACTCAGTAATTAAAAGGAAAGCATAGTTTATCTGGCTACTGAGATATGGTTATACACCATTCAAGTCAGTGGTAAAAATCTCTTTATCCCCAATGGGACAAGGTTTTCATTTTCAGAAGATAAGAAGTTTCTATACCTTGTTTCTATAGATATTCTAGATATCTATATTAGATATTCTATCTAACTGTCTGCAAAACTGGCAAAAAAGGTGTCTTTGTAAAAGCTGCAATTCCTTGGCTCTCCAAATGATACAGAAGACAATTTTCTCCACCACCAATAAACAAACAAATAAATAAATAAAAAGTAAAGACAAGAATTATGTACTGACTCTGCAAGTCACAAACTATGGATTTAATTTTTTGTTTCTTCTCCAGGTTAAGCTTAAAACAAAAATTGTATTCTCCCATAACCTAAGCTTTTGAGAAAAGCAGAAAAATGGAAAAATAGTGTTACCATGCAATAAAAAAAATCAAATACTTATTCTCCTATGTCTTTTTGAGTATTCATAAAAAATTACTTGCTTGTGTCTAGAATAACTATATATGAATGGGTTTCTCTAACATAAAGATTTACATTCTGTTCAGAAATACAGATGAACAGCAATGGAAGCCTGAACTGATTTTTACCCAGGACATTTGCGTTGTCGACTGCTGATTCCAGTGTTGCAAGTACGACTGCAAGTGCTCCACGTGCTCCACTCCCCCTCCATATGCTCCGTAAAAGAGGTCCGATTGATGCATTCTCCAGCCTTACACCACTAGATGAAAATTCAGCTCTTAGGTAAATAAATCATGACGTATGTAAAAAAAAAAAAATTTGTTTGCTCCACAAGCATGTGGGAAGCACAACAAAAACACATTGTTAAATACACAGTTTTCATATAAATCAGCAGTATCTTTTCCTACTGTTCTATATAGCTTTCTTTTCTGTACTAATAAATATAACAGCTAATGTCCTTTTTCTAGCTCAGTGGCTAAGTAGTATGTACAACTTTTGTCCACAACTTCAAGATCAAGTTCATTCCCAACACAGGGTGCCTCCTGGAACAGGTTTTTCATTTCCAGACCATGCGGCCCCCTTTGTTTGAGCTAGCATATTGCCTAGGAAACTATTTTTAGGTCCAGCCAAAACCCACTGCAGGGATCATCCACCAGCTGAACTGTAAGGATAATCACAGCACAGTGTTCAGGGCTGTTCACTGGACTAGTTTGGTTCACTAGCATCAATACAACCAGTGGGAACTGCTTTATCACTCATTATCCAGTGACAATTGTAATATGCTATAACTATACTGTAAGTTATAATTATGTTGTATAACAGGTTATATAATTGTACATATATATTATATATATGTGTATAATTATATAATTGTGTAAGTTGTATAATTAAGTTGCATAGTAATATAATTGTAAGTTGTAACTATACTATAAGAGAGAAAATGAGATTTTATTCACAACTTGTGTTCAGAGACAGAGGAATTAAAGCCTCTATAAACTAGTGCTGAGAAATTTAACTGAATTTCTGACATTTAAAGAACTTTAGAATATCACCTCAATAATTGTATACGTATGTATCATTTCCCAAGATAATAGCAATTTCTCACTCAAAAACTATCCAACTATCCAATGTTATGTTCCGTAGCCTATGTCCATATCATGTATAAATGCTCATATTTTTTAGAGATATTCCTTCAGATACAGTAGGCAAAATGGACTTTTCTCCAGCGAGAGCATCCTCCTGATGTAGGGTCTGAGGGGTGCTCACAAATTCTTGACTTACAAAGTAACAGAGCTGGAATAAGCTTGAAACCAGACAAAGTAAATCACTTCCTAAGATCCTAAGAGAGGAATACAAGATAAGAATACTCCATCTCTACAGTCAAAGAAACTAAAACAAATGACTTCTGTAATCTGAAGCTCATCTTGGACAGACATCAAGTAAACAAGAAGAATCCCTTCTAATCCTCTGAGATGTTTCAGTGATCTCTGCTTAATTTTCTACTGCTAGATAAAAAAAAGGTTTCCCTGCAGCCTGGAACAGAACTCATCAATCCTAATTAGTACTTTTTCTAACACTTATTAGTTATTTAATCCTTACAAGAGAATGGTGTTACCTTCCTCACAGACTTTCTAGGACTCATGTTACTACCATACCATAATGCTCTCACAATTATGACCATAACCTTTAAGAATGAGTCCTGTGCAATTAGGTGCTATTATCACCTTTTGCAAGTGAATTAATAACGCACAGACAATAATATACAGAATGCACGCTAATTTTGGGTGTCCAGTTTGAGATGGCAATGGTTTTACAACGGAAAATTTTGGGTTTTAACGAGTAACACTGCTTTCTTATTCCCTACCATAGACACACCAGCATCGGCAAAAAGAACATAACTCTAAACAAAAGGTATGTCTATGAGTTTCGAAGTGCTGACTCAAGACAAATATATCAGCTATATAAATTTACAAGAATGAAAAAATCAGAGCAAGTGTAAGACTTTTAGAGATATGAAAATGAATAAAGCCTGTTTTTTCCTCAGTATATAAAATGATACCACATGAAAATTTACCTTACTAGATTGATTTGTTCACTTTTGGAGGGGGATGATGACAGTCCTTGGTGAATATAATATGACTAAAAGAGGAAATCACTCCTGTGGGAGACTACTGTCAGCACAATATCATGAAAATCCCAAGATATATGCATACTCCTGCTCTGTTATCTATTTGACTTTATTTATCTTCATTTACAGTTACATACACACCTGACAGCGATTGTTCAAATATGAAAGCTCTCGAATGACAACATTTAATTTAAGTCTGACTTCAGGTGATCATTTAATTTCTCTTTGATGTCATACTTCTAATGACATTTATCACTCTTAGATGTACGGACATCGTAAGAACGTCTTTACAAAGCTTATCCTAAAAAGTTACATTGCAAGTCTGTATTGATTCCTTCAGTGACACTATTCCTACTAAATCTGAAATCTTAGCCAAGATCTTTATATCTCTGAAAGCTTATGTTTCTGTTTGCAATAAGCAATGAAACAATGGCATTCCATTCATAAACAGAATATGAAAACAAAACAAGTTTGAAATAAAACAGTGTAAGGATTAAAACATCTGTGGCTTCGGCTTTTTTTAAACATGTAAGTGCTTGCAGGGAAACGTACTTTTTTTGTACCATGTCTATACTTTCTAATATAAGACATATAGTTTTACTATGCATGTATAATTTCCATGACAATTGAGGTAAGCAGTAACTTTAAACAAATGCAAAGATTTATCCTGCTTTTTCCTTAAATGTCAGGTGTTCAGTATAATTTATACTGCTTTACCACTTCTGCAGGAAAAACCAGAAAAATACCTTTCCAGTGTCACAGTCTGTTCCATCCATGGGTGGATCCAGTTTAGTTTTGCATTCCTTTTCACTTTCCACCTTGCACCACAACCCAGTGCATATGACATGCTGAAAGCCAAATACACAGGTAAGTACATAATCTGTCTTATGCAAAATTACTTTCTACATGTAATCCAGTAATTTTATAATAAAGTTACCAATTTTATAATACTGAAGTATGCTTAAGGGTAGGTTAAACATGCACAGAAATCAAAGTGTGCAAATTCTGCTTTGACTTCTACTAATCACTGGCTAATGTAAAAAGTCAAGCTAGAGTGTTGACAGATAGGGGGATGTACTCCTTAAGTCTAACCCTAGAGGTCATAGTCTTTGCGTACTCCAGATCTGACAAAGCATATCAGAAAAACTTTACCCTGTGTTGTCAAGATGCCACTGTGCAGATGCACTCCACCAAGGACTGGAAGAGGTGTGATAGTGCCAAGTCTAAGAAGCGGATTCTGCTTCTATTTGTTAGAACACAAGTCAGGAAACAGAGCGGTATGCCTGGATAAAAATGAGCTCCTTAGCACCATTTTAAAAACAGGTAAGTAAAAGGGATGTAATTCTTTATTAAACACATTTGGAGATTTCTGAGAACTATTTTTTAAAATAAATTCATGTTTTCACTCCTTTTATTTAGTGTTCATTCATTTTATCTTAAAGGGAGAAAAAAGCACTGTCACTAGCATTAACACGCAAGGTTTTAAAATGAATTAATTTATAAATATAAGGTCTAATTAGTCTTTGTGCAGCTATATAGACCTATGATCACTGGAGGATTGCAGGAATGTGTTTGTAAGAAACTTGGAGGTTTCTTTAGGATGTCCAAATCCCCCTTGTTCATACAACCACAGTGACTGCTGCTACCTTATGCTCTTCCAATGATTCATAATTTTCGTTACACTGGAAATATCTCAAAAGTAAATCAAGCCTGACATCCACAAAGAAGATACAAAGTAAGGTGACAAATCAGGCTGAAATATTTTTGTGGGGAAGGAGAAGGCAGATGAGAAGAACGCTAGTCAGTAGTTAATTTTAGAGGTGGAAAGAAAAGCTGCTTATTCTGTCAGCCTTGAGCATCAGAACAACATAGTTTTACCTTCTTCGAAAGTAAGTATAGCCTTGCAGTATGTTGGCACATATTTTCCCAGATTTCCTTGGCAACTTACCCCACTTTCCTCTAAAAAGCTCTCCTTCTCCCATGACTCTGTCATGGCTTCTCTTTGTTTTGTTACACCCTTATCTGGAAACTGTGTGGACATGAAGAAAGGCCACTTGGGTATGGTTCAAGGCCTGAATGTACAGATTGATTCCCCTCTCAGATATGCACAGTAACCCTCAAAGAGGAGAAGAAAGGATCCAGCAGAGGTGGGAGGGAGGAGGGTCACAGGGAGCATAAAAGTTAAAGATCAGCAGATTTTTTTTGAACCCTGGGCTGCCAGAAGATGTTCTTTTTATGACTGAAATGATTTATTACATTGGTAAACCTTCTAGGAGTCTCTGTTCATTTTACATTATGCATGAAAATTGTGTGATAAATCTTATGCTACCTTGAAAAAAGTCTTACTGCACAGGAAACATAATTCAATAAAAGATTGTGTCTGAACCAAGGAAACAGGACAGTTCCAGTGGGAGTCTAGCATATAAAAATGTCTGTAACATCAGCTTTTAAAAAGTTTTAAGATTCCAGAGGACTGAAGCATTGAACAGAAAAAGTCAGGATGGCAGCAGTCAGACTCACTCCTGATTCATTTTGCAACAGTTTTGTGCAGAAGCTGAACTGAGAAGAAAACAGCCTATGCAAATTGTAAAATATAACTACAGAAGACATACCCTGCACCTGGAAAAATTCTAAAAAAGTATTTTTCAAATATTAAACTGTAATTTCTACCCTTGTTCATTGGAGAAAGAGCATTTATGTTTCTAAAGTGGTTTTTAAACACACTTTAAGATAGAACTTGAGATCTGAGAACTAAAACTTAGCAATTGGATTTCTGGGCCAGTTTCAGAAGATGGTACAGACTAGACAGTATCAGATGTTCAGGACTAATTGCTTCCACATCAACTGTGAAATGATTGACTACACTTTTGCCACAACTCAACCTCACTGAGACAAAGACATGCTAATTTAATTTTCCTAATTCAAAAGGAAAATAATGTAAAATAAAATAAATCCTATTCCCATGTCTTCATTCACTAATGACCAATGACTACATCTGAAGAAAACTCATACAGATCAAAAAATAACATTAAAATTTTACTTTATGTTATCTATTAAAGCTTTTTTTTTTTTTTTTTAAATCTTGTGTTAAACTGCTGCTGCAAATCTTCTTCTCCTCTTAAGCTCTTCTCCTCTTAAGATGTGAAGTCAGATTTACAAGGATTTGGGTGCCTAAGCACACAGATGCACTTGAGCTTTGCAAAGTCAATCAAATCAAAATGCTTGACTTGCTAATGTGCTCTGTATACATCTGCATGTCTCTGCAAATACTTTTATACCACCTCTTTATGAACCATGAATCTAACTCCCCCAGCTAGAAACATCTCTGAGCTTTGAATGAACTGTATTCTAAAAACACTCACTTCTCTTCACTAGTTTGTTAAATAAGCATTCAATACTACTATAACAGTTCACCCTAGACTTTGAGATTCCCCAAACCCAAGAAAATGGAGACATGGAATTACTAAAATTGGAGCATGACTCATATTTTCTTCTGGGCTTTCCATTTTAGTCAAATGCCAGATACACTCCTTAGTTACTCCTCAACTTGTGCTGCTGCTGCAGAAGCAAGAGATCTAAACATTACTGTTACCATTTAACTTTTGTCAGCTGGGGATTTCTACATGTAATTGGACAAAAACTATGATGCACACTTTTAACATTTTCACTAGAAATCTGCAGTGCTGCTGACTGGAAAACCAGTAGATGCCATTATCAATATTACAGTCACACCAAAATCAGAGCACAAACTTCTAAATCAGAAATTTACTCCTCTGGGAAAAAATGTTTCATCCACTCAAAAACTGTATTGTTACATTCACAGAGGTTCATTAGGTATTTATCAGAAGCACAGTACAACATCTGTTGTAAAGTCACAATGTAAAACGTAACAATTTTTTTTCAGGGGCTCTTTAAATTAAAGGACTGAAGGAGATCTGTGTGCATGATAGGGATGCTTTTCCAATCATATAAGCATCTGGAAAAAGGTCCAGTTGAAAGGAAGGACTGGAGACAAAACGAGCATTTCAGAACTGTATTTGTGCAAAGTCAAGATTGTTTAAAATGTGGTGTTGGATATGAGGATGGATATTTCACCAGGGCTATAATATTTCCATGACTTTCATTCTTTTCACTGTGATCTTTCCCTGAAATACCTTAAAAATCACCATGAAATATAACCAGTCTCCTACTACTTTGCAAAGATCACAGCTGTGTTATAACAGGAATTGTTTTAGTGGAACTGACTAGATAGCATTCACATCCTGTACTTTAATCTTAAAAGCCAGCATTTAATAGTTCAACAATTATATTCAATTGTCAAGTTCTACAATCTCATTTAATCATCAAGAACTACTTCTGGGCCATGATCTCACTATCTGTTATGTGAAACAATGTTAGGGTCTAATTGATTCTTTTGTGAGACATCATGGGCATAAAAGCAAACTTGGCTCCCTTACAAAATAAGCATGGTGACATGGTATAAATCTTGTACCCTGAGAACCACTCACAGTTTTCTCAGGCTCTATAAATTTTGCTTAGGGTATGAAAAAGAAGTCTTTGAAATAAAGATGAAAAGAAAAAAAAAAGTCTGGATACGATTCATAAAAGGCGGGGGAGTGGGGGGGTTGGGGAGGAGAAAAGAGGCTCACGTAGGAAAAGAAAGGAGTAGGCCCTCAATGGTGCCTTCAGTCCTTTGCTTTAGCCATTATACCATAAAAAAGAATTCTTGATAGCAAGGGATAATCATTGTCATCTGCAGTGTTTCTCAGAGGTTGCTGTGTAAGGTGATGGTAAATTACCTTGACGTACTGTTGTATAATAAAATTTACAGAAAATTATATCTCAGCAGAAATGCAACATTGATTGTACCACTGATATTGGTAGATTATTTTTAAATTGTAAAGAAAATTATTTTCATCATTACTCAATTGTTTTGTTAGTTGAATAGCTGTTACATACAAAATGTACCCATTTAATGAGAAAGGCTACATGGAAGTCCAGTCATCAAACCATCTCACAGTCCGAAAAAATGTAAGACTGACGAAGTTCATGATTTATCTTTTACATAGAAGTGCACAAACCCTTCAGCAAATAGAACTTGCCCAAGAAAACTTGGGCTATAAACTATTGGATTTACTGAAGTTTAAATTAACTTTCAAGGAGTACATTTCTCTCTTGTTTCCTGGCTTCTGGACAACAACTGTAACCACAGTAAATTGCCAGTTACCAGCAGAGTAGAAGCGAGTATGCAGTGATAAAAGCAAGTAGTTTGGACTACATGGAAAATTCAGTGTTCTCCAATGCACAATAAAATAATTATTGCAACAAATTAATACTGCTCCTACTAAGGAGTTTTAGATGTAACTTTTAGATGTAAGTAGAATGTGTTTAGATGTACTAATAAGGTTTTAGATGTAGAAGAGTCTCCTACATGTTGACTTCTTTAATGGCACCCAGAATAATCTGCACAGTCAACACAGTGAACTTTGCATCATCTTTATAACACGTTAAATGTAATTATTTGGTAGGTTAAATTCAACATATTTATTATTTCCATGTAACATACTCACATTTCAGAGGGAGATGATAAAAAATAGCTACAAATATCAATTTGCACTTAGAAAGTGATGTCAGTGTTTTGTAGTCAATTCATAGCCAATGGCTTACTACAGCCCATGGAGGATTCTGGGAAGTTTATATAGCTTAGTCTAAGCCCAATTTAAAAGGAAACCTTTTTTTTTTTTCTCTCTCTTTTTTTTTTTTCTTTTCTTTTTTTTTTTTTTTTCTGTTCATATGCCAGGGAAACATGTAAGAGAAAGATGGCTTTGGGCTGTGTTCTGTCCATTGTTCTGAGATCCCACTTCACCACAGAAATCTTATTTAATTGTACTAGGATATCAATATGTAAATTTCCCAAATAGAAGAGCTAAATGTAAGACTCACAACAGGGAACAAAAGAAGGAGATTTGAATACAGTGCCTAAACTTGCTATACCTTGCTCTTTTAGGTCTACAGCCTGAGGATCAGAGATGTATTCTTTTTTGTTGTTGTTGCTGTTGAGGGGCAAGGAGAGAGTGTAAATTTTGCTTCCAGAGGAAGATGCAGAGGGAAAACAGCAGGGTGGCTTTACAGAGATCATCAGTAGACCTTTGTGTAAGGTCTCTCCTGCCTTTTTCAGATTTTCTGAATTCTGCCCTTTTCTTCATTTTAATGTAATTTCTAGTAGGCCCAAGGCCCTTGAAGATGCATTGCAGTCATACTGTAGTTTAGTATTTGCTTATATGATTTCCAGGTCAGGGCTATCAGTCTTGCAGAGGATTTTGGCAAAACTTCAGAAGGGTTTTCCCCTTGCCTACTTCTCAGAAATTGCTATGAAGTTCTCACTTTCTGTTTATGAAGCAACAGACTTGGTTTATGAAAAAGACTAAGAATTAACCTACAGTTGGTCAGAAGAAAAGAACTGTTCAAAATACCTTTCGTATGGTCTTGCAACATTATCAGATTCTTTCTTCAAAACAAGCCTACATATCTTTGGATTTAAGTTACAATAGCATGTTAACACTAACACTTCATAGCAATTTTCCTAAATTAACAATTTTAATATTATAATCCAACAAGTTGAGAAAAAAAAGAAAAAAAAGATAAGCGTATTAGTTGTAGTGTTAATTCTTACATACAAAATGCTATAAGAGGAAAAAAAATGAAGATAATGATTAGAAATGAGCAATTAGATACCAACACCCAGAGTTTAAGTACTCTCTGTGCAAACAATTGCAGCAGTGCCAGGGTAATATTCTGAATTTAACTTCCTAACACTTCTAAAATAATAATGAAAAACCAAAGAAACCCTAGAGTCAGTATCCTGACAGAAGTATATTTACTGTATCTGCGAATGAAACACAACAGGTATGGGACCAACAGGGTACCTGGATTTACATACCTGAATTAAAGCTAAACATAAGCTAAACACAAAGAAGCAAAGTGCCCAGAGCAATGAAAAGCATATAGAGGTATTATACAACAGCAAGTCTCCAGGTTTGAGTATCATTTAGTTTTGAAATTCTTTTACCTGCTAAGGAGCACCTTAAAAAGAAATAGTGGCTAAAGCAGTACCATTTTCTTGCTCTGAATAGGGCTATGGAGAATGACAAATTGAAATTGCATCTTTTAATTTCAAAGTTTCAAAAAACCAGAAACAGATTGGAAGTTTCTTGAAACAAGAAACTTGCTTGGAAGTAACTAAGAACATTTATAGGACCATTTTATTGAGTTCTACTGCTCATCTCTCAGAGCAAAAATGTTTTCAATAAGACAGTAAAAATAATAACCAGAAACTTAAAGCTCTTTTTTCTCAGGTACACTGTCTCAGCTTGTCATAGTCACACATGTATTGCAGTGTTTCCTTTGAGAAACTTGAGGATAAAGATCAGTCACACTGAAACTGGCTAAAGAAAGAGTACTACATCCAAGTTGAAAATATAAAGACTAAAGAACTAAAGGAGTAAGGAATTATACTTTTCATTTTAAATACCCCTGACCTTTCTAGACTCTCTGTCACTCTAACTCTGCTGAAATTTTATTTCACAGTTCCTCCTAGCCCTCATTCTGTCAGATCATACTCCACACTCTCTGAGGCTTTATACATTTCCTGTCCCATTTTGTATTTGCTACCTTCTCAAGGGCATCCAACATGTCTAATATCTGACCAGTATACGTTACAGATGGACAATTTTTCTGTGTTGAAACCATCTTTAAAATGCTTTTTCAATGAGATGTTACTAGTATTAAGCCATAAGATATTGTTAATCTGTCTTCTTGAGATTAATATATAGTGACACTGTTTAATGCAACGGCATCTCAGCAAATTCACTTCATTACTGGAAATCCTATTGCACCGCACGGTTCTGTCTGGGCTCACAAGGGGCAATGCTGGGGGTCAGAGTATATTCAGTTGTACAGAGATCTCAGCGAACACCACTGTTCTCACTCTGAGCTAGCACAGGCACTGAAGGTTACTGAAGGTTAAACATGGAGGTTGAATACCCAAAGCATAATGAAACTGAACCTACATATGAAACCTGGTCCCACTGGAATATATCGCAACTATTCCATTCACTGCAGTGAGGGGACTTCACACTATGACAACTTCTATTTCTAAAGCACACGGAGCATATCAGTGATATGGTATAACATGACTCAGCATGTCTGGAGATCCAGAGCAAGCGTTACAAGATAAAAAAATGAAAATGTTTACATTGACTTCAGAAAGCACAATGTAAAATTAGTTTTGAAGGTGCTATCTTCTCTTTCCCTCAAACACATGCACAAAAATATCTTTCACGAAAAAACAAGTTGGCAGATGCATTTTCTGAAGTATACACCCATACTTACCTGCATTTCTTGGCAAAAAGAAGCAGTTGGTCCAAAAAGAATCTGGCACTGTTCATCTGCAGTGTATGTCATTCCTGGGAGCTTGGAGGGAATAATCACAGAATTGAGGCTCTGAGGATTCGTCTGTAGCAGACAGTTACTGGCCTTTGACCTGGCAACATGCAGAGATTGATATGCTAAGCAATCAGTCCTAAAGAGTCTGACTGTCACGCTGACTTACATGTGCATTAGACATTAGAAGAATGTAGACTCAAGATTTTTTATTTTATTCATCAGCATTAGGATGCCATTCAGACAAATGACTCCATGCAAATTAACGTCTGCTTTCTTGATAGAAGTTAATGGTATGTTCTGATGTTGCACATTTGCAGAAGGACAATATAAATAATCAGCAGTACTAGGAATTTCAGGAAAACTCTGGACAACATTTTATTGTCAATATTACATAACTGATTATGGTTTGGATAAAGATTAAAACAACTATATATAAGTAGAGTATTGCTAACGACCTGACAAACATGTAGCTTGTTTTTCACACCCAGTAGGATTTAAAATAAACATTTTCAGATATTCTCTATACACATTTAAAAATACATATGTTTCTGAGCTGGTAGCCAAAAATCTAACTTCTCTCTCGACAACTGAAGGTTTGAAAATGCTTAAGTTTATTTAATGCACCATGTTATGAAGATTTTATTTCTGCCTAGATTCAGTATAAATGTGTCAGACTGCAAATCTAACTTCTATTAACTATGTCAGTATTAAAAGGAGATTTGGGGACTGCTTTACTGTCGTAAGTAAATTCTCAACAGATATATTTATGAATTCAAAATCCTATTTGGAGATAAAGCGTGAAAAATAATGTTTTCATTTGGTTTCTAGGCATACTATTTCATATAAGATATCTCATAGTAAATTAAAAGAATTAATGTAACATAATTAAACTGAATAGTTAAATATTGAATGGCACAGCATAGATCACAGAATTCATATAATGTATAGAGGTCATTTTCTGTCTGGCATTCTACAATACATACTATATTAATGTATTTTAAAATATAAACATATTTACTATATAATTATATATGTTAATACAAGAACATATAAAAGTATGAATAATTGGTGAAAAAAGCTAAATATTAATTTGCCAAATAATATCTAGTTCATGATGAAAATTATTTTGATGGGCTATATAAACAGGACTTCCCTTTTAATCTCCCACAAAAGGGGTAAAAAGCATTGAAAACTTATTTCAGGATACTTACTGCAACTATTTGTAAAAGACACATAATAAGAGTTGTTTTTCTTGAATGATATACCTGAGAAATCTTTCCAGATCTTCCCTGCTGCACCGGGACCATGAAACATCACCAAGATTCTGTCCTTTAATCCACTCTCCAGACATGATATGGAGACCATCTGCACAGGATGGGTGGTCATTGTCGTGGTTTATTCCCATGCTGAATTTTCAAGTTATTAGAAGTAAAACAAAGCACAACAAAATAACAAGTTGGTTTCAAAATGTTTATAAGTTAAATTCTTGCAAGATGCTAAAATATCACAGGGCTTATGTATATCACATGTATGATTTTTTTTTTTCTCCATGATACCTTTCATAGAAGTACACATAACCATGTCTGAAGGACAAGACTACCATCTGAAAGATAAAAGTGAAGCTTCATTCATTTGATGAGAAATACTAAATTCTAATCAGGTGTTCATTGTATATTTTGGACAACTTTTTGAATATTCAGAACTGCACAACTATTGCACAATTGGACTTTTCTTGCTAATGGGCAACAAAAGCATTGGAAACTTACTTTTTAAGATCGGGGAATCATTCTACATTTTGGCAGTGATTCTGTCTTAATTCCACATGGAACTGGTTGACTGAAATTTTATAGAATAGTAAAATGCTTACTAGTTCAATTTATCACAACTAAAGAAAAATTGCCTGATTGTGTTTATCAATGTCTACTGTTAGAAATAACATTGATGAAACAATTTATGTTGTATTTTATTTTATTTTATTTTATTTTATTTTAAAGACCCAGCATCCATATGCACCCAGGTGAGTTCTCAAGATAGGGCACCGCAAGGCAATGAAAAATTCTAGTACAAATCTACTTCAAACTGCTGCTTTAACTAAAGTGAAGACTCATTATCATCTTCACTGTTAACACATAAAGAGAGGAAAAATATTTAATTTAAAAAAAAAACAACAACACCTTTTTAAAGTGCTCAGAAGGAGCTAACTGCAAGCATGCTCCACTAGCATTAGGAGAAACAAATAAAATGCTCTCAGCTGTTTCTAAAAATAAGCATGTGACTACTCTCCAGAACAGTAAATTCAAAGTGGTGCTCAAATTTTGCATCCCATCTGCCCTGCAGAAAAGCAAAACCTTCTACTGAATAAAACTCTAAACCTTGTATTGATGACCTCATTCAAAGAACAGTCAGATGGCTTGGAGACTGCAAAGTTGGGAGAAGTTTGCTATTTCTGTAGAAAAACCGGAGTGAATCATGCTTTTTCATATTTTACCACAATGTAGTGGCCAAAGCGCAAATAAGGCCTGCCACCCATCACTGAACACACAAGCTCATTTTTTTCCTTCACTCTATACCCAAATCCAATAATGACTAGATCAAAACTTTACATCAAGTTTTGCAAGCTGCATAATATTGTGTTTAAAACAAAATGAATTTAAATCCCTTGTAGGGGCTTTTTGTGTCAAGACTTTTTATTTATTTATATTTTTTATCAAAGTACATGCTACACTTTCGAGCACAGGAACACCTGCTTCTGCTTTAATGGGATAGTTTTCTGAGTTGCAAAGAGTTTAACCACAGTAAGCTAAACTCTTTTACTCACAGTTTCTCTTTTCCTAAATTTTTTGGAGGGAGAAAACATCTACATAAAAACACATTTACATTTTCCATACATTCTTCCTACACGTGACTATATCTTTTTATATATGATGCCTTATATACCAAACTTGAGATGTCCACAACTACAGACGTCTTAGTCTAACAACAGTCCCTGGAAAAGTTACAGAGAAGATTGTGCTGGGTGCTACTGAGAGGCATTGAAAGAACAAGATTTTAATAAGGCCTTTGATACAGTCTCTCACAGCATCCTTCTGGACAAGTTATCCAAATGTGAGATGTAAAGGACTGTGCTATGCTGGCTGATGAACTGGCTGAAGGGCAGCACTCAAAGAGTAGTAGTGAATGGGACTACATCTGGCTGGTGACCAGTCACTAGCAGTAGTATCTCCCAGGGCTCAATTCTAGGGCCAGTTCTGTTCAACATTGTTATCAGAGATCTGGATGCAGGAGTTGAAGGCATCCCTAGCAAGTTTGCTGACGATACTGATGTGGCTCTCTGGAGGGACAAGAGGCTTGCAGAGGGATCTAGGTAGATGGGAGCATTGGGCAAACATCAACAGCATGGACTTCCACAAAGGCAAAGGTTCTGCCAGGTTCTGCACCTGGGGCAGAGTGAGTAATGCCAGACACAGGCACAGACTGGAAGAGGAGTGGCTGGAGGGAGAGCAGCTCAGCAGAAAAGGATCTGGGGGTGCTGGTGACAGCAGGCTCAGCACGAGCCAGCAGTGTGCCCTGCCAGCCAAGCATTTGGCAGCAAACTGCATTTTGGGGTGCATTAACCACAGCATAGCCAGCCAGTCTGAAGAGATGATTCGATTGCTCTATTTAGCACTGGCGCAGTTCTGGGCTCCACAACGTGGAAAGGATGTTGAGATACTTGAAAGCATCCAGGGGAGAGCAACAAAGCTGGTAAAAGGGCTGGAAGGCAGGTCCTGTGAGGAGAGGCTTGTCTTGGGTTGTCCAGCCTGGAGAAGAGGAGGCCAAGAGGCAGCCTCATGGTTCTCAGCAACTCCTCGAGGACGACAAGTGCAGAGGGAGGTGCCGCTCTCTGCTCCCTAGGAACTGATGACAGGACACATGGGAATGGCACGAAGCTGTGCCACAGGAGGTTTCAAATGGACAGTAAGAAAAATGTAATTTCTGTGAGGATAGAAAGTCACTGGAACAGGCTTTCTAGAGAAGGTGGAAGCTTTGGAAACTTACTAGGTGATTTATGCGTCATGCCTGTCAGTGTTCAAGAGGCACTGGGATAATTCACTTAATAATATACTTTAACTTTGGTTAGCTCTGAAGTACTGAGGCAATGATTTTTTTTTATATCCCTTTTAGCTGAACCCTTCCCTTCCCTTCCCTTCCCTTCCCTTCCCTTCCCTTCCCTTCCCTTCCCTCTTCTCTGTTCCCTTCTGTCCTGTCCTGTCCTGTCCCTCCAGAGTTTTATGTTAGAATAATAGAAACATGAAATCATTTAAATATGAAAAGATCATTAATATAAAATCCAACATTTAACCAGGCACTGACAAGTCCACCATTGTCATTAAGCTCTACATCTACACATTTTTTGAAGACCTCTAGGGATGGTGACTTAACTACTTCCCTGGGCAGCCTGTTCCAATACTTCACAACCTTTTCAGTGAATAATTTTTTCCTAATGTGCAACCTAAACCTCTACTTTCACAACTTAAGGTCATTTCCCTTTGTCCTATCACTTGTTGCTTGGGAGAAGAGCCCACTCCCTGCCTCAATATAGCCTACTTTAAGGTAATTGTAAACCACAATAAGGAGCTTTGAGCCTCCTTTTCTCCAGGCTAAACAACCTCAGCCGCTCCTCATAAGACTTATTCTCTAGATCCTTAGACCCTTCACCAACTTCATTGCCCTTCTTTAGACAGGCTCCAGCACCCTGATGTTCTTCTTGTAGTGAGGGGCCAAGAATATCCATGCTAACTAGAATATCCATAAGAACTATGAAAAAAAACATTTAGAAACTCTAACAACACTTTGTTTTGCTGACTGCAGAAGAAATATATGTGGCTTACAGTTTTTCTATTTATATACTTTCCTATTTTGAAAGGACATTTATCAGTATCATATATGCACTGTGATTTACAATAAATTATTCACAACATACAAGTTCTCAAAACTTTGTTGAAGTCATTAATCACAGAACAGACGTCTCCCATTTTTCAGTGTGGGAATTATCATATTTACATGTTAATTGAAAAATTAAAAAAAAATTAAAAATCGATTAAAATTTATTTCTGATAACAATTATTTTTCATCTGGTCTGAAAAGCAGTTCTTAGATTCAGACTTTATTAGAGTGTAAAATCATTAAGAGAAATCCACACTGAACTGAATCAAGATCTTAATTGTTTCAAAAAACAGTTACACCAGCCACCATTACATAAATGTACCAGTGCAACCCTGTTTTTTAATGTACCATCACAGAATCATTCTGTGCATTCTATCAGTACAAGATTTCTGAAAAAAAAAAAAAAAGTGTCTTTTAAGGTGAAAAGTGGTAAAATCTTTTCAATTTATAGCAATTGTGTATATGTGTAACATGAACACTATTAAAAAAGCTAACTCCAATCCTCTCCCAATATTTTAGTTCCCATACTTGTAAAGCTTCTATTTGACTTTAAATTTCAAGTACACTCCAAAAATGTCTGCACGAATACATCAATACTCATTCATCAATACATTCCCATTTACAAATTAAACACACTTAGCAAAATGTTCAGCAAGTGGTGAAAACCACTTGTCCAAAGCCTGTGTCCATCAGAGAACACTGACTTCAAACGGGATGTATAGGTCATTATGTTAATATCAACTAATGAGATCATTAGAGAGTATGCAAGAAGTTTGCTAAAAGACCAACAGAACCTGCTATGGAAAATTCTCAGAAATCAGTAATACGTACTGTTGATTTCCTCTACAGCATGGTAATAACTGCATGTTTTTATCTGACCTAGGATCAATTACATGATTGTATAAAGGCAGATAAACAGTAGACTTGACTTCCTGTTTCACCACATATATATGCATTTATTTATGCAAAAAACAAGCTGAACAGTCAGTGCCACTTTTCTATCCAGCAAGAAAGTAACATAAGCATATATATATGTTTCTCATTTGAAAATCAAGGATATAAAAATATTCTAATGCTTACACTGATAATCATGGTATTTTCCTTAATGTACTGTCCATGTGAAAGAGACAACTGCATACTTTCACTAAAAGAAAGGCAACACAGAAACTGCCTGTGTAAGGTGCTGTTCTGTCTTTTCCTATAGAATTTAATATGCTAGCATTGGGCATATTGCCCTCTCTGTGCATAGGCTCCTGTCTCCAACAGCTGTGATCATTCAACCTCATGCCAGAGTAAAGCAACAACATGTGTATGTGGGAGAAAGACAAGTGAGTTTATGGTAAGAGGATAACTTCATAACATTCTGAAAAAAACATAATTAACAAAGAAGTCAGTGCTGTACTTTAACAAGTAGTACATCATATCTACATGGAAACAAATCAATTAGTTTTAAGAACAGAAGCATTATTTTTACACCGATACATAAGACCATTCAGTTCATTCTGGACAGAGAATATATGCATGTCACATAATATGAAAGTAGGGAGCATCTTATCGAAAGCATTCCCTAACTGCAATAAGTTCAATATTAGCAATATTTGAACTCACACTATGCAACTAGACTACATTAAAAAAAAAAAGTTTAAAAGTATTTTGACAAAGAGCAAAGAGCCTTGGCCAAATAAACTCCACTAACATTATACATGGTTGTCAAGTCAACTGAAAAAATATTTTTATCTTATAAAACCTCTCTTACTTGTTTAAAAAACATTGCCAGATTTTTTTATTTTTTATTTTTATTACTTGTGTGTGTGTGTGTGTTTGTAATATCATGCAGAAAGCTGGAACAGTCTATGCTAAATTTTGAAGATGATCCCTGATGATGTTTAATGCGCACCATGAACAGTCCAAAGAAAAGATCTAATTTCTCTGTGCTTAGAAGTCAGAATTAAAACACGGGCCACTGAAAGTAGGAGACAAATGTTGGCTCCATTTTTCAGTGAAAAATTAATTTTTTTACACTTCACTACCCCTGCAATGTGTACAACTGGATTCGAGATAGATAGACAGCATCTCTCTTACCATCAAGGGAAGTTTATATTCTTGCAGGCACAAAATGCATTCCAGTGTCAACCCACATACTGAAATAGTACCAAGCACCACACTTCAATTTGATTTGATTATAGCTGACCATTAAGAAATACAAGCTCTGTTATATCTCAAGAAATGGGCCTCATTCATTATTTGGTATTTAAATAAGTTAAATAAGGCTATTGCACACACCTTCTGGAAAGAATTAAGTCTGCATTATAAAGTGCTGTTTTGTATTTCTTACTATAAGTCTCAAAAATTGTCCAACATGTGCTACATTCATGTCATCAAATTTGCTCTGCAAGCCCACATACTTCCAGATGAAAAGCTTTTAATTTTTTATTATTATTTTATTTGTGCTTTATAAATAGTAGATGATGACCTAGTTATCACCACCACATTCCACCTAAATGCATGGTCGTTCAGCTGAACAATAATGATGCTATTAAACTAGAAACAGGTAATGAAGGCACAAAGGCAAAACGGTATTAAATAGTATAATTTACGAGAAAATAGTTGGGAGAGTTCAGATAGCTGCAGAGAATTACTTTAGGTCTATCTCTTAATAAAACTGAATTTAAAAGATCATAGAGAATAGTAGCTCTTGTTCAGAGTTTTATAGAGTTGCTACCATAAAACAGATTAGAGAAGAGAAAGATTAGAAAAAACACAAGACCTTAAAGGAAAATCCAGCTACCCAAGGAACCAGGGGTACCTTGCTGAATATTCAGTACCGTAAATAGATTTTCAAATCCTAAAAGTTAATAGTTCAGCCCAAGAGAAACAAGCAGCAGAGGGATGGTGAGGATAAACTGCAGATCTAGGATAATAGCATTAGTTTAAACCTATGGCAGAATTAAAAGTATTGAAAAAAAAATAATAATTCCCTTTATGAAGGCAATAGTAAGACTCTGAATGCTGCTATTAGTTTGTACTTCTGATCTGGGTGGAATCAGTTTGACAACTGACTTTTTTCCTAATTAATATGTTATAAATGTTATATATTTTTACAAATTTTTAAATTTACTCAAGCAATTTTTCAAAAATATTTATCCTGTAGAATTTTTCCATTCTGGAAAATAAAGTACAAGCATATAATGGATTGTATCCTTCTGAAAATAGGAATAACTTTTAATTATAAAGCATTACTAATTACAAAGTGTTATTCTCTGTATTATTTCCACTCTTCTCTTTTTTGCTGTTGTGTGCAGGATTATCTTAGAATGATAAAAACCAGTTTTTTACTATGTTTAAGATTTGAAAACTACAAGGTTTAAAAACTTACATGACATTTACTAGTTCAATGATTACTTCTAACAATTTGTGTAATCTGAAATTTTGCGTATCGCATTATCAAAAGGACATATTTTATAAATGAAAATAACACCACTTACGCTACCACAGACATATTACATGGAAGCTGCACTGCTTTATTAGTACTTGTGTTGCACCTTTAAGATAAAAATCTAAAGTGTTATGACATTATTATCTTCATAGTGAAAATGATGTTGTACAGACAGGTTTCTATAAGTTATTTTCTATATAGCTATGTTCTGTAAAGTTATTTTAAACAATTAATGCAAAAAGTAGGTATTGCATGTTAGTTGTCTTGTGTTTTTTAATTCCATTTTGATTTTTTCAATTCCAGTTAATGAAAAATAATTCTCGGATTAATATTTTATAAGTGTTTTTAAACATATGAGTGTTTCACAGATCACTGCATAAACAGGATAAGACTCATGAGTTATTGACGCTGAAGTGAATTGAAAGGCCAGCTACAGAAAAACTAAGATGGTAAAAGGTAAAAGACAATTTCTTTAAAAAAAAACAACTTTGTCTTTAACGGAAGAATCTGAAGGAAGAGGAAACTTCAGTCCTCTTATTAACAATCAGATGTTTAAAATAAATAAAAATAATACAAAATAATAATAAAAAAAAGAAATATGTTTACCCAATGAATATTTCTCTTTTGTCAATCATTGCTAGGACCTAAGACACCCATAACTTAGATTACATTTTCAATCTTGAAACCATTGGGTAAAAAATACAACTTGTATATTAATATACTTCTGTTAACATATACTGTATGTTGATTTCCACCTGAGTTTTCATCTTTTGCTAAAGAGCTGCCTTCCTCTCTATCACTAGCATTTCTAGCATCAAGCTTCAAGAGACTGGATCTAGACACAGGATGGTGTCCTTCTCCTTTGGCTTAAGTATATAAATAATGTAAAGCTTCGATGTGACAGTTGTATTTAGCATACATACACCCCCCACTAGATTTTTTTTTAACAGAAAGTATACAATACAAAAGAATTATTCACCTCTGGCAAATACGATACCCCTGCCATATACTGCAATCTGCACTACTTCAACATAAACAGTTATGTCTACAGTTTGTATCTTTAAGCCTATGCTAAGAAAAACATTGACATATAATGTCTTCAAGAAAATTTGTAATTAGAAAAAAAAGAAAATCCTTTGAGCTATTGTGTATTCAGTGAATAGCTAAAAAGATACTAAGCCTCTTTATTAACAAAAACATTGACACGCTATTACAATACTTTGAACATTTTCACAGTTATTTTAAATGTATCAGAATATCAGTTCTAGTTATGCATTCTGTAGGCTGTTGTTCATCTCCTAACAGTTCACTTTAGAAATGTAATTAAAAGGAATGTTAACTACAAATCCACCTTGGAATTCTACAGTCTGGCAGAAATAGAAGACTTGCTATCTTGCTAGAGAAAGACTTGACTAATCTTCTAAATTTCAAGTGTAAAATTATGCAAACTTACTAAAAATGTTGATGCAGTACTACTTCACTGTCTCATTTCTTCACTGCTTCATTTCTTTCTGAGGTCTTTCTTTCTTCAGCTGTCTAGCTGGGCACTGTTGTGATGTGTGATAAAATTTCTTTCTTCAGCCCCCATCCTTAGAACTGGACTAAGCAAAACTTTTTTCTTTTTTCTTTCTTTTAATGATTTTGAAAAAAACATATGCATTTTCAAAGTAAGAGTTAAGTGAAAATGCAAAGTGTGTAATAAGCTGCATCCTCTTCTGTCATCTCTATTTCTGTGTTGGAAAATGTCCAGACTATGAGGAAGTTTTGTATGCTATACCCATCTGCCCAGTAAGATCATAGGCTGATTTAAATAATGTCTGTGAATCACAGTTACTTACTTTAATAGGTATGCAGAAAGATCAGAGGCTACTGCTTTTGAAATAACTTACTGACTAAACAATGCAAACTGAATGTCAGAATACAACGTGATCTCAACAACATTGTGATTGTTTTTGTGGGAAAACGTTATTTTTTGCCATTGCTTACTATTTACTATTATTGGAGATTACCAACCATCCTTCCCATAGGGATAAATGTCAAATACTTTGAACTTCACTATTAGTTAAAAAGGAAAAAAAAAAAGACTAAAGTCAGTGCACGATGGGGTTTTTATTGCAATACTTTCAAACAGTATGGATTCTCTTCTTAATATGATAGGAAAAAAAAGGGCAGTATTTGAGATGAAAATATGGGGTGATTCCCACAAAAATTGTGTGTGAAATCAAAAATATGTAATGCTGAAATGCAAAGTAAAAATCCTCTATTAACTTTTATTAAAAGAAAAAAAAAAAAAAGAAAAGGGAAAGAATCTTTCTTGACAAGAGACAAGAGAAAATGCAACAAAATTAGTTTCTTGATTAAACAAGTACTATGCTTTATAGGAAATAAAAAATCCTTCAATGTGAACATTTTTGAACAAACACTGCAGGAAATGCTACCACAGACGTTAAAATAATGCCAAAAATGGTATAAAAACATGTATGTGTTATATGCATCTAACCACCAGCTGCAGAGAAGTATATTGATTTGACTGTAAATTCATCAATGACATAAATATGTTTAGAAGAAAGCTAATTTCTTTTAGTTTGTTGTGCATGTATTTTAGAAATTGTAAAGCCCAACTTTGCAAACTGCAGCACCTGTATTTTTCAATATGTATTTCTCCAAGTTATATTCTCCTGTTTACTCTTCATAAGACAGTTAACAGTAATATTATTTTGAACAACAACAAAAAAAATCAGTAATGATGAAAATCAGTCAAAATAGTTAAAGCTCAACATCTCAAAGTCAGGCTGCTTCTATATCAGACTGCCTAAAGCAATGGATATTTATACATCTAAAGACAGAGTAATATCTGTATCTACCTATCTACACTTGGGCTGAAAAACCTACCTTTGGACACTGTTGGCCAAAAAAAAAAAGAAAAAAAAAATAATGCAGTTGGGAGGCTACAATATCAGGCAGGCACTTCCCCACCACCTTCCATCCAGTCCCTGTAGACCATGGGACCAGGACTTTATGAGAGAGAGAAGGAAGAAAGTAGATTATTTTGGGACAGGTTACCAGACATGATCCCAAGAGATACAAAAGTTCTCCAGCAGCATCTTTCTTACTTAGATGTCATTATCATAGGAAGGAAAAACATTGACCCCAAAGTAACCTGAGTCGGGATGCTTGGAAGTAAATGCCCTGATAAAGAACAACCCCAAAGTGATAGTGTGGACATTATCAAATAAAGGATTAGATTAATTATTAGCAAATACAGTACCTATCTTAACACACCAGTTCAATATACCCTTGGTTAAATAACCTACATTTTGCAAACACCCTTTAAGTCAATAATTTATAAATAAATCAGAGATGGCTAAATATATTATATGAAGTAGAGTTATTCTTAAAGGATGTTAGCATTTAAAAGATAGGTATATTTTGAGATATTAATAGACTTCCAAAAAAATCATTCACTTAATGTGTATAATGAAGCAATTTTCTCACATTTGAACGTTCCACTGCTTGGAACAATAGGGCCCCAAATTTTAATTAGACTGTCTCCTTCCTGCTACTATACAAATTATACAAACAATAAGAAAAAACATCCAAAATTTTAAGATATTTGAATTTAGGCATATGTCTTTCTGCATAGGAATTACAAACAAACAAACAAAAACAAAAAGGTAATACAATGGCCATAGTTTCATATCAATGACAGGGAAATAGGAACCCATAAAACAGAAAAAATAAGTACACAAACTAACACTAAAGTGGTATTTTAAAGCAAAAATAAAGAAAAAACGTTTATAGGAGCCAAGAAATTAAGTTCTCGGCCTCCTAGATTCAGAAATCCTACTCACTTTTAACTTACTAATTAATACTAAGTAATTTATAATTCACTGTTAGCAAATAAATAAGTAAATGAAACACAAAAGCAGAGTATTAAAAGTTTTAATATTTCAGAAGAGAAGGTTTGGAGCTGGAAAAAAAAATAGTACCATTTAAGCCATTAATAAAATAAAATATAGCCATATTGATCTCAATAGTTTCATAGTTTTACTTTCACTTGAATCAAAAGCATGAGTAAGGGATTGCAGGACAAATGTGCAAAATGCACTCCACTAATTAAGTCAAATGCAAAGAAACTGCAATCGTACTGAAACAGTGTTGCAATTGAGAAACCTCAAAAGACTACCACCTATACCATAAGCTCCATTACTTTCACTAGTTTTCTTTCAAAAATATTCCTCAGTTTACCACATCTGCACTTATTTCTGCAGGGTTTTTATCTTCAACAATTGCTTATGTCATCATTTCATACTATGGTGCAGTATTTATGATTCATTTATGATTCATTTCCTAATGAACTAAAACATGTTCTGAGCATTAAAAGAAATTAATTTGGCTGCCTTCTCTGAACACAAAAAACATACAGGGAGGTTTTTCCTTCCTTTGTGGTTAAATAGCATTAAAGTGTAACTTTTTAACTTTCTAATTCATTCCAAAAGATACTTATCCTATATTCTGGAATGTAAAAGAAATGTAAGTAAAAAAGTACCCAAATAAGAATATTATCTGCTGTGTATCTAAAAGAAAACTATTTCATGTAAGAAGAGAAAGGTGCTATTGAAGCTGGCAATTTCAAATCATGGATTGCTCCTTTAAATTCTATTTTCAGCATGGAAAATTGTATGTTGATAAGATAGGTAACACAACTACAATCCTAATAATAATTTTGTTTAGAAAGATGAACACCAACTGCTTGGTATATTTCAAGTAAGAAATGTAAAGTTTTAATTATCTAACACATTCTTTGGCAGACTGTCTAAAACTTGCCTGCACCTCCTTTTGGTCTAGTGTGATAATACAACAGCAAGAGTGTTCTTGTAGCCAAAAGAGTTAGAAATAAGGTACTCAGTATCGCTATTCTGCAGACCTAATATTTAATGTTGACTATAAAGAGCATAATGTGTACATAATAGAGATTTTTATTCAACAGTCAAAGAACCATCATAACCCTTTCAAGAACAAGGTACTTTTCAAGACTTATTTTTGCATTTCTTTTGCAAAACTGAAAGCCAAACCAGTTTTTCCCAACAACTTTTAGTTTCTCTGCTGCCCAGATAGGCTGCAATGATACCTGTGATTCTCTTTGAATTGCCTTATTCTGATGAAATAATGTCAACTTTAAAATATGGTGTCATAAAATAGAAGGAAGACAGACAGATAACATTTGACTAGTGTGTTTAGAAAGGATCAGGGAGGCTTGATATAAAGAGTATGTATGAATTAAGACAGAAATTATTTTAGGGACTCTTCTGGCAAAATAATCTCATTGACAGTTATAAATTAGCACTATTACTTCAGAGATATACATACCAGAACATATTTTCCTCTGTGGGAAAAAAAAAAAAAATTAAAAATTAAAAAAATCAGAATCATTCAGTTGGAAGGGATCTACTTAAATTATCGAGTCCAGTTGCCTGAACACTTCAGGGCTAACTAGAAGTTAAAACATATTATTAAGGGTTCCTTAATGGTGTGATCCTAATGAACACCAGCAGGCATGGGGCATCAACCACCTCTCCAGGAAGCCTGTTCCAGTGACTTTCTATCCTCACAGAAATTACATTTTTCTTACTGTCCATTTGAAACCTCCTGTGGCACAGCTTCGTGCCATTCCCATGTGTCCTGTCATCAGTTCCTAGGGAGCAGAGAGCGGCACCTCCCTCTGCACTTGTCGTCCTCGAGGAGTTGCTGAGAACCATGAGGCTGCCTCTTGGCCTCCTCTTCTCCAGGCTGGACAACCCAAGACAAGCCTCTCCTCACAGGACCTGCCTTCCAGCCCTTTTACCAGCTTTGTTGCTCTCCCCTGGATGCTTTCAAGTATCTCAACATCCTTTCCACGTTGTGGAGCCCAGAACTGCGCCAGTGCTAAATAGAGCAATCGAATCATCTCTTCAGACTGGCTGGCTATGCTGTGGTTAATGCACCCCAAAATGCAGTTTGCTGCCAAATGCTTGGCTGGCAGGGCACACTGCTGGCTTGTGCTGAGCCTGCTGTCACCAGCACCCCCAGATCCTTTTCTGCTGAGCTGCTCTCCCTCCAGCCACTCCTCTTCCAGTCTGTGCCTGTGTCTGGCATTACTCACTCTGCCCCAGGTGCAGAACCTGGCAGAACCTTTGCCTTTGTGGAAGTCCATGCTGTTGATGTTTGCCCAATGCTCCCATCTACCTAGATCCCTCTGCAAGCCTCTTGTCCCTCCAGAGAGCCACATCAGTATCGTCAGCAAACTTGCTAGGGATGCCTTCAACTCCTGCATCCAGATCTCTGATAACAATGTTGAACAGAACTGGCCCTAGAATTGAGCCCTGGGAGATACTACTGCTAGTGACTGGTCACCAGCCAGATGTAGTCCCATTCACTACTACTCTTTGAGTGCTGTCCTTCAGCCAGTTCATCAGCCAGCATAGCACAGTCCTTTACATCTCACATTTGGATAACTTGTCCAGAAGGATGCTGTGAGAGACTGTATCAAAGGCCTTATTAAAATCCAGAAAGATTGCATTCACAACTTTATATCATCCACCTAGTGGGTGACCTTATCATAGAAGGAGTTCAGATTACTAAAGTCAGACTTCCCCTTGTTGACTATGCCTTATAACAGCTTTTTTCTTCCAATGCCTCTCAGTAACACCCAACACAATCCTCTATGTAACTTTTCCGGGGCCTAAGGTTAGACTAACACGTCTGTATTTTCCTGGGTCTTCTCTCATGCCCTTTTTGTAGATGGGTATAATGTTGGGCTAGCTTCCAGTCAGCAGGTATTTCCCCAGACTACCATTACCTTCCCCAGACTACCACTACCTCTGGTAAATTGCTGAGAGGGGTCCAGCTATAACATCCATGAATTCTCTCAGCATTCTGGGGTGAGTTTTACTCCTTAAAACAAAATTTTAACTTTCATAATCACTGTGGCCATGACAGATACTTGCTGTCAGCTCTCCCACAAGACTAGATCTTCCTTGTCCTCAAACAACAAGTCTAGGAGGGTACCTTTCCTAGTTGATTTTGTAAGTGCTTGTTACAGGAAATTATCTTCAACACACTTTAGGAATTTCTCAGACTTGCTCGTTGCAGCAGTATGATATTCCCTGTTTATGTCTGGGAAATTGAAATCTTGCAAAAAGATGAGGGCAACCAATCCCAAGACTACCATTAATTGCCTACAGAATACTTCATCCATACCATCATGCTCTGTGTGGTTGATAGGAGACACCTATGATGCCATCTGCTTTGCTATCCATCCCCTTAATCCTCACCCAGAGGCTCTCTACCATGTCATCCCTAATGGCAAGGAATGTACAACCTAATCTCTCCCTTACTTACAGCACAACACCTCTACCTCACCTGCCCTGTTTATCCATCCTGAACAGCCAATAATCCTCCAACTTGGAAATCCAGCCATGGGACTTGTCCCTCCCAGTCTCATTAATACCAATGATATCAGAGCTCTGGAAAAGGCACAAAGCTTCCAGTTTGTCCCACTTGTTCTTCATACTGCATGTGTTCGTATACAAGCGCTTCAGCTGTGCTCTTGATTTTGCAGTGCTCCCTGAAGCAGATGCTCCCATTAGCCTTGTCATCCTCAGATGGTGCTGGACCATCCCTTGGCTTAAACTCAGTGTTTCTGATGGTACACCATTCCCTGGTGATACTAGTTTAAAACCCTCCCAGTCAGCCTCATCAGGTTACAGGCAAAGAAATATTTATCCCATTGAGATGGACCCCGTCAGGCCCTTTCTATGGTTATAAAACACAAAATTCTAGCAGAGGCACCACCAGTCTTGGAGCCAGGCATTGATCACCTGAGCTCACTTTCTTCTTTCTCTGTCTCTCCTCTTTACTGAGAGGATTGAGAAAAACACTGTTTGTGCTTCTGAGCTCTTTAGTTTTCTCCACAGGGCCCTGAAATCTCTTGTGGTAGACCTCAGGCTTCCTGTAGCTAAATCATTGGTATCATCTTGAAAGAGGAAGAGAGGATAATAGTCTGAAGGCTGTATTGTCCTTGAAAGCTCACTGGAAACATCCCTGATCCGAGCACCATGGAGGCAGCAAACTTCTCTGTGAAGAACATCTGGTCCGAAGATGGGATCCTCTGTGCCCTTCAGGAGTGAAGACAGGTAATTTTCTTCCTAGTACCTGATACAGTGCCGTGTTTTGGGTTTAGGATGAAAATACTGTTGATAACACAACAGTGTTTTAGTTGTTGCTGAGCACAGAGCCAAGGACTTTTCAGCTTCTCACACTGCCCTGCCAGCAAGGAGGCTGGGGGTGCACAAGAAGGTGGGAGGTGACACAGCCAGAACTTAGCCCAACTGGCCAAAGGGATGTCCCATGCCATGTAGTGTCATGCTCAGCAATAAAACTTGTGGGAGGTGTCTAGGGAGGGCTGCCATTACTCAGGGACTGGCTGGGCATTGGTCAGAGGGTGTTGATCAACTGTGTTGTTATTGTTAACCCAACGCACCAACCCTTAACCCAACGCACAAGTTCTTGCACTTTTAGCTTCTTTAATTCTTCCCCCATCCCACTTGGGGGGAGTGAGTGAACAGCTGTGTAATGCTGAGCTGCCTGCCAATTTAAACCACAACATCTATGCCTATCTTGAGTTAGTAGGAGCTATAAACTCTTCTGTTTTGCTCTGTCCTAAAAAGAGAAAGGCACGAGAAGGGTATGGCTTCTCTCATTATTCATAAGAAAGGCTGCTGTTCCTGACTAAGTACACATAGAGGTTTATTCTTCTATATTTTTCCAGAAGAATCTGCCAAACGTTTTCCTGGTGAAGTTAAACTTGGAGAAAGTTGCTGGACTAACAATTAGGAAATTTAAAAATTCTTAGTTTACCCCACAGACACATATTTTGGAAAGAGAAAAACACTACCAATGTAGTTATGCCACTATCTCAGCAAACCTCTCTCTGTTTCTTTCTTAAAATAGAAAAGTCATTAAATTGTAAGTAGCAGGTGGACTGTATGCATATCGACCCAGGCACCAAGAAAGGCTTCACTCTTTCTCTCACAGCTAATCTGTAAGAGGAGATCAAAACAAAGAATAAACAAATACTTTGTCTAAATATGAGACAAAATGCTACAAGTCAAATGCCTTAATTTAGTGACTGTTACTAATATGAACTCTAGTGTGCACAGTTCTACCAGTCAAACTGACCACTACAGCACCTGAAGTTTCTCATTACATTTGTGATTAGATGATTTTCAAGATATGTGAAGGACTTCTATAAAACCTAATTTACTGCTTTAGCTTTCCATGTGCTAATCTTGCGCCTTGTTAAACACAAATTTAATTGTAAAATTCTACTCTAACCCTATAAATATCAAGATAGTATTTTTTTCAGTTACTTTAATGAGATTCCCTACTCCACATTAGTAACATACACTAAGATTGGTGGACAATGGTGACTTTAGAATTAGCTTTTATTATTCTTATTGATTTTGTTGAGTTCTGTTTTTGCATTTTGGAATGCAATCACAAAATAAAACAACAACCAACTAAACAAAAGAACACGGAGTAACTCCATTAGCAATTATTAATTTCACATTTAAAACTATTTTAATGTCCATTGTATTTCATATGATTGTTTAATATCACCACAAGAAAAAATTATATTTGCTCATGAGTTATGAAGTCAACAAAATTCCACAGGCTTCTTGTTTGGAACTACAAAACACCTGTTAGGTTATCCAAAATGTTAAAGACAACTACATTTCATATTAAAAAAAAAAAAAAGCTTACCAGCAAAAGAATGCTGATGTGTATAAAATTGATTCTAAGAAACTCCACCAGTACCTCTTTCAGCTACTTAGACCAACTTTTAAAGTCCACTTTAAACACACATTAAATGTTAATTGATATATTTTGAGATACTGCTGTTTATGTCTACCTTTTAGTTCCTCATACTTAAAAAGCAGTCATACTCCATAATACCAATGAATATATCTAAGTTATTTGATAATAGAAATGCTAGCATCGTCTCTCTTTTCATAGTTTTCCATGTGGAGACTATGTATTTTATTCCATTGTCGTTCATTTCATTTCTGTAATATGACTTCATTACGTAATTACCGAGTTGTGCATTAGATTTATTGAAATATATAGACTTGATTATTCAAAACAAAACCACTAGTGTGTTACAACTTGTAACCTCTGATAACACAGACTGGCTCCTAGTATTTTGAGATGAAACTAAAACGTAAATTGTTGATTTAAAACATTACTTCTTTATGTCTTAAAAAGAGAATCTGCTTTCAGACATACATGTCTAGAACAAAGGCACTTTATTATTGCTAAGTAAAGTTTAGTTTTCCAGTGTATTTCATTCAGAATATTTCTTTTCTAGTTCTTTGTCAGAGGCAACTCTAGCTGCAGTTCAATAATTAATATGCCTGTTCATTTTCTAAGTATTCTTACCTTTTCTCTTGGTTCTCAGTTGGTGCTGATCAGATACATATGCCAATATTTTTTTTTTTCTTTAAATCAAATGTCTGATAATATGTCTATTTTTCTTATCAAAGTTTCACAGAAATATTAATCAATTCATTGGAAATGGAGTTCATATATAAATGCGGACTAACAAAGCTGTAATCAGACTTACTTACATTTTCATTAATCTTTTTGTTATGGACTTACTGGGAAAACTGAGAAAACCACAACACAATGCCTAAATACATCAAAAAATGACAGGAAGATCATGCTACCTACTTTCTCTCCCAGCTCCACAGAAATGCAATGACAAAAAATATTTCAAGTTGAGGACCAAATGCAACAAAATTCAGAGCACAGCTTGTGCAGCAGTCTTGAAAGAACTACTAGCACTGTTGACAAGCGTAACAGTGGGCCTCTATGTCTGCTTGATAGGTCTGACTTGTTTGCTGCAAGACAAATCTGTTTTATGAGATTAGTATCCTGCATTCTCATATTTGCTACTGCAGAACAAACAAATCTCTCATAACTTCACAAAAGTGTTATACCTTCTTTCTGTTTTCCACATTTAGGATTTTGCACATCACCACTTCTCAAGAAGCATAAGGTGTTATGTTTTTTGTTGATAAGATGCCTCTTTTTCCAAGTCCAGTAACTCCATTGCTAAAGTTTTTGTTATCTAAAGGTATTTTTGTTGTGCGGGGCATAAAGCAGTATTTATTTTTCTCTAAATTATCTGGCATTATCATACCTGTCTTAAAAAAATTCTAATTTACTCCATCAGTGAATTTATCTGCAGATCATATTCAGTCATTGTTTGTGTCCTCTTATCCTTAGTTTACTGTCAAATGAACAAGTGTACAGGAAATGAGTCTTCCTCTACCCTCTCTTCTAATATTAGCAAACACTATAGTAAAAAAAAAGAAAGAGGTCAGCATGAAGCTACAAAACACAAACAAATCTTTGTCTTGAAGTCTCTCCTTTATAATACCTATCACTCAGGCTGGCTTCTATGAACCTGGAATTGTTTTCTGCAGTTATGAAAATCCAAAAAGAAAAACAAAAACAAACAAACAAAAAAAAAACAACAAAAAAAAACAGGAAAAGTTTAATTTCATGTAACATGTAATACTCATGTCACCCTTTCACTTCGAGTTATACAATTGCTTTGAATTTGCTTAGTTTCCATACAGTAGAAATTCTGAATAGAAATATCCAATTTCCAACTCTTTTGTAATCAGTTGCATTTTGCAAGATTTTATGTTATGACCTCTACCCCCAGCTCAGGCAGCTTTGACCAAATTTAAACAAAATCAGTTTTAATTTGAAGTTTTTGTCCTAAGGTGCCCGACCTCAACTTTCAGAGGGTCTGAAATCATTCCACTCCATCGTCCACTTGCAGCTCCACTCAGAAGCTGCTTTTCTAAACATGTACATACACATACCTATATCAGACACTACAGGTAAAAATAGCAGAGCTTCCTTTTTTTAGGAAGAACTCTCATACTTATTTTTCTATATCAAGTACTTAAGCCAAGAAACATATACCACTTTCATTAACTAACTTGATTATGGCATGGCAACATACGAATTTCTCAATTTATTTCAAAGTATTTTTCACTTAAAGAGTAAACACACCCAATCAATTGTGTGAGGATAGTTATCTTCACCTTCTCTTTGTCATCCTTTTCTATTAAGGTGGCAGGGAGAACAATATTAATATTACAAAGACCAATGACCATTATATGCTTTAATGGGATCTGTCCTGAGAATGCCAAATTCAATAAGGGCTCTTCCAACTCGTGATCTCATTAAAATGCTGGTTGGCAACAATATGCAGAGCTGGATCTGATACACAATACCACAGTCCCCCCGCCCCCCCAAAAAAAGAAAAAAAACATCTTGGGGCACCTGCTTTTCCTCTTGACTATGTCAGTCCTTCCAGCCAACTTCATTATTGTGAAGCTATAAGGATTCCTGTATTACTCAAAGCTGTAAATATTTTCTTAATTCATATATTTTTTTTATTGAATTCTAAATTATGTATATTGATACATGCCACTATTGTTATTATTAACAAAAACATTATTTTCCAAAGTTTTCATCAAAATTAAAAGCCTTTCCAATAGGGAAAAAAAAAAAAGAAAAACTGAAGTACACGATCAATTTAAAAATAAATCATACTGACACCACATGCAAAAAAACATTGGGTTTGCTGTCCATGTACTTACTTGTGACCCATCTCATGGGCAATGGTAAAAGCGAGATTCAGACCATTGTCCTCTGCAATAATACATTTTCGTTTTTCACTGCACATTCCACTCAGATATGCTATACCTAGGAAACATAACCACCACATTCAATTATTTTTATTATTATTAAATGTACATACTGTGGCTCTACTGACCCCAAACAGGTCTGAAAACTTACAGTCATCAAAACAATCCAAATATATAAGCAGGTACCACACAAAAATTTACGCATTCATAAGTTACAACTAACTTTAGCACAAAAGTGGATAAAAAGTATAAGAGAAATCACAAGCAATGGCAATATTAGATGAAAGCAATATTACCTGATTACACAGACTGCAATGTGCAGAAAATGTATTCTTTACAAGCATTATAGGTACCTTAATAAGATATGATGGAACACAAATACAGGTAGTGATATGAAATGAAAATGTAAATGAAAATAGATGTGTACAATAATAGGAAACAAATACAAACTGATATTTTCTCTAACAGACATAGAGTGCAAAACATAGAGCACCACACCTAAATCATTGCTATTAAGTACTGATATAGTTCAGTGTGTCCATTTAAAATTGTGTAGAAGAATCAGAACTAGTAAAATTCTTAGAAGGCTGCACTTTGTTTATTGTAGCAGCTGTAATACCACTACTATCAAATACCTAGGTTTTCAAAAATTAGAAGCCTAAGAGATAGGCTTCTGAGGTCATGCTGTATTTCAAAAAAGTAGAAAGGCCACAATTTTAAAAGCTTGAGCCATATGCTGCTTAATTTGGGTAATGGTCATCTTTTTTCAGGCCATAAATACATCTAGTGGGGACTCACGGTCGTCATTCATTGTTTGAAATTTCAGAGTAAGCAATCAAAACCCTGTTTCAAGTGTTTGGCGTATTTCCCAGGAACATCCTTTCAATGGAATGGTGCCCTCTGGATCAACATGTTTGCTGGATGTTTGCATATAAAGGTCAAATTTGAAATGTTTGACAGAGTTTGAAATTTAGTCATAATTAGCATTCTAAGTTAACAATATAAAAGTCATTCTTCTTATAATCCAACTATTTGTTAGTCTGTAAACACAACCCCTCATCCACAATCTGAAATTCAAGTAGTAACTCCAACATAAATCTGGCAGTGGTCTTCTCAGTAGAGCTAGTTGAAGGTTTTTGGACACAGGGCTCATGTGACAAAAAAATGTTGTTCAGGATTGAAAAAAACAATCACAAATTAGATTTGAATGTAACCGAACATTTCAGCTTTTACTATTTTTTTCCAAAGAAACGAGAAAAAGTGAAGTAGGCGACAAAAGAAATCTGGGCTGCAAAAAAAGGCAAAACATGTTCAAAGCAAAAAAATAAAAGTCCAATGACACCTCATTCTAAGTGTAGATATCATTTATATTATCTTTACTGAAAATAAGAGAAGTAAGAAATGCTCTGAATTGTAATATACTATTTTGAAAGTTATACTCCAGCAGCTGAGGTAAAAAGAAAAATCATTCCAAGACCCTTCTGTTCCTCGTAGTTCTACAATTATGTCCATTTTCCTTCAAATTTTAAGTAGAGCTGATAACAATACCAGAAGTAGCACACAGCAGGGCTCTGACTCGAGACAACACCGATGAACTTACAAAGTGCTAAAACAAAATAGAAAAATTACCCTCACCATAGAAAAAAACCCAGTGCTGCATTTCAGAGTTGTGGCCATTCCCATTATTACAATGCATCCTGTTGAGAAATACATTTCTTTCTTAATGGCTATGTGGCTGTGATAAAACTTATTTGCTGGAATGTATGGAAAGAAAATTCCCAAATCCCTCTCTTTTTGTTAATGTTGAATAATAATCAAAAATTATCTGATGCTGTCTAGTTTCTTCCCTAGCCTTCTTTTGACCTGTAAAGGGCCAGGGTCAAGTATATTATCAATATATCTCCACACAACAACACAAATATTCTCAGTTGCTATGTACTATCATGACTGCCTCAAAAGCATAATTTATTCCCAAATAACTATGTAGATTGCAAGCTTCATACCTATTTTGCAGAAGAAGCACTAAGTTCTAGTAGGCGTTTTCAACAATACTCAATATACATGACTAAAACTGTTTGTATACATGACAGTCTTTGAAGGGAATTCATTATGCTTGATCTTTTAAAGTGTAACATATGAAACAAAAGAGACATATTTCATTTAGATTAAATTAGATTTTGGATTCTAGAAATGTCCAAAAATATCAAATGCAATGTATGTTTTATGTCTTTGTCCTTATTAAGCAATATCAACTTTATGTGTGAAAGCCACATAAAAGAGCAGCTACTGGATGCAAATCAGCCAGCTACTAGCTGTGAACTAGTTTCATGTCTTGCCCTTGGTTATTAATTTCATGTGTAGAAAAAAAGAAACTGACTTCAATAAGCAACTGCTCTTGCTTAGTTATGTCAGCTCTAGGTAAAAGATGGAAATTCTTCTTTAAATATATGTATGCTCACTGTAGCTTCATGTGGCTTATTAACACAGCTGGAACTGCTCCAAGGTTAAATCCACAAGAAAAAAAAAAAAAAAAAAGAATTACTGCTCCCTTGTAATGATTAAGGTATTTCCAATGAACTCCACAGGCTCAAAGAACAGCTTCAGACTAAAACATTCAGATCTAAAAAGTGCTGGCTAAAAAACAATAACATAATCTCACTCATAATTTTACAAAGGAACTTGTTTTCTACCCACAAAAGAAAGCTATGCTGTGAAATAAAAAAGTATTGCATGGATACACACTGCATACAAAACATTTAAATTACCTCACTGTAGGTAAGTATTTCTCATGTTAATTCTGAGGAAAATATGCACAATATTTATTAATAAAACAAAGCTTTATAGTCATGCCCTAGAAGAACCATGTGAATATATATTCTTATCAAACATGTAAATATCTAAATGAAATAGGTATTTTCTTTTGCTTCAGAAAAGTAGAACTTTTGCTGAAGCTGTAGCAGTGGTTTATTTCTACTACCACTACTGCTTCCAGTGGAGAATACATTTCATGTGGAGGACTACATTTCAGTGGAGGTTTACATTTCATACTATGATATGGTACGATAGATTTTCTTTAAGATTTCCCAGTTTCTTAATGAACATCCTCATCATTTCATCATAACTATTTATTCTTTCAAAGCACACACACCTTTACAACTTCTGTGCTGAAAAGCTGTGGTTCAGCTCGCAGAGATGTTACATAAAACTCATTACCAACTAAAGTATCCAAACAAATTCATCAACTTCATATGCTCATTCACAGCTTGCTGTCCATAACATAAATCCACTACCTATAACAGAAGGCCACAGGAATGAAAACAGCACAGTAAAAAAATATAATCACTTTAAGAAATATGCAGACATATACAAACATTGTTCTTTCTTACAGCGACCTCACAACATACAAACATGATTTGTAGTGAAGCATTTTAAAAGGCTAGGGAATGGTTATTATTTTTCCCTTTATAGTAATTCAATTAAATTACTATTATGAAAGTGTTACTGACACAAATTCGTTACCTAGCACATTTGAATTTCTTATCAATATATATCTCAAATTTCAATTCTGAACTTTCTTGGTTTCACAATACATTCAAGCTTGGGTTGTCTTGCAATTGGCTATATGCTCCTTCTGAATCCCTTTCCTTATAACTGCTCCAAAATGTCACTGATTTTAGATGCTGTTAAAAGAGAAAGATAACCTTCCAGAGTTTACTCCAGTTTACTCCATTGATATCACCTGTAAACATTCCTGCACTATTTCACAGCTCTTCTGTTCTGGGACCAGTAATCTTCTGCCCATTAGATTATTTGTTGTTGTTGTTGTTGTTGTGTTGTTTTTTTTTTGTTGTTGTTCTGTTTTGTTTTTCCTCATATTTTAAGGCAATAATGAATAGTAAAAAATACAGACCAAAACTCATGTAACAAATCCTCTGAATTCAGGGACAGAGACTCACCCAGGTATTCCTTCTACTACTGATCAAGTTCAGAGTCTACCTGAATCTACAGTCTATATGAAATCAAAAATTCATAAAAAACAAACTGAAACTCCTTTTCAGGAGTTTCAATGCTGAAAAAAAATACGTAAAGAGCATGTGTTTGTATATCACAATATATATAAAAAAAAAAAAAAGCATTTCAATTTTGAAGTATTTTATAATGAATGAGCATGACATATTCTCGGGAATCTAGGGATAGTATGTTCTTTCTCATGCTATCTATCCACCAGCCAAAATCATCCATTTTGACCAAGATGAAATCAGTAAAACAGAATAGATTCACAGCATCTACTGCACTCCCTGTCATCTTGGTAAAATAATGAAGCACTCAATTATTATTGAATGACTATTATATATAATTTCAAGCATACAGAAACTGTTCCTGAACTTCACAAATGATGGATCTATTTTTATAAAATTAATGTACATACAACTGATACTGTTTTAGCACATGCTATGAATAAAAATATTTATATATGGAGTTTGTTCTAGAGTTTCTACACCAAGCTTTGGAAACAGCAGTATAAAACACTGTTGGGATATAGGTAAGCAAGTACTGGACAGAAAACATGCAGAAAAAAACTTCCTCTTCTGGAAGTGTCATGCAGCAATACGCTACAGATGGCATGACCTTAGAATTACTGATGATGTAAAAGCATAGTAAGCCAGGACAACAGAAACATAATTTCATGCCCTAATACATTTGGCTTTTGATTCAAACATAAACATTTCACACTTGAATTGGCAAATCAATTGATCTGTGAGCATAAATAACAGCAGTTATCTGGACTTGATTACTTCTAACAAATGATTTTTTAACAGTTCAGATGCTTTTCTTAAAAAATGGAAGAAAAAAAAAAACTTTTTATAGAGCTGACACTTAAAAGTCTAATTAGCACAGGCTGCTCTGAACAGAGTTCCAGATATTGAGAATTTCCAGGAAAAAAACACTCTTGTCACTCATCAGTGAATCAGCAGCCTTTAAACAAGGCAGCAATCAAACCAACACACTTAACAAACAAGAATTTCAAGTGCAAACAGAAAACCCTAGAAATGTACTTTTTTCTCTTTACAGCAAGAGCCAGTGATGATAACTATACCTACGTGTTTATATATACAAATGTGTATATACATATATATATACAAATATATATACATACTGATGAAAGATACTAGAAGAAACAATAGGATAAAAATGAATGAACTTCTGCATTTTATGCAAACATAAATCCAGTCTTTATCACCTATTTTGTTAGTTTATGATCTATGTAAATCTTAGAAAAAGCAAAACATCTAGAAAAACTTTATCAACAGCTAATAAGTATGTGATTTTATGCTCCATAACACTAAGCCCACTTTTCTCCCTTTAAACAAACTCTTGCAGTTTAATCTTTACAGTGGGAAAAAAGAATAAAAATGGGGAGGGCATACAAATACATGCCAAACGGCCATAAATAAATACTAATGCATACAGTTTTAAGGGCTTAGTTATTGCATCTTATTAACAGTCCATAGGTGGTTAATATGTTATTAGATGGATGGTAGAACTGCTGGAAGTTGCTTGGTTTCTTTTAAAATGCAGCTCATATGGAAGGCATTTCTTTCTTAAGATGAATGCTAACTTAAGATGAGAACTAACATACTGTCATTGCCCAGATGTCTACTTGTACTAATTCTGTCCTCTACAGCGGTCAATAGCAAATACAGAGATAATAGACAAACGAGACAATGAGTGAGCTTTCCTCACATGTCTACTCCCAGCCTTTGCTAGAAGTGTAATATGGGCTCCCTAAGCTAAAGGCTGTATCCATACTGTGATCTTTAACAGCTACCAAAGCATTTACTCTCGGAATTTGGTTGTTCCCTCTTAACCTGTTTCAGAGATTTGGTCCATAACGTGTCGTGGCAAATAGTTCCAGAGTATAACTACGTAAAACAGTACATTTTTCTCTTTTTATAAATACTGCATCAGGCATATTCTATCTCACATACAATGGCATCTATGCCTTCACAGATCTCCGCCAGCTTTCTCAATGACAAATTGGCAATTTTTAGAATATTTAGCCCTTCCACAAGCAGAGGCCAAACACATCTTTTCGTCTCCTTGTATCCCTCTGCATGCCTTGCCTTCTCTTGATTTATTATATTCTTTTTCATGAAAATGGCCATAGTCAAAAGGTTATTATGCTTTCCTATAGCACCTTAGCCATAAGAAAGCTCTCTATTCTTTCCTACTCAATCCTAACAGTCATTTTAGTCAGCTGATCAGTGAACTGACATTTTCAGAGAACTGTCCACTATCATTCTCTGCTCTCTTTCCTGAGTGGTTCCAAAGCATCCATATGCAGTCCAGATAGTATCTCTAGCAAAGTCTGCTGCCTACCAGGAGCTCACACTCATGATGTTACTGAGAGGCTGCCAAGACTGGTGAAGCCAGGTGCATGGAATCAGGCAAGGAAGGCAGGGGAGCAGCACAGCTGTGTAAACATCTCCTGGCTGAACTGAAAAGCAAGAAGCAAATTCACAGGCAGTGAATTCCAGTGAAATTCACGGTCACCCATTTGGGGAACAATATAAAAACGCTGCCTGGACATGTAGGGATGGGATTAGGAAAGCCGATGTAGAGGTGGAACTGAACCTGGCAACAGATGTAAACAGAAAAAAAAAATGCAAACAACAAACAAACAAACAAAAACCAACCAACCAAAACCAACCAAACAAACAAAACAAAAAAACAGGAAGAATGTGTTTAGGTATGCTGGTTGGAAAAGGAAATCCAAAGAAAATGAACCCTCCTGCAACACAAGTCAGGAGATCTATTGATGACTGTTTAAAAGTTTAATTTTTTTACATAGAAGTAGAAAAATCTACTTTTAGAACTTATGCAATAAAGATTTTCAGTCGTTAAATTACATGGGTAAATTATAAGAGTGCCTTGTGAAAGCTTCATGGAACTCTGTTATATAAAATTATATAACATTTGAAAATGAGACACCTCCCTCTTTGGCAACAAAACTGAATGGGACTTTCCAAAGTACATGAGAAGCTTGCTTCTTGGTAAACCAGAAACAGGTTGCAACACTGAGCATCAGCCATTTCAGAAGAGTTCTCACAAAATACATTCATAAATAAATTTATGTTGAGGATATGATTTTCATTGATCTATCAGACAAAAACAAACAAGCAAACAAACAAACAAACAAACAAAACCAGATACATGGTTTACTTTGAATCATGTATCACGTGCCTCAGGTTAAGAGTTGGTGCCCACTTCTTGCCATACAAGTCAGTTCTATAAGCTGACAAAACCCTTGTCACTATACAGAAGGATGGGGAGATGATGACAGTGAATACTGTGGTACTCCACTGGAAGTGTTTTTGACAGCTCAGAATTGCTTTCTATGTTATAGAGCTTGTTCTAGGCAGTGTTTTAATGTTGTTTTGCTGTCCTTTAGGCTATTTGTGTAGCTTTCTCTATGAGTCCCTTCTGGGGCTTACGTTTTTTCCTGGGTGTTGTGGTTTAATCCTGGTAGACAGCTAAGCACCACACATCCACTTGCTTGCTCCCCCTCAGTGGGATGTGGAAGAAAATTGGAAAGGTAAAAGTAAGAAAACTCACAGGTTGAGATGAAGACAGTTTACCAGGTAAATGACCCTGGTCACCCTGGTCAGTTTGGGTCAGCTGTTCTGGTTCTGTCCACTCCCTATTTCCTGCACCCCCAACCTCCATTCTGGTGGGACAGCAGGAGAAGCAGAACAGTCCTTGGCTTTGTGGAAGCACTGCTCTGCAGCAGCTGAAAGAGTGGTGCATTATCACCAGTGTCTTCATCAAAAATCCAAAACATACACCACGCCAGCTGCTATGAAGAAAGTTAATTCTATCCCAGTTAAAACCAGGACACCGGGGAAAAAGAAACAGGGAAAGATATTTGTGTGAACTAGCCATTTTCTGTCCCCATGATATCTAAACATGGCACTCCTGATCTTGAGTTTAGTTGTAGAGAAACAGGAATAAGAATTTCCCTCTACTGAGAAAAGCTTTTATTATTGTTCACTACTTTCTGTAATGTAAATATACAGAGCATTAGAAAGAACTATCTTTTGTAACATTACACCAGATGGGAAAAAGGAGAGCTTGAATTCTACTTTTCTTTGATAGAAAGAAGCCTACAATAGAAACTAAGAAAAGACTGCTCTCAACAGATCATCATAAAGACTAGAAGATATGTAAACACAATCACACAATTTTTCTTTTACTTACCTACAGTTGCATAAAGCGTTACAAGGGGGTATGTGTGTGCATGGTACAAAGGCTGTGTCAGTTCCTTTGACTAATTGCCTCTACATTTCTATGTACATGTACATTATTTCCCCTATTCTGATCTTTATTTAGTCCACCTTTAGTTTTTCTATTCCACATTTGATTTACTTTGAGCTACCTGTTTATTAAAAATTAAAAAAAAAAAAAAGTTTTCGTCTTTGTGTCTGATTAATAAACCCCTAAAATAGAAGGCTCAGAGGAGATTGGCAAAGTCAGTGTGCTCCTGAAGCTAAAAGAGGAATGTAGGGTGTGATATTACAGCTGTGGCAAAGAAAGCTGAACAAAAGGGACCAAAGGATGGCCTTTGTTTGAGATAAATTCATGTATCCGTTCAGTGGATTAACTGGTTGTGTAAATGTTTTTCTCAGAGTTAATCAAAAGGGAGTGTCTGTCTTCTTGAATTAGAACAGTTATTCCAATTATATAAGCTGAATTAATAAAACAGGTGCCCTTTGCACACAAACCTTGGCTAACATGGAGTATTCATTATTTTTGAAGAATAAAGATACAAACAAACATCTTATAGATTATCATGAGTTGGAAGGGACCCACAAGAATCACTGAGTCCAGCTTCTGGCTCCCCACAGGATCACCCAAAAATCAGACCATATGTCTGAGTGTTGTCCAAATGCTTCTTGAACACCAGCAGGCTCAGTGGCATTACCACTGCCCTGGGGAGCCTGTTACAGTGCCTGTAGGTTCATTGGTGAAGAACCTTTTCCTAACATCCCACCTGAACCTCCCCTGATGCATTCCCCCTTTCAAAATCATTGTGACCACGTAAACTACAATTAGACCCTGATAGTAAGAGGGTGACCACAGTTAAAATGGACTTTCTCAATTTTAGAATGTTAAAAGGGAAGGCAAATAAGACTATTTATATGAAAGTCAGCTTATAGAAGCAAGCAAGCAGATTACTGTGGTAAGCCTCAAAACTCCAAATCTGCTCAGGTCAATATGTGCTCAGGAAAACAATATACAGTATACAACCCTGTGTGCCTGAACCCTAAATGTATTCAGATCTGATTTAATAGCAATTTAAATCAATGATAGTGTTGTAATCACACATACTGTGTTGCGTTATACAAACAATATTCTGTTTTTATGGTGTGTAGAAAGATATACTGCCTGTATTTTTATGTTATGAAATTAATTCATTGAAAAAATCAGTAAACTGAGCTGGAGAAAATGATTATCTGTCCTCCATATTTCCTTCTAAAACATTTTTAGAGAAATATAACATCTGATATACGGGAACAAATATCTTGGGTGATTAAACAACCTGGTGACTACTAAATGACTTGTATCTGGTATTGGTCTATTTAAAAAAAATGAATGGATGGCATAGATTTAATTATGGCTTTACACTGTATAAAGTACTTAAAAACAGTTACCTTTCACAGAATGCAAAACTTCTTAGAGGTCTGCGAACTGAAGCTTCAGGTGCGGTATGACTTAAAAAGGAAAATTAGGGATCACAGACTCAAGACCAAATTCTAAGGGAGGTATCTTTGGCATCTTTGCCAAAAAGGCAAGTGAAATTTTAGTTTCCCAACAATACCAAAGTAGGATTTATAGCACAAGAATTTACCATGTGACTACTTGCTAACATTAAGAAACACAAATTGACATAATTTTATGACGATAATCTTTTTCTAATAATTTGCTTTGCTACTGCATACTTTCTTGCTACTGCCAAATGTTTAAACTATTTTTCTAGCACAAGCACAAATTTAAACATACCTTTACAAAAAGAACACAAAGAAAAGCTCAGTTGATTTAAAAATACATAGCTGGAATATATCAAAAAACATTTTATTTTAAAGTATGTATTTAAAAATAATAAAAAAAAAAGCCTCATAGGGCTCTGCTCCAAGGAAATAGGAAACACTGTGTAAAAGAGTATGTTTATGAAAGTGGTGACGTACAGGTGCATTTCAGACTTCCAAGGGAGCTATGTACGGTATTCATATTTTAAAAGTTCCCGTTTTTCAAAATGGTAGTATGCATTTTCTAAATAGAAATTTTCTATAACGTCTTAAAACTTTAGAAAAAAAAAAAGTGCTCACCTTAAAACTTGAGCTATATGTCATTTCAAGATCTTTTCTGTAACTTGCCTAAAAAGCAGAGAATACTTATTGCATGTCTATTTTAATGAAAATATGCTATATTTTTAAACTATCTTTTTCTCTTACTCTGCTTCTAAGAAAATCTCTTTGCCCACAAGAAATGATCATGAATTGATGTTATCCTGCAAAGTAAGATAATCCAGTAAATTACCAAATCTGCCTCCCTTGCCGATTTCTGAAGTGTGACTTCAGAACTTTTAAAATACTATAGACCTACACCTCTGTACACCATAGTCAAAATACATTAGCATCAAAGAGCAAAATATGTAATAGAGGTAATTAAGAATTATGCCACTCAATCCAAGTAGTGAAAATATTCCTCCAGGTGCTTATCTCTCTTCTTGCCTCCCTGACATCTAGGTTTCAGTTCTCACATTCATAAAATGTACAGCTGCTAAAGCTCATGTTCTGTACATCTGTGAACACTGCAACACCTTTGATTTCATCTCTTGTCTCATTCCATTCCATCAAATCATTTTTTTTCTGAACATGCTTCTAAGCCTTGTGTAACATTGATGACCCTTCCCTATTTGATCTAGTCATAATATATTACCAATGCTTTTCCTGTTCTTACAAAGATTCCAGCCTTGATACCCTATTAATCTGATTTTCCTGTAATTTAATTTCTGGTGAGTTCTTCCCTTTGCCTTGTTACCATTCTCCGTTCAAGAAGCAGATGCAAAATTGTTCTTGAGATGTATAGTTTTTATTTTCTGTTTTTATTTCTTTAATAATATATGAGCAAACAAGAATTTCTTGCTGTCTTTTGTATTTTTTTTTTATATCGGCACTACAGAAATGACACTGTGTGGTAGTGACATAAAACTATTCCTTGATAAACAGTACTTCAGCACAATAATACATTTCCACATTTTTTCTGTAGTCTGGGTGACTACTGCAACACATTTCTCATGTTTCCATGAGATAACCAAGAAACATGAAGTTTATTTTATGGTTGCTGAGAACCCACTTGAAGAAAACGTTTAGAATTTTTTACTTTTTTTTATTTTTTTAAATCCTGGTGTAACCTGCATTCTCTTTTGTGTGAGATAAGGAGCAGGTAAGGGGATTGAATCAGGGGGGAAAAAAAGGTAAAATTCATGGGTTGAGATAATGACAGTTTAATAGGACAGAAAAGGAAGGGAAAAATAATAATAGTAATGATAAGAATAATAATAAGAGAAGCTGTGGATGCCCCCTCCCTTGAAGTGTTCAAGGCCAGATTGGATGGGGCTTGAGCAACTTGGTCTAGTGGAAGGTGTCCCAGCCCATGGCAGGGGTGTTGGAACTAGATGATCTTTAAGGTCGCTTGCAGTCCAAACCATTCTATGATTCTATGACTAGTGATTTGTTGCTTTTGTTTGTTTGTTTGTTTGTTTATTCTGTGTGTCTTCGATTGATTTTTAGACAATCTATTACTCTACAGTCAATTTTTTTACGTTTGTGACCTTTAATTTTTGCATGGGAAGAAATTTAATTTTGTTTCATTTTAAGAGAGAGGAATGACTGATCTTGAGACTAGTTATAGCAGATACCAGTAGCACACCTTATTAGAAAGGTGAATCAACTAATGCCTGTCTGATATATGAGAACAAAGGCAGAGGTATCTCAAGAAGAATCTTCCATTAAACTAATATATTTTATGTATTTTTATATATACATTAAACTAATATATTTTATATTTTATATAATATTTTCAGATAAAATTACTTGATTTAAAAATACAACCATTATTTCATCTCCAGATATCCATCCTGTATTCCATCTTAATCAGTGCCATCTAAGCAAATATTATTCTATATTAGCACATGAAGGTGGTTTTGCTGCCCTAAGAGTCAGTGCCAATTGATCAGTAGACCAACTTGCACTTGCCCTGATGAGTTTCTTCAAGACCATCTCTCAGTGTTCTTGCAAACTGTTTCAAAGTCAAAAATTTGTTGAGTTTGTTGGGATGGTTTTCAAAACACTTGAACTTTATGAAAGCAAGCTGAAAAGGCTGGGTATCAGGTCTTTCCTCTTCCAGAAAATCCACTACCCAAACTACCTGTGCAAAATCTGCAAGATGAACGATAAATGAGAACTAAAGGAGGTTGCCTTATCTCACATTTTCAGCAATAGATCCTGACCAGTCCCTGATTGAGCAAGCTGAGTAAATGATGACTTACTTGATGAGAAACTCATGTTCCATTCACGTTGGGGTACCATCATCCTGAGAACATAAAACCTTCAGTACAGACTGAAAACTGAAAAACAAATGAACTTGTTGCCATTTATGTGTCCCTTATAAAAGGGAGCTATGGGGTAGATTACAATAGAAAATCTGCACAATGCAAGGCATTTATATGAAGAGTGAGTTTTGGTGTTCTATTTGCATGGCAGACTTTTCACTGTTTGATGTGGTTGTATGGATCATCTACAGTTCTCTCTACAAATACCTCTCAAATACCAAAAATCTCTCTTTCCTTTCCACCTCAATTAAAGATCCCATGTATTATCATCTACCCATCCTATTCTTCAAACTCCAAAGAAAAATATGCTGTTAGATAAACCACCTAATGAATGCATTATACTGATGCTTTTTTTCAGTCAATACTATAGTAGGAGGGCTACTCTGTTTAAATATTACTTTGCAAACATTTTTTAAAGGGATAAAAATACTAGACACCAGTATATCTATCAAGAGCTCAGCACACGACTCATTAGAGAAATGGCTAGCTAGTTAGAAAACAGGTTTATTTTACAGCCATATATTTTATTATATTGTATGCATGGTACATGAAATGAAACACAATTCTTTATACAAAGTAATATAAAGCATGCATCAGTATTATACTGTATACAGAGAATAATTAATTATTGATGCATGATTACCTACAGTTGCTAAAACATGCAAATTTATTATTAATTTACACAGTATTTCATCTAAATGTTATCCACATAAAAACAAGTTATTAAAAAAAAACGCTGACGTGGTAAAGCCCAGGAGTCCATGAAAGATATTTTTAAAAGATTACAGCTCCTTGGTCTGCTTCAGTTTTTCAGACTTGAGGTTAGAAAAGTCATGCCCACATTTATCCCCTAGCTGTGTCTTACTGCCCTCCTTTTGCCTTGACGTGAGGATGGCCTCTTCTCACAGATAACTAGCAATAAGACTAGAGGACATGGCCTCAAATTGAGCCCATGAAGGTTCAAGTTGGAAATTAGGAAAAATTTCTCAGAAAGAGTGGTAAGGCATTGGAACAGATTGCCCAGGGATATGGTGGAGTCACCATCCCTGGGAATGTTTAAGGAAAGCTTGGATGTGCTTGGATGTGGTACTTAGGGACATGTTTCATTGGGTAATACTGGTGGATAGGTAATGGTCGTATCAGATGATCTTGGAGGTCTTTTCCAACCTTAACGATTCTGTGATTCTGTATCTTACATACCATGGCCTATTGCCCTGATGTTTCATAGGTATTTCATAACTTTTCAATCTGGAATATTAAAAGGGTTCCTACATAAAGTTAAAACATATACACTATAAGACAAATTACTGTGATAATTAGCTTGTGATTTCCTTTTGTTTTGTTTTGTTTTTTCCCCAACACAAAATAAATACACACTGATTCTTTTGTACTTATTTGGGAATGCCTTTTTCTGATGGACATAGGAGTTTTGCCTGTAATAAATGAAAGCTGTATCTCAAAGCACACATGTTCTAAATGTTACTAAATACAGTGTTAAAATTATTTGTAGTAAATCCCTCTAGATTTAAAGTCCCTTTAAGACAGAATTTTAAATACCTCATGTAAGTTGAGACTAAATACAGAAAATAATATAAAATCAGTACAAAAATTTAACTAGAGATGAAGCAGTATAATCTGCAGAAAATTACGTTTTTAAAGAAGGGATACAGTTACACAATAAATTCCCCAAAACTATGGGTGGTATTGTGGCATATTACAGGACCACTTACTGAGGTCGAGACAAATTCAGCAGCTAAGCATGTACTTGACACTGCTGGGATATCAACATATGTTAAGAACAATCACAGCATGTGTCCTACATAAGAAAGAGCACAACTGAATGCATCTGAACTGGAATGTGCAACAAGAATTATACATGGCTCTGAATAGATGTAATAATTAATATTAAAATGTTAAAAAATCACTAACCTCAGTGTTATTTTACACTAGCTACACTATCTGAAAATGCTGATTTATTAACTGAGCTATGATTACATCTTTAATACTATCTCAAATATCCTGCACTCATTTTTAATTTTTAACTATTAAAGACAACTACAAATACCAACACTATCAACAAATACACAAAATTATCCTGAATATCAAATGAGTAACATGTTAAGAGTGTTTCATTTTCAAAAATTGTTATTCCTATCTAAAATTTACAAATAGATTTAACTGAAGACTTTCAAAGCTGGAGATGAATATAAAAATAAAACTTCTAGTCTATCAAAACATTCAAAACCCTACTACTTCCTAGTCACAGATCACTAAGACATAATTAGCAAGAAAGCCCTAAATGATTTCTGCAGCATAATCTGAAAAACAAAAAGCTGATCTTCCAATCCCCCCATGACAGAGGGGCTTGAACTAGATGGTCTTTAAGGTCCCTTTCAGCCCAAATCATTCTATCGTTCTATGAAACAAAACAGAAAAGATTTTTTTTCTTCACTTTTGACTCTCTAAATGCATTGGCTAACTACTTCAAATTAAAATAAAATACCATAAGGAAGAAGGAATTGCCTGAAGCGATTAGTCCTTGATCAATTGTTTAAGGAAGAAAAGACTTGTTTTTTAAGAATTCTCAGTGGTTAGTAATTAAAAGTAAGTTTTGTGATTATGAAATTGCCATCAAGAGTCCATTCAGAGAGATTTATTCTGTGTTACCCTACTACTGTTCAGATTAATTAAGCTTTAAACACTTAGAATAAAACACTGGAAAATAAAACAGTCTAATGCGTTGTAACTGAGTTATTTTGTGTCTGAGTTACAACACCGTTTGAAAACAGATTCAGCTGTCTTGGTGTGAAAACCTAGGCCTCGTCTCACAGGAGTGATGCCATTTAGTCCAACTCAGTAAAACAAAATGCATGGTAAGGCAGGATTGCATCTTTGAACTTTGATGGAAGCAAGAAACGTAATCAATTTTAAGACTTTTATTATAATTAGAAGAGAAATAAAATTGTTTGCAATAGCAAAAGTATGGATTTGATGACATAGCAAATGTATTGTCCTACATTCTTCTGCTCTCCCAAAAAACTGTGCTGATAATGCAATAATTCATTTGATGTTTTATGACACATGAGGCAGACAAATCTGGGGAAAGGGCAGGAGGAATTGTACTTTTTTTCCCCCCACTTTTATGAGGAACTACCATCTAATTAGCTTCTGCTTTGTTGCACTTTAAGATATATAACTCTCACCGAACCAGAGTTTTATTCTGAAGACTGCAGAATTCAAAGTTTCTCTGATCATTTAAAAAAAACTCTTGCATTTGTAAACCAGACATACTGTATTACCATATAGAAATCGCTTCCTAGGAAACTTTCGCACTTCTGTATTTCTACATAGTTCAAACTATACTAAATAAAACATTGTAGAAGTATCATAGGAAAAATCATTGTTCAAAAGCCACATGTAAACACTGTAGTTACTCAGGCAGCTACTGGGCACACATCTGAGTGGTAGAAACAAAAGATCACAAAGTGAGATTAGGTGAGGTCTTTTCTATAACTAGCTTCTCCGCAAAAGTACTCGGTTCTCCTGCTCTCACTATATGAAGTGTTGCTTTATATACAGGTCAGTGAACATATGATCTTGCTGTAAAGAAGAATGTTGTATGAATGTAAAATAGTATGTATTGTAAAGGTTGTATCAATGGCCTTACACAGATGAAATTGCCATAGGAAGTTTCTTGTAAATTAGATGGTGCACTGAGTTCTTTGAATGCCAACAATCCTACTGACAAAAATTATGTTTCATATACATAGGATATGTTTAGAGGATCGTCTGCTCAAGATGGCTTTTGTATTTTAGGGTAAACCAACCAACACACAGGGCAAAAACTCAAAGTTTAAAGAACTTCTGTTTTTGCAATAACATAAGGATACACGCATCTTACAAGCTTACCTTTTGAACCTCCAGCTGATTTCATTTCTTCATTCTCTGTGCAAGACAGACAGGACCCTCCTGCCATCCCACTACTATTTTTTGGGCAGGACCTACACATAGGAAATACACTTTGTCCTTTGGAGATTCTACTCTGCTCCCGGCTACTCTGTTACTTTAACCTTTATCAGTCTTGCGGAGAAACCCAAAAATGCACATCAAAGTTACAATATACTGTAAACAACAGGCCTCAAGGCTTATAGATTACTCTTTGGCATTGATGAACCAGAAATTTCCCTTGCCTCCTGCAAGTGTAAGCAACTGAACAACCTATTCTGTAGATCTGCAACTACCTTAAATACCTTTCTTGATTATGATGATTTTTTTTTTGATGATGATTACATGATTAAGTCTAAAAAAAAAAAAAGAAGAAAAAAAAAAGGCACCTTTCTAGTGAAAACAAACTATTGTTAGCATCTTCTAGAAAACCAGACACAGGCTGTAGGATCTAGTTCTGACTGTGGAGAGAATACAGGAGAGGGGGAACAGACATTCTGTTGTTTCTTTATCCCAGTTAAACCAAATGCAGTCACTGAAAACAAGGTGGTAATATCTCTTCCCTCCTTTCCTTTTCTCTTCCTCCAGAGGACTACAGAGTCTACTAATCCCAAATGCAAGTCATAGACCCAACTACACAGGGTTTCAGAGAGACAAAAAGATCGTCTCTGCCTAAACAGCTCAAGTGGTAAGGGTTCCTGTTCTGCAGAATGCAGAGACTTGAATTAGCTTTAAATTAGCAGCATCGAGTACCCACAGTAATCCATCCACGGTGGCATATGTATGGCTCAGCATGAAAGAACTCTTGATTCTCGGCAAACTGCTACCACTTCCCCAGCTAATTAGATTAAAGGTAGCTATGCAAGGTTACACAAACTGATTTTTTGGCTAAAACACGAGACGACAGATGGATAAGAATGAGGAAGCACAGGAAAACAGACTCTTAAAATATACTTTTGCAGTGCTGCTGCCCATATTCTGCAATGCTTCTCTGGCTGCTTGTTTGGTGGTAATGGGCCCTAAGCAGTCAACTTCAATCTATTCAGCATTAGCCTCCACTGGACAATGATAGCCCACCTAATTCCCTATTTCTGTTGTATCTCTTAATGCGCAGGGCTGGACTAAGTGTTTGTCCCTGGGGACAAATACTGGAGAAAAAGCCCAAATACTTTGTATTAAAGATCTACAGCTTTCACATTACAAAAGGAAAGTAAATAAATCTATCTTTGGCATTTTGCTAAGTTGGATGGAAGACATATTCTTTCACTTCATTTTGTTTTGTGGTCTTTATTGTGTAGATGTTTGTCTGATTCCTTACCAGTCATTATTTGTATCCATTCTATTTAGAACCTTTATGACAGAATGGAGACCCGATGGCGCCTACATTTTCTGCTATTGTTTTTATCTCTGCAACACTAGATGCTACCGAAGTTAGAAATTTATAATATAGTGTAGTTGTACCATCCCCTTCAAACAATCAGAAAAGAGTTTTAAGGGAGTTCTGTTTAGAGATTGCAATATCAGCATTTTATTAGAAAATCCTTTCTAGTAAAATTTTAAGATTGAAATACATTTTGGGGAAACAATATTCTTATAGCTGATGTTTTAACTGAAAATGATATCTGAAAATACAGGATCAAATGGTACACAATCAGGTTTTTAAAATAAAACTTTTTTTTTTTTTTTTTAGCAAACCCTGCTCTTTTATGATATCATAAAATAAAATTAAAAAAAAAAAGTCTCTAAACAGTACTTAACTACCCTCTCCTCAGAAAACCACAATCTATCAGAACATTGCACTTACTCTCCTCTGAGATCAAAGAAATGCTGTAAACTCTATCTTTCATAAAGCATCAGAAAAGTTCCATTTCCTATTCCTGAGACATCCTATTACTTAGGAATTTCAAAAAGGACTAAGATTATAAGCAAATTGTATCAATTTCAAAGGAAGCTTGTTTGTTCAAAACTATATAGATGTGTCAACTGGAGATGTATTTATTTTTTTTTAAAAAAAAGAAGCCTCACCCTATTGCATTAAGAATATAATATTGGAACAATCAACTGATGTCACTCTACTCAAGGCAAAAGCTGTCTCTAAAATGATTAATATTTCTGACATAGTAAGTAAAATGGAACTCAACTTAAACATGCTGAGAAAATTACTGACCTTCCCTTCACTGAGGCTTTTTTTTTTTAACTGAGTGTAGTAAAAGGCTTAGGCTAACTAAATCTGGAAATACTATTTTTTGTTATTGATGTTGTTTTCCATTTTGTTGCAATCAGCGTTACTAGGAAATTTTACTAGCTATCATAAATCTTTCAAAACATTAACTATGGTCACAACATTTTACACAGCACATGTGCAGTACACCTGTGGACTTTTGACAAGGGATAAAAGAAGACATTACTGAAAAATCAGATAGCATACTGCCTGGGAAAAATATAAGGATTCAGGTGCTTAGTGTCTGATAGCTGGAATGGTATATCTTCAACAAAGACTCAGGAAAAAAAACAGCCAAAACATCAATTAATATTCACTATATGATAATACTACTAAAGCAATGGCTTTAGTAATGGTAAATAGTAAAGCAAGTAGTGGAATAGAAGAATTTATAGTAAATAGAAGAATAAATAGTAAATAATAGAATAGAAGAATATAGTAAATAGTAAAGCGAATAATAGGATAGAAGAATTTTTGTCTACAAATTATTTTCAAGTTCTCCACATTCTTTGAGGTTAGATTTACTTTGAGCATTACAACTTGGAGTGATATGGTTGTACATCAATGTTTGGTACTTTCTTAAAAGCTGCACCATAGGCACTACAGACAATGCAATGAACATGAAGGCCATTCTGGGTTCCCATTCTGATTCTCTCACCAGGTAACTCATTACCTTGTGCAGGTCATTCAGCCTGTCAGTATTGCCAGCTATAGCAATTACACTCATTCCTAGTCTTTTGAAAACCACTTCGTGATGACACTGTTAAGAGAACAGTGTTACCCATCCCTGAACATTTCCAAGGCATGAGCAAGCTCTTATGCACCCCACTAGACCCTATCCAACAATCTAAACCTACAGCTTTGATGCAAATGCAGAGCTGCATGGAAGCGCCAAACAAAACTTTGCAGCTAGTTAAGTACACTAACACAATTTCAATGGAACAAAATTGTGTGTTTGTGCTAACATGTGCTGACTCATTTTGCTGGCACAAGGAAAGACTGGAAAAGGAAGCAGCAGGATGCTATACCAAGGCAGTGAGCAGCCTCCTGGGCAAGCCCAGGAAGAAGACAGACTCCTTTAGAAACAATCATTTTTGCAGTTCTTACCACTTAACAAAACTCCAAGTTGATGACAACAGAAGACAAGCATAATTTTACAATCTGTCCTTGCCTGCAACATTTCACTGTTATATCTAGCTCACTGTTTCTACACAAGACATTAGCTAACAGCAAACAACAAATATAGTGCAAACAATGTCTAAGAGACTCAAAATCTTAACTGCTGGAGTAGAAAGGTAGATAAAAGAAGAGAAATTCAAATGTGAATGCACTTGCTTCAACAAATAGTCCTCTTGTATTTGTTTGTTGGCCTAATCCTTGAAGGGAGTGAGAAAAGATATGTTGATTTCCATCTGCTGGTACTGAGATTTTTGCAATGATCCACTAACAAACCGCCTTCTGAATCATTGCTCATTTCAATTAGTTAAATGTGATAATACCAGAAGATGCATGCGCAAGAACAATACAGCATGTACTAGCCCCCAGTTTACACTTTGTGCTGATTCTTGCTGATTCTTAATTTCTTGAAAGCTGACAACTTAATGAATTTCTGAAAAACATAAAAATAATTGAGCCATCTAAACTCAGAATTTTACCTATCTGCAGTAAAAGAAATTTAAAAATTTGAAAGAGTAAGGAAATTAGAAGACTCCAAGTCAAACTTAAAAGATAGCTCCCTCTGACTAACAGCCTATTTGGAGGACAGTGATGCCATGATCCCCTAAACAAGCTGTCTTTTGGAGACAGAGAATCTTTGCCACTTTTAGGTTTAAATTATTTTTCCCATTAGCTATTGTAAATTTAATTTGTATACAAATATCTTCATATCCGTCCCATCATCCCCTTGCACTACCCCCCTGTCATCCCCGCCCCAAGAAATTAATAAATAAATAAAAACCCCATGTTTATTTTAGTCCTAGTCCCTAAAGACTGAACAGTAAAGCAGGATCTGAAACCTCTCTTTAAGTTATGAAGAGCTGTGAGAATCAGTGGTGGAATAACAGGATCTCCTTTCTGTGGAAACATTGGAGACAGGGAGTGCACACACGAACAGAACAGCAGGGAACAAAAAAAAAAGCCAACCAACCAACCAACAAAAAAAAAAAAAGAGTGCTGCAGCCAAAGAACCACGGGAAGCTCAAAAACATTTTGGTCTAGTCCATTTTGATGCCAAAGCGATTGCCTTGTGATTCTCCACCCAGAAGGAATTTCACAGAAGCTGTGACAATTGACAATGATGAAATTGGAATAGCTCGTCTGAAATCAGTGGTCCTGTGTTGACTGATAATGTACTACATGAGAATCTAGCTTATTGTTTTATAGAAATAAGAGGTTAGTCAAGGAAGAAAGGAATTGGAGTTATTCTGGATTTACAGTGTAAGCTAGCCCCAAAACTCCCCTGGCCACAGTACAGTTTTCCTAACACTTCTAGCAATAGCACAATACTTAATAAAACTCTGAAAAAGTATAAAATAAAAAATATTCTAATTTTGAAACTTCAATATATTTTGGGAAATTGAATAAAATTCTGACCTACTTCTCATATTTCTGTTTTATATTTCTGTCTATTTTTCAAAACTATCAAAGTGTTAATATATTTTGTGTTTAACCCCCAAGATAGCCACAACTTTGCCCGCTGATTAAGAATGTAAAATCTTACAAACATTCCAAAACACATTTTCTAACGTTATGGGAAAAAAAAATCTTGGTATTTTTCCACCTGAGATAGCTTTCTGCAGGAATATTTGGAAGATTGGCACCATGGATTTTGTTTCCAAATAAAGAATAATATTATATGTTTCAAGTTTGTGACACATTTTTGATTTTTTTTTCTGGTCAACAGAGTTCCTGGTTAATGTTAACTATAAGACATTAAGTCACTGTTATTCTAATAAGCAACGAAAAAGTATTAACTGAAGAGTTCTGAAGCTCTGAACTTTGAGTACAGTGAGACAGAAAGCACAAATGTATTCGTCACCTAAAAACATTATAAACTTGTCTATATAATAGAATATTGGCACTCACTCTGTCTGGCTTAAGTGGATACTCATATCCACACTGAAAAATGTGTCTTGGAATTTACTGAATAAACAATAAATCCAGTATTTTTTTGTTTAGTATCCATCGATGGGAATAACTACAACAACCCTTTTCAGTAATGACATCTGTCCTGTAATGTTCCTTTCTCCGGAATTTCACTTCTGGATTGGGTAATGTGCTACAAGGAATACCTTGAGTGCCTCATGTACGTTCACAGTTATGCTAACATTCCAACAGAATTGCCTTACTATTCTTTTTATGGTAGACAGGAGTTTGTATTTTGGTGTATGCTTTTGTTTATTTTCTTTCTCTTTCTTCCTTTCTTTCTCTGGCAAGCTCTGGAAAGCTAGGAATTGTATGGTTGATTAGCATTTTTTGTCTACTTCCTTTGGCAAGTTCTGTAATTTACAGCATGTTAAACATCCCTGGAATTTGATATCCCCTTTTGCCTATAAAGATGTTATATGAAGATCTATAGTAAGATCAAACAGCTCTTGCTTACCTTTCAATTAACTTTTACTGATGATCTAATCTCAGACTAAAACTCTACATCTGAGTTTTTAGAAGTTAGTGAAAGCAAAAGCAAAATATGTCAAACTGAAACCACAGTCTACATGTACTCTTAATGGTTTTACATGGTTACATGGGACGGGGCAACCCTGGCTACACGTACAGACTGGGCGACAAGATGCTGGAGAGCAGCCCTGCAGAGAGGGATCTGGTGGTTGTGGTTGATAGCCAACTGAATATGAGCCAGCAGTGTGCCCTGGCAGCCAGGAGGGCCAACCATACCCTGGGGTGCATCAAGCACAGCACTGCTAGTCGGTCAAGGGAAGCGATTGTCCCACTCTACTCTGCGCTGCTGTGGCCTCACCTCGAGTACTGTGTGTTCTGGGCATCACAGTACAAAAAGGATGTAAAACTATTGGAGAGTGTCCAGAGGAGGGCGACGAAGATGGTGAAGGGCCTAGAGGGGAAGACGTATCAGGAACGGCTGAGGTCACTGGGCCTGTTCAGCCTGGAAAAGAGGAGGCTGAGGGGAGACCTCATCGCAGTCTACAGCTTCCTCGCGAGGGGGAGTGGAGGGGCAGGCGCCAATCTATTCTCTTTAGACACCAGTGATAGGACCCGTGGGAATGGTGTTAAGCTGAGGCAGGGGAGGTATAGGCTAGACATCAGGAAGAGGTTCTTCACTGAGAGGGTTGTCACACACTGGAACAGGCTCCCCAGTGAAGTAGGTGAAGTAGTCACTGCACCAAGCCTGTTGGAGTTTAAGAAGTGTTTGGACTGTGCACTTAGTCACATGGTCTGAATTTTTGGGTAGACCTGTGTGGTGCCAGGAGTTGGACTCAATGATCCTTATGGGTCCCTTCCAACTCGGGAGATTCTATGATTCTATGATTCTATACATATAAAGCAGCAATACTAAAAATATTGATGTAAAAAAAATATATATGTATATATATACATATATATGTGTGTATATATATATACATATACACACATATATATATGTATATAATATATATATATATGTAGAGAGAGAGTAAAACAACTTAAATCTTGTCTTCAAGAGAAACACACGATGTTCTCCCTAGGTTTTGAACACTTTTCCTTAGATCATGTCATGGCTGATGTGAGTTTCAAAAAGACATCGTTTTAAAAATAAGCATGAACCCACAGTACTGTAAATGTCCATGGAAGAAATGATAACATTTAATTTATGGAAAGGTGGCATTTCAAAACAGTATTTTCACTAATGGAAAACTTATGGTTATTTATGCAATAACTGTTTCAATAAATGAAGGACCTTAGCTGTTGCTGCGCTACTGAAGTTACACAGGAAGAACTACACATATGTAGTTACACATGAAGAACTACACATACTTCAATGCCAGAAAACTCCAAACACCATCCACAGTAGTTAAGTCCAGAACAGCCTTCCATTAAGTGCTACATAATATAGCCAAGGTCTCCAATCCATTTTGCTTATCACTATATTAAGACTATGAACTCTTAACTTTCTGTATACTGATGTACAGCCTCACTTGTAAGGTCTTCCAAGCTTCTTCATCACAGAAATGTGAACCATTGATACTTCAGTCTGTTCACGTTAATCTGTTCTACAATTTTGGGAACAAATGGTCATTCTATTCCCTTCAAGGTTCAACTAAAGAGGAAATATTTTTCAACAAAAATCCTTTGAATGCATTCACTTAATCTGACTTACATACAATACAACTACTCCAGATTTGATCTGCAACTTATATAAGCACAAGATGCTGAAGACTTTTTTTGTCAGATCATTTCTCTCAGACAGATAAAAACTTTTTTCCACTTTCAAGACAAAAAGAAGTGACCTGTGTGCACCAAACACACATAAAAAAATCACCTAAGACAGAGGCATCAATATGTGGAAGAACACTATCCATTTTTGATCACTAACATTCCATTCTTCGTTTAGATTTTTTTTTTTTAATTGATAGCCACCTCACAGATACCCTTGCATAGACTTGGAATGATACAATAATAGAAAAAAAAAATACCAAGAACTATGGCTCATGTGAATCCTCTAACAATTTTTGTTACTGATATAAACCAGGCCAAAAATAAATGAATAAATAAAAATCTGCTTCTCCCTTACCTGTGATGAACCACAAGCATGAAAATAGTTAAGAGTCCATTACTGCTGTCCATAACATTCTGATCTTACCAAAACAATTTAGGTTCTGAATACCTGTATTTATATATGGAACTGTTACAGGCTCCTATTAGCCAAAAGAAATTCTAGGGTCAGAAACATGCCATGACACCTTTCATTTAGTGTTTTTACCCAGAACTAAGTCTGAACTGAGCAACTATTGCCTTTTCCAACAGACCTTCATACTGAAGAACCCCAAAAGGGTGTGAGGGGGAATGAATTTTCACAGAAAACCTCAGCGTAGCTAGCACTCACTTTAATTGTAGATACCAGAAGATGACTTGCACAACAGTACACATCCTGTAAGTTTCTGAACACTTATATGCTTCATAAACACTGTATTACTCTATTATATTATCTTCTTACAGTAAAAAAAAAAGACATATTCTTATCGAAGATAAATCCACAGCAGTAAAAAAAACAATATACCTGCTTTAACTTGCTATTCTTAATTAAGAATACTAAAACAATTTGTTATTAAACTGTCAATGATATTTTTTTTAAAAAAAGAAATAAAGAGTATATTAAAGAAATGAGATAGAAATATTATACAACAAAGTATTGTATATCTAAGTATCTAGATACCTGTATATATCTAACAAAGTATTATTGGTATTTTAGACATCTGTATTTTAGCTAGTTACAGCTACCCATTGCAGATGCTGCTGTCACATTGTAGTTTCACATATCTATTTATGTAACACTCACTTTATGAAGTGGTCTATACACACAGCCTCTTACGTTTATTTACTTACCAACAGTATCACATGGTTCGTCTTTATGTACACAGAAATCCTTCCTAGAATTGGGGGTGGAAAAAAGAAAAGTGTTAAGCAAGCCAAGCTGTCAGACTCACAATGACTGTGTGACCTATTTACAAATACTTTATGTGGCTCAAAGAATAAATACAGAACATCATTATCTCAACAAAGAGCATGGGGAAGCAAAGGCCACGATTACCCAAAACTTCCGGATATTCTCAGAAGAGATTTAAGAGTAGTCAGGTGACAAAACAATGTACCATATATTTGTATTGCATTGTACATAATTTTGCCTTTTCTTAACCATTTCAACCTTTTGAAATGTAACAAGTCTAAAGTTAGTCTTCAGAAATTTGCAGAAGTTATCTTTCATTTGAAATAAAAATATTTGTGATACTTAACACCATATCCAAAAGCAGCATTGTAATCCAGCATTTGGATCAAAAAATAGAGTAAAATTGTGCTCCAAAGTCAATGGTTAACAAGACTAAAAGAAAACATGGTGTAAGTGCATGTTGGACAAGTATTTCTGGTGGGGCATCCATTCTAACAGTGCTCGATTTCAAATTAACTCACTGGGAAATGACTATCACCAACACAACTTTCAGTCTAGCCACAGCTCTATAAATGAGACCACTTAATTGCATTAAGTGGAGTAAATACTTGTACTGGGTGTGACTGGGATGGAGTTAACTTTCCCTGCAGCAGCCCATACAGTGCTGTGCTCTGCACTTGTAGCTAGAACAGCAGTGGTATCACACCAGTGTTGTGTCTATTGCTGAGCAATACTGGCACTGCATCAGGACTCCCTCTAACCCTCCCAGAGCCAGTGGGCTGGGGGTGGGCAATAGGTGAGGAAGAAACATCACCAGGGCAGCTGACCTAAACCAACCAAAGGGATATTCCATACCATATGATGTCACACTCTGCAATAAACAGTGGAAAAAGGAAGGAAAGGGAAGGGGTGGGCTCTTGTTCTTAAAATGTCTGTCCTTCCAAACAACAGCTATGTGTGTGTAGTGGGTTTACATGGCAACGTTTTGGTAGCAGGGAGCCACAGGGGTGGCTTCTGTGAGAAGAATCTAGAAGCTGCCCCATGTTCGATAAGGGCTCCACTGCTGACCAGAGCCGAGCCAATAAGCGATGTTGTTTGCGCCTCTGTGAGAGCATATTTAAGAAAGGGAAAACAAAAAACCTGCTGCCACACAGCAGCTGGGAGAGAGAGAGGAGTGAGAAACAGCCCTGCAGGCACCAAGGTCAGTGAAGGAGGGGGAGAGGTGCTCCAGACACTGGAGCAGAAGTTCCCTGCAGCCTGTGGTGAGAATCATGGTGATGCAGGCTGTCCCCCTGCAGCCCACAGAGAACCACGGTGGTGCAGGGTTCCATGCTGCAGCCTGTGGAGGAGACCACTGTGGAGCGGGTGGACCTTCACTGATGGAGGCTGCAGCCTATGGACCCGCCAGAGCAGATTCTGGGCTGGAGCTGTAGCCTGTGGAGAGGAGACCACGCAGGAGCAGGTGACCTGGCAAGAACTGCTGCCCATGGGAGATCCAGGTTGGAGCAGTTTGCTCCTGATGGATGGACCCCGTGGTACGGACCCATATCTGCAGGATCAGTTTGGCAAGGACTGCATCCCGTGGGAGGGACCCCACGGCACAGGGGATGAGAGTGACCGTGAAGGAGCAGTGGACACAAAGTGCTACAGACTGACCACAACCCCCCATTCCTCCATTCCCCTGTGCCGCTCGGGGGGAAGAGGTGGAACAGGGTGGATGGGGGGGAAGGCGTTTTTGGTTTCTTTCCTTTGTTTCTCACTTCTCTAGCTTGTTAATAATAGGCAATAAATCTTACTCTGAGTCTGTTTTGCCCATCACAATAATTACTGTGCGATCTCCCCATCCTTATCTCAACCCTCGAGCCCTTTGGATCGTATTTTCTCCCCTTTCCTGTTTGAGAAGGCGGATTGAGAGAGTGGCTGTGGTGGAACTCGTCTTCCCGCCTGAGTAAAACCACCACAGCGTGTTGAGGCCCAGCTTCAAGGATGTAGTCAAGCACTGCTTGTTGGTGGGAAGTAGAGAGTAATTTCTTTCCTCTGCACTTCCACATGGCCTTTGCTTGGTTTTATTGGTTTTTTTTGTTGTTGTTTGTTTTGTTTTGTTTTTTTCCCTTTCCCTTTTTCCCCTTTCACTTTTCCCTTTAGATAATTTTTTTAATTATTAATAATTCTCCCTTAATAATTATTTTTCCTTTAATTAAATTATCCTTATCTCAAGCCATGAGTTGTTTCTTTCCTTTTCTTCATCACCTCCTTTTCTGAGGAGCTGGAGTGAGAGAATGGTTGTGGTGGAGTTCAGCTGCCTAGCAAGATAAAACCACCACAATACTTTACCCCTGCTTTAAACAACATCTGCCTGGAAATCATTTTCACACTTATTTTACCTGTTCTCAGAGACAAATAACAAAATTATCAAAAAAGCAAAAGCAGAGTTTCTTTTTAATGGAATTTGAGGTATACGTGAGAAAAAAAAAACACACACAACACATATAACATCTAAGAAAAATATTGCCTACTTACCTGAACTTTATTGACATGTACTCAAACAAAGAACATTCTGTCCTTATGCTGTACCACAGAGTAATGGTCTCAAATTTTTACATAGGCCATGTGGGCCAGAGATACCTCATTTCATATTCTGTCTATGAAGCTACAAAGATACAGATGTACATATAGACAGACATAAAGATATATATAAACACACATATGCACTTACAGACATATCTATGTATTTATTATTAGTGGCCATATCTATCAGTGGAAATTAACTGATACCTGAGATATACTGGAAAGAAGTAACCAACATAGAAATTTTCTGTTTCCAATAATGCTCAAGTTATTAAATAGTTTTGCATGAATAATCATATTTGCTTTTTTATACCTAGAAAGCTCCAAGTGTGCATTTCATGCATATATACTGCCTATAGTATAGTCAGATAACACATTGTTAAGTGGATATATTACATCTTTTAATAAATGCAGCTGTTAAAGGCTCTAAAAGAAAAAAGTTGGAAGTTAGTTAAGTAATCACTTTAATATGGATTAGACTCAACCCCAAATTCTACTTTTTTTATAGAACAAGATCTAATAATGAAAGATAGTTCTCATTCAAAAATGTCTGACATTCAAAAATGTGTGTTTATTTTCTAGTAACTAAACGTTTGTTAGCATTGCTTGCTAGGAATTATTTGGTGCTTGAGATGAGAGAGTAGACTAGTGATACTTATCAGTTTTACAAATGCAACTATTCAAAGAGCTTTTTGTTTGTTTGTTTCCCACAGATTATTCCCACATAGTGATTTAGGCTGAAAAGCAATCTCAAGAGGCTGGCAGATTTCTGACACTTGTTAAAGGCCACACAGCCAGAGACATGGGGTTATAGCTGTTGATTCTCCAGTCACCATTGCCAGATAATTACTAAGTAGTAAAGCAAAACAACACTGCTAGAAACAAATCTTCTGACTAAAGTGATAAAGTAACTCCGGGAATCCATTTAGATGAGCTTTGGAAATCCAGCCAAAAGTGGTGAACAAGAAACTATAACCAGATACAGAAGGAAGTTCTTTAGTTTTTCAAACCTGCAACAAGTTGCATTAATGCACTGGGTTGTAACACAATTCTTTGTTTTGTGCTATGTGACGCAAGGGACTTATTGTATTGTTAAGCAACATGACAGAATGATTAGAAATATGGTACTTGCTGTTAAGCAAGAGAACGTGTATAAAGACAATCTAAGACATACATGGTATTCCACGCATAGCCATACAACTACCATAAATATTAACTGATGTAATAACAAGTTTTTTTTTTTAATAAAAAAAAAAAGAGCATACCTTCAAATTTAACAGAAGATTATTGCCAATATTCAAGAGGTTTTTGCTTATGTAATAGCTTTGTTCTCAGATACTTACTGAGCTGTTTTTGTTTTGTTTTTCCATCTTGGCTGACTATGGTTAAGCTATGCATCCAGAGTTTCATTATGGGACTTGGGGGAAACAGTTCTGCTATGATTTGGCAAGAGGGAAGTACAATAAATGCTTCTTAGTTCCTTTTTTACACTGAAAGAATGCAATACCTCCTTTTATTTCCAAGTACATGAATGTATTACACACACTTAAGACTGGGTTCCTTAGCAAAGATTTAGGGCTCTAGCTATACCTACAAATGACTCTTACAGAGATTGTTCTCTAATTCCTCAAAGGTAATTTACATATTCCATCACATTCCATCAACTACCTTCCAGTATGTATACATTTAGCATACACGTATATATATGTGTATATATATATATGTATATATACACACACCTTTATATTTTATATATATGCAATTGGCATACTGAAACCATACAACACAAAAGAGGATATGGACTCTTGGATATGGATGAGGTAGTACAAAAAAGAGCAATATAGCACAATAAAGCTCCCAGGAAAGCCATTGAGATTATTTGTTTGTTCTTTTCCTTTCTTCTCAGCAAAATAGGGCTAAGATAATAGCATTGTCATTAATGTATACAGAAGGTTTTGGAGCACAAGTCCCTAAGTCTAACAGTGAAAGCAAAAAATTGGTTAAAGCACACTGAAATCCACTCCTAGTAAGTATCCAGCACACAACCGCCATTATTCTAAATGGCTACTTTGTGTTCACATGGAAGGGAATACAGGTCTTATTCAAGAGAGAGTAAAGAGGAGTTTTCTTGAGATTATGACTGATTTTCAAGTTTGATGAAGTTGGCTAATACTAGAAAAAATTCTAAGCAAGAACGGTTATCTACTCTAAAACATTATTTCAAGAATTTACATTTAGTTAGTGCATTCTTAACTACTTACAGAATTTAAAAAGGTCTTCAGAGAAGGTAAGGACTAATTATCCACTTTCCAAATATAAAGTATCTTGTTATATTCTGTTTTTTAAAATAAACCTTGATGTGTAGATGGGAAAAACAACAGAAGACACAAAGAAGGAAGGATAGAAAGCAGCAGAGGAAATTAGTGTTAAACAACGATTTGGAACAAAATAAAAGAGTACTGCTGGTAAAGTTTGAAAATGAAATGAGATCTGGTAGAACACAAATAGGAATGAAGACAAATCAATTTTTATATATCAGTCATCTGAATAGCTTTTTAACGGATATAACTTTTTAACGGATATAAATTGAACCACAGGAGGTTTCGTTGCCATATGAGGAAGAACTTCTTTACAGTTTGGGTGACAGAGCACTGGAACAGGCTGCCCAAAGAGTTTGTCAAGTCTCCTTCTTTGGAGATATTCTAAATCTGCCTGGATGTGATCCTGTGTAACACGCTCTAGGTGATACTGCTTGAGCAGAGGGGTTGGACTAGATGATCTCTGAAGGTCCCTTACAACCTCAACCATTCTGTGATTCTGTGTAATGTAGCCAAAACTGGATCCCAAAACTTGAATAGGTATGGTGATAACAAAAGGACAACATGAGAAGGAGAAGGACAACATGAGAAGGATAACATTTGAAAACAGGCAGTAAGAGTTTTCTTCAAGAGAATGCTGTGTCAAATTTCAGTGCTTACAATTTGAAAAATATGAAAAGGTCTGGAAAGAGCTAAGAGAATGATTACATGTCTGGGAAACAAGCTTAAAAAACTCTCTTAGTTAATCTAAGAGAAAGATGAGTTGTGACTTGATCACAGCCTACAAGTATTTATACAGGGAGGAGCTTTCAAACAGCTCTTTAGTTACAAATGGTAGAAAGAGAACCCTGTTTGAAAGCTGAAGTGACACAGACGAGAAATTGTTCACAATTGTTCATTCTAAAAGTAAGTAACTAAGGCAATGGTCTATTTCATAACACAGCTAATGTTCCTTTATTTTATATCTTTGTTTCAAGACTGGTTAGCTTTCTTGCTCACTCCAAAAATCAAATGTAAAAATAACTGGCTGAATTTAATCCTAGGGACTTACACTAAATAATCTTAGTTTTAAAATTGAGTTTAGCTTCATGCAAGGGTACGTAACACAAGGGTGCGTAAGGATGAAAGACATTACTGAATGGAACATACATTGCATGAATACTACAGCCCTAAAGAACATGTTGACAGAAACAGATAAATTTATACAGATTTTTCTCACATGTAATATTACAGGCTTCATCAACTTTACAGACTCAAAAATCTTGAACTTATTAAAAAAAGAAAATAACAGCACGTGATAATTTAAAATTAGGTAGATTTTAAGAATACACAAGACCAAAATTTCTAAGTTTTAAAATCAATGAGATAAATACAGGAGAGCTTTTTGCTTTGCTTTTTGTTTTGTTTGTTTTCTTTGTTGTGTTTTTTTTTTTTAAAAAAAAAAAGCTTTGATTCTAAGATGTGCTTTTTTCATGTTTCCATGTTTCTGCCTGCACCCAGAATCCTATTAAAAATAAATAATAGTAAGGATATTTGTAGTTCTCATGAACTCCGTTGATAACTGTTGCGGATGTCAAAAGAAAACACTAGACACTGTAAAAGTTTGCAAAGAAACCAGGAGAGCTTGCAGTAATGAAATTACAGTGATGGAAAAAATAACTACGAAGACAAAATTATTTTCTATCTCACTGTGCACTTGCAAGAACTCAGTTTTACAAAGTTGTATTTCACTGTAGTGAAACTTAATAACAAATCTCTATCCCTTTACATTTCAACAGTTTTTGACTGCCAGACCCTGCAACCTTCTGGGGTGACCTTCTCATATAAGTTTTCAGTATTACACATATATTCAAAGGAACTGTACTTCCTCTGTGTGTTGTAACTACAACAATGCTTAAAAAAATCTTGTTCTAGGTTTAGGGAGACCTAAGTCTTCTGTCTTAGTATTCTGCAAATAATTGAAAATGCAACAGTACTTAGTAAATCTAAGTACTGTTTATGCCATTTGCAACTTCTATAGAATGAATCACTTCTTACAGTGAAAATGCCTCAAGCATTGTTTCAATTATATATCATTCAGAGTGCAGAGACTACAGATACTGCAGACAAATATGAATAAATGGATGATGTTGTACTGGGTCTGGCTGGAATGGAGTTGGCTGTCCCCACAGCAGCCTACATACTGCTGTGCTTTGCACTTGTACGTAGAATGCGGGTGATGTTTCACCAATGTTTTGGCTATTGCTGAGCAGCACTGGAACAGCATCAAGGCTGTTTAAGATTATCTCCAGCCCTGCCTCACCAAAGGCCAGTAGGCTGGGCATGGGCAAGAGGCGGGGAGCAGACATAGCCAGGGCAGATGAGCTAGACTGACCAAGGCGATATCCCACGCCATATGACATCATGTTCAGCAACAAAAGCTGTGGGGGGAGAAAGAGAAACTTCTCGGACATAAACTGCAATATCATGCAGGGATATCATAATGATGCAAGAAACAAGTCTGAGAAATTCCTAAAGCATGGTGAAGATAATTTTCTGTCACATTAACTTATGAAAGCAACTATGAAAGGTGCCCCTCCTAGACCTGTTGTTTGAGAAGAAATGTGAGATGTAAAGGACTGTGCTATGCTGGCTGATGAACTGGCTGAAGGGCAGCACTCAAAGAGTAGTAGTGAATGGGACTACATCTGGCTGGTGACCAGTCACTAGCAGTAGCATCTCCCAGGGCTCAATTCTAGGGCCAGTTCTGTTCAACATTGTTATCAGAGATCTGGATGCAGGAGTTGAAGGCATCCCTAGCAAGTTTGCTGACGATACTGATGTGGCTCTCTGGAGGGACAAGAGGCTTGCAGAGGGATCTAGGTAGATAGGAGCATTGGGCAAACATCAACAGCATGGACTTCCACAAAGGCAAGGTTCTGCCAGGTTCTGCACCTGGGGCAGAGTGAGTAATGCCAGACACAGGCACAGACTGGAAGAGGAGTGGCTGGAGGGAGAGCAGCTCAGCAGAAAAGGATCTGGGGGTGCTGGTGACAGCAGGCTCAGCACGAGCCAGCAGTGTGCCCTGCCAGCCAAGCATTTGGCAGCAAACTGCATTTTGGGGTGCATTAACCACAGCATAGCCAGCCAGTCTGAAGAGATGATTCGATTGCTCTATTTAGCACTGGCGCAGTTCTGGGCTCCACAACGTGGAAAGGATGTTGAGAAACTTGAAAGCATCCAGCGGAGAGCAACAAAGCTGGTAAAAGGGCTGGAAGGCAGGTCCTGTGAGGAGAGGCTTGTCTTGGGTTGTCCAGCCTGGAGAAGAGGAGGCCAAGAGGCAGCCTCATGGTTCTCAGCAACTCCTCGAGGACGACAAGTGCAGAGGGAGGTGCCGCTCTCTGCTCCCTAGGAACTGATGACAGGACACATGGGAATGGCACGAAGCTGTGCCACAGGAGGTTTCAAATGGACAGTAAGAAAAATGTAATTTCTGTGAGGATAGAAAGTCACTGGAACAGGCTTCCTGGAGAGGTGGTTGATGCCCCATGCCTGCTGGTGTTCATTAGGATCACACCATTAAGGAACCCTTAATAATATGTTTTAACTTCTAGTTAGCCCTGAAGTGTTCAGGCAACTGGACTCGATAATTTAAGTAGATCCCTTCCAACTGAATGATTCTGATTTTTTAATTTTTAATTTTTTTCTTTTTTCCCACAGAGGAAAATATGTTCTGGTATGTATATCTCTGAAGTAATAGTGCTAATTTATAACTGTCAATGAGATTATTTTGCCAGAAGAGTCCCTAAAATAATTTCTGTCTTAATTCATACATACTCTTTATATCAAGCCTCCCTGATCCTTTCTAAACACACTAGTCAAATGTTATCTGTCTGTCTTCCGTCTATTTTATGACACCATATTTTAAAGTTGACATTATTTCATCAGAATAAGGCAATTCAAAGGGAATCACAGGTATCATTCAGCCTATCTGGGCTGCAAAAGTTTTTGGGAAAAACTGGTTTGGCTTTCAGTTTTGCAAAAGAAACGCAAAAATATGTCTTGAAAAGTACCTTGTTCTTGAAAGGGTTATGATGGTTCTTTGACTGTTGAATAAAAATCTCTATTATGTACACATTATGCTCTTTATAGTCAACATTAAATATTAGGTCTGCAGAATAGCGATACTGAGTACCTTATTTCTAACTCTTTTGGCTACAAGAACACTCTTGCTGTTGTATTATCACACTAGACAAAAAGGAGGTGCAGGCAAGTTTTAGACAGTCTGCCAAAGAATGTGTTAGATAATTAAAACTTTACATTTCTTACTTGAAATATACCAAGCAGTTGGTGTTCATCTTTCTAAACAAAATTATTTCTCTCAATAAAGCAGGTCCGCTGTCCAAAGCTGTTATTAAGTTATGACAAAGGAGCCTGTTCTGTGTTTGTAAAACAGAATAAGACTCTGTGAATTAACAAAACACAAAAGTGTAGCCACACATGGGGTTAGCTATACCATAAACCTGATGATGTGCAGAGGGAGCCTGGATTAGCAAAACATTCCCACAGTCAGCAAACCGCATTGGTATGATTTATTAGCAGCTAAAGTAGCTCTGAGATGGGAGGCAGTATAGTCCAGAGAATAATACCACTGAAAAAATAAAAACTTCAGAACAGATCTTTAAATCCTGGCTCCAGCACTGACTTACTAACTGACCTCCAACCAATCACCTCCCTGCTCTTTGTTTCAATTTCCTTAACACTAATCAGAGATTCACTTCAAAAAACATATTAAAACTGACAGAGAAAAAGTTTAAGGCAATGCAAATCAGAGTATCATTACTAAAAAGTACATCAGATAAGTGTGTCTTGAAGTATGAGTAGACTTTCCAAAAGTTAGAAGCTTTTTTAATATTTAGAAATGCTGCCTGAAATTTAAAAAAACATCTGTGGTCAAACACACTGGTTGCTAAAGACATCTACCAGGCTACTGCATCTTGACTGCTTTAAGTAACACCTCATTTGCATCAATTCAGAACTCTTCTATCTCTTCCCACGAAGGCTGATTAAGGTAAAGATGGAAAAATGAGAGGAAAGACATGTTAAATTCTTTATTTCATAATACGTTGCTGTTGAGATACAACTCCTATGCTAAGTAGTGCAGCCTAGACAGATTGAAAACATGTCTAATGTTCTGCACTTGCCCATTAAGCTGAGACAACAGATTGGAAGATCAGATGTGGGAGAACAGCCAACTTTGTCAATGTATGGCATAGTAATTTTTACTCTCCTGGCAGTGCCAGAGGTGTAGGCTTGAAGGATTCGATGCTTCTCTAAGTTGCTGTTGAAGATTCAGGTACTGCAACTTGTCAGAGTAAGGAGACAGATAAGAGGTCACTCAGCAACCCCGTGCTTACAGCAATCAAACAGTATGCAACTGATCTATTATCTTTCAACAATCACAGCATATATTGAGATTCAAGAACCTCTGCTTCCCTTTAGCACTGTTTATCAACCTGCTGCCATGTAGGATACTTGTCCATTCCTCATGCCATAGCAAGCTCACTCTTTCCTACCACTCACACTTTTCTATCTCCATCTAGACTTTCCCCACCAACTTATCACTGCTGTTAAAATCAGTCTGGGTCTTAATCTGATAAATTCCCTTCCAGTCTGCCATCCCAAAGATGTTTGCTGATAAGCTAATAAGCTTTTCTTATTTCTTGTGTTTTACATAGTAGTTCACAGGAATGTGAGTGAAGGACTACCACTTAGCTAATACACAAATGTTTAACAAAAACTCATCTGGCTCCTCAAAGAAATAACAATCCATAAAGCAGACAGAACACAATAAATAGTAGATGAAAGTTAACAAGAAAAGGGTGTGGGCTTTTTTAAGGAAAGGTAAGCAATCAAACAGCAAAAGTAGCAATAAAACAGTTATCACAGAAAACAGCTGGACTTCAGCATCCCCTGCTTCCAGCACGTGACTTGCTTTCCAAAGCAGGGAAATTTAGGGGAGCATTTTTTTTGTTCAGAAAATTGAAGTTTAGATATTGGGGTACTTAGAACGTAGCCTAATTTTACAAAACGCATATAACTCCCAGTGAGATTGCCCTGAATAAATAGTATAGGATACTATTTTAGGATACCACGTAACCAGCTAGCATGGTATATAGCACAATAGTATTCTAACGTTTATTTGGAAGGGCCATCTGAAGATCATCCAGTCCAACCTCCACTGCAAAAATGGGACTAAGCCCAACTCTAGACCAGTTAGAACATCATTCTATCCTTCTCTTTGGAAAATGGCTGTGGAGTGTCTGATCATCAAGATGCATCTCCTTGGATTTAGAACCTAAATCCACTGCTTTGGAGGAAACAGGTAAGTTGAAGGCGTATTTCCTTCTGAATGTGTGAACTGCCTGGTAGAGTTATAATGAACTGCAGATCTGAGCTCACAGCCCTGTGGCTACAAAGAATGTACTGTGTACACTATGTACCTTGAGCACACAGTGAGACATACTGGTTCTACATCCGTTACAGGGAAGTATAATACAGTAATGTGATTAACGCCATGCTGATCTAGCCCCAAAAGGTCTAAATATGCTTCTGTTTTTTGAATGAAAGTATCTGCAGGCCTGTGTATGCTGTCTCTCTTAAATGAATGCAGGTGGAAAGAAGCATCTCTCCTATAAACAAAGAAACACGAGAATGGCCTAAGTTCAGATATTTACCAGCTGGAACTAATGCTTTCTAAATGATCTTTACCACCCCTTTAGTACCTTCCTGTTCTAACATTTCGGCCTCTAAAAAGACCTTCAATTAATGTCAATTGTTTTAATTCTGGAAAGAAGCCTCAAGATGCATTCTTTCTCATTCAATACCAAAGTCTTACTGTATTGATCATCTGTCAACTCATTTGATCTATTCTTGATCCATAATATTCTTATTATGCCTCTCCCCATTTTTCAGTGCTCATCCTTCTGTATTTTACCTTGTGATAAGTATAGCTGCATCAACTGAAGACATGTCTTCTCCCCAGCTTGTTGACATCTCTAAGTGTATATCATTTTTCTTGCCAAACTCTTCATGTTGCCATTTACAAAAGCTTTCCAGCATTTTTTCTCCATGATGCCCAATATACATATCTGCCTGGAAATAATAATAAAAATATATTTTGTTAAAACTGTGATTCTGTAAATACAATTAAGGACATTCTTTGACTGAAATAGCAAAAATATTCTTCTTTTCATGGCACAGTGTGCACACAGAAGAAAGATGGTTTCTGCTTCTGAATTTAAAACCATCCTTTCACATTAAAGTTGCACATGAAGACACTGCACTGAGATGCAGATCTGTTCACCTAATGTCTTGTCCCCTTTAATTAATGATTTTTCACTACCCAAAGAGAAGAAAAGATTAATGATGTGAAGAAGAACATGAAGAAGATTTGAACATGAAATGAGACTTCTACACTTGCTGTGAGGACAATGAAGAAAGAAACACTTATTCACCAGAATTTATTTTTTTTTTAATTTGAAACGTGGATAAGGGGTTCCTTTTTTCTTATGAACTAACTGAAATATGAACGGATTCCCTTAATACTTTGTAGAAATGAAGAGAGATCAAGTTGATATTTTCCTGAAACATGATATAAAACCACAGGTTCCCAAAAAGTGTCAATCAAGACATCAGCTAGCTTGTCTTTATCCAGAAAGAAAGAACAGGTTTTGAGATGATGTCTGAAAGGTGCAATGAAAGAACAGTGCTATACCATAGCAACTTTAATTTGTCTAGTGACTGGCTGACAAAGAACAACAATTCTCCTATTGTCTACCAGGTTTAAAGTTTTTTTTTTTTGCATTGAATTATATGAATTTACAAAAAGCAGAACATAAACAGATTTTGTAAAGATATAGCCAATGTCCATACGATTATTTTTTTTTTTCCTGACTTTCAGCTGCAAGCACAGAAAAGTCTTAGTACACACAGCACATAGATTAGGAAAAATGTGATCTTTACTGGGGCTGCCCAGCACTGTAAATAATTACATAAATAAAAATGTAAAAGCAAACTAAAAAAATCTGTCAGCCATTGAAGTGAGTGAATATTGCTAGCCTTCACAGAGCAAAAAGTTAAAGTAGCATTACCCTCTACAGACTGACACAAAGATAATGCGTACTTACCGGAGTTTCATGAAGGAGGACAAGCTTAGTAACCCGAAGATTCACTTGCAGTCCAAGGCTCTTGTGCTGGAAAAGGTTAAAAACCTAAGATAAAAAACAGTAAATAAAACTAGGTGCTTGTATTGCACACAACACACTTTAGTTTAAAAATATCAGAACTCAAACTGTAAAATTCTAATATTTTAGTGTGACTGCTCTAATTTTCTGTAATGTCTTCAAAGCATTAATGTATTGCGTGTTGGTCTTTTGAAAGAAAAATAGAGCTTAGGTGGTATTTCTTCTGGGAACACAGAAAAGACTTTTCCCAAAAAAGGTCATAACCCCTTTTTAAAGTTTAGCCAGTTTCTCTAAACACTTAAGCATGAGATTCAACATGGCTAAGTGCAGTGTCCTGCACTTTGGTCACAACAACCCCATGCAACGCTACAGGCTTGGGGCAGAGTGGCTCGAAAGCTGTGCAGAGGAAAAGGATCTGGGGGTGCCTGAACATGAGCCGGCAGTGTGCACAGGTGGCCAAGAAGGCCAACGGCATCCTGGCTTGTATCAGGAACAGTGTAGCCATCCCCCTGTACTCTGCTCTGGTGATGCCACACCTCGAGTATGTGTTCAGTTTTGGGCCTCTCAGTACAAGAAGGACATCGAGGCCCTGAAGCATGTCCAAAGGGGCTACGAAGCTGGTGAAGGGCCTGGAACACAAGTCCTATGAGGAGCGGCTGAGGGAACTGGGGTTGTTTAGTCTGGAGAAGAGGAGGCTCAGGGGAGACCTCATTGCTCTCTCTATACAGCTCTCTCTCTCTCTACAGCTACCTGAATGGAAGTTGTGGGGAGCTGAGGGTCAGCCTCTTCTCGCAGATAACTAGTGATAGGACTAGAAGGAATGGCCTCAAGTTGCACCAGGGGAGGTTTAGGTTGGAAATTAGGAGAAATTTCTCAGAAAGAGCAGTCAGGCATTGGAAAGGGCTGCCCAGGGAGGTGGTAGAGTCACCATCCCTGGGGGTATTTCAGGAAAGCTTGGATGTGGTACTTAGGGACATGGTTTAGTGGGTAATATTGGTGGTAGTGGGATGGTTGGACCAGATAATCTTGGAGCTTTTTTCCAACCTTAATGATTCCATGATTCTAAGAGTATATTGTTCATAGGAAAATTCCTATTCCGTTAAATGTAGGATCATGGCAATAAGACTTCTCTTCAGGGAGAATAGTTGAAGTTTTTATCTCCTTCTTCAGGATAATCTTTCCTTGTGCATTACAGATGCTAGTTTTCACTGCTTTAAGCACCAAATGAGTGCAATGAAGTTATAGCTGGGAGTGGATGTAACGCATTACCCTTCTCTTTTTTTCTTTTTTTTTTTTTTTCATGCACTGTTTCATTCACAAAATCCTAAATGTTGTTTTTTCATAGCAAGCATAGATCATGAGAAATCATTCGATACACCAACTTTCCCAATAATACAGTGTGCTTCTAACCAAAAAATCACCTTGGTCAGTTCCCATTTTCTGGCTGCAATGATGATGATATAAAACTACATGGTACAGACAAGTCTGAAGCATCATGGTTTTGTACTGCAAAACACATGGATTAAATCTTGACAGCCAGCTGATGGTCATGTACTGACTACCCCTTTATAGGTGCTCAGTCAGAATAATTAAAAGGAGCAATGAAATCAGCCCACTATGTATGCATTAGCGTATGCACAGTGCATATGCACTATGCATGTATGTATGTTTGGGAAAACACCAGAATGAATTTTAAACTTCCTACCATGTTTAAGATGGTTAGAATAAACCTTCTGGCAGCATCTGTTCCATGATATGAAACCATAGCTGGATCTGCCACCACAACAGTTTCTATGTTGTACTCCTGAGGTAATTTGTAAGAGTATCGTTTTCCTCTTCCACTTTCTGACACTTTCTGATTCTTGGATTTTCTTTTATCTGCAACATAAAAACATTTCTTGATGAATTCACCCTTCAAAGTACCCCTACGGTACTTCTGGACTTGCTACCTGTGATTAGGACATCACTCTGACTGTGTGGAATGTAATACCTATGATCAGTAATACACGCTTATTTAGCACTGCTAATGCAATTAGGCTCAGATTGAAGGCCTGATCTACATATGATATTAGTTCACACCAGAGAAACAGGATTGTTATCAAGCTGCTCAAATAAAATCAGGCAGATTCTTTGCATCCTTTCACCTAACACATTTATAAAATAGTAAGCGCCTTCTAGACGGTTTGTGAGAGAAAGCTACATTAATATTAGGTTTAACAGAAAAGTAGTCTCACTGAGACTGCAGAATTACTATCTGCTCATCTCCATAAATCAGAGACAATATTTTGATGCAATTAACGTATCTTACCGTAATAGATGACAAATACAGATTTGCTACAAAAATAGTATCAAGAAAATATACATTTCACTGCTTTGTAAAGACGAAAGAACTTTCTAGTGAATCATATAAAGAATATGTAGGCTGCAAGTTTTTCAGAAAAAAAAAGTGAAATTTTATTTAAAGGATTAATGTACTAATACAAAGTCAATGTTGTCATTATAAACAGCTAACAAAATAACAAAATAAAATCCAGGTTTCTTCTAAACCTGCAGAAATCTCCAAATCTTAAACACAGTACATTTATAGTAAGATAGAGGTTGCTGCTTTTGTTAATTTTAAGTTTTATCTCAAAAAAAATAAAAAGACAAAAAGACAACATCCCCATTATTAATTCAGTACCTATGGAAAAAGTAAAACTATTTACTCAGAAACATTTTGAACCAGAAAGTGGTCTGATATGCATACAACAGTTAACAATGCTATTGAAATTAATTTCATCCAAAACAAAATATAAAATGAAAACCCTTGTGGTAACAGTCAAAATCTGATAGATCCTCTCAGAAGACATAAAACTTTGGGGACTGATCTTATTGAAGTCACTGAAATTAAATGAAATTTTTTCCAGCTTCTACAATGGAATATTGGTCTCTCTGTTTACAAGAAAAGTGATGCTCAAGATGACAATTGTAAACACATGTTCTGGAAACAATCAAATATGCAGAAATTCTAAGGAAATGTTTTGCAATTAATCAGTCTCATCTTTAATAGGAAAGTTCCTTCAGTTCACTTTATAACACAAGACTATTCTCAAAAAACAAGTCACGTTTCAGGAAAGTGCTGAAAAAATACCTGAAAAATCACTTAAAGTACAAACTGACTTTAAAATATAAAATATCTGTGTAAGAAGGACCCGTGATTTAACATAAACATATATGTATAGCATAGACTAAATTTAAATATAACATATATATACTTTTATGTGTAAATAGTATACTATAAGTACTGTAGTACTTATACTGTATGTACTAAGAATCAATGCTTCAAAAAATCATCTTCTGTAGTCAATCATTGAGAGTTATGTATGAGTGATTTAGACCTGCCCACTACATTTTAGAAAGACTGTTTCCTGTACAACTAGTGAAAATGTAAGATTTGCAAACACAGATAAGCATATAATATTATTTTTTATATGAAAATATCATATAATCTCCAGAAATAAATAAAAGATTTGGTGTTTGATTTCCTAAGTAGAAACAGCAGATGCATTCATAAATTAACTAATAGTAATTTTAGCCTCTCTCATTTTGATACTTCAAACATTTGTTTAACCTTATATGTACAGCTAGCCTCAAACTTTTCTTATGTTTGATAACTGGATCTGTAGCCTAGTTCATAAAACATTACACATGTTTTTGTCACTCTTTGGAGAATCGTTTTTAATGAAACTACAGTGTCAGGATTTGCGCCAAGAAAACACACCCTATAAGCTATATAACCAACCTACCATGCAAACCTTTAATGCTGCAGGAGTAGGCTATAGCTCTATATTTAAACAGTAAACTCATTTGGGTTAGAAAAGATCTCTCTTGAGCCATCTGGTCAATCCTGACTTCCTCCTAGGAGCAGTGATTGATTCCTGTACAGTTTCCAACCACATAGTTTATTCATTGTTCACTTCTTGCTCACTAACAGCAGCTATTGGTTGAAAAGTTTTAATATCAACATGGCTGTTCTGAGAAGTTCGCTAACATACTTTTCTAAAGTTTTAGCTAGAGATCTACTTATTGTTCAGAACTGACAGTAAGCAGCCCACTATTTAATACACCATTGTGCTAAACACTAAGATCAACACAGTCCCGGAAACTGTTGAATCCTCTTCAGGATTGTAGTGGATGAGAAGACTGTTCAGCTCCACAGACAAGCTGGCTGAAAGGGGCAGTGCCCCTCATTTGTCTCAGATATCTGCCAGGTTAACAAACCAAAGGACAATCTGTTCTTGGCCAGTCAACCTTTTCCAAATTGCTGGCAGAATTCCCAATCATGTGAGATCTCATTTATCTGAAAATTTCAGCTCTTCCCCCAGACCTTTAAATAAATATAATTGGTAATTTTGGCAGCAGTAGCATTCAAACGACTACTGTGATTACTGCCACATGCCAGGCAAAACAGGCATTAGGCAAAACCACTTGATTTTTCATACATTCATAAACAAGTAAAAATTGCAAAGAATTGCTCATTATTGAAGGTATAGTACATAAGAAACAATAACGCCTCTAAAAATACCTATATCAATAATGCCTGTACCAACAAAATAAAAGACTAACTGAACAAAAATGCTTCTTCAAATTAAAGATGTAAAATTCAGCTCAAAACTTACTTACACTGGCAAAATAAAATAATTTTCAGAAATTCTACAGGAATGTTCTGTGCATTAAGACTTTGATTTTTGGTACAACAATAAAAAACATGAAGATTTCATATCAATGCATTACTTAAACTCACTATCTGTGACTGAAAGAAATCTAGAAATACTCCAGTACTAGTGCTCTAGCAAGAAAGCTAGAAATATTTGCAAGTATATTTGATATTCAATAGGCTATAAACCAAAAATAACAAGCATTAACAAAGCTAAAAAATTCCTCCTTCCCCACCCCCCCAAAAAAAATAACAGAAAGGACTGAATATTGAGCCACTGTAGCACCAGGTTGTCTAAAGTATCTGAGCCAACATCATGAAGAAGCTAGGATTACAAGACTCCTGGACATTTGCCAGCCTTCAGGCCCAGGAGCTTTCTCTGTGTACATCCACTTCTTACCCAGACCAGAGAGCCCACCACCATCCCTCCCTAGGCTTTGTATTCCCCAGGAAAAGAAGATGAGTACACTAGCCATACAGAAATTGCAGTATGGTGAATAGCACTCTGGCTGAATATCAAAGAGCTTGTGAAGCCACGCACACAGCTGACCATAACTCTGCTTCAGTTTCAATATGGATTTAGAAGTCTTAATGCAGAAAGACAACTTGCTTCTGACCCAAGGAATGAGAACGAACACCTCAGGCAGCACCACTCTCTTCTAGTGCAATCTCAAAACTCTAGACCTACGATCAAGATTATTTATGCATAATTTCATGATTATCAGATAAAAACTGCATTTAGAGTAAGAACTAACAAAGCTCTCCCAGCTAACAGCCCAGTCTTCATCCCACAAAGTCAAACTTCTGCCTTTGATCCAGTTTGAACTTGCTTTTCTTTTTTTTTTCTGCAAAAATAGCATTGGTCAAAGAGCACAATCTGCTCGTAACTCAGAACAGCATATTGCTGATTGTCAGAGAAGTAAAAGAAGCAGCTTCCAGTCTCTCAAACACAGAAAAGATACAATATTCAATATTCGATGCCAGCACTCTCATTCATTAGCCTGTGTGAAAAGGAATGAACATTTTAGAAGGTTATCTCTTCCCTCCACCCCACAACCCTCAGTGCCTCACGCATGTGCCACGACCTCAGTAAACTCTACGATCAACTTCAGGCTGGAACAAGTGCTTCATATTAAGCAGAAGGAAAAGAGCTTAGTTTTTCAATGTAGACCTTTGGTCTAATAGTAACTGCTTCTTTCCTGATTTCTCTGTAACAGACTTCTGATCTGGTTTGATTTCAAATGTTTCATGGGCCATGTGCTACAGAAGGTGTGGAGTGTCAGGTCTGTGTATATGCAACTGGCTCACATACGTAAATAAATCACACACGCATGCAATGAAAGGATATTCAAACACATTCCCACAAATCCAGAAAGCATATGTTTCCATCAGCATGATTCTCTCCCTCCCCCAATTAGTAAGAAAAAACCCACCCCATTCACAAAAACAAGTTCTTTGTTCTCCCCAAACAAGTTTCCCTATGCAGCATCTTGCAATCCAGCCCACAACAGTTACAGACAACAAACAATACCTTCTTTGATTGCCTCCTCTAGTTCTGCATGAAAAGCCATTATATCCAATAGTTATCTTTCAACACCTCCAGTACCGACATTCATTCCTTTTAATAATTACAATTCATCATTGGCAATATATATTTGCTTGATATGTAGCCAGTCTTTGAGATCAATTTGACTCAAAACCAGCAGCAGAAATACCTGTTCCAGGACACCTATTCTGACACAAGTACTGTAGAAGCAGGAGATCCTGCTGTCAGACACATCCATACTGCTGAGAAGTTGCCAGACTGCCAAGAAAACAGACTGTGTCACACAGCTACAACTCTACACAGGACAGCTGCATGAAACCTAAGCATATCAGTGTGCCCAGTATTTCAGCTGTTTTATCTTTGTCTTATTAACCTACTTAGTTTAGGATTTGACTTAAATTTCTCTAATATTGCTGTAAAAGCTTTTTTTTTTTTTTTTTTTTTTTGCTAGGATTCACCTTTAAGGCTGTGCCCATAGCATGAATTTTCTGGTGATATTAGCTAAGGAATATCAGACCACCAAGCTGCTCCTGGCATAGACAGCACTTTTATCAATGTAACTTACTGCAGCTCCAATAAGTAAAATAATCTGTAATAGCACAGTGAGAGACTAATACTGCTAGTGCAACAGAACCAGATAGAAACTGCAGACATTTCAAACCCTCTAGCAAAAAGGTTACGCCAGCAGATGCTAATCAGTTATGCACAGCTTAAGTTATTTTGAAATTACATGCTAGTAATAAAGATAATGAAACTTACTTCAAAAAAATATTTGAATCTCTGTTGACAGACTATTTGCACCAAGTCAGAGCCTTGGGCATAAGATTATCAGAACAGAGTAAGCTGACTTTTCCATTTTAGAGCACAAGAGAAAGTGAAAGGATGACTGGTAATGAACATGACAGAAAAATAATTTCCTTACAGAAGAGTCTGCATCTTTATTAATTTCCATACATATCGCGGATTTCTGTTTCTGAGATGCCTCTCTCCCCTTCCCTACCTGCATGTGCACACACATGCATACTTTTCATTTTCTTTGTTTCTCACCCCCAAACACATGCAGACACACATGCTCTAACTCACTTAGCACTAACAATGATCATAAGAATAGCATAAGAATAACCAGCTTTACATTATGTAGTGACAACTTTTGTTAATATAGAAAACTTTGCTTTTAGATAAGCAGTGGTAATGTAATACAATGTCAATAAGAGAAATATAGAGCCTGGTGAAGTAAGTTACATGGCATTTACTTAGTTCTTCTTAATAACAACAAAAAGAGCCTTGCTTTGCCAATTCATTTTTATTTCAACCTTTGGATGGAAGCCAGTAATTCCAGAAGGTAAAAAAAAAAAAAAAAAAAAAAGTCAAGTCTGCTCTGTAACCATATAAAACAGACAGTGTGCTAGAAGTGTTCACGAGGAACCACACAGCCAAAGAATAGTTTAGGCTGGAAGGGACATCCAGAGGTCAGCTAGGTTAACCCCCAGCTCCAAGGTCTCTTGTGAGCCACTTCCAGCAACATTTTATAAATCACTGAGGATGCAGACTCCACAGACTCTTAGGGCATTGCCTGCCATCCCTGATAAGGATTTTCTTCCTATGTGTCCAACTGAAATTGCCCAGAATGGTACTTAGAACTGTTGTCTTTCATTCTGTCATAGCACACCTCTAAGGAAAGTCTGGCTCTATCTTCTCTCTACAGCCACTATCAGCACCAGAAGACTGCACTTGCATCCACCCTTCTTTCTTCACCAGGTTGGAAGAACAAGTTTGAAGGGAAGAAATTTCCTACTACCTCACCCCAAAAGGCAGATTCCAGCTCTCTAGCCATATCAGGTTCCTTTGCTATTTCTCTACAGTTTCTCAATATTTCTCTTTACAAGGTTAGGATACATGAAGAGGAAAAAAAAAAAAAACTGATTTCATACAACAGCATTAAAAATATCCTCAGATCATGCTGAGGGTATCTAAAAGAAAAGAAACTGATGATGAAACAAGAATAACAGAGTATCATCTTTCACAAAAGCCTTTTTTTCCTCTCCAGTGAACATAACTAAGTGATCCCTATGCACCAAACTTGGTTGAAACCCTTCTACTTGAAAAACTGTTTCTACCCTCCATTAAGGTTGTATCACACAGTTATTTTAAGTGGCAATCATAAAACAAGAACGCTGTTATAAAGATCATTTACATTCAGTGTCAAACTTATTTGGAAGTTCAAAACATTAACAACTGAAACTGGAATGAACTTTGCTCATGTTTTAAAATTGAAAATTGAGTACAAGCACTGCACATAGCAAGCAAACCAGCAACTACCAAGACAATAGAGGACAAAGAAATAGGTTGTAACTGAAATTAAAAATGGCCAAAATGTTTCTACTTTCAAATACAATTGGTCATTTAAGAAGGAGCGTGATTCTTCAACTGACAGTTCCCTCTTCTGACAGGTGAAACTTCATCCTTAGCATGCCATCCTGAAGTTCACCATAAGTTACTACTACAGGAATAATCAGATATGCTTTTGTTGGTTTTGTTGCCTTTAACTATTACCTACGTATCTTAAAAATATGTCCACTACATTAAGTCTGTTCAGTGAGATTTGTATATTACCTGTAACAACACCACAGTACTGATTCTGAGAAGCTGGCTTTTCAGTTATTTTCTCCTCTATGGACCTTTTTCGTCTGTACACCCTGTGTGCATGACCTGTCACAGCCAAAGTGCGATTGAGTGGCTCAATAAATATGAAGTCCTCATTAATCTGTATAAACCCCATCTGCAAAGGAAAACAAAAGGAACACGTAAGATAAGAATTAAATAAACTATATAATTGTGCACACAGTTCTGCAGAAGAAGGAAAAAAAACACACACGCACCCCAAAAACACAAACACACACAAAAAAAAAGCGCCATTTAAGAAAACCCTTTGTTTTAGTAACCTTACTAGCAAGGTGACTACCTTCATATTTTACAAGTCCTTTTACTTCAGTGGAATAAATTTCATTTATTTCAACAAAATGTGTGGGTGGGTGGCTACATGCCAGTAGCAGATGCTCAGTAAAAGATCTGGAATGTTAAAAGCTTGCTTTGGGAGACCCACAGGGTCATTTAAATATGTACAACATGTACAGAAAAGTCTATACATGAGCTCTATAACTCAGTGTATTGTCAAATTTTTTGATAATTATATTTAATGAAAAAGCAGGAATAATTTAGGCAGTAAGAACACATCCTGAACAATTATGAAGCTTGAAAAAACTTATGACTCCTTTTGCACATTTTCAACTTAAGTAAGTAAGTAAATAAATAAATAAACAAACAGACAGCAATCCCTCCCAGGTTGCCATCAGCTAAAACAGAAAATCTTACGTTTATTGCCATTTAAATGGTTAGCTTTTTTTTCCCTGCCATGTTTATGCACAGAAACATACATAAAAATCCAACATACCACATGCATACCTAATATGACAAGAGTTTGGTCAAAGTTAAAATAAACAAACAAACAAAAACTTATTTATATAAATACCATGCAACTCTAACTCAGCTTAAACTACTAAACTCCCAAAACACACAGGTTCCTATCAGAGTCACTAATGCTTGGTGCCTGTCTTTTCTTTTTCCTCTTGAATACGTCATCAGCAAGACTGACAGTGGAATTTATCATTCTCTAAACCAAAAAATGTATTAAACAGTTTTACTACAAAAGGAAAACGCTGTATATCTGGCTAAAAGAATCAAAGAACTCTTCTGTATATTTCCATGTAGTACAAATAGACAGAAATAGAAAATAATTTTGTCTCGTCTGGAATTATGTAGACACCATTATCACGTTGGATATTCTGCCTGACATACAGATAAATCAAAAAGAAATTCTGATCAAAGCAAGAAAATAAAATGAAATTTTATAGGTGTTACAAAGTATGACTTCCTTCAAACCAGTGTTTACTTTAAGAACAAACACAAGAACAACAACAACAACAAAAAATCTCTCTTCACTTTCACATTAAATAAAAGTGAGTACATGTATTTAATTTTTCAGTCAGACAAACGAGCTGTAGAATCCTGAACAGCTGTTGGAAGTTCATCATTAACATTGTACAGAAACTTAAAAGTAGCTGAGTTTGTTTGTTTTGTTTTCTTCTTGCATGTACTTTTTACCTCAGTTTACCTTCACCATGAGCTTTGGATGTCACGCAGAAGGTCAGCTATGTTCATACTATCAGGTACTTTCTGTACACCTACCAGATGGCACTCCTCTGTTATGTGGAGCATAATGTTACCTCTATAAGTTTACCCTGATGTAACAATTAATCAAAATTAAATTAAGCTAATATTTAATTATAAATAGTAAAGTTAAATGAAGTATCATTTAAAAGTATAATTCTCAAATATACGTAAAATGCATAAAACACTTTCCTTTGATTTTTATGTCTAACCCTGAATTTTACTCAGGCATCTTTTGTTTGTTTGTTTGTTTAAGTCATTATTTATGCTGGTAAGATTTGAAATATGCTGATAAATTCTGGATTTAGAACAGATACGTATATTTGACTCATGCACCTACACAAAAGGCCTTAGCCCTCTAATCTTCAACAAAGATTGAATCATAAGACATCCAGCATATTTCTTCTGTCTTCGTTCCTTTTGCTGTGAAATGAAAATAAAGCTTTTAAGATGCTGTTCTTTGGATTGCCATCTAGACATATTGAGAAGCTGTGTCGAGATCACTGACATTTTACATTGGTTTTCAGCTCCTTATATAAACTGAACATTAGTCCATCAGTACAGAACTCCGAAAATTATACTCAGTGTCCTCGACCATAAGTTAAAGAACTGAAAACTGATGTAAAGTTTATTGAATAAAACTAACTTCAGTTATATATATTCAAATAGGTAGTTGTCAGATAAATCTGGGTAACCAAATATGTTTGTGATCATTGTGACTACTTTCAAAAACACATCACTATTTCTCCACCTCTTGAACAATTTCACATGTAATAAAGAGAAGTTGAATCCCTATCCTTGTAATCATGCTCCTAATTTTTCATGATCATTACTAGTGGAGTTAAGAGTATCTTCTACTATAAATCTGAACACAGAAAGTAGAGAAATGCAAAACCAGGCATTCAAGCACCACACTTTGAAAGTTTTTTCAGATATCGGATGCCAATTGGATGCAAGGACTAAATACAGACTTCAGTCAAAATAGCAAAACCCCTATGTCATGAAAATGCATAATGAAGCAAAGACTAAAAAATGCATGAAATAATGTGCAACTGGGCTAGCACCAGGTAGCTTTTGTTAAGTGAGTTCTGAGGAACTGATCCATTTCACCAATATCAACTGAATAGCTAACAGTGCTCGTAGCTGCAACTGAAAATCTTACTAGGATGGTGGACTTACCTCATGCAAAAATAACACATCATATACTTTTTTTCCCACTGCATTCATTTATGTCTGCATTTTCAAGTTTCTAACCTGAGTAAGACGAAACTTAAATACATCTCAGTGGAGTTCATGCCCAGGACAACATCATTTGGCAAAAAATTCTTCAAATCTCCTAAGAAAGAATGAACTGGGTACTTGTCCTGCATCTTAACCAATCTACACAACATAGTGAGAGCTTAAAACTATAGGGCAGACTTCATCAAATGAGCATGCAGAGTATTAAACGGAACTAAGTATGCACAGTCTGAAATGGACACACATCCACCACATGTATTTTAGAGTGGACATTTGCCCTCATAAGTTAAAGTTTTTTACAACATACATTCACATATCAAGACTATTCACTTTCTTAAAATAAACCAATGCAAAAAGCCAATTGAAAACAGTAGTCCTGAAAGAAGACCAAATGTTTGCTTTTATCTAAAATAAGAAGAGTTGATATCTAAAACATGTCAATACTCACAAAAATAGTACGTGGGTTAGATTTCTTAAGTAAGGAAACTGTTATTTTATTACATCCAACTGGATCACACAGATCAGAGATGAAAAAAGAAAAAATCTGAATATTCTGGGCAACTCCAACTGGTGAAAGACATCATAACAGAAACTATTCTGGCACATTACTTCAAATATCTATGTTATAACACTCATGCTACCCTTTTCTTTCCAGCATTCCTTTTCTAAAACTACGGCCTATTATTTTTTCCTGTTTGGAGTATACATAAGGATATGACTTTCTGTCAAGTACCTATGAAAACCTGAAGTAATATTACCGTTTCTAATAAAATTATATTGCCATGAAAAGATACACAAACATAGAATTTAAATTAATCTGTGAAGACCACCTATGCATATAGTCATCAGATACTGGGCATAAGCCAAGAAATTTCTTGATTAGCAAGTAACTTTTTTAATTCCTACATTTTAATTCCTTCCTTGCAAACCAATTCAGAGTAGCAGCTTATTATCACTCAAAGTTGAAACAACTCAGATTTTGAATACAATGATGTTTCTTGCAGAATTTACACAACTAAGCAGTGAAGGAAAGTAATAAAAATGAATATGCTTTCCTAAGAACTGCAAAGTAAGATAAAGAGATTTTTTTTTCTTTGCTACCACTATCACAAAAAATGGGGTAGCAGAAAAATATTCATGAACATGTACTACACCCAGAGATTAAGTGGTTTCCATTTTAATATCCTAGGATATTTTAACATCCCAAAGAAGAGTTAGGGCACAGATAATACTGTCAAAAAGAAGACTTTAAATACCAGAAAATATTTATGAAATAGCATCTTGCCAACATGTTGTATTTTCTTCACAGAGGTTCAGTGAAAAGCAATAATAAATGAAGACATCATGACAGACTTCAAAGAAACGGCAGAAACATCAGAATGTTTTTTTAAAGAAAGCAGTTTGCAGGCTCTGAAGGATGAGTTCTCAGTGGTCTACAATTTAGCATTAGTCACTTAAGTAGTAGTAATTTTTAACCGAGTTGCTTGGCATATCAAAGGAAAATGCTTTACTCTCCAAGAAACTCCCCAGGTGGGCTGACCTTAGCCACCTGCCAGACACCCACCTAGCTGCTCTCTCTCCCTTGGATAGTAAGAAACGAAGACTAATTAAAACACCACCTCCCCTTCACACCCCAAGTGGGGCAGGGGAGGATGAGGAGTATGGTCAGCATGCTCTCTGCTGCTCCCTCTTCCTCAGACTTTACCCCTGGTTCGGTGTGGGTTGTCCCCATGGGCTGCAGACCCTCAGGAGCTCCTGCAGGGGCTCTCCAGAGGTTGCAGTCTCCTTCTGGGCACATCCACCTGTTGTGGCCTAGGGACCTCCACAGGCAGCAGTTTGGATATCTGCTCCAGCATGGTCCTCTCCATGGGCAGCAGGGAGATCTCTGCTCCAGTACCTGGAGAACCTCCTCCTCCTCCCCTTCCTTCTCTGGACTTGCTCTCTTCATGGATGTTTCTCACATTTTTTCCTTCCCTCCTCACACGTTTTACTCCTTCTTACATACATTGTCACAGAGGTGATAGCCCCCTGTTGCCAGCACCTGGGTACCTGCACCCAGTACAGCCATTAAAATAATGATTAAAAAAAAAATCTATGGAACCAGAACAGGACTTGAAATAAGCCTGCCACACTGCTCATACTGACAATGCATGAAGCAGTCAGACTTATGTATCTGCCTACCTCCTGCGGGTTATTACTATCAGCTGTATGCTTGCATTTACACATATGTATCTAATAATGGTATGTTCCTCAAAACAAGCAGTAGATTCAAAATTTCCTAATTCTCATATGAAATAAGACTCCCACTGTGTTACACCTTTCCTGTTTTTTTTTTTTTTGTCTCTTTATTGATTCCACAAGCATCTCAAACTAGGTATCCATAAAAAGTGGGCATAACATTGCCTTGTCATGACCTCAACAGAAATCTTCCCTGCAGTTCACTCTCTGCTGTCTTGTGAAGCAGACGCAAGTCACGTGCAAAGACCAACTGTTCAAAGCTGCACTTCACAGCCTTACCATGCTGCCTAAGGAACAGAGCAAGACTGAGGAAAAATTCATTCATATCAGATGGAGAAAGTCTTCAATATTGAAACCATCAGCACCCAAATACTCATGTGAGAGATGGATCAGTTCCTCAGAACTCAATTTATGTCATCTATAGTATAAAAATGAAAATTTCTTCAATGTACATTGGAAAAGATTATTCTTACTTACTATTTCAATACTTGCCAATTTTAAAACACACTGTGGTAATTTAAGGCTTTGTACTCTGAGGAAAATATCTCAGAATTTAAGATTTTAGTACTGAGGCAAAATCTTTAATTTACATATTGGTGTCCTGTCTGAAGGAGGTTTTCCTCCGTGATTTTAAAACTCAAGACTAGTATCAGTATCATGATTCCAACAGTGCTACCAGGACTTGACTATAGCTGAAACGCAGCACAAACAAAAGCCTCTAACTCTCAGTAAAGCACACAACAGAGCAAGCTCAAACAGCTTTTCAAACTGCAAATAACAGGGTAAGCACTTCGCATGTTCTTGCTATTCAAACAAGCTACAGCTTTCTGTCTTTAAGTACCTTCATTGCTGAAGGCTGAGGAAACAATTCATAAGTGCCAGCAACTTCTGTCTCCAATTAACTGCATTTCCGGGCTTTGCACAGTATACACATTGTACTTTTCCTAGACGTCTTCTCTGTTTACCTGCTTCTTCCAAACTGCTGCACAGAATTAGGAGCAGTAAGACGAGGGGGAGGGGCAGCATTATCTCTATTGACAGGGTTTCAGTGCTGAACTGAGACTTAAACCAACCCTTTCTGTCCTTTTAGTGCTAGGATTGGGCACTATGTAAGTATATATACTTATGCATAATGTCATAACTTATAGCCCTGATAGAGGGAAAACAGTCAGACTGTTATGCAGACACTATTAAGATCAAAGCGTGCCTTCAGTACTGGCCCCAAAATTTAAGATCTGTAGAAATAATCTTTTTCATATTTTTTTTTTTAACTCTTGCAAATAAGACAGCAAGCAGAGGACTTTAAGTAGACATTACCCTGAATCTTTGGTAAAATCACTCCCTGCAGGATTCCATTCTCATTATATTTAAGATGATGACTACTTTTATCGACACAAGCTGATACTGCACATGTGAAATAATTTCTTCATTTCTGATAGGTATGAATGAAGTTGTGGAATAGTGAAGCATGCAAAATTGAGATGGGTTAGCACCCCCATTTCAATGGGTGCTATTATTCACATAACTTTGCTGAGCAAGAATCTCTCAAGCAGAAAGTGGAGAGTGAAGTGTAAATTGCTCTCAGAAATGCCACCAATCTAACAGAATCTCATTTGTTGAAAAGAAAATGAAGTAAAGGAGACCAATGGATAAAGAAACTATAGATGCCAGGTCCGCCCAGACAGAGTTTGTGGTTGTTCCCCCTAAACCTTCCATTTCCCCATTAATTCACTGCCAGCCAAACCCTAAGATGTTTGGCATTTCCGCCAGATTCCAAATTTCATGTTTCTGAGCCAGAAATAAAATATTTCCTTTTTTAGACCTAAGTCTCCCTCTGTAAACACACTATTAGAAATTACTTTTGTATTCAGTACAAGTGCTGCCTTAAATTCACAGTATTCTAATATTTGCAATGATTTTTAAACTGTCCTCACAATGCAGGATGATATCCAAACAAAGTACAGTCCAGTTAAGAAGTAACTACAAACAGTCATTGACTACGTCCACAATAAAAATGTTTTAGTAAGGCTGTGCAAGTGCAATAAATTATTTTGTAACTCATTTGAGATCTGTCACGTTATATTTCAGGTGTTAGCTTTACTGAATGTAAATATCTAAAGTAGATTTTAGCACTTGTCCCTTTCTTTACTGTCTGAAGACAACAATTGAAATATTTTCAAATATTACAAGACTTTTTTTACAGGGCTATCTTTCAACAAAAATACATAAAGTGCATCATTTCTCAGAATTTCCCTTCTCAAATCTTGATATCCCATTTCTCTGGGAAATCTTTCATCTAGCAAAGCTGTTCTTACCCTACTTTGCCAGGCTGGCTGATCACTTACACCACTGAAAAAATTGCTGACTGACGATATTAAGAACATCTATATTAAGCACATATGAACCACTGGACTAGGCCAGAATAAAGGTCCATACTGTAAAGTATCATCTCTCTGACAATGCAGAACAGTAGATAACAAGAAAGAATATAAGAACAGAGCAAACGTCTGTTATGCACTCATAGCCTCCACAAACTCCAGTAGCTACTAGTTCCAGTAGCTTTTCAGTACGCATAAACTTTAGGTGGAGTAGAAAAAAACAGATCAATTCCTCATCCTCACATGTGTTCATTTCCAAGATTACAAGTACAAAAGTACTATTAAAGACTCATTTGCCACACATGAAGGATTCAAGTTCTTGAGTATGAGGAAGGATGACTAGATAATAAAGGAAAACTAGTTAGCTTTCTTCTTCCAACCACAGTAAATAAGATCTCAAAAACAAATCAAGAACATTAGTAAAAATTACACTAAGAAAAAGCTGCAAAATGATCTACTAAGATCCTTAACTACTGAAGGTCATTTAACTTTCAATGACTTACAGAACCCACTTTATTTTGACATTTATTTTAGAAAGTATCCTTTCCCCCACCTTATAATGAGTAACACATCCATACAAATGCTTTTCTTGTGATCCTTGCATTGCAAGTGCTTACAGACATAGTTGGTCAAGCCCACTGCTGTCCTTAAGTGAACCAGAACTTGAAGAAACTAACAGATTTGTAGCTTTGGAAATGAGTCAATGCTGTCAAATATTTAATAGTGATCTTGCAATTCATTGAACTTAATAGTTTCTTAAACATCACTTGATAGTTGTGACAACTGTAACATACCTTGGAAACCAGGCATTTGAGGCAGTATGATATATGGTCACAACTATGAAAGTGACAGGGATATGAAATACCTGTTGTTTTTTATTCAGGTTTTTCAGATGTTCAGTGGGACCTTAAAACAGTCTGCTTTGATACAGTGACAGTTTCCCCATTACACTAAAAAATAACTTGTATCTTGCAGTCTGAAATCCCTTTGTACATCTGGAGTCTGCTCTCCCACCCGACAAACACCTTTCTTTATCAACATACACCACATCACACCTCCTCAAAACAAAACATCTACCCCTAGGATCTCCTATGCTTCCACCAGCAATACTTTGCTGCCCTACCTCCACAGCCAAAGTGTGCCTCTTCCCTTATAGCCTACTGGACTGCCCATATTTCTTGCAGGTGATGTGAAGCACAAAAAAACTGATTTCTTTACACAAGGTACTGTCATTCAGCTACTTGATGGTATCTTGCCTCTGTGCTATGTAGAATTCCCTAATTCTTCAGCTATCATTATAAGACAACAGATATTGGAGGATGCAAATTATGTCACCTGTAGTTTTATCAGATGTTCTCTAAAATGATGTTAACAATGAATATCCACTATATAGTAGCCACTCCTGTGACTTTTTTTTAGTATCTTCAGAATATTTTTTAATGGTCACATACATAATACATCTCACATTTACAAAACCCATCTGGAAATGCAAGAAATATCATTTGATCTTCAAAATCAGTTCATATAGCTGTACACTCTGAAGATTACTAGGGAATATTCAGTAATAAAATTCCAAGACATGACAGATTATATAAGGTGAATTGTACCAAGATACAGGCAGAATTAATTTTTCATTTCCCTTTCCTTTTCCGTAAAAAATGCTTTGGCAATCTATTGATTCTATCTAACTTTTCTTTCTGAACTGTGCTTATACATGAAAAGTTCCAACTCAAGGTTAAATCAGCAACACCAGAAACACATGTATACTGTATTGTATGTGCTGTTAAGCCATAACAAAAAATAAAATAAAAATAAAAATAAAAATAAAAATAAAAATAAAAATAAAAATAAAAATAAAAATAAAAATAAAAATAAAAATAAAAATAAAAATAAAAATAAAAATAAAAATAAAAATAAAAATAAAAATAAAAATAAAAATAAAAATAAAAATAAAAATAAAAATAATCCAGGATACCAAATACTGTAGCACTGTCAAAATAAAGTTCCAACAGCAACATTGACTTTTGCCCAAAGTGAAATTCTATGATTTTTTATTTTTTCTAGCTCTGCAACAGGAATGCTACATTACTTTCCTTTAAAAGCTTTACTTCAGATAACAGTTTTTAATGTGAAAACTAAATGCATCTTATCATTTTGGATGAGGATGATGAACCTCTTCCTGTCAGAAGAAAGGAAAACTTTTTATTAGACCTGTACAAGACTCTATACCTTTTAGCTTTCTACTTGCTGAAGAGCAGTAGAGAAGTAGCAAACTTACTTTGTGATTAGAATATCTCAGCAGGAACATACTGCTTCATAACCATGCACCAGATTCAATGCCTTAAGGCTTCCCATTAGTTTCGAGTTCTGAATCTTAGTTATTCAGTTCTCAGTGACATGCAACCTATCTTCTTAAAAGACTTGGATTCTAATGGCATTTTGCTAATATGCAGCTAAGCTAAGAAAAGGCATCTAAATTTCAGCAGGGAAGCCAGTGACAATCTGTAGTCTGTGAGAATCGCACAGCTATGCAAAAAACCTACTCTCACAACTAGTCCCAAATAGCACTAATTTGTGGAATAAGCAGTTCACATTACTTTTCCCCCCAAAACATTGTAAAATCCGAGATTAGAAAATAGACCTCTCAGATCAGAGTGTGCAGATAAGTACTCAGACCTCCAGGATAAAGGCTCAAAATTTGGGATTTTTGTAGAGTGTGTTGGGAAATTTCTATCTCACATCTGAGAAAATTAACCTTAGGCTGTAACCAGTCTGCACAGCTGCAGTACAACGTCCTTAAAGCTAAAGGATGTATCTTGCACACCTATGCTAAGGTGTGTTGTTTTTTTTTTGGTGTGTTTTTTTGTCTATTAGTGAAACACCAAAAACAGATACTGTAAAATTAACATAAGTGTAGATAATCCAAACTGATTTTCCAAGCATTTCAAGCCAGCTCTTCAATGTTAACAGGCAAACTTCTCCATAATACTACTAAGTTATAATGCATTTCAATTAATTCTGGCTTTAAAGTAAAGAAAGAAAAAGCAGTAAAGGCACATGTATCAACACAGGTGTATGTCAAAAAACTACCTGTATCACTGGAATATATATAATCCTTATAATCTACTTATCCATCTTTAACACATTTGTTTTTGTTGTGTTTTTTTTTGTTGTTGTTGTTTTGTTTTTTTTTATTTGTTTGTTTGTTTTTGGTTCAGCACTGTCACTTTTATCATATGTTCTATGGTATCTGGGTTTACCATAAAGGTTCTCACCATTTTTGCTTTCTTCTTTTGCATGAAGTTTTCTAAATCCACAAAAGTTCATCCTAAAGATGAAAAGCTGAAATATTCCCCATGATAGAATACATGACTGTTGTAATAAATGTGTAGTAATAATATCATATTCATGGACTTTCTTCAAAATGGGCTTTACCCTATATGATGCATGTTTAATATTTTTTTTAATCAAGATAAGGGGATGTGTTGTGAATTGGTACACAAGCCCTTTTTTTGCTAAAGACAAATTTTAGAGCAAGTAAGAATTCCCCACTTTCCAGCACAGAAATTTTTGAAGAGTAACCTTAAAATTCTAAAGTAGTTACAACCCTTGATTCTCTTGCCATTTTATAGGGTTTAAAAATGACTACACATAGACAGAAACACACACTCCTTATTCTCTGAAAAATTCACATAAATGCAGAACAATCAAATTATTACTCAGCAGCATTCACTACACAACTCTCTAGTAATCATAGAATCATAGAATAGCCTACATTGAAAAGGACCTTAAAGATCATCTAGTTTCAACCCCCCTGCTCTGGACAGGGTTGCCAACCACTAGAGCAAGCTCCCCAGAGCTGCATCCAGCCTGGCCTTGAATGCCTCCAGGGATGGGACATCCACAACCTCTCTGGGCAACCTGTTCCAGTGCCTCACCACCCTCTGAATTAAAAACTTCCTCTTAATTTCCAATCTAAATCTCCCCCGTCTTAGTTTAAAACCATTCCCCCTTGTCCTATCACTATCAACACATGAAACAGGCATTTCCCCTCCTGTTTACACACTCCCTTCAAGTACTGGAAGGCCGCAGTGAGGTCTCCCCGAAGCCTTCTCTTCTCCAAACTAAACAAGCCCAGTTCCCTCAACCTTTCTGCATAGGAGAGGTGCTCCAGCCCTCTGATCATCTTGGTGGCCCTCCTCTGAACCCGTTCCAAGAGCTCCACATCCTTCTGGTGCTGGGGTCCCCAGGCCTGCACGCAGTATTCCAGGTGGGGCCTCACAAGAGCAGAGTAGAGGTGGACAATCACCTCCATCTCCCTGCTGGCCATCCGTTTTCTGATGCAGCCCAAGATGCAGTTAGCCTGGGCTGCAAGTGCGCACTGCTGGCTCATGTCCAGCTTCTCATCCAGCAGAACCCCCAAGTCCTTCTCCCAGTCTATATAAATAACCTGGGACTGACCCAGCCCAAGTGCTAGTAAATAGGCATTCACTGCACAATTGCAATGAAATTGCAAATAAAATAGAGAAAAATTATAAATTCTGATCTCTCTATTTTAACTGCATTTTTTTGGCAAAAGCAGAACGTGTGGTTCCTAAACTGTTTGTGTTGTTTTAAAATCAGGTGTCCACTCACTGCAATCAGCAGTGAAACACAGGAGCCTGACACAAGTCCCTCTAAGTGCCACAATTTTCTGTGCAGCGTTATATGCTGGGCATCAGTTTCACGTGACTACCTCTTCACAAACCAGCTTAAATCAATCAACCTGATATTTCACATTATTAGAAATATCACCTGATTGTAGACACAACAACTCATGGAGTCCATCTGTTTAGCTCATGTCACTATCTCCAGGAAAGTCAACATATTTTGATTACCGTATACTTGCCCTTTGATCTCCAGAAGAATTCAGTAAAACTCCTAAACCAATCGTCAAAAACTGAAATTATGTTGCACCCCCCCCCTCCCATTTTTCCCCCCAGGAAGCTCTTGCCCAGGTTCTGATTGATTAAGCTGTGGCTATAAGGAACCAAAAAACTATTTAAGCACCACCTGTGATAAAGGAAAATGCACTAAAATGCATTCTGGAAAAAGCAGGAAAACCCAGCAGGAAAAGACCACTGGCTACCAACTGAATTGTCTGGACTCCACCAGTGCTGAGTGGATCACTTGGTATTAAAACATGCTGTGCATATTTTTCTGAGCAAATTACAACATCCGGAAGGAAAACCCAGAAGAGAGAATGCTTGGCTGATGCCTCTAGTGACTGACCCAGAACAGTGGATTTTGAGATGTTTTATTAACATCTCCAAGTCATAAAAGGCCAGTTAGTATTTTTCTTGTAACCAGGGAAGCAAACAAAGAGAATTATATATCACTCATGAAATTGCAGGTTTGCTTACAAATTTAACTTCAATATCATAGCCAGATTCAGCTAAACTCATCTTGATAAATCAAATCCTATTTCCTACGTCAAGCACAGCATGCATTTTATAATTCTCATTATACTACCTTAATTCTCACTGCAAAGACAGGAAGTGTTGGGAAAGTCCGTAAAGCATGAGAAATAGTAGTGAGAGTACAAATTCTCTTTGTATTTTACATGTGGTAGCTCTGCAGATCAAGTCCATCCCCCTATGCATTCAAGAGTTTGTAAAATACAGACTTTCTCACAATTACCTTGGTAATACAGACCCTTTACCAGCCTAAATTCCTTTTAAATGTATTTCCTTGTTCTTATTGTTAATTAAAGTAGTTTCAGTATAACTGCTGCTGATTCTTATTTGAAAATTGGTTCAATTTTTTCTCTTCTAATAGTTGGAAATCTTTGCAGTTTTTTAACCTGAGTTTATTCACAGCCATTATTTTAGACCCATCTGCTCATGAGTCTGCATTGTTTTACCTCTTGGCCAGCTTTCCAGCTCCTTGATATTCACTCTATTGTTTTTATAAAAAGCAATCATACTCTATCGCAGTTTCTGCTATGTGAAGATAAACACACTCACTTTTGATCATTGCTTGATGAAACAGGCTTTACTACTATAATTATCTTTGTAGCCACCACTGAACTCTTCTCTCTGAACATCAGCAAGCCATACTGAAGCTCTCATTTTACCATAGTTGTGTGAAATTTGACCAATTAGAGGTTTCTTTCATACCCACATCATGCTTGATAGCTCATAATGATCCTGCAATCAGCAAATACACAATCGTTTCCTCCTCCTGTCACTGCCAGCTAAGTCATTAGGATACTAGAGGAAATCTGTAAATGTAATAAGTCACACTGGAAGCTATCTACACCTGCCTTTAGTCTGTGTAATTCTCCTGTGCCTGCTAGCTCAGAATTTACTGCTACAGCATGGTCAAATCCACAAGTGCTGCCTACAATTATTTTCTCCAGTTCAAAATAAGGTTCCTCCTGACTAGGATTGGCCAGGAGCTTCCAGCAAACCTTTACTCACCTCACCTCACCTCACCCCACCCCCATCCTCCTTTGGAAAACACTAAATAAAATAAAAAAAAAAAAAGTTCTTTATGATCTAAAACATTACCTTCTGCTCATATCCATATGAACACAAGTCACACTGAAAAACAAACAACATCTATTGGAATCTCATCTCTTGCCCTGCCAGCTAAATTTGTGAGAGTAGGACTTAACATTCATACTAATTTAAACCAAAGGCGCCCAGCTTCACATGGAAAATTAAGTCTCCGATAAGTGGGAAGGCACAGAACAATGGGCAAATATAGGATCATCAGGATCAATACAGGATTATCATAACAAGATTCATACCATTTATTATTTTGCATTTGTTGTTTTAAGGTCGTTACATCTAACATTCTATTTTTTTCAGAAGTACCCTTTTTTACGCCCCCCCCCCCCCCCCCCCCCAATTTCCTAGGTATAGCTAGTTTTGTCTGTTAGTCTTTAATACTACTTTCTTTTCCTGTGTTGTAAAGCATTCAATACATGTTACTAGCTACAGTGGTGAAAATTAAGTTTCTCCTAAGTAATGTGCCATCAGGTTCTACACAAGACCATAAGCCTCAAAACATTCCTAAAAAAAAAAAAAAAATTAAGAAGAGGTTTACTGAAATTAAACACGTTATTCTTTTCACAGATTTATTGCTTCAACAGCACATTGTAAATGGACTCCGCTGTACGCTCTTTTTTTTTTGGCAGCAATTACCCAGAAGTACAGTTGAATTGCAGTTTGCTTTAGTCAAATTAGTTGTGTCAAAACACTGGAAGAGGCTCAATGCTTTAAAACTCAGAACTCATCCCAAACCCTTTTAAGTCTTGCACCTAGAAGGCATAGCATAGTTTAAACATACATAAAAAATTGCAAAATCACTAGTGAACCATAACTCAAATTTCAAAATATTAAATGTTAAAAGGAGGTAAACAGGACACTCATGTCAAGCGAAACCTTGTAGTTCTTAAGATGACTCTTTCTGGAACAAGTACAGAAACCTTTATAAACAATTGCTACCCTACACAGACTATCCCTTGTACAGGATGACTGTATGCTGTTCTTTCTCTCCATACAGACAAGTCCAAATCTGTTCCAGTTTGAAGTAACTGAAGTATCTTTAATAATAACTCATTGAAAACTACTACCATAAGGCAATTTTAAGTGTCATTTTCAGATGTGTCAAATGACAATAAATGAATAATAATGAACATTAATTATAAGCTTCTAAGGCTAAATGTGCCATTCCTGCTACGTAGTCTATTTCTCCAAAAACTGGATGGCAATCAAACCGTGTCTAACTGCAGATAACATAATCCCAGAGTGTCCCATGAAGATAATTCAGTTGCCTAATGACTTGCACTACTAGTCACTGCAGATAAATTATTATTGTTGTTGTTGTTGTTGTTGAAGTATGACTAGACAAAGAATGTCGTTTATTAGACAGATGAAAGTACAAGGAGGAGGGTCAACAGGAGCCCTGGCACTATACTGAAACCACAGAAGGGTCTATCTTGGTTTTGGCTGGGACAGAGTTAATTTTCTTCATCGAAAGAAGAAAAGGTATGGTACTACATTTTGGATTTTTGATGAAAACTTTGTTGATAGCACAACGTTTTAGTTGTCGCAGAGCAGTGCTTACACAGAGTCAAGGTCTCTTCCGCTTCTTATGCTGTCCTGCCAGTGAGGAGGCTGAAGACGCACAAGAAGTTGGGAGGGGACACAGCCAGGACAGCTGACCCCAACTGATGAGAGGCGTATCCTGTACTGTATGATGTCTTGCTCAGCAATAAAAGCTGGGGGAAAAGACGGTGGGGAGGGCATCATTCTGAGTTATGGCATTCGTCTTCCCAAGGAACTGTTATGCATGATTTCTGATTCTCTCCCCTATTCCACTGGAGCAACTGCGCAAGCAGTTGTGTGGTGCTTAGCTGCCTACTGGAGTTAAACCACAATGGAGATACTGATAATTCATATGACCTCATTTTAAGTGCTATGTAACATATACATTTAAAATATATGTATGAATAGTTATCAGCAGGTATCTCGTGAAATTCAGCATGGATGAATGCCAGTTCCATCCCTTGGGACAGATTTGACCTTATTCTAGCAATAAGAGACAATCACTGCCTACATCAACCTGGAAGGGACATGTAATGGGCTGTGGTGCTGTACTAAGTTGATACTGTCCTGATCTCCAAATTCTAGTCCAGTTCTGTTATTTACTTTTTCTTCTGCCTTTGTTTGAAGTTTTGAATTCTAATCTTCTTCTGTCACTGACCTGAAATATAAATTTGGCCAAGAGATTTATGCTCATGTATTCTTAAGTAGCATTCAGTTCAGGGAGTGTATATGTGTATGATGAATAACAACCTTGGACTTTCAAAACTAGTGGCTGTATTTTAAGTTTTTGACATAACCCACAATTTAAAGCCTAGCTTTCAATTGCAACATCTACAAAACAACCAATTGCAGTTACATGCAAATATATATACATGAAAAATGTTTGACAGAAGCATAAATACTGCTTTTTTTTCCCCTGTAACCATATTACACAGCTAAAATTAGTGTGTAAATAAACCTTTTTTTTTTTTTTTAACTAAATTCCAAATTGCAGCGACCCTGATTTGGCATACACTGAATGTGTTTCCCCACAGCTATGTATCTACTTATCTACCAAATGTTTATATTCTATATCCTTTATATAAAGGGAAAAAATGAGGTGGGGAAAAACAGGGAAGAGAGAGAAGCACTGTACAATATAGAGATGATCTGGACTTTAAGCTCATAGTACATGAAATTCCATTTTCTTTCAAATACACAGTTTCATATACACTCAGGAGAATAATTCCATAGATACATCATTAAAACTGTAAATTCAAAATTATTAATAACTAAAGGCTCATACATACAAACTATAAATTAAGAAATGTGGACTTACCACTGGCATATGCTCTTATTTCTTTTTGTTATGCACCACTCAAAGTTCATGAGGCACCAAAAGCATACTGCTCTTAGCAAGAGTGACTTAATTTTATAAAATTTTAAAATTTAGCTAGTATTTCTAATCCATTGTTAGAACAGAAAGTCACTTTTTACATTACGTACGTGATAGTCAGTTTAACACCTGTTTTCAAGATGCACTAGGTTCATAGACTCACAGAATGGTCTGAGCTGGAAGGGACTTTAAAGACTGTCTAGTTCCTTCACCCCTGCCATGGGTTGGGGCACCTTCTATTAGACCAGGTTGCCCGAAGCCCCATCCCAGCTGACCTTGAACACTTCTAGGGATGGAGCATCCAAAACTTCTCTGAGCAACCTATTCCAGTGCCTCACTACCTTCACAGTGAAGATTTTCTTCCTAGTATCTAATCTAAACCTACCTTCTTTTGATTTAAAATCATTACCTCTTGATCTATCACTACGCATCCTGGTAAAGATTCTCTTCCCATCTTTCTAGTGGACCATCTTTATGTTCTCCACTGTCAATTCTCCCTGGAGTCTTCTCCTCTCTAGGCCAAAGAATTCCAACCCTTTCAGCTTCTCTTCATAGGAGAAGTGCTCCATCCCTCTCACCATCCTTGTGGCCTGGACTTGCTCCACCAGTTCATGTCCTTCTTATGTTGGGAGCCCCAGAGCTGAACGCAGTACTGCAGGTGCGGTCTCATGAGAGAGGAGTAGAAGGGGAGAATAACATCTCTTGACCTGCTGGCCACGCTTCTTTTGATGCAGCCCAGGATACAGTTGGCTTTCTGGACTGCAAGCAAACATTGACAGCTCATATTGAGCTTTTCATCCACCAATGGCTTCAAGTACTTCTCCTCAGGGCTGCTTTCAATCCACTCATCACTGAGTCTGTACTGATGTTTGGGATTGCCCTGACCCAGGTGCAGGACTTGGCCTTGTTGGACTACATGAGGTTCACATGGGCCTACCTCTCAAGCCTGTAACATTCCTCTGGATGACATCCCTTCCCTCTGAAGTATGAACTGTACCAGTCAGCTTGGTGTAATCTGCAAACTTGCTTCAATCCCACTGTCCACGTCACCATTGAAGACATTAAACACCACCAGTCTCAGTACGAGCCCCTGAGGATCACCACTCATCATTGGTCTCCACCTGAACATTGAGCCATTGACCACAACTCTTCAGATGCAGCCATCCAGCTAATTCCTTACCCACTGAGTGATCCATCCACCAGATCCATGTCTCTCCAGTTTAGAGACAAGGATGTTGTGTGGGATCATATCACAAATCCAGGTAGATGACATCCATTGCTCTTTCCTTGTCTACCAATGCCATTACTCTGTCATAGAAAAGAAACTGAATAAAATAGATTTTTAAACTAACCTAAATTCAAAATTATGTATTTGCTCAAGATAACTATGCAAGGGTTGACTAACACTAAGAATATAGAGACAGCCATTGTCAAGCCAGACTTCATCAGTGGTGCAGCTATTAAATATGCATAATATCCACAGCTGCACATAAGATATACTCTGCAATCCTAAATAAAACAAGTATGATACTTACAACCTCAAATGCCTAACACAATACAGATTTTATGGGAACCATGACCATGTCACAAAAGAAAACATCACCTATTCTGCCAGCTCACCAAATAATAAAATCCTGGTCTGTCTCTAACCATTTCTCTCTTCATTCTGTAGCTCCTACTCTATTATCTCAGATTTCACAACTGATTACTACAGCTATTTAGATTCTGAAGTTATTCTTACCACCTAAACAGTTTTATTTTGATCACAGAAGAAACAGAAGCTCGGAAGAAAGGCTAGAAAGACTTAAAGGCTTTCTATTAAGCTGAATTGATAAAACAGTTCTCTTTTGCTCACAAACCTTGCCTAACATGGAGTATTTATTGTTTGTAAAGAATAAAGATACAAAAGAACATCCTATGTCTCACTCAAAGCCATTGTGCTCATGCCAACTACAATTAAGCCATGACAGAACAGCAAGAGGGTAACCATATTATAGGTAAGATCAGAGTAGACTTTCTCAATTTTAGAAAGTTAAAAGGAAAGACAAATGAGATTACTGTTACAGATAAGCCATTTTATGGATGCAAGTGATCAACTACTGTGGTAACTCTCAAAACTCAGTCTGCTCTGGTCGATAGATGCTCAATAAAGCAAGATACGAAACAGTATACCCTCTCTGCCTGAACTCTAAGGATCCAGATCTGATTTCATACTAATTTATATCAATGCCAATGCTGTGAGAATATATAGATATATATATATATATATATATATAAAATGAGACATTATATAATCAAGATTCTGCTTTTATGGGGTATAGAAAGATACACTGCCTATATCTTTAGGTTGCAAAATCAATTGTTACCCCCCCCCCCAAAAAAAATATATATATATGTATATACATATATATATATATATATATAACGAATAAATGGAGCTGGAGCTAGTAAAAAGAAAGCAATCTAGAAAGCAATGTCTGTGCAAAAGTCATGAAACGGCCACCTAGTTTTATTCCTCTGTAGATATTTCACTTGCATGAAAAATTTACTATTAAGCAGAAATCAATTTAATTAAACTAGAATTTATAATTCTATTAAGAGAACATAGAAAACTTATGTAGTGGCAGTTCTAAACGTTCAACTGCAATCTGAACTTTATTTTTTTTTTTAAAAAAAGAAGTTTTTATCAATGTTCTTCCAGCATTTCAGCCTTCAGGTTTCATATTTTTAAGTTTTTATCAATCCTTAGGTGGGCTACAGAATTACTTTTTTCATTTTTATCAGCTTCCATTTTCATGTAGTCCTATGATTCAAAAAGCTGAAAGACACAATAGTATGGCAACTCACTAGGGCCCATGCCTTCAGTTTGGTTTATCAGTAATATATGCATACATGTTAAGTTAAAAATTATTTGCAATGAACTGGTTTAGTGATATTCCAGATCATTTATTATCTAATGACATTTCAGAAATTACTAATATTGTACAAGAAAGTCCTTTTGCATAGGTAAGTATGTCTAGTCCTAGAGAAAGCAATACCTATGGAAATCTATCACATTTGGAAAAATGCTTGCAATTAAAGACTAAGTGCTTGTAGAGACTCGATGCTTGTTTCTTTAGAGCATTTTGGTGTAATATAAGTAACTTCAGCACTTCTTGAGGTAAAACTAAAAACCACTTTTCTGAAGTATGAATCAAATTGCTGTACATTTAGCTAATGAGACAGAATTAAACTTATTTCTTTACTGCAAGCCTGGATACAACCCCATCAGATGCTACAATGATATTTTAACCAGGTAAAAATGTAATTGTAAATGAAGGATGAGTACAAAACATTCCACACTGAGCATCATGCAGGAGATGTAAATGGGAAGTATCAGCAACTGTGTAACTAAGCTACATTAGATACTACACCTAGCCTAGTACCACAAAGACCAAAGCATGGGATCCATATTTAAATTGACTTATGGGTGTGAAACATTCAGATAGTGCATACTGATGAACTACCATTGTTCAAACCCATGTGTTTTCATTGTAGCCACAGAGGGATGTGGCACATCTATTTTGGTTTTGTTACGGGAGCAGGACTGAACTGCACTCAAAGACTACTTAGTTCAAGGCAACACTCCACAAAGCTCATTTTCATTCAAATCTACAATCTGCCAAAACTACTAAGTGTGGAAAACAGAAATTCAAGACAGGAAAATATACTTACGGGCACAGAACTATAATTCAACAAATCAATTTACTCCATCTATAAAATAAAATCGTGCTTAGACTTTTATATCTCTCTGCAGAGTTACATGAATCCAGAAGTGGTGGCTTAAAGAGAAATAAATAAGACTCTCAGAATTTCTTATCATTAATTAAAACTGCTTAACAAAGTTAAAAATATGTAGAAGACATAACTCTATGACTCCTACCCAACCGAAATTTGTACCTTTTTTTTTTCCCCAAACTTTGAGTAGTCTTTCGTTTTATACTTCTAAGCTTTGATTCTCCTTCCCTATCCTGGGGTGGAAAAATATTTAATTTCTAGTACCCCCATGAAAGGAAGAACAGTAATGATTTTGCAAAACCTATTATTTTAAAAAAAAGGAAAAAATGCGTTTTGGAAGAAGAACTTTTTTTTAAAAAAAGTTAGAGAGCTTGATCTTACATGCAGAAGAATACAAATGTTGAGTAGAATGGAGTTTTGATATCAGCATATTAAACCAAGTAGCATTAGTGTGAATGGTCACTTTTAAACAAATTTATCTATATGGAACAAAGCAAAAGATTTGTCACCTGAAATTGATAATTTAAGGAACTGATAATTCCTTAAATAAGAAGGAATAATTTTCTTCCATTACTTCTAATGCAAAGAGTTTTGTGTTAGAAACCAAACCGAACCAAGAGACACAAAAAAATTTGTTCTTATGCTTCTTTAGGTAGGTTGCTATAGAACAAAATGGATGGTAAGACAAAAAAAATCAGGAAACACACTAGGACTATCTTCCAGTAATTGAAAAACTTAGTATGTATGTGCATAATTGTATCCATTTTAACCTATAAACCCTCTTCTACTTCTAACACCCTAATGTGCATTACTTAATGCAAGTAAGCTCATTAGGTAAAGAGCAAATTAAGCAAGACCACAACTAAACATTGTCCTTAAAAGTATTTGTACAAAACTGGCTGTATGCTCCCTGCACATGCCAAGAGTAAGAACTCAGCCTCCACCCACTGCTGTACCTCAGAATAACAGGCATTCAGCTTTTTCCTGTACCTTACCATGTCCCTTTTTTTCCTCTGTCCCTCATTTTCAAAAGACAAGTGAAGCACTTCATAGGAGATGCCTTGAAGCAGAGATATACCTGAGTTTCCAAGGTTATAATTTGATTGCCAGGCTAATCAGTGCTCACATGATGAAAAGAGCACTGAGGAGCTTAAGCAGATCTGAAGAAGAGCTTAGTATTTTATTTAAAAGATGGCACTTGCTCTAGCCATTAGAATACTTGAACACTACAAGCCAGCACCCTCTTAAGCCCAGAGGACATAACAGGATATTCATATGGTACTGAATCACAAAAGAGTTGTTCTCAGCTGAATTAACAACATCACATGCAGTAATATCCATATTTTCTTTAATACACTGCTATCTAAATAAGCTTGACCTGACTTGACCCAGTTAAACTTCTGACATCTAATGAGAACTTAAGGTAGCACAGCTGAGATCATAAAACACGCATATGCAATTGTTGGAGAATAATCACACAGAAACTAAATCACTTCACAAGTCAGTTTTGGGCACATTTCTACATTTTTGGATGCAAAACTCATTCAGAAAATAATTCTGAACAATGTACTCACAGACCCAAGAAAAACATTCACAGCACGGTCTTCCAACAGATTTTACTTGTATTCACTTACGTGCAGATACACGTATTATTAGTAACTAATGTCACAATATTGATTTATCATATGTATACATGGTTCTACAATTAACACTAAAAAAAAAAATTAGTACTTCTTTGCTTTTCTATGCCGTAACTAGAAGTGATAGAAATAACTGAGAAAACCAGATTGTCCAGGCAATGACAGTTTAACAATAAAAGGTTAACTGAACTGCTAATACAACCCAGATGTATATGTGATTTTAAATCTAATATAGACATTTTGTGCTATTGATTTATAAAAGTTTGACCAACTGCTGTCTGGATATGCAATATAACTCACATATGAGCATGCTAAGCATATTTCACACTATTTCCATTACATTCCTGCTTCTGCTAAACAAGGAGCAACCAACCACCCCTCACATGTCCCTAAAGTCATCAGTGAGAGACCTGAATAAAGCAGGGAAAGGCACACACTCTACAGAAGAACTTTTACAAACATCCCACTCTCCCCCAAAATTTAATTGGCTTTCACTCATCCCTTTCTTCTGTCTTTATCCCACAGCAAAGAGAGGTGTGCATCACTCCTGTGCTACCTCCACAGTTCCACAAACTTGTCCTCACATATCATCAGCTACCAGCAACACCATAAAGACCTCTCTTACACTCTCTCACACCAGATACTTTCTATTGTTTCCCTTTTATTTCCTAGCTCCTCCACTTTTAATGGTATTACATCTTGGAAATCATGGATGCTTCTGTTTTTTTCCCATCACAACCTATCATTAACTACCAAAATTAATTTCCGTTCTTGCAGGTCTGAGGAATTCTTTTTTAAAGGAAAGACAAAAAACTGTTCTTAAAAAATAAAAAATAAAAAAATGCAAGTGTTGCAACACAGAGAACGTATGCTCACTTTAAAAATCCTGACTCATTTGCTATAGAATATGCAACCGGTGCACATGAGATATGGATAAAAGTCAGTGAAGGACTTAGAGAAAATACCAGTATCACCAGCCTTAACAGACACAGCTGAGAGAGGCTCAGTGCTCTGCTACTCTGCCTCTTCCTTTCAAAGCAGCTACATTCAAATTATAGAGTGAAAACTTTACTCATTTATTTAATGGACTTACCCATTTTTGTGATGTAACATCTCCCTTCGACGTCTTGCCAACTAACCTTTATAATTTTATATTTATTAATTAGAAGGGGTAGAGATCTTGAGTGACTCATAAAAAATCTCTTTTTTTTCTTTTTAAATAAAGCTACACTGGAGATAGCATATTTCTCACTTCTAATTATGTCTTGGAAATATATTACAAAGAATGTGTTTGTATGGAAACTAAGCAACTTAAGAGAACAGAGGGCTATTATGAGCAGGATTGGATCACAAATCAAACCTGTCTCAGGATGGAGTGATTACATGATTACAGAAGAGCTCTTAGAAGGAGAAATGAATCATAACCACATGGTCTGTGGCATCTTGGCCCAACATCTCACATACCATGTCACAGCATTTAACATTAAAGGAAACAAAGATCTTTATAGTTCAAATATAGTCTTGGCCCAAATCAAAACTGATTTTCTAAACCTTGCTTCTCTGTATTAACACTACTATTCCTATGTTTAAAAGATTTATCCTTATTATCAATTAAGGGTTCTCAGATACACAAAACAAAAATCCACCCAAATGCTGTTTCATCCAGAAAGGTAAATATCAATAGCAGAAGACTGCGGTCTCAGAACTCAAGAAGGAAAAGAAAAAATTTTTAGTCCTTTATCTTTACATAGATCTTTGTTGGTTTGTATTTCTTAATGATGCTAATCAAACATTTAAAGTGATGCCATCTGCAGTTCTCATTTTCTTTATGGAAAAATAAAAATGAACAATATTTAGTAGCTCTGTTTGTAATTAACTTGCTGCTCAGGTAGTATAAAGCAACGTTATAAATAGCGCTTTGATTGTACCTATATGCCAGTTATTCCAGCTGGTCATAGCCACAGTCTTGGTTTTAGTTTTCTATGGCTTCTCTACTTTTTTTTTTTTTTCATTTATTTTTCATTAGATGTTCAAGGTGAGATTATGTTGATGAGATTTTAATATAACAGAGACGTTAAACATAACAGGTACGGTTGTGCTGGAGGAAGGCAGATCACTGCCTAACCATGCCGAAGTGGTCTCACATGAACAACCCTTTTGAACTGCCATGTTGGACCAGACTTCTGAGTGGCCTAGCTGCCCTCATCTCCTCTTTCCCATGGTCATGCTGCCACATACCTCCACGAGGAGCAAACCTGACTTAGATTCAACCTGTGTGTTGAAAGAAAGGGCAATCTTCCAGAAGCATCACCATCCTTCATCTGTTCTTCTACCACATGCAGAAGTGCAAAACCCAAATTTTGGTCTAACATTTTATTTTTCCAGGTTTGTTTCTGTTTTTCTGCAAAGAAACCTACTTTTGAAACAGATCAAAGCTGTTTTCCATTCAGGGCTGACATTACCACACATGCCTTACCTAGTCCATCTATATCTACTGATAACAAGTTTGATATTGCTTATTTAATGAGGTTTAAAACACAAATAAAACATAGCAAGTTAAAGTCAACTAAGCAAAGCTGTGGGAACCTGTGACCTCTCCATAACAGATAATTACAGAGTACCCTCATTCACAATGCAATACTAGGCAGACTGTGTAAGTAATATTTTAGCATTTTAGATAGGTAACTGAAAAATTAAAAAAAAAAAATCTAGTGATTTCCCACATCCTTTTGTCCTGAATTAGCCCTATTTTCTTTTTATAAAGAGGGGATCTAAACATATAATTTATTGCATATCTGTGTTATCTCTTTCATTTAAGGATCCCAAGAAGCTGGATGTCTAGGGTGCAGTGTATTCTTTATTTTATCCTGGCAGCTTTCGGTACAATCTCATTTAATTTTATATATCCTTCTTTTGCAACGTCAAACTTTAGCCCTTATTATATCAAATGGACCATGTATATTGCTAATGATCTTTCTCTTTCCCTTTCTCTAAAAAATTATTAGCAATCTCTGTGCTCAAAAGGGAACGTGCAGAATTTTAGGACAACAGACATTTTCTTTATTTCATTGCTATCATTCCAGTACAATTTCATTTTGCTTGTTCTGAGACAATTTGCAAAGTCAGACTATTCTCAGTGGTTCAGCTTTGTAGAGACTCTATTAAGTGTCCTGAACTTACGAGCCTCGTGGGTTTAGAGTATCTTAAAACATCTATACCCATCTATGCATCTTCATGTGTCATTCTCCTGGTTTAAGTTAATACTACTCATCTTCAAAACACTATTTTTGTCAGAAGTAAAAATCTGATACATTTCATGTAATGGTGCTTCAGATTTGTTCAGAATCCTATAAGTACCAAATAAGCATTCCATAAGCTAAAGATGTCGCGTAGGTTTTTGTTTTGTTTTGTTTTCATACCCTAATTTGTTTCAGTTTTATTGTAAAATAGGGCATTATCATCAAAACATCTTTGTTAACATGTCATCATGCAATGATAGTTGGCATGTCTCTTCATGATGCAGAACTACTGATACCCACTCTTTTGCAGTCACTGGCACTATTGCTACGGACAGCACAGCTATAGTAAATCTGTGATTACTTGTCTATAATCTACTGACCAGATTTTGAGATATATGGTTTTGAAAGGCAATGAGGACTTAAAAAAAAAAAAAAAAAAAAAAAAAAGACTGATAAGCACCATACACTTTCTACAATGGGCCCTTTCTTGGATTGGATTGGAGATATGGCATGACTCGATCCCACTCAACTCACTGGGAAAATGCACATTACATTCCATTGTAAACAGTATTTGACATTAACTTTTCAAAAGGGATTTAGATTACCATAAATATACCCGTGTACATTTTGCATTCTTATCCAGTGAAATTATTGAACCACACAAATGAATTTCAAAGCTTCTCCCTTATAAATTAACCCAATGTAGTTTAGTAGCTGTCTGTTTAAATAGATCTCCATGCAGGTTCTGTTAGACAACCAGCTAAGCACTGCAGTGAACAGCATAGCTGTATGGAGCTGCATTCTCCTGTCCCTCCTCTGTGTAATGTTTGCTCCTGTTTGCATTTCCTAACAGTCTAAACATTGCTTTAAGTATGACAGAGAAAAAAAAAAAATTAAAATTCTTTCTCTACATAACTGTTCTCTATTTCTTGCAGACTGCTTCAGTTAAAGGAACAGGAAGAAGAAAAGGAAAAGGGAAAAGAAGGGAAAGGGAAAAGGAAAAAAAGACACTGGTGAAATCTCTGTTCATCACCTCCTAGTTACAGAGTACTATGTAAGCAATTCAGTGCTAAGAAACAATGGTATTAAATGTCTCTCTGAAATGAAAGAAGTAGGTGATAAAGAACACATTTGTGGTGTTTACAGCTGTCTTCTGGGAAGTGTAGTGAGACTACTTCAACTTCCATGCTAGGAGCAAAGCAGATTGCTGGCAGAACCAGTAGCCAAATTTCTTAATTCTATGCCCACAGAAAGCTTCTGCTACAACATGCTCTAAAAGAACCACCAGTTGTAAGTTGATTTATATTACCAGTTAAAAATAAAACTGTTCAACAACATATTTTTTTTTTTCTTATTTCAGATATTATGGCAAAACACAAGCAAGCAGTAGAAACAACTATTTAAATAATTAATGGTCTCGTTCTGCAGTTCATCTCTTTCACAACAGCAGTCTCACTGGCATCAGCAGGGCTGCTTGCATCCTGGTATTTGCCTAATGATGAACAACAAGCAGGCAGTCAGCATACAGACGGAGAATTCTTGGAAACTTCTCCTTATTAATCTTCCCACAGCACCAGTATAGAAGCCCAAAACATACTCAGCAAATCCCACTGAGCTACAAAAGGATGTAAAAACCCCAAAGTGTTTTACCAAGGAGTTGAAAAGGGCTGTCAGCATTGATCATGTGAGCTCTGAGATTACACTGAGGTTACAGAATCAGAATCACAGAATGGTTTAGGTTGGAAGGGACCTTAAATACTATCCAGTTCCAACCTCCCTGCCATGGGCTGGGACAACTTCCACTACACGAGGTTGCTCAATGCCCCATCCCGCCTAGCCTTTGTTGTTGTTGTTGTTGTTTTTCGTTTGTTTGGTGTTTTATTGTTGTTATTTATTGTTGTTGTTGCTGGTTTTTAGTTTGAATGTTATCAAGTGATGGAGTTTCTTTACACTTCATATGCATATCGTCTTTAGTTTGATTAGAAAATATCCATCGTTTTATGTTTCCTTCATTTCACAAGATAGGTTGTCAGATGAAGCCAGTGTTGACAGACAGAATTTGATTTGCAGTTATCTTGGGGTACAACTCTCATTTTCACTATAATAATATTGATAATAATATGTGAATAATCATATTCACGATTAACATATGTTACAATCCCCATTATTATGATCCCTCCACACTGCCTTTGACAAATAGCTCAAGAAAAAAAAAAAAACATATCACTGAAGCTTTCAAGAACTGTTAAGTAAGAAATATGGGGAGGCTTTAATGTTGTGCTGTACCTTACATACTCCACCCAACTGCAACCAGTGAACTACTCAAAATACATCTAAATCCCACTCCAAGGGGAGAAGGTGCCTAAAATATCTGTAAGAGTATTCCTCTGTCTTTCTGCCTAGAAATTAGAGGTCCATACAGACCTTTTTTATATTTCCTCAATGTCACTGGCATGTCAGGCCTCTCCATGCCTTACCCATGAAGCTGGAACCACCACCAAGATCCTAACTTGGATGGCACCACAATTTTATCCAAGTGTTTTTTTGTTGTTTTTTTTTTTTCCTTTTACTGAAAATGCTGTACCTTTTCAAAAAACTAGCCCTACCGCAAAATTTCCCATCAGCTATGCATTTGCATTGCCATGTATTGTATCATGGCAAACCTTTTCTATTGGCCTTTACCATTCTTCAGCCTTCCTCCTGTGTATCACAGTCACTGTTGTCTGTCAGTCTACAGTTAGTTTGCTTGCTAAATAAATAGATTCACTAAAAGGCTACTAGCTTCAATGCAGAAAAAAAGAAAGCTTGAAGTTTTGTTGTTAGAGACTGTATTTTACACTGAAAAGAAAAATTGATGAGTGGAATCTAAATGGTATAATGTGTCTTATTGCTCACTTCTTTGGTTTTGCAAAGTGTATGCAGTCTTGCAACCCTAGTTCAAAGTTTGCAAGCTTTTGAAATGAGCATCCATGTAAGACATTCATACTATGTTTTCTCTGAAATTTCATTATATTTAAAATGGAATTTAAATCGTAATGGAGGTAACTACAATAAAATACTTGTAGGGTCAAGTTTCAATGGATTTTTATATCTTAAAACAAAAAATGTAGTCTGAACTATTGCTTGGCTTTTCTTGCAGGGAAAGGGCTAAAGGAAGCAGGATGGAATATGCAATGTATGTATGATGTTTTTTCAAGACTCTTGGAAACAGAGCAACTTACATATGTAATAGAGCCCATGCAATGACTGAATAAAGAATGACAAATAACTTAAGATTTGTTATGACAACTTTTACATAATAGCACTGTGCAAATTTTTAACTATGTGCCTGATGAAGCAACACTCTCGAGAAGAACAGCTGCTTAACCATTTCACTGCAAACAAGACTAGGCAGTTGACGATCATGACAACACTGGTCAACATCAGCAACAGTTTTCAATTTTATTTGAGATACATAGAATAGCATTTGTATTTCGGCTGCAGCTTTCTGAATGGGGAACATGATCTGAGCATGTGCATGCTTAGATTGCTGGTAGGCTGAAAGTAATCTGGTACTCCTAGGAAAAATCTGACTGATTCAAAAATCACTAACAGGACTCCTAGGGCACTGGGGTCTACTTAAACAGTGAGTATCAGTTTATAAATCAAGTCAAGGGAGTTACAGATACACAACGATGTACATCATTTTTGAGCAGACATTTGTGATAATTATTTCTTACTACCAATTTATTTGCAAAGATTTTCTCCAACCAAATTTTACCCACATATAATGTAGAAGAAAGTAAAATTCTAACCAGGAGTACAGAAGTGAAATGCTTTTGCACAATATAAAAAGCCTTTATCTGATTGCTTCCAAACCACCCTCAGTTGACTTTCAATATTTTTCTCCACAATTAATTCTGCTACCATGATTTGGAAAATTTGACAAAACGTCAATAATTAGATGCCAACCACTTAGAGCTGTGTGAAACTTGGCGGTTTCACTTTGCAGGAGTGCAGGCAAATATTTTATTTGGTGTCAATCCATATATGTTCCCTCTCCACCACTTTCAGTTTGGGTTTTGAATAAGTCCAAACAGGCAAATGAATAGGCAGTCAAAATTTCCACATTTTACCTGGTCTCACTTCACAACCATGCAAATAAAAACCAGGCAGGCATATCTTCATGAATTAACAATGGAACAAGTTAGAAGTTAAAGTTTGGAAAGAAATACAAGAAATTATCTACCATGTGATTGTGGAGATTTACACGCAACCACCACCAAAAAAAAGAAATACAAGCAAGGTCGTGACGACGTTAACCCTCCCTAGCACCATTACTCTTTGTATTCTATATTCTGTAAAGTGCTGCAGGCGTGTGTATTTATGATGCTATATAAAGGCCCAAAATGAGAATAATAGTAATAATAATTGTTTTTGTTTTAAATCCTGCCAGCATTTTACATCATCCCAGCTGTTCTCTACTCCTTCCATCCACCCCCGAGTATCATGGGATTGCAGCTCACTGGATCACCACTGCTGTTGTCAGTGTGCCCAATTCTGGTCTTTATCTGGTAAAAATCAGGAGTGATCTAACAGAAATTACAGCAGGTGAAATTTTCTTTCAAATAGGTGAGGTAAAGCCAAATGTTCCTGAAGGAAAAACTATACAAAAGGTCTGACTCTACTGACGTTTCTGTTGATAACATATTCATTGTGCACTTCAATTGAGAAAAAGGAAGGAAAGGAGGGTATGGAGTCCCAAATCCAAGTAACTATGGGTACTACATGTGGGGAGAAGTTGTGGGGTACTGCAAAAAGGACAAAGGGATGAGAGAATTGAAAGAAAAGAAAGAATGAAGATGAGAAGGCAGACATAAGATATTGGTAGAAATAGGAAAGACAGAAAAGCCTGAAATCTGAGATGTACAAGATAAGGAGGGGGACAAAAATTAGAATGGTAACTTCAATATGGGATGAAAATGAGGAAAAAGAGTTTTATATATATACTGGAGAAGAAATGATAATACTGGGAAAAAGGAAGGTGAGTGAACATGGCGGGTAATTACAGGTACATGCTGAGGACCAAAATATAATTAGGGATATAGATGAGAAAAGTTGAAGGATGAGTAGCATTGGAATAAAAAAGAGATAAAAGGAAAAAAGGCATGGAACTGAGAGACAAAAGTTCATCTGGAAATGCAACAAAGAATGTCAAAACTTTACAGGCTAAAGGCAGAAAGGTTTGAAAAAAAATTATGAATGGGTTAAAAAAATTACAAATAGCAAAATGGTTAAAAATAAGGATGAGTAGAGGTATGACCCAAGAGGATATGAAAGAGCTCAGGAAGGAGTTGTGAGTGAAAAACAGCAGATGAAGATGACACTGGGATGGAGACCTTGGTCCTGCCCCTGAGTGCAAGGTCATCTTACCAATCCACCACAGGTGCTGAAGGAAGCGAAGGAGCCCGGGTAGCGAAGAACAGCACCGCTGTAGTAACAAGCTCTCTCAGGCTGCAGTTGTGCAGCACCAGGTGGGCTTTTGCCATCTCCCCCAAGCCGTTCCTCCACAGCAAAGCCAGGAGCCAGGAAACGGCTGTCCCTCTTGAGCAGCAGGTAGAGCTCCCGAGCAAAGGCTGGGATCCTCAGCAGCACTTCATCTCCATCCTCGGCTGGAGGTGGTGGCGGGGGGGATGGTGCTGGTGGTAACTGAGAGGCGGCACCGGACCCCTGGGGCAGGGGGGACCAGTGGTAAAACTCCTGAGACTCATACTCATCCTCAGTGTCCTCTTCTTCTGCTGCCTCCCCCGCAGCCTGCCCCTGCCCCTCCACCGAGGAGGAGACGGAGCGCACTTCCCGAGAGCTGCCCGCCACCAGGCTGGGTGTGATGGGGGCGCTGGGGGTGCTGCTCCGATTCCCACAGCTGGGGTCGGCGCTGCAGCCGCCCCCTCCACCACTGCCGCCCGCTGGCTCCTGCTGGCCCCTGCTCCAGAGCGCAGGGAAGACAATCTCCCACTCCTCAGAGTCTTCCGAAGCATGGAGACCTGCGGGAAGGCCAGCAGAGGCTTTAAATGAGCAGGGCACCCAACAGCACGCAGTGCCAGCCAGAAACCTGCGCTATGCCTCCCATGACACACTCCTTTGGGCTCCCAGCCTACCAAGCACACCACCCAAAACACAATGGGCTCTGTTTGGCCCTTCCATCCTGACCTTAGATAGAGCAGACGGGCTAGATGCTAGATGTCCCTGTGCCTGTTCAGGGGGGTCTGGGACAGAGCACTGTCCTGGTTAACACAGAGAGAGAGATGGCGCTCAAACTGGGCAGAAGGTGTGTTTGTGCCAGCAGCTGGGTATGTTCTTTGTGGCCATCACCTCCATGCAGTAAGTTGCACAAAACATTCTTCATTTAGACAGAAAAGTGGCAACTCTTCCATAGAGTTCATATATATATATATATATATATATATATATATATATAAAAGCAGGGAAAAGCTGAGCCAAAAAAAAAAAATTTTTGAAAATTTCAACCTTGCTCTCAGCACGTTCCGCAAAACCCGCCGATTTCAAAAATGTAGCCAAATGCACTCGCTCTCCACAGCTACACGCTTGCGAGTGCACGTACAAGTGGCAGACGCGTGCACAGGCTGCATCACCAGCACTGTAACCAAACTCAGCTACCACTAATGATGCCTGTGCACTATGCGTACCATTATCACAATTTAACCAAAACTCGCGGCGTACTTTTATTATATAAGAGCGCACACAGCCCCACCGGCCTGAGACACCGGGCGGCTTTACGCGCATCCCCAGGCGCTCGGCAAGCCGCACGGCGATGACAGGGCTGCTGCTGGAAACCCGCGTCTCCCGCGCAGTGGGTGACCGCCGCTCGCACGGGACGGGCGCTGCCGCTCGGGCGCCCAGCAGCGGGCAGGCACCGGGGGCTACTGGCACCGGGGGCTACCGGCGGCTGGCCCGGGGCTCGTCCCCGCAACGCGGAAGGCGCGCACTTACCTGCGGCCAGCCCGCTTGACAGCACGCACAGCTGGTAGAAAACGCAGCAGACGCGGCTCAGGCGCATCCTCCCGCCCGTCCCCATCGGCCCCGCTGCCGGCGGGGCGCCGCGGGCCGGGCCGGGCCGGGCCGGGCCGGGCCGGGCCGGGCCGGGCAGGGCAAGGCAGGGCAGGGCAGGGCCGGGGAGCGAGCGCGGAGCCCCGCGGAGCCGCGGCCAGCTGGGCGCCGCGGCACGGGCAGCGCAGGATGCGGAGCGCCCGCGGCGCGTCCGCGCCTGTGCCTGCGCGCGCGCGCCCGTGTGCGCGCGTCCGCGCGCGAGGGAGCGAGGCAGCGAGGCAGGGAGGCAGCGAGTGCAGGCAGCGCGACCCCTCCGCGCACACAGCGCCCGGCGGCGGGCGGGCAGCTGCGCCCCGGCGGCGGCGGCGGCGACCGCGCTGCCCCCGCCCGCCGCTCGCCCCCACGGGGCGGGACGCGACAGGACCCGGCCCGCACCGCCCCGGCACGGCCCCGCCCCGCCCCGCCCGGGCGGGCACCCGGCGCCGACCCCCTCAGGCGGGAGGCTCCGCGGGCACCGGGACGGGGGCGAGACCCCGGAGCCTCCCGCAGCCCCGGCGGGTGCAGGATGCCCGCCTCCCGGCTGGGCGCCTCGCACCCAGCCCGCCTGCAGGCGGTGCCTCCGCTCGGGAATGGCGGGGAACCGCCGTTCCTGACCATTGTATTTTATTTATTTTATTTTATTTTTATTTTATTTTATTTTTATTTTATTTTATTTTTATTTTATTTTATTTTTATTTTATTTTATTTTTATTTTATTTTATTTTTATTTTATTTTATTTTTATTTTATTTTATTTTTATTTTATTTTATTTTTATTTTATTTTTATTTTATTTTATTTTATTTTTATTTTATATTATTTTATTTTATTTTTATTTATTTTATATTATTTGTTTTATTGTTTCATTTTATTTCACTTTATTTACATCACATTATTTTATATTATTTTTATATATGTATATATATATATATGTTTTCATACTTCTCTTCTAAGCTCCTTTTGCCCGCACCACGTAGCCATTCAGGGAAGCCCAGCCCTTCCCACCCCACCCTTCCCACCCCAACCCCAGTCAGCAGAGGAGTGATTAAGTGAGGAGGCGAGCAAAACCTTTAAACACACATCTAACATCAGCATGAGCTGCAGAAGCAACAGGTAAACAGCTCCCTTTATAAGCCGGATCTCTTATCATAACTTCTACTGCTTTACCTACTGTTGGTGGTGTCTAAGGTGACTAATATGCCTTAGGGGAAAGCAGAGCACTCTACAGTGGAGAGGAAAGCCATCTGTGCTGTTAAGGGCAAGCTATGAAGTTGCAAGAATTCCTCCTAAAAGTTAGATGTTTAAAATGAGAAGGAAAACAAACAAAAATCACATGTTTGGGCTCCAAATAAAAAACACATTTAGACTCCACAGAAGCCAAATGCATCTGGGGTTTGCACTCTGCTGTCTTCAATAGCTGCTTGAAACCTATACGGCATGGGTATGTATTTTCGGCTACCTCCAAACACTATTTTTGATTAGCTGTTTGATTTTATGGGAAACAAGTTACCACAAAATGGTCCTTTTATGGCAACTGAGCCAACTTACAGTGAACAAAATCAGAAAAGCTTTGGAAAAAAAAAAAAAAAAAGTGACATTTACCTCAACTGTTTAAGAAGAGAGGAGTTTTTCAGAGTCTGCAAACCAGTATTTGTCAGATAATTAGATTAACTTTAAAATCCATTTTAACTGATGCTTTGTTTCCCAAGTAAATAACCATGCTAATTTACATTGTAATTAGTTAATAGGCCCAATACTGCAAATTTTCCACATCCCAAACCCTCTTTACAACTGTTTAGTAAATACTGTAAGATACAGCTTATAAACTCCTATAAAAATACTACTTCTAATTGTGTTTAAAAAAAAATGAATAAATACAGAAGATAAAGAAATACACTGAGAAAATATTTACTTAAAGTGCATACAGTTATGTCACAAAAGATTTTAAAGGAAAACCACCAGGAATAGGGAAAAAAGATATGTGTGTGCACATTTTTAAATTGTGAATTGTAGTAACTGTTTTCAGTCTGCTGAAGTTTGTCCCTTTGGACCAAATTCTGCTTCTCTTATTCACATATACAGTCTTGCTAAAAAGATGAACTACTTTTGTCAGTAAGGTAGGCAGAATTTGGCCCTTTCAACACAAGCGGCAGGGGGTAAAGAGACTGTAAGAAGCCAATTGAGAAAGACTTTAATATATTTGACTTTATCACCAGTCAAAAAAAAAAAAAAAAAAAAAAAAAGGAACTTTTCAAATCAGGCTCTAAATATGAATACAAGGCAAGCTAAAGTCAACGTTTAGAGCTGCAACAAATTTCTGTAGCTCCTTTTATGTCTACTTTTTATCGTTTCAATAGTTAAAGTAAAAATATAGGGGGAAGTTCCCTATGTTTAACTTTGGGGAAAGTGCACTATAAAACAGAGCCCCTACTGGTGTTCATTAGTTCTAACAAAGAGTCTGGTCATAGGTTAATACTGGTAGACGGTATTGTAGCCCAACACATGCTAACTGTCGTCACTGTGAAACCAGTGCAGAGAAGTCTGAAAGAACAAGAATTAAAAGAATAAAACAATGATTTCATACTGCACTTACGTTGCAGAGAATAATATTGTATCCACATGTACCATACAAAAGACATTTTATTTTGTTAATCAAAAAGCTACCAAAACTCTTTGCAAAATAGTTTTTTGTTTTACAGAATATATTACATGCTGGCTAGAATTAACTCTGCATTTGTAAAATTAGACAAAATACTACCTTCAAACTCAGTACAGAACAATTCGAAAAGATACATTTAGTTTCCTCCAGCAGATCCCTAAAACTCCACTTCGTATCTGAAAGATCCAGGCGTGCTGGCATTCTGAGAGACCCATGGAGGATCGCAAATACATTAAATAGAGAATGTGTTGATTTGTAAAGTAGAACAATGATCCAGACCATCTCACTAACATGAGAAAAAAAATTGCAGAAAATGAGGTAAAGCATATGTACTCGTCAGTCCTTCCTTATTAAGATAAATCAGCCTAATTCTGTTGAAATCAATGAAGATTTGGCAATTTCCTCTCTTTCAGTCCTCCATGGCAGTAAACTTGCAGAATTGCACTGTCAGTCTCTTTGGGACTGGCAGGGCAACAGCCCCCTCAGGCCCCACCAGAGGCTGAGGAGTCCTTTCCTCAGTGTGCCACAATCATTCATGATAGGAACCCAACCACTGGTGACATCACATAGGCACCTCGAGCCAACTTTTGGAAACACGAGTATTTTTCTTCATCTTTCACACAGTGGCTTTATTTGAATCTGTGCTGTAGTTACTCTCTTACCTTTATCTGAATCATGTTAGCAAGGGCAGAATTTTCCCCCAGCTCGTACTGAATCTGTTTCAGTGATTTAATTCTAGGGATTAAGATAAGTATGGGCAAATCATACTTGAAATGTCAGCTCCTAGACGTACTGACACCACCATCAGTCAGAGACTTTCTTTGGTTTGTTTTGTTTCTTTATTTAATCATCTAACTGTAAAAGCTATCAAGCTTATACATACAAAAGTGATTTAAAATTACCTCAGCTTTACAATAAATACAGGATTGCCTCAAGTAATTGTTACCAAAAAATCCCCAAACCTTTAATCCTCTTCACAGGGAAATAGTTGTTAATTATTTGTGCATATGCTTTATATATATGTGATTGATGATATCATTGATTTTTTTTTTAAATCTTGGAGTACATTTGTTTCAAATTTTTGCAACTTAACAAAATATGCTAGATCAATGGGAAAAAAAAAAACTATTCTGTTTTGAATGGTGCTTACTACCTTAAGGCCACATATCGTATGACCATTCAGATTAGAAACAGAAACTCACATCTTCCTGTTTCTAGGGTGCTTTTCAAGTGTTATCTCAGTATAAATAAACTTATGACAAATGCAGATTGAACTAATTTTTTTATTTATTTTTTTTTAGCTGCAGGAGTTATGTGAATCAATGCAATTTTTCTCCACTTAAGCGTAAATGAAATGTGTTTTGTTTTGTTTTGTTTTTTTCTTTTCCATTTTAGAAAATATTGTACTGTGTATCCCTTGAACTGAACAGTGGATTTCCATTGCCTGTTAGCTCATGGACTCTGAATGTTTAGTTTGTAATTCTATACTGCTATTTACATGCTCAAAATGAAGGGTTTATTTAAAATGTATGTATTTAAAACCACTTCAAACAACTCTTCAGCAGATCTTCCTTCAGAGCAAATCTCACAGTTGTATCTCAACTCAATGCTATGATCAGACGACCTATGGAGTAAGACGTGTGTTGAACTATTGTGAGCTTAATACCTTTTCCAGTTTAGAGCGCAAAAACTTTGAAAGTGCAAAGCTAAGCTCATAGCAGTTCACTGCTATTATGTTGCTCCACCAATTCATATGATCCTACTGAGTTTAGGTAATTCAGCAAAATTTACTCTAAGTCACAGTCATTACGCTGTGAGTTATTTCAAAAAGTCATATTGTAAAATTGATCCAGATCTTTGTGGGTGGTACATATGAGTTAAAAATACACTTACAACTCACTATTTGTATAGAATGTTTGGCAGAGTTGTCATTCAACCAGAATAGACTTTCACAACTCCTTATATTGTCTCCTTTCCCTTCGTTTTTTTTTTTTTTCTCAGAAAAGCTGTTGCTTGGCACTGACATTTTGATGGATAGCTCAGTCTGCAGTGAGAAGGGTGCCAAAGTATTCAAGTTGAAACCACTTTAAAAAGAAAGAAAAAAAAAACTTTAAAAAATATACCAAGGCACTTTCTATGAACCTGAGTCCCATACAACTTCCACAGCTAAAATGTCCCACAAAGAGCATCCATGAATCTCTAAACTGGGAATCATCTGTCATGCAAATATATTACTTGATCAGTAATGGGGCTAATTTAGAGTGATCAACAAATAGTTCCCATTTTTGGAACATCTTAAAAGAATAGGGCTTCAAATTTGAAAGCTTCAGGTCAACAGTTGGAGAAAACTATTACTGAACTATTACTATACTATTAATTTGGGAAGAAGCTTTTCTATAGGAGGCTGAAATCAGACCTCTCCCTCCTGAACATTAAAAAAAAAAAATAAGCCAATACAAGAAATAACAACATATTACGGTATTAATATTTAATATCTTTAAATATGTTAAGAAAAAAAAGAATACAGATTACCTCCTCCAAATTTAAACCTATGCTTGTGAGTACTGAACAATTTAGTAAAGTTTCTTTTGTACATAAAAGATGTCAAAGCTCTGCTTGATTTATTTCAATATAAAAAGGAAATCCATCAACTTTCTGAGCTTTTCTTCAAATTCAAACAACTTATGAAGAAAATGTTTTTGCAGAATTTTCAAGATCGTGAAAAGAACGTTCTTGTGAGTTTCTTCCTGATTAAAAAGATAGCAAGGGACAGCTTAATTTGCATTTAAGTAGATAGCTGAGAATTGTGAACAAATAAACAGTCAAAGATATATCTCTCATCAGAGAGTAGGTGAAAATAGCCATTCAGGACCTTGTGTGGCTTTGGGAATCTCATAAAAACCATTTCCCTTGTCAGTAAAAGCACACTTAGTTTGATTCTGAAACAATTTTTTTGTTTTAAAGAGTTAGGTGGAAGATGATAGAAAATGCAACATGGGCATAATAATAAAAAAAAATAGAAGCAGTAACAGTTTAATTTATCTATCCTTTATACCTCCGTCCTTCATAATTTCCAAACTCAAAATCATTCTAAGGGTATATTTGATACGGACACTAGTTTTTAAGAGCTCTCGAGGTTGCCTTTTGAATCAGATCTTCAGTAAGAATTAAGGTTCCAACACTTCCATGATTTTTATGCATGCCTGAATTTAAATGAAAATTACTTTCAAGGCCAGTGCCTGGAAGCTTAAAGTTGTTGTATTATAGGTGCTCTTGCAGTCTTGTTCCAGTCTTTATAAAACGCTGCCTGTATTCAACACCATGTACAATTTACCATTGAAAGCAGGGTATTGCTTTCACTAACATAGTGCATAAAAGAAATGCAATAGCACAGACTACTTATGGAGAATATGTTCACAGGAGTCATTAACACTCTGCATGGTTCTTCTTGACAAATACATTTAAATATAATACAAGAAGGGTATCTTAAAATAAGCAAGTATAAAACACTGTTTACAGTTTTAGCATTATTTGTTAATGCATATAATACCTGGAAATATTAGCTAATAGGACAGAGTAGATTAATTGCATTATCATTTATTTATAAAGAGAAAAATTCTTAGCTCTTCTTTCGTTCTTCCTGTTCTGCCAGAGCAGTAAAAATAGAGAATAGCTTGAGAGCCATTCATTCTCATAGTGGAAGGAAGTCTCTCTTTGAAATAAATGTTGAAACTGAAAACTCTGCCAAGCTGTAAGAGCAAGTTAGAACATCAAAGAAATTTTGAATGATCAAAAATGGCAGAAAATCTGCTTCCTGCAGGAAAATTATCCCATAAGGGACCATAGTGTTCATTTTTAAAGAATTTGTAGCCCCTCCTAATTTATGTCAGAAACAAAGGAACTTGACTGGGCTACTTCATCCTCTCCCTACCTGCATGTCCCACATAAAAAGGAGGTGGGAGCTGCTGAATACAAACTGTACAATGAAGGAAAGTGTATGGCAGGATCTATAGACATCTGCAGCTGAGTTTCAAATTCTGTGGCAAGAATGGGAATGTTAATATACAAGAGAAGAATATGAAAAGCAGCATAGGCAAACCCTGTATAATATGAAATATGGCTCCAAGAAAAGTTTAAAAAACTGAATGTGTTTTAGATACTCTGGGAATTAAATTGCTCTGTGGTCTTCAGCATATCACTGTAGAAGAATTACTATTTTTATTATGTAACAAAACATTTTACGGTATTAACTCTAGCAGAGAAAAAGAAGACAACAGTCAGGGGAATTGATCCAGGATGAGGAGAAGCCAGTATAGAGGTGATTGAAAGCTGACTAAGATAACAGAGTCAAAGAAAACAGAAGTGGGTAAAGAGAAGATAATGAGATGCTGCTTCAAAAGCTGCAAGTAAATCAAAGGAAGTGCTCCATACAACGTTTCATCTCCTTACTGTTTTGCAAGGTGAGACATATAAATAGCCTTGTTTTCTGAAAGCTGTGTTTCTTCTGTATAGATTTAAAGCAAGCATGCAATAGCATAGATGAACAAAGATAATCACTGATTTCTAGACGTCCTTCTTCAACGTGCCACCTAGCTGCAAGCACTGAAGAGATCATGAAGCTTATAGAAATTAAGTTAACTAGCCTCCAGGTCATTATTCATTTAAGTGACATTGCAGATATCCTATTTGCACTTTCCCCTGCCACAGGAGAGAAAGACTTCATTATATATACCAGATAAAAAACAAACATTGTAGAAATTATTTATTTTTTCCTATCTAAAGGATTTATTCATAAGAACTGCTATGTGGTAGCCTGCTGAACAGGCTGCCTTGCTCTTTTAGCCTCTGTAACTGGGAAACCCATTAAGACCACATGAGTTGTCAAAGCATATGGTATGTTACATACTGTATGAGTACTGTCCACAGGCGCTTGCTTTGAAGGCAGGCCAATGGCAAACAGTGGCACCAGGAGACTAGCTAAAGTATAGAGAAATCATGGTGACAGAACATAAAACACAAGTTGTGCAGGACCCCTGTTAAACAGGTAAAAACCCAAGGGTACATGGCTAAAGGGTTTCCAAGCTACTCTCTAGTGGGGTTTTGCTTGTATTGAAGTGGGGGAAAAAATTGACATAATAAGAGATGTTCTTAGTTTTACTCATCAGCTCCTATCTGCTCCTCCCTCTCTGTCTTACTACACTGGGACAGATAAGAATAAAAGCAAAGAAGCTGATGTACTTCAATGAGGTTGGTCAGTAGAAATAAACAAATTGTCAAGCTGCAAAACGCTCATCATGAGCCAAAGCCAGGAAGCATCAGTCAACAAAGAGCTCAAAGATTTCCATTGTAGAGGGTCATTAGTTCCTGTTTGCAGAGCACCCTGAAGATGAGAAGTGCATTATGTCACCATTACCTGAAAGGCTGTGTTGCCTGGTAAAAACTAAACTGCATTGTAGTTAGCAAGGCTGGTGTCAATGTGACTTTGTCAGAGATAACGTCTTAACCCCAGAATGTATATTTTTCTTTATATTTATTTCTGGTTTTCATTTCATTGCTGCTCATTGTTGCATTACGTCTGGGTTTGGATTCTCAGTTGCATATCACTGACAACTTCTCAACTGATCCAGCTGCACACTTTTTCAATGAAATATTGTCATCCCTATGTGCAGATGTTTAGGGTCCAGCTTTCCCTTCATGAGGGATGTCCCCCAGGAGAGCTCTTCCTCCATGGAAGACTTTTTGTGAGCATCCATGAAGTGAAAATAAGTTTATTCCTACAGCAACGATAATTCTGACCCACAGAGAGACCTAATTTTCATACAGTATTTCCGTGCTTTGTTTCCTTACCGTAAGGCTTCCTACACAAGAAACAGTCATAACGCCAGTGTCTATCTGACAGTTGCTTATCTAATCAATCAGGAGATATGAAACCTCAGTTATGGAAAACACGTGCTCTCCAAGTGATTAGTTCCAGCGTTAAACTATCATAACTGTTACAAAGCCTATTTTTTCCTTAGGTCTGATATTATTTTTTTAAACTATTACTTCATTAGTTTAAGACAAGAAGAAAATTTGTTTCCTTTTTTTCTTTTCAACAGCAGCCTGTCAGGCACTGCTCTTCAAGGTTTTGTGTGCTTTAGACCCAACACATTTTTTCAGTCTTTTCCCACTGGACATGTTTCTAGACTCATGTTTTCTAGACTTCTGCTTGCCATTGTTGCTCTTCCCCGGACTCTCTCAAACTGGCCCACATTTTTCTGGAAATACAATTAGCCAAAACAGCTTCTAGCTGGAGCCCTTCCATTTCTCAGTAAGTGAGAACAAATATTACTCAGTGGATTTTGAAAGCGTTAGTCTAGTCTGTAATGCCTCTAGGGATGTTTTGGACTCCCCTTCATGTCTGAAATCAGAATATGAGTTTTCTGTTTGTAGAGTAAGTACTAATGAAGTCTTGGGATTACAGACAAATTAGGTTGTTTTTTTGTTTGTTTGTTTGTTTTTGTCTTTTTTTCGTTTTGTTTGGTTTGCAACAAGATGCTAACTCACTTAGGTATCTTACCATCAGAAGCAAAGATATAGAAATAAAAATTAGACAGAACTACAGCTGCTGATTGAAAAACACAGGACCCTTGCAAGTGCAGGTGTGAAGTGTGACTTGAAACCTGTTTAACCTGTTGTACAAAGTTGTTCATAAATAGGATATTGCTTTAAATGGAGAGTAATATTTTTTAAATATAACTGTTGTGCCTGTGCTCTTTTTTTTTAGATATGCATTATAATTTGTCTTCCTGCAGTTACCTAGAAAAGCTGGCTATTTATACAATACAGGTGAGATAATGCTGTTTTCTTTTTGCCTCAGGCAAACTGTGTTTGATATCTGCACATTGGTGACAAAGCAGCACCTCTAGTTTTCTTCATAATGTAGTGAGATTTCTTTGTACATTACTTATGTTTTTAACCCTCATTCATCAGTCTGCAGATACTGGCAGAAATACTTTCTTTGATTTTTACAAATAAAAATATCTCTTCTGGAAAAGTTTTCCAAATGTTACAATGGGCCAGATAAATCACTTTTTGCAAAGCAATGAAGAATCTGGGAGAGGGTGATCAGGGAGTGTCTATAATACAACCTATGAGTTAACAAAATTCAATTTACTGAAGACTGGAGTTGAGTGCATTGCTGAGGAAGTTTGGTTAGATAGCTTCCTTCTTTGTAGCCAAGTGTACCTGCATAAATGGCCTCTTACACCTTCAACTACAGCTATGGGGGTTGTGAACACAACAAGTTACATGGGTAGGACTCTTACCATTTAATCAAAATCTTAAATTCATTTTTAAACCAAAGCTTCATTAGGAAAATAAAATAAAATAAATAAAATAAAATAAAACAACAACAACAACAACAACAAAACAAGTTCAGGCTTAGTTTAGTGCTAGCAAATAGAAGGGAAATATGGTTGTTTATGGTTCATATGCAACCAAGTAGCTATCACTGATGTTTCACAGTCTATCTAAAGGCTTAATTGATAACTCTTTTCCACTTTATATTTATACAAGGCTAGATTGATTTTTTTTTCCTTTTTTTACCTCAAGCCATGAAGTTTAGATCCTGTATGCTTCAACAACCAAGAAACATGCATGTCCTTATATTCTAGGAGGATCATATAGTTTATATACTCCTTTAGACTTCTGTGCATGAGAAACAAAAAACAAACAAAAAAAACCAACAAGAGATGAAGGCACAGCAAAAGCAAACAGGGATATGGTTTGATTGCAGGAAATTATGTGGAAATTGGCCAAATAAGCAAGCTCTTCCTCTAACTGTCCCTCCTGACCTATGAAATGGCCATCTCAGTAGTGGAAATACGCCAAATGAGCAAGTTGTTCCTCCTGTTCTCCCTTTTGGCCTATGAAAAAAAACTAGTGAGAAGGACCATTGCCTCTTAAAAAAAAAAATTCTTAGAGGGCAAAGTCTTCCTCCCCTTTTCTGCACTGCAAACAATTTTGTTGCAAACTGTTCAGTCCCTAGCACATAGGAGAGCAGCTGCATTTGTTGAACCAGCATGAATGTGCAGTTCAGATCTGGCTGGCAGTGGAGTGTCATTTTGCCCATATTAACACATCATAATTTTTCCCTACTAACTTTTCTTCAGTTTTTTCTTCTTTGCCAGTATGCAAAATCAAATGTCTCTTCTGTTAAGAACTGTGATTCATAAATACAAGCAAAGCTAATGAATGAATGAGGAGACAACTTAAAATGGAGAGAGAGAGAGAGAGAGAGAGAGAGGGCATCATTTTCCCTTTAATGGTTTGAAAATTGTAAGGCCACCAAAGTGGCCTTGAATCCCACCAAAGTTTTGATCCTGGTCTCAGAAACTATAAAGCATGCAATTTTAAGGTAGTTAAGGTATCATGTCAAACTTCTGCAAACTGTCTTCTAAAGCAGAGTTTCATTTAAAGGAGAAACACCCATTAAATGATTGATCATTCCACATGAATCCCTCTTTCATCTTTTAAATGACTGATTTAAAATCCATAGCATATATCAGTAGCTTGCATAATTTGACTTCCTAACATCCATCAGTAGTTTATATTGTTTAAGAACAAATGCTGTCATTGTTTTAGACAAATAAATTTGGCAATCATAGTACTCCAGCAACAGATATTAAAGCTCTAGGGATTTGGGGGCTTTATCTTAAATCAAGATGATGATGATTTTGATAATAATAATAAAAATTCTGTTTTTCTGAGTATTCAGACATGAGTTGTCTGCTTTAATAGTTCACTGGACAGTCATATTTTAATGAAACTGCTCAATTTCTGTTCCTCAGAACTTTAGGTTGAAGTTGAACAAAGGTGATCATGATACCTTTATTACCCTTTCATTTTCTGTTTGATCTCTTCAATAGATTTTTTTACAAATCTATTTAATTAAGAGAATGAATGTATTTCTATAGTTTCAGAAATAAAGAAGCAAGCAAACGGTGATTGTAAGAAAAAACCTGCTACATTATATCAAATATTTTAATCAATGCAAATCATAGAGGATATATATAATGAAGATCAGAAAAAATATTAAAGAAGCAAACTGCTGTCACTTTAAAAAAGGTTGCTACATTCAAGTTTCATGGAGAGATTAATGCATTTTCAACTTAGTAAAAAAAAATAAAGTTTTATTAAAAAGTGCTTATTTTATATATAAACAGGTTTCATAGAAAAACTTGAACTCACTTTTTTTCTAATTTTATGCACACTGAAAATTAATTGTTTATCCTTTTTTAGTGGTTAGGTAGTTGCTATGTTTTTTAAGCAGGATTGTTACATTCAGAAAAATGTACAGCTGAAACTTTTAGACATCTTTTCACATCTTTTTAAGATGAAAGTATTTTGCTCTCCTCTTTTAAGTTTGTGATGAAAATAATATTCCTGCACTGCATAGATCTTTTTTTAAAGAGGTTTGATACCTAGAATATATAGCTTTAACTGCCGAAAAAAAGCATCTATATGAAGCAATATTTTAATAATACAATCAGAAAAGCAGTATTATAGTCAATTCAGAGGACACAGTGGATAAAATGACTGGGAATTGTTAAACTCTGCTAGAGGGAGCTCTACAGCTACATATTTGCTCAGACAAGTGAACATTACAAGAATTTCTCAATCTACCTACACAAAATTACAATATAATAACACAAACTAGGGAACTGCATATGTATGTCCTCCCAAGCACAACATCTAGGTTACTGATATTCTGTAAAACATTAGTTTTTTGCTTTGAACATTATTTTTGTAATCAAACTAGAGCAATATCTTAAAATGGTAGTTCTGTTATGGATGCAAGAGCATAAATACGATTATACAATGAGGAATAAACTTTATTTTGAAACCTAAACATAGGTAAAGAACATGCTCTTGTGCCAGAAAGGTAGTGAAAAGTCTGAACCTGTGTTAGGAATTAACATCCAGTATGTTTAGAACACAGCCAGACAAAACATATAAGCTGTGGAGAAGTTGCAATTTCTACCCATGTGCTTTAAGCTGATCAGCAGTTCCACTCCTTTTCTCAGTTAGACCCATACAGTCAATTTACCTCACTTCACTTGATCTGCTCATTCCTCAGTAGCTATGTCTACTTTATAAACCACTGTTGGATTTACTGCCTCCATATGCTCCCATGAATGCAGCTCATGTAGACCTCTCAAGAGTCAGCTTTACATTAGCTTGTTCTGGAATTGGTAGTAGTCAAGACAGCACAAAATTCCCTTTTCTGAAATGGTGCAAGTGCAAAAGGTGTGTGGAGCAAGAAAATACTCTGGCATTTTACCTGTGCAAAATTTTCTAGCTACAGCTATGTTGCTAACAGAACTGAAACCTACTAGTTTAGGGCAGTCTCAGAGACTACACTGAAACACTATATACAGAGATGGCCTCTAAATGAAGGAAAGTTAAAAGTTAATAATTGTGCGGTAAGAATTTTTTTTTTAATTATTATTATTAATGGTTTGCTTTAATAAAATAAAATATTTATTAGATATTGCAGAGACAGAGTCTATCTCATTGCTGTCTTTTAGCTGTATGTCCCTTGAGAATACATCTTACTGAGCAGAAGACAGAGTACAATGTTAAAAGACAGGGAAGAAAAAGCTGGCTGTTAGGAGATATTAACAACATACTTCAATTTACTATGCTATGCTTACAAGAAAGCTTTAGCATTAAGGCTTTGTAAAATACAATGTAGCAAATGGTTCTGGGAGCTTATTGCCATGAATAAAATAGCATATAAGCAGTTTTAAAGTAAATAAAGGTACGGTATGATTGAAATCTCCCCTCTTTGCCTAAAATGGGGGAATAAAGGAAATAAAGATATTCGGTCTTGAGCTTGTTTAAAGAGAGTATTTTTGCAAATAATTTGTTGTTAAAAATCACAGAAAGAGATCAAAATAACCAACTAAAACAATGGCCTCTTGATTTTAAGCATCTTAACAGATGGTTTCCATTAAACTTCTATTGCTTCTTCAAGAAGAATTGCTTTAAAGTCTATTACAGTTTTATTATTATTATTATTTTGAGAACGTACCTACAGTATTTTAGATGTATAATATAAGGATAAAACTATGCCAAAAATCTGACAGAAGCATTTCTAACAGGCTTAAATTCTACTCTTTTTCTTTTTTTTTTTAGCTTCTGATTCAGGTCACATTTTCATTTACTTTCTGCTGCTGTTGGAATTGATGAACAATTCTGTTCAACAGGAGATTCTTTCACCACAGTTTGGTTTCTTCTCAGTATTTCCTCATGCTTTTCTTCATCAGCAGCACATTTGAAGAAAAAGTACTTAAAAATATTTTGTTTCCTTGGCTTTAAAAAAGTACAGCTATTTAGGACTTGTATGAAGGCATTCAGCAATCCCTATGGAAATTTGTTGACATAGAATTTGGTACTAATCCCAGAGAAGAAAAGTCACATGACTTTAAAACTTTTGTAAGCATAGGAGCTAACTGTGCAATACACTTATCTTGTGTTATTTCAGAGAAAATACATTCCAAAATGACTAAGTGATAAAGGTCAGTATTGGTGCATTGTTTTCCAGGAAATATACCTTTTTTTTTTTTTTTCCTAGAATAAACATTATGCAAATGAAGAGATACACAGACATTTGATAGATTTTGGTTTTCCCCATTTTGCTATGAGAGTGAAAGAATGATAACGAGGGCTTCCTAGTATCTCCTGAGTGAGATATATTCTATGAATTAGCTGGAATAAACTATGTATAAAATTCCTCAAGATATATTTAATAGCATGTTCTCTGCCTTCCTATGATTTTTCTTATCTTTCATGTTCACCATTAGTATACATTATGGTGATTTGTTATTCTCCTCAAGAGATTTTGTAGTCATAAGGCAATGAGTTATGCCTATCCACTTGGGCATTTTATTAACATATGACAGCTGTTGTGTTTTTTCAATTGCTCATAGAATTGCTAGGTACAATCTTTTTAGTACACCTCCTTCTCAGTTTGATAGCCAAAAAACAACCAGAAATAACTTCTAAAATTCCACCTTATGAGGCACTAAACTATCAGTTTTAAATAAACAAACAGAACATAGTTCCACAGAGAACAAAATATTTACTACCCAAATAAATAAATAAATAAAAATAATTCACCTGACTTAACCCACATAGCCCACGTCGCAAAGGCAGGGACTGGGATAATGATGAACCACCCACTGTAGAAGAAGATTACGTTTGAGACCATCTAAGGAACCTGAAGGTGCACAGGTCCATGGGACCTGATAAGATGCATCCACAGATCCTGAGGGAACTGGTAGGTGTAGTTGCTAAGCCACCATCCATCACAGTTGAGAAGTTGTGGCAGTGCGGTGAATTTCCTAGTGACTGGAAGAGGGGAAACATAACCTCCATTAAAAAAAAGAAAACAAAAGGAAGACTGAGGGAGCTGCAGGCCAGTCAGCCTCACCTCTGTTCCTGGCAAGATCATGGAGCAGATCCTCCTGGAAACTAGGCTAAGTGATATGGAAAATAAGGAGGCGATTGGTGACAGACAACCTGGCTTTGCTAAGGGCAAATTGTGCCTGACAAATCTGGTGGCCTTCTATGACAGGGTTACAGCATTGTTGGATAGGGGGAGAGAAACTGACATAATCTACCTGGACTTGTGCAAAGCACTTGTCACTGTCCCCAGTGACATCTTTGTCTCTAAATCGGAGAGACATGAATTTGATGGATGGACCACTCAGTGTGTTAGGAGTTGGCTGAATGGTTGCACTTAAAGAGTCGCAGTCAATAGCTCGATGTCCAAGTGGAGATCATTAATGAGTGGTGTTGGTACTGGGAATGGCACTATTTAACATCTTTATCAGTGACATGGTCAGTGAAATTGATTGCACCTGCAGCAAGTTTCCTGATGACACCAATCAGCATTGTGCGATCGACATGCTGGAGGGAAGGGATGCCATCCAGAGGGACCTTGACTGGCTTGAGAGGTGGGCCTGTGTGAACCTCATAAAGTTCAACAAGGCCAAGTACAAGGTCTTGTATCAGGTCAATTCTAAGCACAAGTAGAGTCTGGTCAGAGAATGGATTGAGAGCAACCCTGAGGAGAAGGACCTGGGAGTATTGGTTGATGAGCTCAACGTGAGCTGGAAATGTGTGCTTGCAGCCCAGAAAGTCACCCATATCCTGGGCTGCATCAAAAGAAGCATGGCCAGCAGGTCGAGGGAGGTGATTCTCCCCCTCTGCTCTGCTCTCGTGAAACCCCACCTGGAGTACTGCATTCAGCTCTGGAGCCCCTAGCACAAGAAGGACACGGATGTATTAGAATAAGTCCAGAGAAGGGTCACAAAGATGGTCAAAGGGCTGGAGCAGATGGCCGACCAAGTTGGGGTTGTTCAGCCTGGAAAGAGAAGGCTTCAGGGAGACCTTAGAGTGTCTTTCCGGTATCTAAAGGGAGGCTACAGGAAAGCTGGGGAGGGAGCGTAGGGATAGGACAAGCAGTACTGTCTTTAAACTAAAAAAGGATAGATTTAGATTAGATGTTAGGAAGCTATTCTTCACTACGAGGGTGAAGATGGAACAGGTTGCCCAGAGAAGCTGTGGATGCCCTATTTCTAAAGTGTTTCAGTCCAGTCTGGGTGGGACATTGAGCAATCTAGTCTAGTTGGCCCATGGCAGGGGTGTTTAAATTAGGTGATTTTTAAGGTCCCTTCAAATGAAAAAAATTAAAAAAAAAAATAAAATCATTCCATGATTCTATGATGGGTCTGTGGGCTTGTCTACATGCTTGTGTAGCATTCCAAGATTCCTAGGTGAGCAAGAGGAATGCAGAGAAAGACTCTTCACTCTTGGTAATCTCTCTGTATCTGCATTTCAAGACTATGGCCTGGACTGTCTTTGATCTCCCTGCCTTCGCATCATTAATGTATGGGTCCTTGTGACCTTTAGAAATTCCCCTACTCACTCACAGATGAAGATCCCATTCCTTTCTCTGAACTGAATGGTAGTATGCTATTTTTGTGATTTTGTGGATCTGTCTGGTCTAAATACCTTTCACAATTACTTACTAAAAGCTACAGAAAGTATTGTGTTTGGGGGTGTGTCATGGTGAAAGTATTCATAAATTCATTGTATTTTAAACTGTTCCTGGTATTCTTGTTTTGGCTGAACATGATCTAACATACGCTTCAAATATATGTCCAGAACAAAACTGGACATTCTGTTCACTCTGTCTTTCATGGCACAGATACAATAATTTGTTATCACTGAATCGGAAAATGGCAATTCACACAAGTATCTTTCTGTGTAATTAAGACATAAGCAACTAAGCAATATTGTTCCTGTCCCAGTTGGAATCCTTAGTTTGCACTCACAAAGATATAGACTTTGTGTGCCTCTCCTCAGACTGTGAACAAACACATGGTGTTCACTGCTGGATCTATATTGTTGATTAAATGAAAACATTTTAAAAAATCAACACCAGTCTACATCACCTCAAGATGAAAAATATTAGCATTCATTGTCATCAAACGAAAAGCAAAACTACTATATAACCCAGACCAACTTCAGTAAGATAAATTAAGATAATAAATTTCTAAGGTATATAAGGTAATAACTTAATTTCTAATTTAAGAATTCATTTTGAAACAAATGTGTAAAAAAGGCAAAATGCCCAAACCACATTTCTTTTACATAAGTTGACTTGGAAGGGACACTACAAGTGCCAGAATTCATGTATACATTAACATACGAAAGTGTCTGATCTAGGAGCATATTATAGGACAACTGTCCTTGTCATTTTCTGTTGAGATAACTGTGGTAAAATATGACTCAATATTAGTTCCCATCTGCTAACAGTGAATGGAAAGAATGATACGCTCATGGGAAGGTAGATACAAGACCTTCCAGAAATGGAATTTAGTTAATTGGATACTGAAGTATAGTATAGTCTATTTGACCCTAGTAAAATAAATACATAGATAAATAAAATGCTCAGAGGCCAACAGATATGCTCATAAACTTACTAGATGTCCAGGTATTTAGAATTATGGAACTGAGATGTGGGCATACAAATAATCTTGCTCATAGTCACATTCTTGAGCATTTGTATGTATTTGGTTTGGTAAAACTATTTTGGCTCTTTCTTTTAATAGTACCTCCTAATTTTTCTCACATGGATTTCCTAGGCCTTTGGAAAATCAGTGCTGGATCCAATAGCTCTTGAAGCTAATGAAATATTCTGCCATCTGCATGGCTATATATAAGTAAAATAATTTTACTGCTAGAGGGCTAATAACAGTTTTCATGGTGTTCAATTTACCTCCTATTTTTATTTCTAGCCATTACCAATCTGTTTTCCTAATTTAGTTCTTTGACTTCCTGATTCTTATATTAGTTTTGTTGTTGTTGTTGTTTCAACTAACGTTATAACATTTAAACATTATTTTAGACTTGATAGCTCCATAATTTTTCTTCTTTTTTTTCATATCCTTCCTTCCTTCCTTTTTCTTTCTTTCTCTTTCTTTCTTTTTCTTTCTTTCTTTCTTTCTTTTTCTTTCTTTCTTTCTTTCTTTCTTTCTTTCTTTCTTTCTTTCTTTCTTTCTTTCTTTCTTTCTTTCTTTCTTTCTTTTCTTTCTTTCTTTCTTTCTCTTTCTTTTTCTTTCTTTTCCTTCCTTCCTTCCTTCCTTCCTTCCTTCCTTCCTTCCTTCCTTCCTTCCTTCCTTCCTTCCTTCCTTCCTTTCTTTCTTTTCTTCCTTCCTTCCTTCCTTCCTTCCTTCCTTCCTTCCTTCCTTCCTTCCTTCCTTCCTTCCTTCCTTCCTTCCTTCCTTCCTTCCTTCCTTCCTTCCTTCCTTTCTTTCTTTCTTTCTTTCTTTCTTTCTTTCTTTCTTTCTTTCTTTCTTTCTTTCTTTCTTTCTTTCTTTCTTTCTTTCTTTCTTTCTTTCTTTCTTCTTTCTTTCTTTTTTCTTTTTTTCTTTCTTTCTTTTTTTTCTTTCTTTCTTTTTCTTCCTTTCTTTTCTTTCTTTCTTTTTCTTTCTTTCTTCCTTCCTTCCTTCCTTCCTTCCTTCCTTCCTTCCTTCCTTCCTTCCTTCCTTCCTTCCTTTCTTTCTCTTTCTTTCTTTCTTTCTTTCTTTCTTTCTTTCTTTCTTTCTTTCTTTCTTTCTTTCTTTCTTTCTTTCTTTCTTTCTTTCTTTCTTTCTTTCTTTCTTTCTTTCTTTCTTTCTTTCTTTCTTTCTTTCTTTCTTTTTCTCTTTCTTTCTCTCTCTCTCTCTCTTTCTCTCTTTCTCTCTTTCTCTTCCTTCCTTCCTTCCTTCCTTCCTTCCTTCCTTCCCCCTTTCTCCCTTTCTCCCTTTCTTTTTCTTTTATTTCTTTATGCTTAAGGTTGTACATTTTTCATATGCATTATGCAAAATTCTGACATTTTCAAGAAGCACTCAGACGAGCTGAGTGACCCTAACTACTGAATGTAATACCACATAGTGGTGTTTTTAGTCCTGTTTTTTAAGTACCCCCTTATAGCACAAAATTATTTTTGTTGTTGTCATCGTTGTTGTTATCATTATTACTATTATTACTATAATACCTTTTTTCTCCAGACTGTATTGTGGAGACTCAGTGATAATGTGTGATCTGTAACAGGCTCCCCATGGAAATGGTCATGGCACTGAGCCTGCCAGAGTTCAAGAAGTGTTTGGACAATGCTCTCAAATATACAGTTTGATTTTTGGGTGGTCCTGTCTGGAGCCAGGAGTTGGACTCAATGATTTTTGTGGTTCCCTTCCAACTCAGGATATTCTATGATTCTATAAGCTATCATGATACCATTCATTGCTGTAATCCCACCCTAACCAATCACCTCTTTAAAAAAAAAAAAATGTATTACAGCTGAATGTAATTCAACTTACTGAGACATATCTCTCCAGAAAAAAAAAAATAAGTCCTCTCCAAATGCCATGTGCTCCAACATTTTATTTTCACATATACTTGTAAGATTGCATCTGCAGCTAGGTTTTCACACAGACCTTACACAATTGCTGTTTCGTATTGAATACATGCTTATCTATGTGTGATGTAAGCAGAGAGTGTATTACCCATGATAAAGAACGGTAAACATTTTGCAGTAATTCTGTTTCAAATGCTATTTTAATGTGCAATGGAGAGCAGAAGGTTGTTCTGACTACTTTCTAGGGAGTGCAAAGGAGAATGATGACGTGGCTCAGCAGTCTTACTAAGATGCAGCTGAGGCATCCCTAGCAGTAGTAGGGGAACAGAAATAGAAGGCTAGAAATACATGGCGGAAAACATAAATGCAGAGGAAGACAAAAAGATGATGACAAGGAGAAGGTTTATAACTACTGTTACAGAGAGAGATGACCTGACTTCTCCAGCAAATACCTCACTTCTCAACAGAGGTTGGCTCATGAAAATAAATTCATATTATTTCTTCTCTGCTCTTGGTTATGTAACCCTGAGGTTGGGGAAACCAAAAAAGAGTTTCCAATTAAATTTAATGGGGGTTCAATTTACACGAACATCATGTAGTATTTCCAAAGAAGGTAACATAACGTAGTTTAACAATGGTGGGTTTGGAGGCAGACATTTAGTGAGATTATTATATATGCTTTCAATAAAATGAGATTAGGTGAGATTATAGAATCATAGAATGGTTTGTGTTGGAAGGGACCTTAAAGACCATCTAATTTCAATCCCCCTGCCATGGGCAGGGACACCTCCCACCAGACCAGGTTGCTCAATGTCCCACCCAGACTGGACTGAAACACTTTAGGAATAGGGCATCCACAGCTTCTCTGGACAACCTGTTTCATCTTCACCCTCGTAGTGAAGAATAGCTTCCTAACATCTAATCTAAATCTATCCTTTTTTAGTTTAAAGACAGTACTGCTTGTCCTATCCCTACGCTCCCTCCCCAGCTTTCCTGTAGCCTCCCTTTAGATACCGGAAAGACACTCTAAGGTCTCCCTGAAGCCTTCTCTTTCCAGGCTGAACAACCCCAACTTGGTCGGCCATCTGCTCCAGCCCTTTGACCATCTTTGTGACCCTTCTCTGGACTTATTCTAATACATCCGTGTCCTTCTTGTGCTAGGGGCTCCAGAGCTGAATGCAGTACTCCAGGTGGGGTTTCACGAGAGCAGAGCAGAGGGGGAGAATCACCTCCCTCGACCTGCTGGCCATGCTTCTTTTGATGCAGCCCAGGATATGGGTGACTTTCTGGGCTGCAAGCACACATTTCCAGCTCACGTTGAGCTCATCAACCAATACTCCCAGGTCCTTCTCCTCAGGGTTGCTCTCAGTCCATTCTCTGACCAGACTCTACTTGTGCTTAGAATTGACCTGATACAAGACCTTGTACTTGGCCTTGTTGAACTTTATGAGGTTCACACAGGCCCACCTCTCAAGCCAGTCAAGGTCCCTCTGGATGGCATCCCTTCCCTCTGAAGTGTCAACTACACCACTCAGCTTGGTGTCATCTGCAAACCTGTCTAGGGTGCACTCCATTCCACTGTTCAGTCACCAACAAAAATGTTAAACAGTGCTGGTCCTGGTATGTACCCGTGAGGAGCAATGCTCATCACTGGTCAGAAAAGTCAGTGTCCGTACTGCATGTGGATACACCTGCACACAAATGCAATGTCTGGTTCCTCTCCCTCAACTGATGAATGCATTGTTTAATTAAAAATAATGAGGATGTCTTGAGGTTTCCAGGAACAAAGGCCGGGAGAATATCAGGCAAGAAATTAAAACAGAACGCTGTAAGAAAGAAGAGTCACATGGAGATTTATCTTCTTTGGCAAAGGGTAGAGGGCTCCCTAGGCAGCATGAGGAAGGAATAAGGAAGAGAGGAAAACAAAAACAAACAAACAAAAAAAAAAACAGTCCTTGTAGAAAAAATTAGAGAAAATGTGTAATAACGACTGGGACAGGCAGACATAGAAGTTGCCAAATAAATGAAAGGCAAGTACAACACACAGGAACCAGGATACACTCCAAAAGGAGAAAGGCACAACAACAAAGAAAGAAGATGGAAAACATGCTTAGTGGAAACCATCTTATGCAAGAGTAGAAATGCATGCAACCCTAGCTAATCCCATATGGAGAGGATTGGAGAATCCCTTAGTTTTGTACAAGAAAAGTTGTGTCAAAATACTGGGCCCTATTATCTCATTGTAGGCGTAGCAAAGATAGGACACTGATAATTTGTAACACAAATAAGAGACACATCAGGGATCAGAGGGCAAGGACTATATCTGTATTCTTTGTCAAGCCTGCCAGAATTTTCTTTGTAATGATAAAAATTTATGATAGTTGAATTGGATTTCCTTTTGTGAAAAACAAAATTTTTTAAAGCATTTCAGCTATACTGATTAGCATCTTAACAAAACACTGCAAGAACCCCACCTGGGGTTTTAAATTATGAAAACCCATTCATAATTGCAGAAGTTTTCTTTCTGTGAAACTTTTTCTAACAGCCACTGTAATCCTCTCAGCTGAAAGCTCTAGGGCACAGTCCCCATTTGCAAGCAGGCCTAATTACAGGCAGGACAACTCTGCTAGCTCTTCTGATGAATTTTTAAAAGGGTAACTTTTATTCTGCTTATTCTCATTCCCAGTGAACTTGCCTGTGTACATGCCCTGAACAAAAGAGATGAGACAACTACTGCTATCCTACCCAGTAAACTATAATGTGAAGCTGAGGAATGGACACAAACACTACTATTCTTTCACCATCACAAATTGTCTTACAAACTGGAGTAGAAGAGCCAGAAGATTATTCTATGTAGATAAACAAATAAATTAAAAGATTACTTCAAGATTGTTTCAAGATGGATTTGTCTCTATCATGATGTTATAACTGGTTTTGTTCAATCAGCATTAATGGCTAGAGTTTTCACATGATTCTCATATATTTTTAGGTAGTGAATAAACATTAAACATTCATGCCATATAACGTAAAACATGAGACTAACAAGGACTTAGGGATTTTTGTCACCGTTGTTGTTTGTTTTCGTTTTCGTTTTTGGTTTTGTTTCTTTTCTCTTTCAGATTATGTGCTGTCATAGAAGAAATGTTTGGTAGCTAATTGGTTATTACAGAATTTATCCATGCAAAAAGAAATATAATCTTAAGCAAGTTTTCACCAGTTTTAACTACAAATAAAGTGGTATCTTGCTTTCTACCAGTAATTTCATTGATCAAAAGCAACTTGTGTGTTTGACGTATTTATCAGTTTGAAACTCCCCTGGTGCTTCTAGAGTCTCACCAAGAGACACTGTTGACCAAAACTCAAGCCAAGAAAATATTTGTCCTTTCTGAAGCCAGCCTTTTTCTTTACAAGCCAAAAGTCAAGTTTGAGTTTTAGTGAGTTTATCCAAGTATAACAAAAATTCCTCATCACGAAACACTCAACCAACCCCAAGAGTAGACAATTACTTGGAACTAGTCACTGACTGAGATGTTACAGATGTCATGGAAAAGAGAGCTTGTGTATTTTTTCTTGAACAGTAATGGCATAAGAAAGTCTTTACCAGAGTCTTTGTCACTGACACTCTAGTTATCTCCTGTGATACTTTAAGACATAGCTATGCTAAGTCTTGAAAAAGATGATTAGGTAGCATTGCACCTATAGCTGTGAGCACATCAGTTTAACAATGAATTAATAGGCAGAAAAACAGTTCTTCAGAACTCTTTATAGCCAACATGGATTAGAAAATGGTCAAAATTATAACAAAGTACCCCTTACTCATAGTTAATTAGGGTGATTTCTAATCAGAGTTCATATAGAATATAGATTCTGTACACTGAACTTTTGCTGTCTCCAGTCCTGAATTAAAAGCAAGATCCAGAGAATGACACACTAAATATGCAGGTTCCATAATGACCTTATTTAGCCCTTTGATTACTACTTATTAAAAACATAAAGTTTTGATCTTGTTCTGAGGAGCTGGTATTCATATTGGTACTGAAGTTGTGCAGGGCAGTAAGTTTCTTCACACTTCATCAGCTTAGGGATTTCTGCTCAAGTAGAAGAACTTCATTCAGATAAATGCCTAAATTATTTAAATATTTAATTTAAAATAAAATAATCCTACGTATTTAAATAGGAAATTAAAAATCTCCAAAATAAATACCTTCAGTAACCTACTGGAGCAAGAGATGTTCACCAGCCATTTCATTTGGCCAGGATTCCACCTAAGCCATGCAACCACATTTGTGAACCTAAGCAGTTCTACAACTGACACCATATATTAACACTCAAATGCTATGGATGTATGGTGGCAATTCAGAAAAAAAAAAAAAGAAAAAGAAAAAGAAAAAAGGGAAAAAAAAAGAAAAAAAGAGGATATCTGGTTAATAATGTAGGTAAAGTATGCAACTGGAGCAGTGGAATTAGTACACTTAAAATGTACAGTAATTACTACTGGTTAACAAGTGATGTCTGTGTTTAAAATTGATGTGAATGTTAATGTTCAAAAAATGTTCCTGAAACTATGGGGTTATATTAAACTACTGGACCTCTACTGACAACTAACCAAACACCGTAATAAGATGAGATACAGTGCATGTAGAGAGGAAACAGAATTAATAGATTTTCCTGGGCTTAGCATTTTAGGCTTGGCATCAGGATTGTTTGAGTAGCCCAGCAGGAAAAGATGGAGCAGCAGCAGCTCAAAAAGTGGCAGAGATTGTAAATGCAAACTGCTTGTGACAGATTGTCATGCAGTCAGCATAATAACCAAGAGAGTGATTCAGCTGGATATTAACATGTTCAAAATTTAATTTTATTGTTGCAAGAGAGTAACTGAGGTATATTACTTTACAAAAAGAATCAAAAAACAAAAAATAAAAATCACAGTGTAACAACCAGACAGCATCCACAACTTCTCTTGAATCATTTTTTCAAGCTTATATAAATTCACTAAAAATGCACGACTCAAGAAATAAACTCATCATTCAACAAAGAAGATGAGAGTTTCTTACCATACTATAAAAGTTTATTAGGTTTATATATAAGCAATACACACATGGATTATGAAAGTACTTTAGACTTCAATAGCAATTGCCCATGGGGTCTACCTGAAGGGTTAGAGCCTCAGAACATGAAAGGGAAATGCTAAGGTTGTATGGGGCATTGAAAAACCTGGTCTTGTGGAAGGTGTTCCTGCCTGTGGAAGGTGCCCCTTCCAATCCAAACCATTCTATGATTCTATAATTCTAAGGCATTTGTGGCTACTTTTTTTCTTTTAGATGGAAGCCATTCCAAAATGGGTGAACATGGCAGTACCTCTATTTTTTTACACTTTGACTGTTATATTTTAAGAGGAAAATATTTTTAATAAATTTTGCAAGTACGACAGAAGTTGTGGACACACCCAGAAAAGATACAAACACCTTAAGGTATTCTTAAATCTCCTGTTTATGTAGATAGGCTAGCTTCAGTAGCTTCTGAGATTGCCAACACTCTAAAACCAGTATCTTTACCATTTTGTCCTTCTTTAACACATTTTCCAAAAACTCTGCAAATTATAGATGTCTTCCTACATCACTGGAAGTGTTCCTAAGTTTTTCCATTCAGATGCTAAAATATTATGGACTTTAACACAATGATTTCTAGATCCATATTCTAATGCCTTCTAGTCATGCTGCCTTGGCCCTTCAATTCAACTTTGGCATCTTTCTGAAAAGGAAAAATATTAATTTAATTTTGAGTTGTGCTTCTCTTTCAATCTGTCTTCACTGCATAGTGGCATCGCCTTTTTTTTATACTCTTTTTATTTACACGACTGAAAAAAAAAATTATATTTCGACTGAAAATTTTGTGCAAGATCTTCCAATTCTATTTTTGGTTCCAAATACATTTTTAAATTGACTATGGTGTGCATGAAACCACTTTTTGTTCAGAAAACTTGATAGGGGATTTCAAGTGAATACTTGCCTATATTTTTACTTCTCATATTTTATAAAAATTTTTAAAGTGTTGAAGAATGACTTTTTATTATTATTTTTTATTTATTTTGGATATAGACACATGCTGAAAGATGCTGAATACTTTTCTGAAGGGTAAATATTTTTTTTTTTTTTTCACGAGTGGAATATGAGAGATGAGGTTGCTCAGTCTACAAACAATATACTTGACTATCATTGTTGAGTAGACACATAAAAGAGCCAAGGGTTTTGTTCATGGTGATGCAGAGCTGACAAGGAACTGGGCCTAAATCTGAACACAATCTTGTCCCTATCCTGAAAGGAACAGGACAAAAATCAGCACCAAGGAAAATGTGACTGAAACCTGGTAAGGAAATCTCTATCATCTTTTCTTCCTGCTGTTGACAAGAGTGATCTTGTTCCTTTAGTGCTCACCACTGAAGTCCTCTTAGTATCAACCAATTGCCATTGTACGTCAAAAAACAAACAGCTGCTGACATATTTGCTAGCTATAGGTAATTTTCACAATGAGGATGAGACCATATATACAAAAAAAACCCATTCCATGCTTGTGCATGGAGAAAGTCACACAGGAGAAAGTCTGTGCATTTAAATCAAACAACCTCATGAATAGCAGTTGAAGTAAAAGAAAGATTGTGTTAATGGTCTTCTGTACTGCACTGTATAAATTTTACTTTAAAATGCCATTTTTTTTTGCAGAGAGCAAAGTAGAGACTGAACACCTAAGGCAGCCACAAGACAGAAGATACAGAGATGACAGTGGCAGAAATTTGAATCATAAGGTTACTGTGGCCTTGTTCTTGGAGCACCAATAGTTATGGTAACTATGACCATTTCATATCTCAAAAAAAAAAAAAAAAAGTTATATTCACTGACCAGTTCTACTGATGCATGAAAAAAATATTTACCCTTGTAGAGTTTACAGATCATTATGAATATTTCAGTATTAATTCCTTAGATTGAATAAATCATCTATATATAGATATATAGATCTATCTACCTACCTATCTATCTAACTCCAAACAACTCAGGTGTTGTAAGTACTATATAGCATAGATTATAAAAGTTGAATGTATATTCAAATACATTCTCAGTCATCCATGAAGTCTTTTAAAAACCATTTGCAAATGTGATTTATTTCATTTAGCAGTACAATCTAATTATATGTGTGTTGATAGGATTTATGGAAGGATTTGGATTTACAAGTCTAGAAATTATAATTTATTTGACAGTTTTTCCAAGTTCTCATGCATACATTTAAGATGAAAATCATTCCACATAAGCTTAACTCTGATTCATTATATGTGGTATTGTTCATCACAAAACCATTATTTCAAGTGGATGAAACCAATAAAACTGATCTCCCATAAATAAATATCTTTTCTCACTTTTTTTTTTTTTTTTTGATATGTGCTATTTACCATCAGGCTCTTTCTCCAGTGCGTAAGCTGTTTTGTGTTCTAATGTGTCTCTTTAGAATCCCCTCTAGAGGTTCAGTCTGGAGACAAGACTACTAAAAGGATGTGACTGCCTTCTGGGAAAAGACACATACTATTCTTCCTGGTGATTTCTTGAACAACTCCTCTTAACCATAATAGCAATTTATATCAATTAAGAATCATTATTTTTGACCTGATGTACCTTGCTAGTTGCCTTTTTCTTTTTTTATACTGAAGTGGAAAACTGAGAGTGAGACAGGTAACTGGAGTTTTGCACCTACTGCATATGCTACATTTCTGTGCGTGGGATAGGATTTTCAAGGAGTAGTGGTGTGTGCCTTGTTCAAGCAAGATACTCTCTTGGCCAAACTTGAAGAAAAGGTAAATATTCAAATAACGGAAAAGCTGACAACAGGGATGGTCTAATAGAGGAGTCCATCCGGGAAGCTCAGGCAGTTCTTTTCTAAACCAACACCCTTTTTCAGTTTGGACACAAGCACTAATGGATATCTTCTAAATTAATGCAAGCATCTTAAGCTGTGTGGGCTAAAGTACAGCTCACAAGTTTTGTCAAAGCCAAGGTCAGCAGAGGCTCCCAAAAATACTAAATGAAATTTTGTTTTCAAGTCCCAATAGATTTACAAGATTAGAAAGGTTTTTTGTTTTGCCTTATTTTCTTAAAAGCTAATGAGCTCTTCAAAGACAGAAATCTGTTTATTCCCATTGGCAGCTAATAACCCCAATGAAATAGATATGTGTTTTCCGTTGGGGTTTATATCATTTGCTCTAGAATTTATATTATTGGCTTGTACAAAGGAAAGAAATAGTAGCTTGAGTTCATAATATATTGGGCAAAATATCAAGAAGATTAGGCCACATGGTAGAGCATAGTCTGATGGAAAACATACATTTACTGCAAAGAAATAGTTATGCCAGAAATCTAAGTAATTCTGCTGCAAAACAGTGTCTGCCTTGTATCGTGCTCTCTTACTCCCTCTCCCTCTGTATGAATTTCTTAGCAGGAAACAGGGCCTTAACAAAAAAGGGTCTGAATAGCAGATTACTTCAAAAAGATTAAGGGAGGCAGTGTAGGAACAGAGAAGTGGAAATATGGAAACAGAGGAAAGCTAGACAAATTTTTATTAGCAAAATATTTATCCTTTTCTGTTACATAAAATTATGGCTGCCACAAATACTAAGCAAATTACAGATGTTAAAGGAGATCATCAAATGTATTTTACAATGTTTATAATATTTATTATTATGACCTCATTTGAGATGGAGTCTTATGGTAATTATGCTCTGCAGCTGCTAGTCCACTGTCGGCTTCCCTCAGTTCCACAGGGAATAAGGAAAATGCTCCCACTCCATCAAGTCCATGAAAAACAAGCTACATGTTAGACAAACTGTTCCTTCTCACATTGCAAGGCTGCCGACTTTCTCTGCCCTGCTCAGCAAATAGTCAAATCCCAAGACACAGCTGCTGTTTACCCAACTGAGCAGCCCAGCCTCTGACCCTTTCATCTAGCCACATCAACAGCACCCCTCTTTTTTCAGCCATCACCCCAGGGAGCATGCGGCAGGGGTAGCCGAGCTCATGGCATGTGTGGTGGTGCAGGATGCAGCCCCCTCCTTCCGCACTTGCTGAGACAGCTTAAGCACCACAGAGCTTGAACTCATCGGCGCTGCTCCTCTCTCAACACCACCTTCCTCTACACACTGAGTAACATCCCATTTCCTACTGAGACAGACAGGCACTTGGGAAAGTTAAGCATATCCCAAAACCTTAACCCCAACTACCGAAATGTTAACATTTTAACACTGCCCAAGGAAATGTCAGTACTCTCGTGTCACCTCCTGAGTTCTTCCAACATTCTTCTGGCTTTTACTTTACCTAACAGCAATATTTTCCCTTCTCCATACCACCACGCTGCAGGACTGCTATATACCTTTCAGCTTCCCTTCACCCAAGAATCACCCCCTTGCAGCCATTTTCTCCACCCAGTTTGTGGTTTGTGTCCTATCCCATGGCCTGTCCTCACCCCCATGTCTTCCTCAGCTCCCTTGTCCTTTTTACTTGTTCTCAACTGTAATAGGGTGGAACTGGAAGAGGGAGGCTGTGGCAAAGAAATAGCATGGAGGGTAAAATACACAGTGTGTATATTGAAATGATCCTTACAGGCACAGATATTTGTATGAAAGAGTTCAGTAGGGTTGTGCTCTTTCATACTTGCTGAAAAAAGAGTTTCATCATTCTTAACAGCCAAGTAGACCATAGAAGTATGAAGAGATCCTTAAAATAAACAAACAAACAAAAATATATATATATATGTATAAATAAACAAATAAATGAAAAATAGAGAGAGAGAGAATTGTGCTGCTAAACTTCTTGGTTTTTTTCTCCCTTTCTCCTTTTGGAAAAAAAAAATGTAAAACTTGCTGCTTTGAAATCAAGATTAATTTTAAACACACATAAACTTTTTACAAGATGTGTGTATAACATGGAAGTGATTAATCACAGACATTTTATTACTTTATTGTTAGGTAAGATTTACCAGACAAGCTAATCTAACTTTTCTGACATAAACAAAATAAACACTAGCATAGGGTAGTACATTCATTTGAACATTTTATTTCTGCTTTATTCAAAATAGAATTGTCTTAAATGCTAATGACTTAAAATGCTAGGCATCGTACCACAAATTAATTTTCTTTTTATTAAATCTGCACTTTTTTATGTTTCTTTTAGAAAATTCATGGAATAAATCCTGTTTTATCAGCTGTTTTCATTATGCTGAATGTTGTAAGTAAGAACAGGAATTGATGTTTGTTTAGGTTAAAGAAACTGTAAACTTCAATTATTCATAGCTGCAACACATCAGAGAGCAGAATGGAAAATGTCAAGAGTACAGAGCTTTGTAATGAGCCTGAAGACTTTCAAGACTGCATAAGCAAGTAGATATCTGTCAGCCTGAAATTCAAAAAGGGCTAGCTTCTAATAGCAGTAAATGGGTTTATTTCTGGGACCATTCTCAAGTCCACTGAAGGTAACAGATTGCTTAGTTTACTTTTGTTCTGTCTTCATGTTGATTTTATCTCTTTGTACATTTTCAACTGTACAAGTATTGACTGATTAAGCTTCACATTATCTGCAGGAGGTGCATTCTACCAAGGACACCTCTTTTACAGTAGCATCAGATTCAATCTGTTTACACTTACATTTGTGCTTTCAGGTCCCACGGTGGCCCCAACAATCTCAAAGCTTCTAGTCCTGCCACCTTGAAATCCTACTTTCGCCTGTGAAAGGTGACTTCATGGACCTTCCCAGAAGAACAGCTTGCCAGTCAGCTACCTGTTCTTGGTGCCACCAGAAGGAAATGGAGGCTGCTTAGCTCCATCCCTGTGCTAGGGTGGATAAGAATCTGGCATGACTTCGCTCACATACCTCATTCATCATATTATCTTCTGTTGCCTTTCTGTGCATAAGCCTGCTCTGCTCTGCTTTACCATGCTTCCCTTACCTGCTTATCTGTCAGCTTTTCAGAGACGTTTTAAAAATCCTGACCCATCTTATATCCAATCTCATCTGTTAAGAAGAGCTCTTATCCTATACATGCTTTAGCTGTAAAATTAGAGCTAGGGCTCTCTGTGAGATGTATAGATTTAAAAATAAATTAGTGCTAACCATGCTTATGGTTCTTTATTTCAGCATGATGTGTGGAATAGCCTGGTGTTTAGCAGCATGAGGAGCCTATTACAAACAGCCCTCTGCTGACGCTTATGGAACACAAATTTTAAACAGACTGCAGCACAAGCCTACCATGGAGGAGACAGCACATGTAACTCTTTAGTGTCAATAGCTGTGGGTTGGACAGACATTTACAGACCAGTAAATTCAAAACATTTGGTATATTTTAAATGGCATGGGACACTCATTCAGGAAAGAGACAGACTTCCCACATCCCTGGCAGAAAAGCAATTAAATAAAACAGACAAAGAGGTGGCCATATTGTTCATGAGCAGGACAACACATACATATGTTTCCCTTTTATGCAAGTCTGGCTAGAGAAATTATCTTTAAATTGAATTAAATATGACAGTAGCTGCATTTTATTTTTAGGTATGATGCTGCAGGCAAAGCCTGCATGATTCTGAACAAAACTATTCTAATCATGAATAGTTGTTCCCTGTTTTTAAAATTCCTGAATTTTATCTTCTTAAGAAATTCAACTCTCTTGATGAGTGTTCGATTTTTATTCCCAAATTGCAGGATTAATGTTCACTCAGCTTCAGAGCAGCAACTCCAAGCGATACAGGAAAAGCAAGAACAGTCAAAGCTTAAACCTCATGTTTTCAAATATTCAATTACTCCTAAGAAAATAAAATAGACCTATTACACAAATCTAAATGTAACCTGAAAATGTGACAGTGTGGTTAGTATATTCCAAAAATCTTTATGTGTATAGATATAATAACCACCTTATATAAAAAAGACATTCATTCGCTATGTTATGCCTTGAAAAAAATTACTTGGTCTTTGATAGCAATCTATTTATCTCACAAGAATTTTGTCAAAATTTTTATTTTTTCAGTAAAAGTTTCCACAGAGTTGTCAAGGGGAACATACAACGTAGATGCTTATCACTAGTGCAACAAGTAAAAATGTCATTACAGCAATATTTATAAGTTGATTACATCTCAGAGAAGAGTCATATAGAGTGGAAACAACTTAGAAGACAACTGGTAACTGGGAATCAAAGGAAGGCTTCTTAAGAGGCTCTCACTCTGGGAATAACCCCATCTCACCAGGAAGAGGCATGAGCACATATTGTGGTTCCTCATCTGTCAGGGAAGATAAATACAGAAGCAGAACAAACCAATTCAGTCCAGACTGTCTGAGACAGAACAATACCAAAAAGCAGTAGTAGTACAATTTAATTTTTTAGATTTTTAATGAGGTACAATACTGCTGATAGTTGCATGAAAGCTACTCTGAGTAGCACTGTTTATGAAGGTTATTATGGACACAGCTCTGCTGGTGGTACTCTGTTAACACAGTACGTTTTCAGACTCAGATAAATGTAAATAACATAGCACATTATGTGTACTATAGCACATTATGTGTAATATGTATATGCATTTTGTGTAAGACAAGGTGTTTGAATGTGGAGACCTACATAAAGCATATAAAATACTTCAAATGTATCTGTCATGTCTCTGTGGCTTGGATTCCTTCTCAGAGACATACAGTATTTATGCTACAGATCTTCAAGGGACCTCTTTGCTCTGGTATGGGCATTCATTCATTAGTCTTAATTTGATATCACTGTTATCCAATAACTTCTTGTGCAAATTAGCAGGTTCCTAATGCCCCGATCTCTGTTCTTACAGGATGCTAACTGCTGGGTCCTACATTGGCCACAACAACCCCATGCAACACTACAGGCTTGGGGCAGAGTGGCTCAAAAGCTGTGCAGAGGAAAAGGTTCTGGGGGTGTTGGTCAGTGCTCACCTGAACATGAGCTGGCAGTGTGCCCAGGTGGCCAAGAAGGACGATGGCATCCTGGCTTGTATCAGGAACAGTGTAGCCAGCAGGACCAGGGAGGTGATCGTCCCCCTGTACTCTGCTCTGGTGAGGCCACACCTTGAATACTGTGTGCAGTTTTTGGCCCGTCACTACAAGAAGGACATCAAGGCCCTGGAACGTGTCCAGAGAAGGGCTATGAAGCTGGTGAAGGGCCCGTAACACAAGTCCTTTGAGGAGCGGCTGAGGGAACTGGGGTTGTTTAGTCTGGAGAAGAGGAGGCTCAGGGGAGACCTTATTGCTCTCTGCAACTACCTGAAAGGAAGTTGTGGGGAGCTGGAGGTTGGCCTCTTCTTGCAGATAACTAGTGATAGGACTAGAGGGAATGGCCTCAAGTTTCACCAGGTTAGGTTTAGGTCGGAAATTAGGAGACATTTCTTCTCAGAAAGAGTGGCCAGGCATTGGAACGGGTTGCCCAGGGAAGTGGTAGAGTGACTGTCCCTGGGGGTGTTCAAGGAAAGTCTGGATGGCTTAGGGACATGGTTTAGTGGGTGACATTGGTAGTAGAGTGATGGTTGGACCAGATGATCCTGAAGGTCTTTTCCAACCTTAATGATTCTATGCTGGGATGGTAGGACCTACCTCTCCTCAGTTTTTATGGTCTGAACTTTTGGGTAGACCTGTGCGGTATCAAGAGTTGGACTTGATGATCCTTAAGGGTCCCTTCCAACTCAGGATATTCTATGATTCTATGATTCTATGATTCAGTTTCTGTCTGTTGAATTTTGGGGATCCCACTGTCATTACTGTTGTTTTCCCCCATAGGATATTTACCACCTTTCTCTGTGTGGGAAAGACCTTCAGGTCTTGTACTATATTGATTATTCCATTTGGTCTGTTTTGTTTCTTTATACTTTTGCAAATCCTTGTTTCCTCGGCATTAGTTTTAAGTATTACAGGCTCACGTCTCCCAGTTTTCTATTAAATATGGCAGTTGTATTTTGTTGATGCCAAAATATAATTTGATGGGACTAAGTATGAATGACTTTACATGGTTTTCCTAATATAGCAGCAGTGTATAACACACTGATAAGTGAGTGTGAGTTCAGCTACTGAAGACTGGATTTCAGTGTACAACCACTCATAACAATCCAATGGGAAAACTGTCTCAGAGTAGTAAAGCACTTTTAAAAATCGTGAAAAAATCATCTGTTTTCTAGTAAACTTATCTTGGGGAAATAAGATTTATGGCTTTTAGGGAAAGTTCTAGGAACTGTGGGTTTACTTTGGGTGTGGGCTGCAGATTTTCTTTGGGTATGGCTCCCACCACCCCAAGACAATGTACCAGCTTTTGGTACACTTTTTGACCCGGGCCAAAACTACAGTCTGTAACTGATTTGCGTGTGCGGAATCAGATTCTTCATAATTTTACTTGCCTTTTGTATTTTTACACACATCTTCGTTTTCTACAGAAGGCAGCATTAGCCTATAATGTAAGCATCTGCTCACATCTTCCAGTATCACTGCAGAACTACTATGCACAATCAATGTTTTAGTGCAAAAGAGTTTAAGAATTAAAACCACTTTCTGAAAATCTGAGTTTCTACTGGTACACATTTATTTCTAAGTACAGAATGAGGTAATTCCCAGCAATCTGATTTTGCTGTATTCTGTATGTTAGTTCCAGTGGCCTTGCATTGACATATGTTAAGTCTCCAGAGAAAGTAATATTGGCCTCCAAAGGTGAAAAGTCTGAACAATATAATAGCAATTTCTCTGAGCAGAGAATGTATTTTTTAAGAACATGCATATATTTAGCCATTATTTGCAAATCATTCTTAATTTAAAATATGTATTTTAGCAAAGTAACATGTACAGTAACTTTGGAGGTAGTCTCAATTATTCAAAAGAGGGAAAATATTAGATAAACTTTTTTTGCAGTCTCACTTCCCCCCAGTTTCCAACATCATATTAACTATAGATAAAAAGTAATCTAATATTGAAGACTACCATTGAAGAAATTAGGTTAGTTCTAATTTGTAGCAGATGCTGTGCCTTCTGTACCGAAACAAGGCAATAACATCCTGTTATTAGATGGCACACTGGTGGTACTTTTAGAAAACATTCATTTTATAGACACATAACTAAATTGCCTGAGCAGCCTAAGCTCTGTGCTGTAATTTTGATTGTGTTTACATGAGTTTTAGCTAGCAAACAATCTTGTTCTTTTGCACTCTCAACCAGTACAAGCCATGCCACATTAGCATGGCATCATTCCTAAAATAATATACACTGCTTCACAGCAGGGCTAATTAGTTTGGGCTCTGTGATATACTAATGGCAGTTAAATGGCCCTTAGTTGGCTCAGGCTCTGGGAAGAGTTTGCTCATGTCTTTTGTAGCATACCATTTAGTAATACCTCATGTAGTAAACATATTAATTAACGTAACTGACTGCATGGGAGGTCTTCTTGTTTTATTTTTTGACATGAGAAATAGAGCAGAACAACAGGTAACAGGGTGTTTTGCCTGTTCTCTAACCTGAATTCTGAGTCTAACCTGGACTGTTAGCATTTTTTTAAAGATAATTGAATATCTTGACTTTTGTTCATGTTGAAACTAATCCTTAAGTCTTTTGTTTGTGCCTCTGCACAATAATTCTTTTCTGTTCCAAAATCATCTCTCTAGTACTGTGTGTATCATTGCAATTGCAGTTTTTATCCCCAAAAGCTCCTTACTGTTGTTGCCTCTCAGATTGTCTTCCTTGGCAATGCAAGCTGAAATGGTCCAAGGAAGCCAATATCTTTAACTCTGCACTGAAAGATCACCTATAAAATCAGTTAATTTTTTGTATTCTTGTAGATGGAAATCTTCAAACACAGCTCAGAAGTTGCTCTTAAGCTAGTCCATAAACTTCATTAAACCAATGGTTCCTGAGGCTTCACAGGAAGTACTGTCACTACATTCAGAAGTATCTTTCATGTAATTTCTTAGGTAAATTTACCCACTCTCTCTTTTAATTTTCCAATTTATCATTCTTATCTGTCTTTCTTATTAAAAAATTATCCTTGTTACCATATTTGGAAACGTGCCTTCAATCTATACGGCTTTATCTAGAAATTGTGGCAGTTTTTTTTATCAAGTGAGAGGGAAAAATTG